>NC_064627.1:346516269-347141983 GCF_023864275.1 Schistocerca cancellata | reverse complement strand
GAAGAGGTAATTTTAACTAGACTCCGGATAGGGCACTGTCTTTTTAGCCATCGACATCTTTTAAGCGGCGATCCTCCCCCACTCTGTCCCCACTGCTCTCAGCTGTGGACGGTAAGACACCTTTTAATTGAGTGCCCCTATTTTAATCCGTTACGCTCCCGTCTACAGCTATCGCCTGATACATCGTCGATTTTAGCAGATGGCACGTGCTCAGCCGATCGCGTTCTCGAGTTTATTAGTGCCAGTGAAATGACGTCAGTCATTTGAAGCTTTTTTTGGGGACAACCAACCCCTTTCTGTAGTGGATATTTAAGCCTTCCTTCTGCTTTTAGTTTCTCCAATTTTATGACTTTCGTACCCAATGCTGCTGGTTTCCATTTTCGGTTTTTTACTGTTTCCTAAGTCACGGACCGGGCGCTAATGACCATAGCAGTTTTGCGCCCTAAAACCAAAACAAAACAAAACAAAAATCAGGTGAGAGTCACATCCGAATGCCCCGCAAATGTGGATATTGCAAGATTCGACCAGCCGACCAAATGGAGACCAACAGTGATGCACATCTGATGCAGTTAGGTCCTGATATTCCTGCCTGACGAGAGTACGCTACATCTCAGAGTAATTTACAGTGATCACTCAACACCTGACGCTGTTACTCCCCTCATATATACTACTATTCTTGGTAACAACACTAAATACGAACAACACTGGTACATTCTGGTGACCTTTCTACTTGTCACAGAGAATTGCAACGCTGATCATAGCGTCGATGTTGTGTACGAAGTTACATTGACATCGGGCCATTTTTTTTTGCCAGCCAGTGTATTATGAAAATGTCTACCAGTAACAAATACTGAACACAATCTGAAATTATTAATCACAAACAGTATCTGTTGACATGCATTCTTCTACTCATTTACGACTCGTCATTCACACTCACTCGTGAGTGCAGTTCCGAACCTTCGTTTTACTGTTCACGACTGGCTCTCCGTGTGCGTAAACATTCAAATCTACCTTCTGCACTTCATGGTGACAAATAAATCACTTACTTCGGCATCAGAAATTCTCCCTGGTTCTTTCGATAACTAGCGGAAACTTCTGTGGTATCTGTTTTATTCTCACTGGTCATACATTCTTCCATTTGTAAACGTCATTTATTACTAACATAGTTGTCCTTAACAATCATGTAGTTTCTTTCATACGCATACGTACACTCCTGGAAATGGAAAAAAGAACACATTGACACCGGTGTGTCAGACCCACCATACTTGCTCCGGACACTGCGAGAGGGCTGTACAAGCAATGATCACACGCACGGCACAGCGGACACACCCGGAACCGCGGTGTTGGCCGTCGAATGGCGCTAGCTGCGCAGCATTTGTGCACCGCTGCCGTCAGTGTCAGCCACTTTGCCGTGGCATACGGAGCTCCATCGCAGTCTTTAACACTGGTAGCATGCCGCGACAGCGTGGACGTGAACCGTATGTGCAGTTGACGGACTTTGAGCGAGGGCGTATAGTGGGCATGCGGGAGGCCGGGTGGACGTACCGCCGAATTGCTCAACACGTGGGGCGTGAGGTCTCCACAGTACATCGATGTTGTCGCCAGTGGTCGGCGGAAGGTGCACGTGCCCGTCGACCTGGGACCGGACCGCAGCGACGCACGGATGCACGCCAAGACCGTAGGATCCTACGCAGTGCCGTAGGGGACCGCACCGCCACTTCCCAGCAAATTAGGGACACTGTTGCTCCTGGGGTATCGGCGAGGACCATTCGCAACCGTCTCCATGAAGCTGGGCTACGGTCCCGCACACCGTTAGGCCGTCTTCCGGTCACGCCCCAACATCGTGCAGCCCGCCTCCAGTGGTGTCGCGACAGGCGTGAAGGGAGGGACGAATGGAGACGTGTCGTCTTCAGCGATGAGAGTCGCTTCTGCCTTGGTGCCAATGATGGTCGTATGCGTGTTTGGCGCCGTGCAGGTGAGCGCCACAATCAGGACTGCATACGACCGAGGCACACAGGGCCAACACCCGGCATCATGGTGTGGGGAGCGATCTCCTACACTGGCCGTACACCACTGGTGATCGTCGAGGGGACACTGAATAGTGCACGGTACATCCAAACCGTCATCGAACCCATCGTTCTACCATTCCTAGACCGGCAAGGGAACTTGCTGTTCCAACAGGACAATGCACGTCCGCATGTATCCCGTGCCACCCAACGTGCTCTAGAAGGTGTAAGTCAACTACCCTGGCCAGCAAGATCTCCGGATCTGTCCCCCATTGAGCATGTTTGGGACTGGATGAAGCGTCGTCTCACGCGGTCTGCACGTCCAGCACGAACGCTGGTCCAACTGAGGCGCCAGGTGGAAATGGCATGGCAAGCCGTTCCACAGAACTACATCCAGCATCTCTACGATCGTCTCCATGGGAGAATAGCAACCTGCATTGCTGCGAAAGGTGGATATACACTGTACTAGTGCCGACATTGTGCATGCTCTGTTGCCTGTGTCTATGTGCCTGTGGTTCTGTCAGTGTGATCATGTGATGTATCTGACCCCAGGAATGTGTCAATAAAGTTTCCCCTTCCTGGGACAATGAATTCACGGTGTTCTTATTTCAATTTCCAGGAGTGTATTTTCTGTTTGCTCATGTCTTCTTATTCTCTACATCAATAGGTTAATTTTCGTATTTGCCGGCCGAGTTGGTCTAGCGGTTCTAGGCGCTCAGTCCGGAACCGCGCGACTGCTACGGTCGCAGGTTCGAATCCTGCCTCGGGCATGGATGTGTGTGATGTCCTTAGGTTAGTTAGGTTTAAGTAGTTCTAAGTTCTAATGGACTGATGACCACAGATGTTTAGTCCCATAGTGGTCAGAGCCATTTGAACCATTTTCGTATTTCTATCACAATCCTAAAGCCATATCGTTGGTCCCATACCAGATCCGTGCGTTCCTACACGTTGTTAGCGAATGCGTTTGTAATATTCAGTGCACCCTTACAAATATCAAATGACTTAGCTATTTCTCCCATCATCTCATTGGATTTCTTATCAGTTCTTACTAACACCAGATCCCCAACTGCAAATTTATTAGGTTTTACATTTTTGTGATGTTGCTTTTTCCTTCTTGAAGCTTGCTCCGTCCAATTTCTTCAGATTGCTCCTTTCAATTCGTTTATGTCAACTACTTTTGTCGTGGCTTTTCCACCTCAGTAAAAAGCACATCTTGTGAGAGAATTTTCCTGCAGTGGTTATTTATATATTTCTTTGCTCCTTTTCAAATGGTTCAAATGGCTCTGAGCACTATGGGACTTAACATCTGAGATCATCAGTCCCCTAGAACTTACAACTATTTAAACCTAGCTAACCTAAGGACATCACACACGTACATGCTCGAGGCAGGATTCGAACCTGCTACCGTAGCGGTCGCGCGGTTGCAGACTGGAGTGCCTAGAACCGCTCGGTCTGATCCTTTTTCTTTAATTACTAGTACTCACAGTGGCCGTGGTTGTCTAGTTGATAGTGCAGATCTCGGGATCAGTCCAGGTACGAGCAGGGAACTGTCCCCGTTACAGAATATTCAGTACAGCCTCAAGTCCACTCAGCCTGCTATGAATCTGAGTTTCGGGGATCTTTTCTTGCGGCAAAAGGCGACCGTGCGATGAGCTCGCCACCGTCCCCTCCCTAGTGCCACGGCGAGCAGAAACCCGCCTTCTGCTTGCAATCAGGCGAGAAACAAGTTCACGGGCTAGCACTATAGACTTTGCCTTTTTAATAGTATCTACATTATCTGAAATATGAGGACGTTCAATAAGTGAAGTAACACGTTCTTTTCTCGATTAATTTCTGTTTGGGAAAATACGGAATTTATTGTGGGACATCGTGGAAGATTCCCGCTTCACCCCCTAAAGCTTTATGAAGTTCCGATACGTCATGGCGTTAGACGTAGCCTTAAAAATGGCGTCTGTAACGGAGGTGCGTTTCAGGCAGAGAGCTGTCACTGAATTTCCATTGCCGGAAAACCAGGGCATTGCAGATATTCATAGGCACTTCCAGAATTTCTAGGGTGACTAAGTAGTAAATAAAAGCACCGTGAGTCGTTGGGCGAGGCGTAATAAGGTCGCGCATATCTGTCCGATCTGCCGCTTGCCGGAGGGCGCACGCATCTGTGACTCCTGCGTTCGGACACTGTCCTTCGAGGTGATCGACGGATCACAGTCAAACACGTCGCTGCTCAACTGGCCGTTTCTGTTGGCAGAGCTGTCGTATTCGTCCACCAGTTAGGGTAGTCAAAGATGTATGAGCACTTGTTTCCTCCCTATAGCCTGGGTTTCGCGTCTTCCGATTTTCATCTGTTTGGTCTAATGAAGGATGCATTCCGCGGGAAGCTTACGTGGGTTAAGGGGAGGTTACTGATGCAAACGATATTGCCTCCGACGTCGACCAGTAGAGTGGTACCATGCGGGCATACAACCACTCCCTCCTCCCCCCGCCCCAGTAACGTGGCGTAAGGCCGTAGCATTGAATGGAGATTATGCTGAAAAATAGTTTTATAATGTTACTTAAAATCCGTCTTGATTGCAAAAAATTTTATTATTCATATGACCGGTTTCGGTTCATTCAGAACCATCTTCAGATCTGATGTTTCAGTTACAAGAGTAACCCGTCCAAATCCAGCAACTTTCACATGCTACGTCACATGTGAGGGCATGTGAAAGTTGCTGGATTTGGACGGGTTACTCTTGTAACTGAAACATCAGATCTGAAGATGGTTCTGAATGAACCGAAACCGGTCATATGAATAATAAAATTTTTTGCAATCAAGACGGATTTTAAGTAACATTATAAAATCAGTGATTGCTGGTATCCCACAAGACATTATGTCTGTTTTTGCAAAAAATAGTTTCGTAGCCAAAAGAGTGGGCAATAATATGGTGTATTGGAATCCTGACTAAAACCAAACTGCTTTCAGAAAAAAATATGTCGTATTGCTTATTGAACCCCCCTTGCATGTAGATTTAAGCGTCTGTACACATACAGTTTCTGTTGTACCAGTGCTATGCCCGGGCAGATTAGTATCTGTAGAAAATCAGAGAAACAGACAGTCGAAAGAAGGTGGAAAGAAGAGGAAAATTTTCCGGATTGGTAAGGGACTAACTGTTGGTGAAAAAGCGTGCACAATCGTGGTATAGAGAACGTGTGAGTCCAAGCGATTAGAGTTGCTGAGGTTCTGAAATCGATGTTAGAGCATAGAGAAGCCGATGTGTGAGCAACAGAAGAAACAGAAGAAAGTAACATTTTGTTGATTTATGGCGAGGAATGATTAATTATTAAACAAAACTTTCCTGAAGCTATAGCATATCTAAATGGTATACATGTCTCTTCAGTTTAATAAAGGATCGTGCCCCTACAATTATATATCGGTTCTTGCAATCAAATACGATTCAAATCGACTTTTTTGAGTAAACTGAAAATATTAGTTCCACCTCGATATCCTTCGTATGCCGCTCGGCGTTTATTTTTACTTTTTAGAAAATCTATTTGATTAAAATGATTTTGCCTCACACCAGCGTCAATAATTAATTCGATGTTTATTTGCATAAAATCAAGGAAGATGCCGTGACATCTCATCAAAAGAGTGCAGCAACTCTCGCCATATTCGTATGTTACGAGGTGAGGGAGTACATGGAGCTATTGTGTGTCCATGGGAGGGCATGTAGGAGAGACTTCTTTGCATAAATCTTTGGGCGTCGAAAAACATTGACAACAAAAGTGAACTAAACAGCGTCACCTGTACATAGCGGAAATCATAATACAATTTAACGACTTATTTTCATATGTAGCTAAAAAAATAATTTATGTAGAAGCAAATTCGCAGGAAAAATTAACTGGACAGTTAATTATTTGTTTGGTTTTGCAGGGGCACATATGTTCAATTACAAACTATCAGAGTTAATAACTACCACGATTCCTTGTAGCTAGCGATAGATTAAAGTATAAAATGTTGTAGGCCCTGTAAGAAACTAATTAATAGTATGCAATTTCACAATTTTAGTTAACCGAAACCATGATATGAAAAGTTTACAAGAGTTCAGGGTGTCAGAGAGAGTCTGAAAAGCTTGTAAGAGTGTTGCAAGGTAGGTTGTGCTGGTAAATAACTGTTAAGAAAAAAATTAGATACGTTGCACCGTTTCCGAGTTAATCAGCATTGAACTTAATCAATCAGGCCGATGCACGCACAGATTCAAGCAGCTCGCCAGAGACCTTGTCGCCAAACGTCCTTTCTCCGGTTCCCTAACACCGAACATGAGAGCAAAACAAAAATTTGTCATGGGTGGTGGTAAGGATCGAATCCGAGCCAAAGGCTGAGGTGTCTCGTACGCTTACATATGAGAACAATTGACACTAACTGTATCTGGCTGGCCGCTTGAAATTACGTGTGCAATATTCTGATTGGCTAACTTCAACTCCAATTAGCTCGGAAACGACGCAACGTATCAAATTTTTTTCCTACCAGCTCTCACCACAACGTACCCTACAACATCCTTAAAAACGTTTCACGCTGTTTTCGACCTCCCTGTATATGTGCATGAATGCAAATGCAATTTTGCCACTGAAATATAGTTAAGTACCCGGAGAACTTTGCTAAGGAAGTAAAATGAAGTATACTACTGGTAAAGTTATACGCATGTCTTAACACATATCCTCTCGTTTTGTCCCTCCGTTTTCCAAGTGTATTCATCATTTGGTTTTTGAAGCTCTATCAGTAGCCGTGTTTACAGACAACATTATTCGGTTTCAGGTCCTCTGTTACGCACACAAATGTTTTTTAATAAATGCCCAAACATGTTTCAGCACCTTTGTGCCATAGTGAGTGGTACTTTTATTCATTTGAGCTAAATATAAACACGTTTTAATCGATAATTATTCTAATAAAATGAGTTAGAAAACAGTTTTTCTCTATTGTTGTTGTATCATTGTTTTTTACGTTGCTGGTTATGTAGGATGCTCTTTACATTACTGTATATTGATACCGGAATCCTTTCATTTGCACTTAAATGATATTACGAATTCCGTTGGCGAGTTAACATTCAGAAGACATTTACAAAAGGAAAGAACATTATAAACGGCTACGCTACGCTACGCAATGCCCTACCATTTAATGTGGTAAAGGAACTGCACAGAAAAGTGCAAACACACACACACACACATACACACACATATTTCAAAGTGATATGAGAATAAGTCAACAACAGGAACTGGACACACAGGAGCAACATAAACACTGTGTTTGGTAAGGTGAAAAACTGCAACTTACACGTGAATTTACGGAGAAATATGTATTGCGTTTATGTGTGCGTTTACGGAACAGATGAAAACGCAATTTCAAACGTATGTCTTGTATCTTACCATAAATAACCGCAGAAAAAAAAGTATAGTCGTGCATCACCCACTTTTCATCTCAGTACATTTTAGAGAGACAATTTTATAAAAAATTCGTAACTCCCGCTTTCCCGGCGTTTAACCCCTCATACAAGGTCCAATATTTCAATATTTTAGAAATTTTTAGTTAATGAATTAATATGTTTTTATTTTACCTTTGTGACAGGATGGCCCACCTCTCGCCACAGTCGTGAGTTAAGCTAAGGGAGGAAACTCGTTTGCGCCATCTGTCTGTTGATCGTGTAAACTTTGCTCTGCGTCTGATAGTATTTTAACTGTTGGTGTATTGTATTATAAGAGGCAGGTCTCAGAACAGACTTTCTAACACTTTGCATTTATCTTAGATGTCACAATAACTCCTTTCTTCAGAATAGCTTTTTTTGCTATTCAAATTTGAATTTTACATTCTCTTTTCCAACTGTAGACATCCTTAGCAGATTTGTGACTGTTGCCAGGAATGCAGCAGATGAGCTGCACAGACACTTTGTTGCTATTGGAAGTCTATAAAGTACGATACGATGTGAAATCAACACAATTCTACAATAATTCCTGGCGTATTAGATGCCCTCTCCCCCCCTCTCCGCACTCAACCCCACCATTTTATCTTCGACAACCCACAAATGTTCAAGTGCTGTCTTAGCCCCCCCCCCCTCCCATAACAACAACTGTCAATAGTAGTATTACGTTGTCTCTGTGTATAGCACACGGATACGTTAGAAGTCTGCCTAGCGATGATTTGCAATAATAATAATAATAATAATAAAGTAATAATAATAATAATAATAATAATAATAATAATAATAATAATAATAACCACGATTACCTTGTAGATGTACAAAAAACACAATGATACCTTTATGGCCCGGTCTACATCACTAACCAAACACCAGATGCGAGATAGTTGCAATTCTGCCTGCAGTACAGACAAGATATTTAAAGTTTGTTTCAGAGGCTGTAATCATACAAGAGATGCGCTGGATTTATGTCCTGAAAAAGATAAGTTTTAAGTATCACATACTTCTGTGCCATAGCGTCGTAGTTCCTAAAATTTTCGACATGCAGTCGTGCAAAATCCGTATCTTCTATTAAAGTTCCGCCCGTATATCTTCCGGCCATCCGCAGAGTGAGCCAAGAGACTGACAACACCGCAAAACGTACCTCTTTTCCACCGAGCTGCATCTGTGGCGCCGACTGGCTTGCGCAGTGCCCTCGCCGTCGAGCATAAACGGCCGCTGTTGATTCCTCTCTTGGCTCGCAGAAGATACTCAGCCGAAACATACGTAGAGGGGACCGAACTTGCACGACTGCATGCCTGAAACTTAATGAGGTATTCATCACGTCGTGAACTGCCAAACAAACCGAACAAAATCGACAGTTTCAGGCGTACTTTTAAAAGTGTGATAAGAAATTTGCTGTTTTAATATACAGGATGTTTCACAATTCATGTTACACACTTCTGGAGGCCGTAGACGGGATATAGCAGATCAAGTTTTACATGAGAACGCATGTCTGTAAACGTCATGCAACGACGCTGCAGAGTGTCAAGGCTAAACACGCCGGCGCATGTAAATGTCTGTATATACAGGGTAATTCCGTGATGATGATATAAACTTTCTAGAATAGTGTAGAAAAAATGTCTGGTAAACATGGCCTCTAAAATGCATACCTTGAGAGCTATGAGCACTTGTTCAACAGAAGATATGTTTTTTATAACAGCGAAGGTGAACTAGTGCTCATATCTCTTATCAGGTATACATTTTATAACCCATGTTTATTGGACATTTTTTCCTTGTTTTGGTCCATACTACCGCCGCTGAAAGATACCTGCCCTACAATCTTAGCAATAACAATACCAGTACATGTCCTCCACTATCAGAGGAATCAGAATGGTTTCCACTTATAACTTTAAAGTCGTTCGTTTCGGGTATAGGGAACCTTACCTCAAATTGATACATTTATCCTACTTCATCATTGTAGAACGTTTGTAACATCATCACGGATTACCCCTGCATAGACATATATTTACAGGCGCCGGGGCTTACAACTTTGACTTTCTGTAGCGTCATTGGATTACGTTTTCCGACATGGGTTGCTATGTAAAACTTGATCTACTAAGTCCCCTCCGCAACGTCTAGAAGTGTGTAACATCAATTGTGGAACACCCAAGGCTATATAAATGATTTACTAGATAACGTCGGAAGCTCCATGAGGCTGTTCGTAGACAATGTAGTTGTATATAAGAAGAAATAAATCTCATAAGAACTGCAGAGTATCGATCGTTGGTGCAGGGGCTGGTAGTTGACACTGAACATAAATAAATGTATTGTTTGATTACACTGTTGACAACAGAACAGGATGCAGTCACTACTGTAAAACACGTAGAGTAGTCATCTGGAGCGACGTAAAGTAGAATGACAACACAAAACCTTTTAAGGATAAGTAGATACAGTCTGCTCTTCTTTGGAAGAATCTTAAAGAAATGTAATTCTTCTACGAAGCATGTGGCTTACTGAGACCTTGTTCGACCCTTTCTTGATTATTGCTCATCAGTCTGGGATCCTTACGAGGTTAGATCAATGGAAGAGGTAGACAAAATCAGAGGACGAGTGGGCGTTTGTGGATTGTGTAGTCAGTGGGAGAACATTAGCGAGATGCACGACAAACTCCAGTTGCAGACATTGCAAGTGAGGTACAGAACCTCACCGAGAGGTTTAGTATTGAAATTCTGACAATATTTTCTGGGAAGCGTCGGGAAACAAATTAATCCCTCGCGCCTAAGTCTCGCGAAATGTACACAATGAGAAAACAATAGAAATTAGAGAAAATACGGAGGTTTACCGACAATCATTGTGTCCATGCGTCATCCGCGAATGAGACAGAGGAGGAGGGAAAGATAGTGGTACGCAAGTACACTCCACCATACACTGCAGTTTGGCGTGCGGTGTAAAGGTGTAGTAGAAACCCAAAGTGCACGTCAGAAACAGTCATACAGGCTGCCATTACGACGAGTTTTCGTAACTATTTGTTAGTCACGAGGCTGAATTCAGTTCTGAAATTTTGCAGTTCTGAGCCTTAAATTCGGACCCTCCCCCCTAAGTTTCTGCACCGTAGACAGAACGGAAGGGCATGAAAGGGAAACGGGGGTTGCAGCTCCTCCCCAAATTTGTTCAACCCGCACATTGCGTAACAAGCTTGGAAGGAAATTAAATTTCAGTAAGAAATAAAAACTTTGCGGTTTGCCGATGGCATTGTATTTCTGTCTGAGACCTCCAAGGACTTGAGAGACCTGGTGTTTTGTAAACAGGTTTTAAGATGGATATCAATAAAGGTAAAACAAGGATAAGGGATGTAGTCGAATTACATCAAGGATGCTGATAGAGTTAGATTACGAAATGAGACGTTAAAAGTAGACGATGAGTTCTGTTATTTGGGGAACAAAATAACTGACGGCAGCCGAAGTAGAGAAGATGTAAAATGCATACTGGCCATAGCAAGAAAATTATTTCCGAAAAAGTGAAATTTTTTGACATTGAATATAATTTGTTAGGAAGCTGTTCCCCTTAAGGAATTTGAATGGAGAGTGGCCTTGAACGGGACTGTAGAGTGGAAGACAAGCAGTTCAGAAAATAAGAGAACAGAAGCTCGTAAATGTTGTGGTACAGAAGAAAGTTGAAAAATAGTAAGGTAGATGGCGTAACTAATGAGGAGGTACTGAATCGAAATGGGGAAAAAGAAATTTATTTCACAAGTTGTCTATAAGAAGAAATGTATTGCTAGGACACACTATAAGGTATGAAGGAATCGTCAGATTAGTAATGCAAGAAAGCTTTGTGGTTTGAGTAATAATTTTGAAGGGAGACGAAGCCTTGTACACTCTAAGACGGTAAAAAAGACGTACAACGAATTAATTATCTGAATGGCACGGAAATCAGTAGATGCGATGGACATGTACGGACAAATGGTCACTGTTTCAGTAAAGTTGGATTATTCATTCAAGAGAAGAGCTTCCAAGATTGAGCAAGTCAGTAAAGAATTGGTCCGTCTCTGTTCGTTTCAATGAGATGCCGGGCCTAAGACGGGTCTGTACGCCCCAGACTGCAGAGAGACGCAAGCCTGACTTGCTCGCAGTACGGTTCGAAAACCGCAAGGGATGCTCTGGCGTGCCATTTCTTTGCATAGCAGAACTCCTTTGGTTGTCATGATCGGCTGTCTCACAGAACAGTGGTACGTTGACGACAGTCTACGCCCAGTTTTGTTGCGCTTCATGGCAAGTCATCCTGGGCTTACATTTCAGCAAGACAATGCCCGTCCGCACACGGCAATGGTTTCTACTGCTTGTCTTCGTGCTTGCCAAACCCCACTTTGGCGAGCAAGATCGCCGCATCTCTCCACAATTGAGAAGGTTTGGTACAGTATGAGCAGGGCTCTCCAGCTCGGGATTTTGACAAGCTAACGCGCCAATTTGACAGAATTTCGCACGATATCCCTCATGAGTACATCCAGCAACTCTGTCAGTCATTGTCAAACCGAATAGTCGCTTCAATAAGGGCGAGAGGTCGGCCAGCGCTTTACTGACCTGATTGCAAATCATCCAGATTTTCCGAAATTGTAATCATTTGTTTGTGGGCACACGTACATCAGATCTACCGATTTCCATTCCATTCGCATAATTCCTTCGTGGTGCATCGTTTACGTTGTTTTAGAGAATATTTTGCAGGCAGGTTAAAATACATGTAGGTTGCAGAATTTATGCAGAAATGAAGAGGCTTCCACAGGTTAGACTAGCATGGAGGGCTGCATCAAACCAGACTCAAGAATACAACTTAAACAACAAGCAACTAATCAGTTAGTCTGTGCGACAGAGACAGTCTCGGTTCAAGAGTTGCTGAGAGCTGTGAGCGGTGAGCGCTGATCCCTATTAGTTGCTTTCGCGCGGTCACTGGGCAGTGTCTCGACGGGTGTGTGAGAGGAGAGGGTGCGGCCCGCTTGTAAACAAATGTGAGCCGCGGGCGCTCGTGGCGTAACAGCAGAGCAGCGCATTGCGGCGCTGGACCACTTTCGTGGCGGCTACTTTCTCCGGGCAGGCTCACATTCCGCGCGCTGGCGCTGGCGCTGGCGCTGGCTGACGGCTCGCCACAAAACAAGATCACGACCAAGGCTGTGCCTGTAGGTAAAGCGCCCCAGGCGGCGCCGCTACCGCCAACTGGCGCCAGTCCTCGCTCTGTTTGCGTTGTCTGCCGCCAGGATTGAGGCCGGTACAGGTATAGCATTTGGTGGAACGCAGCTACATTAGCGGTTCTTTTTCTAAAACACTGCAAATAGCTTCAAAGTGCATAGCATTATTTTCCAGAAACCTATCCCTGTCAACTTGAAATAGATAGTTGCACAGCTTCTATGGAAACTTGTGACTGAGAAACCTGTAGCACTACGCTTTATATAGTACAGTAATTTAACGCGTCTTTGTGATGGGTATCCTGTATATTTGCTAATGACACAAGGGATGGGTTTGTACCATTGAATACCTTCTCTGAGAATTACTTTGAACAATTAGTTCATGAGCCCACACGAATTCTAAATGGTTGCAAAGACACACTTGACGTCTTAACCAGAAATAATCCTGATCTAATAGAGAGTGTCATGACGGATACAGGGATTAGTGAATAAAAGGTCATTGCAACGAGGCTCAAAACCATATCAACCATAACCACTAAAAATAAATGCAAAATATATCTATTTAAAACAGTTGATAAAAATTCGCTTGATGCCTTCCTAAGAGTGAGTCTCCATTCCTTCCAAGCTTATTATGTAAGTGTAGACCAGATGTGGCTCAAATTCAAAGATACAGTATCGACAGCAATAGATAGATTCATACCGCATAAGTTAATAAGAGACGGGACTTATCCACCATGGTACACAAAACACGTTAGAACACTGTTGCGGAAGCAACGAAAAAAAGCGTGCCAAATTCAGAAGAACGCAAAATCCCCAAGACTGTCTGAATTTCACAGAAGTTCGAAATTTAGTGCGGACGTCAATGAGAGATGCTTTTAATAGTTTCCACAGCGAAATATTGTCTCAAAATATGGTAGAAAACACAAAGATTCTGGTCGTATGTAAAGTACACCAGTGGCAACAAACAATCAATACCGTCACTGCGCGATAGCGACGGAAATGTTCCCGATGATGGTGGCACTAAAGCGGAGTTGCTAAAAACAGTTTTCCGTAATTCCTTCACGAAAGAAGACGAAGTGAATATTCCAGAATTCGAAACCAGAACAGCTGTTGGCATGAGTGACATAAAAGTAGATATCTTAGGTGTTGCGAAACAACTGAAATCATTTAAGAAATGCAAATCTTCCGGTCCAGATGGTATACCAATCAGGTTCCTCTCAGAGTATGCAGACACAATAGCGCCTTTCTTAGCAATCATATACAACCGCGCACTTCCTAAAGACTAGAAAGTAGCACAGGTCACACTAATGTTCACGAAAGGAAATAGGAGTAACCCGTTGAATTACAGACCCATATCATTGACCTCAATTTGCAGTAGGATTTTGGAGCATATACTGTACTCGAACATTATGAATCGCCTTGAAGAAAAATGACTTATTGATACATAACCAACACGGATTCAGAAAATATCGTTCTTGTGCAACACAGCTAGCTCTTTACTCCCATGAAGTAATGAGTGCTGTCGACAAGGGATCTCAGATAGATTCCATATTCCTAGATTTGCAGAAGACTTTTGATACCGTTCCTCACAAACAACTATTAATCGAATTGCGTGCATATGGAGTATCGTCTCAGTTGTGTGACTGTATTTGTGATTTCCTCTCAGAGAGGTCACAGTTCGTAGTGAAAGACGGTAAATAATCAAGTACAACAGAAGTGATATCCGGCGTCCGCATGGTGGTGTCATAGGCCCTCTGCTGTTACTGATTTATATAAATGATCTAGGTGATAATCTGAGCAGCCCCCTTAGATTGTTTGCAGATGACGCTGTAATTTACCCTCTAGTAAAATCATCTGACGATCAATTTCAATTACAAAATGATCTAGGGAGAAGTTCTGTATGGTGCGAAAAGTGGCAATTAGCACTAAACAAAGAAAAGTGCGGGGTCATCCACATAGGTGCTAAAAGAAGTCAGATAAATTTTGGGTATACGATAAATCACACAAATCTAAGGGTTGTCAACTCGACTAAATACCTAGGAATTACAGTTACGAGCAACTTAAATTGGAAAGACCACACGGATAATATTGTGGGGAAGGAGAAACAAAGACCTCGCTATGCTGGCAGAATACTTAGAAGATGCGACAAACCCACTAAAGTGACAGCCTACATTACATTTGCCCGTCCTCTGCTGGAATGTTGCTGCATGGTGTGGGATCCTTACCAGGTACGATTGACCTAGCGCATCGAAAAAGTGCAAAGAATTGCAGCTCGTTTCGTGTTATCGCGCAATAGGGGTGAGAGTGTCACTGAAATGATACGCGAGTATGAGTGGCAGTCACTGAAACAAAGGCGGTTTTCTTTGCGGCGAGATCTATTTACGAAATTTCAATCACCAACTTTCTCTTCCGAATGCGTAAATATTTTGTTGACACCCACCTACGTAGGGAGAAATGATCATCATAATAAAATAAGAGAAATCAGAGCTCGAACGGAAAGATTTACGTGTTCCTTTTTCCCACGCGCCATTCGAGAGTGGAATGGTATAGAAATAGTATGAAAATGGTTCGATGAATCCTCTGCCAGGCACTTAAGTGTGAATTGCAGAGTAACCATATAGATGAAGATGTACCTTGAGGGCATACCTGTTTTTCAGTATAACTAGATCTGTAATATCATTCCGTGCACTTTATTTACCAGTCTTCTGATTGGTTTGATGCGGCCCGCCACGAATTCATCTTGTTTGCAAACCGTTACATCTCAGACCAGCACTTCCAATCTACGTCCCCAATTATTTGCTGGATATATTCCAATCTGTCTTCCTCCAGAGTTTTTACCATCTACGGGTCCCTGTAGTACAAAGGAAGTCATTCCCCGATGCATAACAGACGTCCTATCAGCCTGACCATTCTTCTCATTAGTGTTTTCCATATACTCCTTTCTTCACAGATTCTGAACAAATCCTTCCCGTTCATGACCTTGTTAGTCCACCTAAACGTCAACGTTCTCCTGTAACACGACATCTCGAGTCTCTTCTGTTCAGATTTTCCCACAGTTCATGATTCACTAATACTGGATACCTACCTCTCCCATGTAGACACTGCTTCTTCTTCTTCTTCTTCTTCTTCTTCTTCTACCAGATCATCGCACAACTGCTCCTCCTGAAAGAGGGAATTCCCATCCCACTCTTAACGTTGCCGCCGTTTCTTTTACTTTTACCGACAATTGTTCCGATCTTCCTATAATCTGAGTTAGTCCATCTTGTAAATTCTTTTTCGATTTTCTTCACGTCTTTCCTACAGCCATATCGCCTTGGATTCTCTACACCTCCTGTTTATTTAATTCCTAAGTAATTTATATTGATATGTGCCTGTCTTTCCCTCATCATTTTTGTACTCCCTTCATCCGTCGATATACTGAAGTATTACTTCTGTTACCCAAGGTTTCTTCGAAGCTCTTTTTAGAGATGTCCACTCGTCTTCAGCTGTGCTGCCTACTGTAGCATTCCCTATCGAAATATCAACATCTTAGCGAACTTCAAACGTGCGTTATTCCTCCTTCCACTTTGTTTGTTACTGACTCTTTCGTACGATTCTCTCCAGCCTACTTTTGTAAGAAATTGTGATCTTATTCCATGTCTGCTCATGGGTACACCTTACAACCCAGCGTCTGATTTCAGGATATCTGCCTGACCAGGACATAAGCTAATAGAAATATTCCGGTATCTCCCGGCCTTTTCTCATCTTGCGATTTTTGAACAGTGTAATTGCTATTATTAACTGAAATTTATTGCGTATTCTCCAGAAACTCGTTCTCGTACCCTGGCCCCTAAAACTACACTCCATTCCCCCAGATTAATAGAGTCTGGTTTCCGTTAATGTACTGAAATACCCGTTCAGTATCATCATACACTTTCTCTTCATCTTCTGCTTGCGGCGTTGATATGTGGAACTGAACTATTGTCGATATGCAGCAGGATTTTAGATCGTATATTGTGTTCTAACATTATGAATTGCCTCGAAGGAAACGATCTATTGACACACAGTCAACATGGGTTTAGAAAACATCGTTCCTGTGAAATACAACTAGCTCTTCATTCACATGAAGTGCTAAGTGCTGTTGACAAGGGATTTCAGATCGATTCTGTATTCTTGGATTTCCGGGAGGCTTTTGACACTGTACCACACAAGCGGCTCGTACTGAAATTGCGTGCTTATGGAATATCGTCTCAGTTATGTGACTGGATTTGTGATTTACTGTCAGAGAGGTCACAGTTGGTAGTAACTGATGGAAAGTCATCGAGTAAAACAGAAGTGATTTCAGGCGTTCCCAAGGTAGTGTTACAGGCCCTTTGCTGTTCCTTATCTATATGAACGATTTGGGAGACAATCTGAGCAGCCGTCTTCGGTTGTTTACAGGTGACGCTGTCGTTTATCGACCAATAAAGTCATCAAACGATCAAAACAAACTGCAAAACGATTTAGAAAATATATCTGAATGGTGCGAAAAGTGGCAGTTGACCCTAAATAACGAAAAGTGTGAGGTCATCCACATGAGTGCTAAAATTAATTCGTTAAACTTCGGGTACACGATAAATCCATCTAATCTAAAAGCCGTAAATTCAACTAAATACCTAGATATTACAATTACGAACAACTTAAATTGAAAAGAACACCTAGGAAATGTTGTGGGGAAGGCTAACTAAAGACTGCGTTTTATTGGCAGGACACTAGGGAAATGTAACAGATCTACTAAGGAGACTGCCTACACAATGCTTTTTCATCCTCTTTTAGAATACTGCTGCACGTTGTGGGGTCTTTATTTACAGGACTGACGGATTACATCGAAAAAGTTCAAAGAAAGGCAGCACGTTTTGTATTAACGCGAAATATGGGAGAGAGTGTCACAGAAATGATACAGGATTTCGATCGAAATCATTAAAAGAAAGGAGTTTTTCGTCGCGACGGAATCTTCTCACGAAATGCCAATCAACAACTTTCTCCTCCGAATGCGAAGATATTTTGTTGACACCGACCTTCATAGGGAGGAACGATCACCACGATAAAATAAGGGAAATCAGAGCTCGTACGGAAAGATATAGGTGTTCATTCTTTCCGCGCTCTATACTAGATTGGAATTGTGAAGAGAATAGAGAATTGTGAAGGTTGTTCGATGAACCCTCTGCCAGGCACTTAAAGGTGATTTGCAGAGTATTCACGTAGATGTAGATGTAGAACTATTGTCATCCGCGTTGGTTTGTTGTCGTATCTGATAAGTACAACCTCATGACTGAACTGTTCACAGTAAGTTACTATCTGCGCTACCTTCCCATTCACAACGAATCCTACTCCAGTTACATCATTTTCTGCTCACCAGAAATCTTTACCTTCTTTCTATTTCACTTTACTGACCCTATTATATTTCGACAGCGCCTTTGATCTTCAGTTTTCAGGTACTCTAGCTTCCCTATCACGTTCAGACAGTCGATGCACCGACTCGAAGAATATTATCCTTTCGTTGGTTATTGTATCTTTTTCTCACGGTCACCTCACCTTTGGCAGTCATGTACCTGAGATCCACACAGCGGACTAATCCGGAATTTCTATCCAATGGAGAGAGATGATGATACACTTTTTCAGTTACAGGCCGCAAGTCGTGCGAATGCACGTTATTTGTCTTTAATGCAATGGTTTCCATTTCCTACTGCATCCTCGTGTCATTGACCATTGTTGGTTCTTCCGCCTTTAAGGGGCAGTTTCCTACCCCAATGACAAGATACTGAGTGCACTGAACCTCTGTTTGCGCTCCTCCGCCATCTTTGACAAGGCCATTAGCAGAACGAGGGTAAACTTCTTATGCCGGAAGCCTTCCGCCGGCACTGCTGATGATTTTTACTCAGTATTTAAGCAGTGGCTAAGTTCGAACTAGGGACTAACGAAGTTTTGAATGCTAGTCAAAGACGCTATTCCTAGATCACCTGCTTAGTTTCGATTTTCTTTTTTTCATACGTCTGGAAGTACCTTGCATCTACATATTACATTTTGTTCTACTTTTACTGAGTGTTGACTGGAGGCGTTTACAAATTGCGTTATGCTTAAACTACTGCTTTCAAGATCAAACAGCGTTCCGAAAGAGCTGTGTCCTTTGGAGGATGGCCGGTGTCTGAACTGCGTTGGAAAACTAATATTTGTGGTCAAGCCAACATAGAGTTAAATGAATTGTAGTAGGTTATTCAACAGATTACGATCCAGGCTGATAATTATTGCTGGTTATACTTCCATTTAAATAAATTTGTGACTGACGGATTGTAGTGACGAGATGCATTGTTGCTGATGTAATACCAGTCACGCTATATACGACTCTGCACGTACGTACAAAATAGTCAAAACAGTAAGCACGTAGCACTCAAGAAGTAACTAACGAGGAGAACGTGCGACAACCCTATTTTCTAGAAATTTCGCACACTGGAAGAGGGGCCAAAATAAGCGGACACAAGTATCGGCTTATCCGTAGATACTTGATCATTTCTGTGAAAACGCCGGTCAAAGTTTTTGGGGCACTTTATGTTTCTTGTAGCAAGAATACAACTCAATCGAAGCAGTAGCACAGTGGCTAGCATCGCGGTTTCACACAGTGACGTCCCGTCTTCGAAATCCGATCATTTTTATGTTCTCATTCATCTACCAATGTTTTCCAATATACACTGAAATAGCATTGTCCTTATTCATCTACTGATTGTATATCTTTTAAATGAATTAAAGTGGTAAAAGTATTTGAAATTTTTTTCGGTGAAATTCCTATAGTGTATACTGATTCATAATTAATTGCAAGCCCCAGGTACATCCGTTATACGTGCTTTGTCGCATGATGCGTGAAATCTTCAGCAATGTTAACTATGTTTCTATCCCCAGTGAGATTCATACGGAGAAACGTCACTGTAGGAAACGTGCCTTCGCGCAATGCTGGTGGTGTTCGAAGTTATTTTGTTTCGAATGTTTCTACGATCGTTATCTTCGAAGAGAATGTACCAAACCCTCCTGAAGAATAGTCCGCAGCTCGTGGTCGTGCGGTAGCGTTTTCGCTTCCCACGCCCGGGTTCCCGGGTTCGATTCCCGGGGGGGTCAGGGATTTTCTCTGCCTCGTGATGACTGGGTGTTGTGTGATGTCCTTAGATTAGTTAGGTTTAAGTAGTTCTAAGTTCTAGGGGACTGATGACCAAAGCTGTTAAGTCCCATAGTGCTCAGAGCCATTTGAACCATTTTTGAACCTGAAGAATAAACAAGAGACTAATATATAAGAATTAATGTAAGAACTGAAACTTCCTGGCAGATTAAAACTGTGTGCCCGACCGAGACTCGAACTCCCTTTCGCTGGCAAGTGCTCTACCAACTGAGCTACCGAAGCACGACTCACGCCCGGTCCTCACAGCTTTACTTCTGCCAGTATCTCGTCTCCTACCTTCCACACTTTACAGAAGCTCTCCTGCGAACCTTGCAGAACTAGCACTCCTGAAAGAAAGGATACTGCGGAGACATGGCTTAGCCACAGCCTGGGGGATGTTTCCAGAATGAGATTTTCGTTCTGTAGCGGAGTGTACGCTGATATGAAACTTCCTGGAAGATTAAAACTGTGTGCCCGACCGGGCGTGAGTCGTGCTTTGGTAGCTCAGATGGTAGAGCACTTGTCCGCGAAAGGCGAAGGTCCCGAGTTCGAGTTTCTTCACCAACATCCCCCTCTGAATGCGAAAATATTATTTTGGCGCACACCACCAAGATATGTAGAAAGAACAACAGTCAGAGCTCGCATGGAAATATTTAAGCGTTCGTTTTTTTCCCGCGCGCTCTTTGAGAATGGAACGTTAGAGAAATAGCTTAAAGGTAGTTCGATGAACCTTCTGCCAGGCACGTAATTGTAAACTGAAGTGTAATCGTGGAGATATAGATGTAAATAATTCGTATTGAATTCGGGGAGTGGAACATTATCCTACTACAGAAAATATACCTGGATTAAACTCCAAATGTCTTCATAGTGTTTTGAAGTAACACTCATGGAAACTAATACGCAGACCGTCAAGTCACATCATAACAGAATGCTTTTAAAAGGGCGGAACTGTTATTAATGACATTACAAAACATTAACGTAAGATCAAAAAGAAAAGGTTCCGTTGACGACGATGTCACAAGAGACAGAATACAAGCTCGACTCAGTTAAGGGTAAGGAAGGAAATCACCCGTGCAATTTCAAATGAACTATCCCAGATTTCGCCTTAAGTGGTTTTGAGAAATTATTGAAAATCTAATGGGGATTTGAACTGCCGTTAATTCGGAAGCGAGTGTCTTACCCCTGCACTACTTCGGTCGGAGGGGAAAGTTGGTGGAGGCCGATCAAGACTAAAATATTCAAAAAATGTTATAGAGGATGGTGGGAATAATAGCTACATAGACTTGAAAATATTACGTGGAAACAGAAAAAAAGAGCAAGACTAATTCAAACCCTCTACACCTATACTCCGAATCCCCTTTATGGTGGATGGAGACGGGTACTTCTGGAACCAGTATAATTTACTTATTTTCCTGTTTCATTACTGAATGGTGTGTGGGAAGAACGACTGTCGATAAACCTGTAAATGAACTTTCATTTCTCTTTTTCGCCGTATTTAGCGAGGTATTCACCTGACGGCAGAATAGGAGTCAATATTGTTGAGGTGTATGAGAGACAGTCAAAAGAGGATGTGAGTTGGGACGGTCGTCCGTTATAAACTGGTGTGGTCGACCCGAGTATGGATGGCCAGCACAAAATGCGGCAATAGAAGGCAAAGCCAGCCAGTGCGCAGCAAGGAAGAAGACTTTGGCAGTCCTACCTGGCCCGGCGGAAAAGATTGTAGACACAATCTTTGCAACGTAAAGAGAAGATTCGAGGGGAATTCGCTGTAGTTAATTTACGGGAGGGAGGAAGGAATTATGTTGCTAGAGGAGCGGAGGACGGTAGCTTTCTTTTGCTGTGACTAGTTCCAAAGTTAGCCTCGAAGTTTCTATAGGTGTTATTAGGATAAGTCTTACACATCAGGAGAGAACCTGACTTAGCAAATGGGTACACAATCATACCTATTTTGTCACTTGAGATTAGTAAAGGAGCTTCTCGTTTAATATCTATTGGCGTAAACTTTTTACTTATTTAGCCAGGTCATTTTATGTGTTTTCGCGGCACTTCCTGTGGTTCTTTTGTTTGAGGCGGGCAGTAATCTTCATGTATGGTCTACATATTATAGTGACAGCGAAAGGATGATATACTGCGTGTGGCTAGATAAAAATGGATAGCTTAATATCTTGCTGTGTTACTGTGGACATCTTCCTCAAAAGATGAGTGATGGAGAGGGTGGATTTGCAGACAGCTTACTGTTTCGCATTAGAGAGACCATTCTGCGAAATGCTAGTGACTGACAGAAAGAGTGCACCATCAGCACAGTGGGATCCAAGAAAGGGGAGCCCATTTACAGCGCAACTGGTCCGCCAACTCAGTATACAGTGTGTTCTGTTAATGATTGAGGATAATGTACTGAACACCATTACATCAGTATTAACTTTAATTGCAGACTAATACTAATAGCTGTTAGGAGTAGTATGCTTTTATGTTGGTTAGTACTTACAAATATGTGTGGCACAAGCAAGCCATTAATGTTAATTTTCCCCTGGGCAGCAGGCCAGGTAGTTAAGTGTGGATGCCTAGATGTGAAGCCGGTAGTCTACACTGAAGGATGTAGTCCGCTTCAGGGTGAAGGTAATACTGTGCAGAAAACATCAGGTAGTAAATTATGTGATGTATCTGCAGGAAGATTGTCAGATGTAAAGAAAAAACGACAAACACATTGAAGTTGGTACATATTAAGATACCAATTAACTCAGTATCTGTAACTATACCCCTAACATCCTATATAATGTCCAACTATTCTCAGAGCGTATACTCTCAGCATTTCAATAGCAAACTTTCTGCGATGCACGAGGCCTTTGTTGCAACGTCTGGTACTGGAGTTGGTTGAGAATCGTTATAACGCTCTCGCTTACTACACGATGCCATGACGAAACGCGCTGCTCTTCGTCGGATTTTCTGTATTGCTCCAATCAGATGAGGTTCCAAGACTGCTGAGCAATATAAAAGGTACATCTGAAAACTTCGGTAAGTGGTTCAATTGTTCAAATGTGTGTGAATTCCTAAGTACCAAAACTTCTGAGGTCACCGGTTCGTAGGCTTACACACTAATTAAACTAACTTAAACTAACTTACTCTAAGGAGAATACACACACCCATGGCCGAGGGAGGGCTCGAACCTCCGGCGGGAGGGGCCGCGCAATCAGTGACATGGCGCAGCCACTCCGCGCGGCTTGGTGAGTGGTCTCACAAAATAAATGAAACGAATGTTACAATCAAAATACCTTTGCTAAACTTGAGAGTACTTACCATTAGGTGCAACGCACTTCTGACGTCGATTGTAATGCTGTGGGAAACTTGTCAGCGAACACTTCTTGCAGACTCTCTTGTACCATCGTCGTCACGCCCAACGTAAGCTTTCCAGGGTTAATTTAAGGCCGAGAAACGAAAAAGAGTCTGCCGGCGCCAGATCAGGAGAGTGAGGAGGGTGTGGAGGAACATTCAACTTGCGCTGAGTTGAACACGAAGACGATATCCAACAAAGCGTGAATATGGTGCTTCGAGCGATTCTACAAGAAGCGTTGCTTACAATTTCCAACCACTGTACAACAGATGCCACAAATGGGTTGAAGCACATGGTAATTACATTGAAGACCAGTGACGGCATTTCATTTATAATTCTAGCTTCCTTTATTTTCTGGGAGCATTCACCGGAACGTTTTGCAGACGCACTTTATATATTACTAATTACGAGAGACACGGAACCCACCATCTGCAGGTTGCCTATTAACAGAAGCAATACACAGTGTACCACATTCCGGTGGCAACGCAGACATTTATTCTCGCATACAAAAGATTGTAAAGGTAACGAACGGTAACCTACGATAGATTGTCTCAAGCATCTTGCGCCTTTTATTGTAATTCGTTAATATTCTGAACAGTATTCAACTGACGAGAGATCTGGTTGTCTTGATGGCCACAGCAGTTGCTGTACACTACGAAAAGAACGTTACGACGCAGCAGCCGTGTGCGCACATACGTTGCTCTGTTGAAAAAGCACGTCCCCTTCCTATCGAAGAAATGGCATTAACACAGGACACTGCAAACACGCTATGTTTGATCGCCGTATTTGACCACGAGTTGTGACAGGTAATCCCCATATCAGGAAATCTGTGTTGGCACCTGAGCTTCGTGGGCAAATGTACTCTTGAAAAGACAGCTCACTAGAGCCATAACATACTCGTGGACGTCCATCACTCACTCAGAACAGGACCCACTGTCATCACTGAAGATAACAGAGCGCCATTCCGTTCTCCAGTCAACTCTTTCACGACACGAGAATAGCCGTGCTCGGCGGTGTCATAGTGTCAGATGTAGCCTGCTCAGAGGAACACGTCATCATAATTCTTCTGTAGGCAGTGGGTTCCAAAGGTCCCGGATGACGCAGCGGGTGCATCATGTGCCTGGATATTATCCATGTGTGATGTTCGGTCGGCCTAGGCTGCTCGCACAATGCGTCAATCTTGCCGTCCGCCTGTACTTACACGGACGCCCAGAACCTGGTCTACAGGTGTTGGAATATTTCACAGTCTTCTGTTGAAAGGAGCGATACGCCAGCGATACAATGTGCTCAACTTCCACAGCAGTGTGTCTTAAGGCAGTGTAATTCACCGCTCGCAGATACCCAGAGTATATTCATCCGGCATTTGACAATGAGAGCACTGCCACGTCGCACATTACGATTTAATTTATTACTTCTTTACTCCTAACTATAATGCCATACCCACAGTATTAACATATATTAGTGATTATGTCTGTGAAATTGTATCATGATGTGACACACAGTTTAAGAGATATGACGTCATAAACATTTCTCTGTGTGAGACACTAGCTTTTGGTTAAAATGGAGCGAATTACCTGGAATATATTCATCCAGTGTTTGATATTGGTACCACTTACCGACTTACAACCAACTTCAAATATAACTTCAATCTTTTTCTAAACTTTTTCTCGCTTACTTGCTTAACGTCAAATATTTAACATTCTGAGTAATTTGTAAAGTAATGAGAAGTTTGAAGCTGTTTTAGGCGTAGAAGTTCCATTCAGTCATCACGGGTTTACTGGCACTTAAGAATCGGTCCAAAGAGCGTTTTGTAAACCCCATGATGTGAATTACATTTCCTTAAGATTTTACCCGTAATTAAAATAAAATTCCCGGCGGGGTCAGGGATTTTCTCTGCCTCGTGATGACTGGGTGTTGTGTGATATCCTTAGGTTAGTTAGGTTTAAGTAGTTCTAAGTTCTAGGGGACTGATGACCGTAGATGTTAAGTCCCATAGTGCTCAGAGCCATTGTTTTGAAAATAAAATTCAATATATTTGCACGATTGTAATTATTCAGGGAATCAGAGATGAGAAGTAAATATGAAGAACCATGGGATGTATTATGGGAAACATTATGAGTATCAAATTTAATACATATTCTCTGATATGATGTCACTCAATTCTACATTAGACAAACTACGTAATGCTTCAGAGACTGCTCTTAAGACCAGGGTTTCAAAGTATCTTTGTCGTACTGGAGACGACAAATGACCGAAACACGTCAAAAATACATAAAATATTTATGTCCAAGACAAACAAGCTATTAAATTACGTAAGTCCTACTCTCATCTTACGTTCATTTAATATAGCGTACAATTCAGGTGTTTCTGCTAAAGCCATCCTCAGAACTAAATACAAAAGATACGTTATCAAGTCAGCACTAGTACTTTGACATGCCATTAATACGTATAATTATTGATGGTTCGTTGTCGTACTAATCCTGATTTCATGCTTTCTTTTGTTAGTGTTTCAGGTAAAGGCATCAGCCGGAGCGCGTTAATTGTGTAAACTGATTCACCTAATTGCTATACAGTCTGTATACAGGAAGTACAAAACAGTATCAGCAGCTTAAGGTATGTATTCTTAGGATCAAAACATTACAAAACGCTCATATGGAAACGGGCCTGAAAATTCTTCTTTATGGAGATACGAAAGGAATTCCAGGTTGTGAAATTTACCTCACATGTGCCTTTTTTTTCGCTTTCTTGCTAGCAGTTGCTCATACCATTTGTTTTGTTTTGTTTCATTGTCGTGTGTTCTGATTTACTGCAATTTCCACCAGAATACATCATAACGATGTATTCTCTATGTGAAATGACGATTATGCACTACAAATTAAGCGATGGGAATGAGGACGCAGCACGACAACGTAAAGCTGAATTTTACCCTGGGGAAGCAGTTCTCTTGTGCAAGAACACTTGTACGACTTCACCAATGCTTGCGAGAGACAGGCACATTTGTGAAAAAGAGTCGCAGGTGGGGGGAAAACACGCGATGTGCGAATGCCTTAGTCTGAAGAACGGTTTCCTTGTAAAATGGATGAAACTCCAACTAGTACAAAGAAACCTGCGAGAATGGAAGTCGTTAATAGCACGACGGTCTGGAACTTCCAGCATAACAATCTTCTGTATCCGTATGACTTTCAACGGTTCCATGAATTAAATGACACACGATATCTGTCAACACATGGTAGTACAGTGTGTTCCGTTTCCACAGTTCTTAGCAAGTTGTTGTTGTGGTCTTCAGTCCTGAGACTGGTTTGATGCAGCTCTCCATGCTACTCTATCCTGTGCAAGCTTCTTCATCTCCGAGTACCTAATGCAGCATACATCCTTCTGAATCTGCTTAGTGTATTCATCTCTTGGTCTCCCTCTACGATTTTTACCCTCCACGCTGCCCTCCAATACTAAATTGGGGATCCCTCGATGTCTTAGAACATGTCCTACCAACCGATCCCTTCTTCTAGTCAAGTTGTGCCACAAGCTCCTCTTCTCCCCAATTGTATTCAATACCTCCTCATTAGTTACGTGATCTACTCATCTAATCTTCAGCATTCTTCTGTAGCACCACCACATTTCGAAAGCTTCTATTCTCTTCTTGTCTAAATTATTTATCGTCCACGTTTCACTTCCATACATGGCTACACTCCATACAAATACATTCAGAAACGACTTCCTGACATTTAAATCTATACATGATGTTAACAAATTTTTCTTCTTCAGAAACGGTTTCCTTGCCATTGCCATTCTACATTTTATATCCTCTCTACTTCGACCATCATCAGTTATTTTGTTCCCCAAATACCAAAACTCCTTTACTACTTTAAGTGTCTCATTTCGTAATCTAATTCCCTCAGCATCACCCGACTTAATTCGACTACATTCCATTATCCTCGTTTTGCTTTTGTTGATGTTATACCCTACTTTCTTAGCAAGTACATTATTCACTAATGAGTCTGGCTTTTCACGTGGTGGGATCTTTAGTTTTCACAACAGTCACGATTCGGTTTATGAAAACTCATGAAGTGCGACAAGGAACTCAACAGCCTCTACGTGTGGGGTGGAATCATTCATGATCGTCTCAATCGCCTCTACCTCTTTCCCCAAAGTCTTGTTGGACAAACGTATCTGTAGTTCCTGAGATATGAGTTTCTTCATTTACTTGATGATGTACCTCTGGACGTAAGATTGCAAGATTGTGCTCCACCTCACTTTATGTGGATAGTTCGCCAGTATGTCGATAATTAGTTTGGAACAGGTGGACTGATAGGGTCGTGTCCATTGCATGGCCTGTACGACAGCCAGATTTGAATCCAATGGACTTCCTTTTTATTCCTTTGGGAACGTTCATAATTCTTGATGTATTCATTTCCCCTACTCAATTCCGATGTTCTGAGGGAGGTATCGAACTTGGGTTTGACTAAACACAGAACACTCCAGGGGTTTTCCACAAGTAAGCCAAATTATGAAACGCATGCTTAGGGGTAGCATGAAAGCAGGGGGTGGTCACACCGAGCAATTTCTGTAACTGTAAATGTGTCTGTAAATGTATCATTTTCCTGCCATGAATAAAAAATCCTTGCGCACCACCCTAACAATGGATTTTCTAACCCAGGTTCATATGAAATTTTTGTAATGTTTTGATGTCAAGAACAGATCTCTAAAATTTATGGTTCATGTTTTGATGCACATTTTATAGACTATATATACAAGAGAAAGACAAGTAAGGGGCAGAAACGGCTCAGAGTTTTATTAGAAAAAATAAGAAATAAAAGACTGTTTGCAAGGAGAACAACCAAAGAGCGCTGGCAAAAAGTAACCGAGGATAGGATAAATATAAAATATCAATTTGAGAACAGCATCACTAGTAGCAAATTATAACAAGACAAATAAAAAGAAGTAACACTAAAGTTAAAGAACCATTTGATGAGTATTTATAAACAGACAAGTTTAAGAGCCGAAGTACCTCATGGATTCCGAAAATATCGCTATGTAAAACCGATCCCAAGCTTTTCTCTTATGACATCGTGAAAGCCATGGACCATGACAGTCAGCTAGATGCAATGTTTACTAGCCGGCCGAAGTGGCCGCGCGGTTCTGGCGCTGCAGTCTGGTACCGCGAGACCGCTACGGTCGCAGGTTCGAATCCTGCCTCGGGCATGGATGTGTGTGATGTCCTTAGGTTAGTTAGGTTTAACTAGTTCTAAGTTCTAGGGGACTAATGACCTCAGCAGTTGAGTCCCATAGTGCTCAGAGCCATTAGATGCAATGTTTCTTAACTTCCTAAAAGCATTTGACTCATTACCACACTTACGCTTGTTATCGAAAGTACGATTATTTTGGGTATCAAGTGAGATTTGTTACTGGACTCAAAATTCCTTGACACATCATATTATCTTGCATGGACAGTCATCGGCGGATGTAGAAGTAACTTTAGATGTGCTTCAGGGAAGTAAGCAGAGACCCTTGCTGTTCGTGTTGTATAATAATGGGCTGTTATCTGTAATAAAGTAGTACTGAAAGAATCTGCACAAATATTGTCACATATTTTTAAGATTTCAAAGTGGTACAAAACTGACAATTAACTTTAAATTTTCGGAAATATAAACTTGCGCTCTTCATAAAACGAAAAAATACCTATGACCACAATATCAACGGATGACTCTTGGAATCGGTCATCTCATGTGTAGATGTAACGATTTGTAGAGATATGAAATGGACTATCACACAGTCTCACTTGCAGGTAAAGCAGGTGACAGACTGCGATTCATTGGTAGAATACTAAGGAATTGCAACCAGTCTAAGGGAACAGGACAAAAATCACTCGCGTGACTGATTGTAGAATATTGCTCAAAAACGACTAACAAGGGATATTGAGCGTATAGAGAGAAGGCTACCACGTATGGTCACAGGTTTGTTTGTCACGTAGGTGAGTGTCACGAAGACGCTGAAAGAACTGAACTGGCAGACACTATCCTGAGAAAGTCTGAGTAGAAATTTTCTAGAACTAAATTTACGCGATCAATCTAGAAATATACTAAAATTCACTAGGAGTCGCTCCCATAGAAATCGCGAAAACAAGATTAAACTAATTACACTATGCACAGAGGAGTTTAAGCAATCATTCTTACCCCATCATACTTGGCTGTGACGGGGAAAAGCTGTAATAACTGCTACAATGGGACATACCCGTTGCCAAGCACTTCACACTGGTTTGCCCAGCATGTATGTAGAAGCTAACTCCTGGACGGACCACGGACAAAAAGATCAGATTAATACAAATGGCCACGGCGCTTTTGATAAAGTAAATAGTTTCCCGTGCGTCTAAAACACAAAATGTACATTTACTGTGCGCTATTAATGTCGATTTCCGGTAATAAGACACAAACTATGAACATCTGAGAATTGTACAGCGAGACATGGAGAATTACTAAGAGGGACAAGAAAAGTTATCAGGAAACAGAGTGAAGTGGAAGACGTGTGGGATATGTAGCAAGGCGAATAGATGATACATGTACCAAGGTACATCTTTGCTGAAATTGCAAGATGAATGGTAGTTAGTTAGATGAAATTAGAAAACATTCAGGACCAACACTGAGAACATAAATAAAGTCTGTAATGCGGAGAACAAGCTATATTAGCAGTTCAAGCAGCAGTCGATGTCACATAGCGTATGGCAATGTTGTTGATGATAATGATGATGATGATGATGATACAGTCGTTACAGACTTAAATGACTACACACATCAAAAAAAGTTTTGCACCACACCGGTTCCCAGAACTCCTGCAGATAGACGTTGACTGTGGATATTGTATCACAGACACAGTTCCTTTCATTGTTCAAGGATGTCACTAAACTCGCCTAAAGATGTAAACAACCATACATGAGCAGCGCCTATTAGACGGAGGGAGTCCGACAGCCGATCAGTTCCAGCCGTTCCACCAGGAAGGAGGTACATGGCTCGTCTTCTCTGTAGTTCGACAATGCGTAGACGGTCAATACCGCGGTTTGATCTCGTCCGCATTGTTACGTTGTGCCAGTAAGGGCTCTCAACAAAGGTAATGTCCAGGCGTCTCGGAGTGAAGCAAAGCGATTTTGTTCAGACAAATGGTTCAATTGGCTCTGAGCGCTATGGGCTTAACTTCTGAGATCATCTGTCCCCTAGAACTTAGAACTACTTAAACCTAACTAACCTAAGGACATCACACACACCCATGCCCGAGGCAGGATTCGAACCTGCGACAGTAGCGGTCGCGCGGTTCCAGACTGAAGAGCCTAGAACTGTTCGGCCACAGCGACCGGCCCTCAGGATTGGCATCACGTTTTCTTCACCAGTGAGCGTCGCATATGCCTTCAACCAGATAGTCGTCGGAGAAGTGTTTGGAGGCAACCCAGTCAGGCTGTAAGTCTTAGGCACACTGTCCAGCTAGTGCAACAAGGAGGTGGTTCCCTGATGTTTTGGGGTGGCATTATGTGGGGCCGACGTACGCCGCTGGTGGTCATGGAAGGCGCCGTAACGGCTGTGCGATACGTGAATGCCATCCTCCGACCAATAGTGCAACCGTATCGGCAGCATATTGGCGAGGCATTCGTCTTCATGGACGACAATTAGCGCCCTCATCGTGCACATCTTGTGAATGACTTTCTTCAGGATAACGACATCGCTCGACGAGAGTGGTCAGCTTGTTCTCCAGGCATGAACCCTATCGAACATGCCTGCGGTAAATTGAAAAGCGCTGTTCAATGACGACGTAACCCACCAACCATGCTGATGGATCTACGCCGAATCTCTGTTGAGGAGTGGGACAATCTGTACCAAGAGTGCCTTGATGGAAGTATGTTACCACGAAAACAGGCACGCATCAATGCAAGAGGACGTAGTACTGGGTATTGGAGGTACCGGTGTGTACAGCGATCTGGACCACCACCTCTGAAGGTCTTGCTGTATGCTGGTACAACATGCAATGTGTGATTTTCATGAGCAACAAAAAGGGCGGAAATGATGTTTGTGTCGATCTCTATTCCAATTTTCTGTACAGGTTCCAGAACTCTCGGAAGCGAGGTGATTCAAGACTTTTTTTGATGTGTGTAAACTCTGTTGTCAATGACACATATAGAAAATTTTGGGTTGTTTCAAATATGTATTTTGTGGGTATCTGTTTTTGTGATAAAATCACAAGTACTTTGTACCAAACAATATCTGTATAGAGATGAGAGCTTAACACTGAAGCACACATTCACCTGTTCCCTGACCTTGTCGCCTATCTTCCTCTACTGCTGTCTGACATTGCATTGTGCGTATCTCAGGCTAAGCTCAGTAGTTATAATCTCCACCAGCAGTGGCACTTCACGTAAACACCCAGATTTGTCAGTCGTTGTTGACAGAAAGGAAGAGGCGAGCAGCGGCGTCCCTTGAAGCATGCAACGAGTGAGAAAGGAGGAGTGAAAATTGAAGCTGGCATGTGGTTACTGGATGTAAATTGTGAAATTGGGTATGAAACTTCTTTCTTGTATACATACTATTTTCTCTCTCTCTCTCTCTCTCTCTCTCTCTCTCTCACACACACACACACACACACACACACACACACACACACACACACACACGTTCTCTTTTTCTCCGTAACAGTTTCCTGTTGCGTCATGAGTCAAGAGGTAGACAAAATCTCGCTTACTCCCTTGGCGGGCTGCATCAAAGCAAAGGACTGATACCCAAAAACATTTTTAATTCACGTCTAATCTTTTGATTTTTTTGGTTCCATGTCTAAAGGTACACCCAACCACTCTTGTTACGAATTTCATTTCCGCTATTTCAATAGATCTGCTCCCCTTTCTCTTTGGATCGCAATTCTCACAACCAGTTAATAGCACAGTCATTGCCATCACTTAATACAATTGCATTTTTGTCTCCTTTCTTGTTTTGTTTGTCGGTGTTCTGCTCACAGCGCCAGATAACACTGGAATTTATTTATTACTCAACACTTCATTTTGATCATATGAAATCAAACATCCTAAATCGTTAAATTTACGAATCTGCTCGATTATGTTGTTATCAGTTACAAGTTTTCAAAGAACTGGATATTTGTGCTTAAATATCTTTCGGATTTATATGTTGGTAGGTTGTAATTTAAAACTTGTTTGCACTATTAATGTTTGGCAAATTTTATGTCAGTGTTGGTTCCTCCTAATGTAATATGTGGAGACCACTGACTATAAGGAGAGACAGGACGATAGTACATTTGTTGAGACGTCAGGGAATGTTAAAAACTGTACGAGAAGAGAGGGATTGGAATATATCGAAGAAACAATTGAGAACGTTGAGTGCGAGTGTTTGAGATGAAGAGGTTCTTACAGAAGAGGAAATCGTGACGCACCGCGTCGGACCAGTCAGATGTCTGATGACAAAAAGAGAGAGAACGAGAGAGAGAGAGACGAGTTAGGAACGATGTTGCAAGACGTTCAGGGTAATTGCTGCACGACTGAACACTGTAGACGGGTTTGTCTGCAGCATCTGTCCACAAAGCTGTGCGCACACTCAAACTGAAACGTTACAAATTAATGATAGTGTATAGACTGACCAATTTAGATACTGTTTATTGACGTCAGTACTGATACTGGCTGTTCCATTCTGTGTACAATGGAGAATTAATACGGAGATGCTCTTTATTTCCGAGAAAGTGTGGCTACGTTTATCGTTTTATGTGAACTCGACTCACAGATTAATCTACATCTACATCTACATTTATACTCCGCAAGCCACCCAACGGTGTGTGGCGGAGGGCACTTTACGTGCCACTGTCATTACCTCCCTTTCCTGTTCCAGTCGCGTATGGTTCGCGGGAAGAACGACTGTCTGAAAGCCTCCGTGCGCGCTCTAATCTCTCTAATTTTACATTCGTGATCTCCTCGGGAGGTATAAGTAGGGGGAAGCAATATATTTGATACCTCATCCAGAAACGCACCCTCTCGAAACCTGGCGAGCAAGCTACACCGCGATGTAGAGCGCCTCTCTTGCAGAGTCTGCCACTTGAGTTTGCTAAACATCTCCGTAACGCTATCACGGTTACCAAATAACCCTGTGACGAAACGCGCCGCTCTTCTTTGGATCTTCTCTATCTCCTCCGTCAACCCTATCTGGTACGGATCCCACACTGATGCGCAATACTCAAGTATAGGTCGAACGAGTGTTTTGTAAGCCACCTCCTTTGTTGATGGACTACATTTTCTAAGGACTCTCCCAATGAATCTCAACCTGGTACCCGCCTTACCAACAATTAATTTTATATAATCAGCGATGGGAACATCAAAATCCGTAAGTTATATCAGTAGTTTTAGCATAATGCAAAAAATAGCAAGTAGGGATAAAAAGCAGACCAACATTCATCGTCAAAAGGTAGGTTGTGTGTGTGTGTGTGTGTGTGTGTGTGTGTGTGTGTGTGTGTGTGTGTGTGTGTGTGTGAGAGAGAGAGAGAGAGAGAGAGAGATAGATAGGGGTTTACTATGCAGCGCGCCACAAATTACTCTTCTGTGCCAACTTCTTTATCTCAGAGTAGCAGTTACACCGAGGCCCACGAGGACAGGCCGCGGTGCGTACGTCACGAAGGTAGTCCTGAACTCGCTCGCTCGCTCAGCTCAACAGACAAAATGCGTTTCTAAACCTGCTGGGCGAGTAAGTACTAAAGAGGATTGCATCTTCCACTGGAATCTGCTGTTATGAAGTCTTACTTATTAACAGTACTACAGCAAAATTTAATTTAAGTTCAATACTGGATATAAATGGTATAACGGCTTGTTTATAGCATTTAATCTCTTATGCTTAACAGTACTCATTACATGCTGGAAGTGGTGCCTTATGCAACTGATAATAATGTTAGCATGATTTTATTTTATTGTACGCCAGTACAGCTATAACAAATTATAAGTATGCCCATGGACTTCCCATCATTATAGGACTAATAACAGTAAGATTCCATAATAGCGGGTTCCACTAGAAGATTCAGTTTTCGTTTGTACGGACACGCCTGGTTACGAGTGAACAGGTGTATAAACATAGTTTGTCTGCTGATTTGAGCGAGCGAGCGAGCGAGCGAGCAAGCGAGCGCGGGACTACCTTCGTGACGTACGCGCCACGGCCTGTCTTTCTCGTAGGCCTCGACTTACACCCTAGTTTATTTGTCAGATATTCTCAGATCTTTGATTCCATTACAATCTCTGCCCTCTTTGGTTCCCTCTAGTAATTAGCATTTTATACCTTGATGTCTTAAAAATGTTATCATCCTGCTCCATATATTTATTTTGTCCCTGACTCTGCAGATATTTACTGATTTGATGTCGTATCAGTCTCTTTATTTTACAGCATCCTCCTGTAGCAACACGTGTCAAAAGCTTCGGTGTTCTTTCTCCTCCTGTAGCATCACGTGTCAAAAGCTTCGGTGTTCTTCCTTTCCAGTTTCTCCACATTCAGTGATTCATTTTCGTTCAACGCTTTGTTCCAGAGATGTAATAGCAGAGCTTTCGTTCTCAAATTTTCTTTCTTTCAGGTAGAAATTCTTTCTTAGCCTGTGGTGGTCTGTTTATAAATCCTCCTTGCTTGCAAGGCACAAGGCAGTAAGTCATATCCTACTTGCACCCCCCACCCCCTCTGTTTTCATGTTAAGTTAGTTAATAATGTCTTTTCTCCTTCTCCTCATTACATTTGTAATTAATTTTTGTTTACCCTCGATCCTTATTCAGTGCTTATTAGAATAATGTACTTAACTTGTGCTCCACAGCTTTTTTACAACATTTTGATGTAAAATCGCCAAGTCCTGTACTGACGGTAACAATGTCATCAGCGAATCTTGTCACAGATATACTTCCACTTGTTTCATTGTTGATTCTCCGTTCTTTAACTATCACTGCTCCTTCCATGTTTACGTTGATCAATATACAAGGAAATTGCGTCCAGTCAGTAGGCCCTCTTATTTTTTCATTGTTATTATCCTCTCTTGGTTCTTGTACATATTGTACATTATCCGTATTTTCCTAAAGATTACAACTAATTCTCTGAGGCTTTAAAATATCTACTATATAATGTTTAATTTGTCTAGCGTTTCTTCTGAGTCAAGAAATACTACAATGTTGTTTTGTTTGAATTGCTATTAGATGTAAATCAGAGAAATCAAACAATAGAATTTTAACAATTCCTACATAATTCAAGCTTTTCCTAAAATAAGAACTTCACTTATGTTATAAGAAAATGAAGAAGCTATAGTTATGTTAATGATAAGAAAGATTTGTTCACATGTTTTGTTAATGAAAGTGATTTGTCCAGCTACGTTAATTAAACGATATAATTATGTAATTAGACATGATATGCAAAATAATTATGATGATTAAAAAAACGAAGTTACGCTAACCAGTGATTTCCCTCTGACGCTTTCTTATTATGGTATCACCCCACGGGCGTTACAGTCGACAGTGGAACTGCAAGTTTCCATCTGATGCCAACAGCAGTCGCATGGTGTCTGGCAGACCCAAAGCCGTGCAGCCGCTGGGCCACGCCTACAGTGGCTCTGTACCACGAGCGCTCTTTGCCGCCGCAATATGGGACGGCCGGCGGCAGCACTCAGCCCACTTGCACTCTTCACTAAAACACCATCCTTCGTGATTCGTATAGTGAGCCTCTTCCTTGTTGATATTGTGATAGCTGGACTCTGTTCCTTGCTACAATATTTGTAGTGAGTATTTGTACGTTTGGAGAAATACAAGTTAAGGAAATCGTCTGTCTGTTGTGTTAGCTTGTTCGCTAATCATTTCTGCTCCTATTCAGCTTTCCTACCAAGACAGTTGCTGCGTCACCCTGTAGCCCAGGTCTCCTTTTCGTTGTGTACAATTACGTATTTTAAACCTGTTTCTTACTCAGTTAACAGAATTTTTCCAACTGTTTTCTCAGTCAGGAGTTTGTGTCACCAAATCATTTTCGTTTCTTGACAAGTCTCGAGAATAAGGCGCAGATAATTGTGCACTGACGGTCCATATCTGGATCCTCGATGAGTAGTAAGGCTTCAGTGTTCTCAAATATTCTATAAATAATTGTACATCAGTGCCCTCAAGTCTTGCAAGGAAAAAAAATGTAGTGTCCAACAGGTCTGGCAAATGCGACGTGTTTAGCGTAGGGAGTAGATTCCAATCTGGTGGAAAAACGTAGTCGTCCTTTACCGTATTGAGCCGTGCGTGGCTCACGATTATGACCGGTTCTTCCTGCAGTTTTGAAGCGGCGAGAATATTTTTTTAATTTTCTGTTAATGTCTTCTGGCGCCACTATCCTTGCTCACCTTCGCTGTCCGTGAGTGGCAACACCAGCGTTATCGATAGTAGGTTCGTGTTTCTATCTGTGGAGCGACCGCGGGCATTTTCGGGTTCTGCTCTGACAGGGGAGTCGGTGGAGTGAGTCGACAGAGTCAGTCGGAAGGCAGACAGTCGCATGTTAGTCAGTCGGCTCTGAGTCTCAGTCGCTTTTGGGTTGTGGATTGAGTCGGGTTCATCGTTACTCGGCGGTTGGACGAGTTGGTAGTCGGAAGCAGGCAGTTTCGCACGGTGCAATTTTTTTTTTCTTTATTGAATTTCAATTCCCCCCGAAGGGGGCGGGCTTGCAGCAGCTTAGTATGCCGCTCTTCAGCCTACAGATTTTGTGACAAAGATCAGGAGAACAAATAATAATAAAAAACAGGCGATAAAATCGGAGACTTAGAGAGTAACAAGGCGAAAAGAAATCGTGGAACTTAAAACAAACAACAGAGGGATGTTGATGCTAATAAAAATACATACGAAGCAGACAGGGAAAACAATAGACAATTAAAAAACACGGCGACAGTCTGGATTCTGTTCGCAAAAGACATAAAATTCACACCTAGCGACAGCATGGTTTCTGTTCGCAACACGAGAAAGACAAACAACACTGAATAGTCACTGCACACTGCAAATGTGACACCACAGTCGAGAGCAGGTGGGGGGAAACTGGACAGAAGATGGGAAAACAAAAAAGGGGGGGAAAGGAGAGTAAAAGCGAAGGGGGGGGGGAACCGGGAAAGGAGCTAATGGAGGATGAGGACCCATAAGAGGGGTAGGGGGCAGACGCGACAGGGAGTGGTGTAGGCAGAGGAGGGGAATACAAAAGGACTGGGGGGGAGAAGGGAGGTAGGGAGAGGTTTAGTGGGGAGAAAACAGGACGGAAGGGGGGGGGAAGAGAGAGCCCAGGGAAAGGACAGAGGAAAGGAGGGGGAGGGAGGATCAGAGTTGATAGGAAGGATAAATGGAGGGAGAGAGGGCATCATCCGGGAGGGGGAGTTGACGGAAGCCACCTTGGGAAAGGAGATGGAGGGTGTAGAGATGGAGGGTAGGGGGGACACAACGGTGAAGACGTGTCAGGGGGCGGGGATGGGAGAGGAGAGGAGCAACCAGGGGGTGAGGGGGTTCAAGACGGCGGGAGGTGTAGAGGATGCGGATATGTTCGAGGAATAGGAGCAGATGGGGGAAAGGAATGAGATCATAGAGGATCCGCGTGGGGGACGGGAGGCGGATACGGAAGGCGAGGCGGAGTGCATGACGCTCAAGGATCTGGTGGGACTGATAGAATTTGGGGGGGGCAGATATCCAGGCAGGACTGGCATAACAGAGGATGGGACGGATTAAGGATTTGTAGGTGTGGAGGATGGTAGAGGGGTGCAACCCCCATGTCCGGCCAGAGAGGAGTTTGAGGAGTCGGAGGCGGTTGTGGGCTTTGGATTGGATGGAGCGGAGATGAGGTATCCAGGTGAGGTGACGGTCAATGGTGAGGCCAAGGTAGGTGAGGATGGGGGTGAGACGGACAGGACGTGCGCAGACAGTAAGTGAGAAATCCAGGAGCCGGAAGGAGCGAGTGGTACGACCTACGATGATTGCCTGGGTCTTGGAAGGATTAAGTTTCAGGAGCCATTGGTTACACCATGCAACAAAAAGGTCAAGGTGATTCTGGAGAAGGCGTTGGGACCGTTGGAGGGTAGGAGCGAGGGCGAGGAATGCGGTGTCATCAGCATATTGCAAGAGGTGTACTGGAGGGGGGGGGGTTTGGGGCATATCTGCCGTGTACAGGAGGTAGAGGAGAGGGGAGAGGACAGAGCCCTGGGTCACACCGGCAGAGGGGTAGAAGGTGTGGGAATTGGCATGATGGATGGTAACATAGGAGGGGCGGTGGGAGAGGAAGGAGGCCACCAGACGGATGTAGTTGATAGGAAGGGCGTAGGTTTGGAGTGTAAACAGGAGACCGGGATGCCAGACACGGTCGTAGGCCTTTTCGAGGTCAAGTGAGACAAAAATGGCGGAGCGACGGGACACGGTGCAAGTACGCTCCGGGACCGTGGTCGACGCAGACGAAAGGCCGTTGGTCGGTCGGTCGGCGGGTCGGCTGGTCGTCGGATGACTACATGTGGTCTGCTGAGCACTGACACCAGTCTCAGTCGGGAAGAGTTGGCAGCCAGCAACAGTCGGGTCCGTATGGTGTTACTATTCAGCGGGACCACTGTGGGCGAAAATGGGGTGCCGTTGGTCGTTTGCTCGGCCGGTCGTCTCAGTCGGCGACGTCTTGGATCCTCAGGACGAACACCATTTTGGGAGTTTGGATGTGGTTAGACCTTGTTGGTTCGTTGGAACTGAGCAGCGACCCAGTCTCCTCAGCGCGAAGCCAGGCCGGGGCTTTTGGCGGCGGGCACGCGCTGTTGCATTTGGAGGCGCTAGCTGTGTGAGCGACTTTTCGCTTTCTTCCGAAGCAGGATCCTCAAGTTGAGTAATTATTTACCTGTTCTTAAAACTCGACTGTTACGATTTGTTCGTTATTTGTGGATTGTTGTTTCCTCAGCCGCTGACGCGTGTGATAATAACTCGTGTGTTTTGTTGCCTAGAAACTGCAGCCTCCCGTAGTGACTTGACAGTTGTCACTTGTGTTTTCGGTATTCTTTTAAACTTGTCTTGAGTGGTCTTTGATGCCTTGATCTTGGCGAGGCCGAGTTTGAAGTTATTGGTATCTTGGTTTACTCTTCATCGGACGATATTTTCCATTATCTGTGCAGTTCGATCTGACCGTTGGAAATCGGTCAGATTATCGGTTGGTCGTGAACCGTCCTTAGGTTGTGTTGCCTCCCGATTAAGAGGTTGTCGGTCTGGATGCCTGTCTCACCTAAACGTGCGTTAGTTTTACCTTTCCAGGCCGGTCCTTGGAACCTTCTGAGCGCCGCTCCCTGTGTTTTACATAGTGATTTCCTTTTTAGTCTTAAGTACTCTGTGTGGCTTTGAGCCGAGTTTTAGCTTATTACAATTGCAAAGCTCTTCTTCCTAGGCCTTAAGCCGTTAAATTGTTTTGTTGATAGGGTCAGGGATTTTCTCTGCCTCGTGATGACTGGGTGTTGTGTGATGTCCTTAGGTTAGTCATTTTAAGCAGTTCTAAGTTCTAGGGGACTGATGACCATAGATGTTAAGTCCCATAGTGCTCAGAGCCATTTGAACCATTTGAGTCAGCCTATTTAGATTAAGCTTTGAAAATCTTTGTCTCGGCCTTAAGCCGTAACACTGTTCTTGGTTAATGTGAGGCCTTCAGCCGAGTTCTATGGGAAAAATTTAAGCTAAGGCTTTCAGTCTATTTATATTGAAGATAAAATTTTTTTTTCTAAAGAAGTGAAATCTCCAGAAGAACTTGTGTACCTCAATTCCTTGCTTAGGGCTTGTGCCTTGGATTTTCGATGTGGCCTTCACACGATATAAATTAAATCAAAGGAGGACTTTCGTTAAAACCTTGAGAGTTTTTACTGTTGCTTGTGTGTTTTAAGAACTAAAGTTTATATGTTGAGTGCAACTGACAGTAACTTATTTTGACCCCTTCCCACCAATATAACCTCATCCGCTCTGTCCTGCTGGCCCAGGGATTTCACGTATATTGGTGGTTCTAGTGCCAGTAATTTTTCCTCACCCAGTTCCAAATGTTAATCATTTTCTTGCGTAGGTATTACTGGTAGACTTTTGCTAAGTGTTACATCAATGTGTCATTTCATAAATAACTAATTTCTGTGTAGTAGATGTAGACAGATCTGTAACTTTTGCATTCTGTGTCTATTCAAATCGGCGGCCTTAAATCTGAGGGTCGGTATATTTGAAAGATCTTTTCCATGATGTTTCTTGTGCCTTCCCTGAATATCTTCTTTTTATATCTTAGGAATAATGTCATGCGACGCTTGTACGGATTTTTCAACCCAAAACAGTCGTGATACATGAGGTGGCTGTGAAGAAAAGTTACTTTGAAGAAACTGAACCTCTAAAACAGGCAAACCATTCATTATTGCTAACAGTCTAAAAGTATCCAGCCCTCTAGACTCTGAGACCACCCTGCTAGGTGTCCACTAGTATTAAACTTTGATCTTAATTTGAGAAAGAAATTTCTGATACTGTACGTCTCGTACACAGCATTGCATGGAAGTGAATCATAGACTGCCTGAAAATCGGAAAAGAAGAGAATCAAAAGGTTTGAGATATCGTGTTGTGCTAGAATGCCCAAAGTTCAATGAACTGGTAAAATTAAAAACTGAATTCTCTGCAGAATCGACGAGGAAAGAAATATGTGGCAAAAAATTAGTAGAAAAAGGGAGAATAACAGTACAGATGCTAAGACATTAGGGAGTAACGTACTCTGTACTAGAAGAAGGAAAAAAATGTAGGGGAAGCAGAGATTAGATTTCTACAAAATAATGGAGAAAATATTGTCTAGGTGCTGCGGTGAGATGATGAGGTTGGTACAGAAGAGTATGTCGTGGCAAGTAGCATCAAACCAATCAAAGACTGATGACAATAACAAAGAAAAAATATCTGCTCTTCGGCTTCGACAATGTTTTCTGGTAATCCATTTCTGATGTCCCCAATTCAAATGGTTCAAATGGCTCTAAGCACTATGGCACTTAACATCTGAGATCGTCACTTAGGCTTAAATCTAACTAACCTAATGACATCACATATCCTTGCCCGAAGCAGGATTCGAACAAGCTGCCGCAGCAGCAGCGCGGTTCCGGACTGAAGCGCCTAGAACCGCTCGGCCACAGTGGCCAGCTGTTTCCAGTTCCTTTTCTAGTAGACAACGAGAAGAGGCAACGTGATACCAGAAATGAGTAATAATTAGACCAGTTGCAAGTAAATAAAAAAGTGAAGAGATTAGTGTGTTGTAATCAATAGAATTGATGTTCTCCGTCAAGTGTACTATCACGTGCTTAAGGAAATGTCTTTCATTTATAAAAACTATCCTCAGATACCCGCAGGAGTTCCACACAAAATCTAAGAATTCCTTCCTGCTGCAAGGTTCAGGTCCCCGTTCGGTCGTTCGTGATTTTCGTAAATCAGTCACGCCGAATATCGGCATCTTTACTTAATACAGGTCACGACGGCTCTCTTCCCCCATTATCCTAGAAATGAACAAGTTCACTCTCTCTCTAATTACTAACTACCGTCTCGGCAATCCTATTTGTTTCTGTAGCAAATATAATTTTTCAGAAAGGTCTGAGAGTGCTAAGGGTGATCATATATTCGAATGTCTACGGAGATATTGCTTGGACGCTTCAGCAATAAATGACATTAGTCCCCTTTGTTCTATATCTTGTGTAGATCTTCGTTCAGCTACGAGAACAGAAAGAGTTATAAGTGATTTGAAAGTGATAATTCAACTGAAGCAAACAACATGCTTTCTTAGGAACGTGAAGTTTGCTATTTCATTGCTGTTCATATGGCAACAGCTGCATCTAGACGACATAATCCAAATCTACTCAATTGAGCATTTGGTGCCTGTTCTCACACAGTCACTTCGGAGCTCAAGGGAATTCACAGTTCCCAGAAGTGATGGAGAAATCGAGCCTCAGGTCGTTCACGCACTCACGCCTTACTTCACGTAACTGGGACAACTCATTCATTAGGAATGGAGCTGAATTGAAGAATTTCTGCGAACCGGCCAGGGTCTTCAGCCTTCTGGAATGAGTACCGGTATTCCATATATAAACCCGCAGCTGTGATGTTTAAAGTTCGCTTACATACTTCCAGTACCGTACTTCACTCTGTTTTTAGATGTTTCATAAGGCATAATCTGTGATTATTATTTAGAGATCAGTGTGTAAATAGGTTCATGTCGCCAGATCGTTGAAGTCTGCCTCCCGAAAAATTTCCTTCATTACATAAGCAACACATGTGAAACAAGTAGGCATATTAAATACACCTGTATATCTACCGCGTAAAATACTGCCTTGAAGGATAAATGAGAGAGGGAAATTTCCTGGAAGCTGTACACTTGTGACGTGGTGAAGAAATCGCACACACACGCGCGCACACACACACGCACACGCACACACACACACACACACACACACACACACACACACACACACACACACACAAACGCGTCCGCGCACGCGTGGCCCCTACATGTGCTGACACCAGTTAATCGATTATTCTTCCTTTAATCGTCCACAATAAGACCACTACACTTTACCACACATGACCATTACAGTCGCTTACATTCAACAGGCACGCTGAAGACAACATGGCTGATCCCGGCGGAGGTTCGAATCCTCCCTCGGGCATGGATGTGTGTGCTTGTCCTTAGGATAATTTAGGTTAAGTAGTGTGTAAGCTTAGGGACTGATGACCTTAGCAGTTGAGTCCCATTAGATTTCACACACATTTGAACATTTTTTTAAGACAACACTTACAATAATTGAACGAAAGTTGCAGTTGTGCGTGAAAGTTGAAAATCTTTCCGGTTGGGCAGCTTAACATAACTCTATGTAAGCCATCCTACAGAGTCACTCGACTTTCTTTCCAATAGAATATCATGAAATAAAGAGCATCGTGGAAGTGGGCATCAGATAAATACTTCCATCTTCAACCGTGTTCTGCAAGCAACCGTGCTATGTGGCACTGTATACCTAACTTCCTGGCAGATTGAAACTGTGTGCCGGACCGAGACTCGAACTCGGGATCTTTGCCTTTCGCGGGCAAGTGCTCTACCAGGTGGGAGACGAGATACTAAAAGAATTGAAGCTGTGAAGACGGGTCTTGAGTCGTGCTTGTATAGCTCAGTTGGCAGAGCACTTGCCCGCGAAAGGCAAAGGTCCCGAGATCGGATCTCAGTCCATCACACAGTTTAATCTGACAGGAAGTTTCATGAAACCTTGCAGAACTAGCACTCCTGAAAGAAAGGATATTGCGGAGACATGGCTTAGCCAAGGCCTGGAGGATGATTCCAGAATGAGATTTTCACTCTGCAGTGGAGTGTGTGCTGATATGAAACTTCCTGGCAGATTAAAACTGTGTGCCGGACCGAGACTCGAACTCGGGACCTTTGCCTTTCGCGGGCAAGTGCTCTACCAACTGAGCTACCCGAGCACAACTCACGTCCCGTCCTCACAGCTTTAATTCTGCCAGTACCTCGTCTCCTACCTTCCAAACTTTACAGAAGCTCTCCTGCGAACCTTGCAGAACTAGCACTCCTGAAAGAGTGGATATTGCGGAGACATGGCTTTGCCACAGCCTGGGGAATGTTTCCAGAACGAGATTTTCACTCTGCAGCGGAGTGTGCGTTGATATGAAACTTCTGGAAACATCCCGCAGGCTGTGGCTAAGCCATGTCTCCGCAATGTCCTTTCTTTCAGGAGTGCTAGTTCTGCAAGGTTCGCAGGAGAGCTTCTGTAAAGTTTGGAAGGTAGGAGACGAGGTACTGGCAGAAGTAAAGCTGTGAGGACGGGACGTGAGTTGTGCTCGGGTAGCTCACTTGGTAGAGCACTTGCCCGCGGAAGGTAAAGTTCCCGAGTTCGAGTCTCGGTCCGGCACACAGTTTTAATCTGCCAGGAAGTTTCATATCAGCACACACTCCGCTGCAGAGTGAAAATCTCATTCAGGAAGTTTCATATCAGCGCACACTCCCCTGCAGAGTGAAAATCTCGTTACTGGATACGTAATTTGCCGGTCTGCACTACCGAACGTTTAGTGAATATAGACTGCTGGGAAAAAATTCAACACACTTAAGGACAAGGTGGTCATATTGACAAATGAGGTGACAGATAGTTACTCATTTTTTCCAGTTATGATAACAAATTAAGACCGAGTGAAACACATGTGTCACTGTAAAGGGTACCGAAACGGTCGCATCAATACACAGTGTACCACATTCCGGTGGCAACGCAGACATTTATTCTCGCATACAAAAGATCGTAAAGGTACCGAATGGCAACCTACGATAGATTCTCAAGCATCTTGCGCCTTTTGTTGTAATTCGTCAATATTCTGAACAGTATTTAACTGACGAGAGATCTGGTTGTCTTGATGGCCACAGCACTTGCTGTACACCACGAAAAGCACGTTACGACGCAGCAGCCGTGTGTGCACGTGCGTTGCTCTGCTGAAAAAGCACATCCCCTTCCTATCGAAGAAATGGCATTAACACAGGACACTGCAAACACGCCATGTTTGATCGCCGTATTTGACCACGAGTTGTGACAGGTAATCCCCATATCAGGAAACCTGTGTTGGCACCTGAGCGTCGTGGGCGAATGTACTCTTGAATAGACAGCTCACTAGAGCCATAACATACTCGTAGACGTCCATCACTCACTCAGAACAGGACCCACTGTCATCACTGAAGATAACAGAGCGCCATTCCGTTCTCCAGTCAACTCTTTCACGACACGAGAATAGCCGTGCTCGGCGGTGTCATAGTGTCAGATGTAGCCTGCTCAGAGGAACACGTCATCATAATTCTTCTGCAGGCAGTGGGTTCCCAAAAGTCACGGATGACGCAGCGGGTGCATCATGTGCCTGGATATTATCCATGTGTGATGTTCGGTCGGCCTAGGCTGCTCGCACAATGCGTCAATCTTGCCGTCCGCCTGTACTTACACGGTCGCCCAGAACCTGATCTACAGGTGTTGGAATATTTCACAGTCTTCTGTTGAAAGGAGCGATACGCCAGCGATACAATGTGCTCAACTTACACAGCAGTCGTCCATTCTTGTATCCGCAGGCCCACAGTGGGACCACGTTCAAATGTCTGAAGTTGTTCACCAGGAGTACGTACTCGCCGATGAGGCACGGTTGTACTCTAGAACGAAACACTGCTCTTCTCTTAACTCAGCATAGATAATACCTTCAGAGTCAATACACAGAGCACACACACAACCCCCTGGAGCGCCATCTGACCGTCGACGTCCATGACAAATGAATTATTAATCCTACAAGTCCTCAGTACTCTGCCGCCATAACACAGTCGTTGAGGGGTGGCATTTTTTCCGCCATCTCCATTATGATGATTACTTACTTTGTAGAGAGATAACGTTATACAGGGTGTTCGGAAATTCCCGTTACAAACTTCTAGAACTTGTAGAGGGGAGTAAGTACATAACATTTTGAAAAGGAAGCCACGTCTGCAGACGTGTCCGCAGCAGTTTGAAAACATGTTTGCTAGGTGGGTTTTCAACAGGTGAGTCATGGTGGGGGTGCTTATGCCGGATTGGCTGACGTCATTTGACGCCTGTCTTACACCTCACACCTGTTTTGAACCTCATTAAACTGTCTGTTAGTGTTAGAGGTGGTATTGAATGGGGGAGGTATGGATGCAATTATTGGTCATCCGTAGCATACCAGACGGTACAGGGAGCAACACCATTGCACGCACAATTGCTCGTGTACTCGATGACGAGTTCTCTTCAACAAGGTGCAGTACGACCTCTTCCAATTCAGGTGTGCGGCGACTCCTTGGATTACCCCAGTCACGGCAGCTGACGGTGAAGGTACCCTTTCTCGAAGCCGTTGCATAATTGTAGCGACTAGGATATGCGATGGAGTCGGAGGGTGCAGAGAACGATCTCGATAAAAGCAACGAGCAGCTCTTTCATTGCCATGAGCTTCGCCATTCAGAAGGATCATATCGGTGTATTCTGTAAACGTATGCTCAACCCTATTGCTGTAATGAGGCTCGAATCAAGTCAGAGAGGTAGGACAGATGTCAAATGACATCCACCAATACGACTTAAGTGCCCGCAGTATGACTACCCTGTTCCAAACGTTTTTCCATCGACTGTAGCACGGGAACGGTACGTATCCGGAAATAGATTCCTGTTCAAAATATTATGTACTCACTCCCCTCTATAAGTCCTAAAAGTTTGTGACGAGAATTTCCGAACATCCTATGTGGGTTTCCTAACTTGTCTAAAAAGATAATCTCCGGTAACTCGAGCATTAAGCCATTTGCGACACTCAACGTCTTTCCATTAACGTTTGTCGCAGGAGTTTCTTGACAAGAAATACCGAGTGAGGTGTGGCAACGTTACGACACTGGTCGTATGTTGGAGGAATGTCATTCAAATCTGCGTCCGTAATTTCCCTAAAAACTTTAAAGCGACTGTCGGGATGGTTCTGTGTAAAAGGCTCGGCAAGTTTTCTTGTCTCATCCTAGCTTGTGCTCAGTCTCTGATGACCTTGTCGTCTAAGAGACGTTAAACCCTGGCAGTCCTTCCTTTCTCTTACAGACGGTTTAAGATGCCTTGTTTGCCGTGTCACAGAAGCTGTCGTGCCCCGACTGGCAGCGGTTGACCGTGAATGATATTTTTGCTAGGACAGAACCCCAACGGAGCATACACTTGGAGTAGCTACGTTGAACAAGCGTGAATAATCAGAATACTATTCCACAAACTCAGGTTGACAAAGCACTACCCGGAGGACGATAACACTTCCACTGTCTTCTTCTAATGAATCTGTCATCTGTATTTCCCACAGCAAAACTTACGCCATCGTTCTACTTTAAACAGCATGTTGTTATCAATGGAGAGACGTCTACAGACGTTAAGGTAACCTCTGGCGTGCCACAGGGGAGTGTTATGGGACCATTGCTTTTCACAATATATATAAATGACCTAGTAGATAGTGTCGGAAGTTCCATGCGGCTTTTCGCGGATGATGCTGTAGTATACAGAGAAGTTGCAGCATTAGAAAATTGTAGCGAAATGCAGGAAGATCTGCAGCGGATAGGCACTTGGTGCAGGGAGTGGCAACTGACCCTTAACATAGACAAATGTAATGTATTGCGAATACATAGAAAGAAGGATCCTTTATGATAGCGGAACAAACACTGGTAGCAGTTACTTCTGTAAAATATCTGGGAGTATGCGTGCGGAACGATTTGAAGTGGAATGATCCTATAAAATTAATTGTTGGTAAGGCGGGTACCAGATTGAGATTCATTGAGAGAGTCCTTAGAAAATGTAGTCCATCAACAAAGGAGGTGGCTTACAAAACACTCGTTCGACCTATACTTGAGTATTGCTCATCAGTGTGGGATCCGTACCATATCGGGTTGACGGAGGAGATAGAGAAAATCCAAAGAAGAGCGGCGCGTTTCGTCACAGGGTTATTTGGTAACCGTGATAGCGTTACGGGGATGTTTAGCAAACTCAAGTGGCAGACTCTGCAAGAGAGGCGCTCTGCATCGCGGTGTAGCTTGCTGTCCGGGTTTCGAGAGGGTGCGCTTGTTGATGAGGTATCGAATATATTGCGTCCCCCTACTTACACCTCTCGAGGAGATCACGAATGTAAAATTAGAGAGATTCGAGCACGCACGGAGGCTTTCCGGCAGTCGTTCTTCCCGCGAACAATACGCGACTGGAACAGGAAAGGGAGGTAATGACAGTGGCACGTAAAGTGCCCTCCGCCACACACCGTTGGGTGGCTTGCGGAGTATAAATGTAGATGTAGATGTAAATCGCTCCAGCTAGGTATTGGCCCGTTGTGATTCATTCAGTGTTTGCCCGACGCCGGTGCAATAAAATAATATCGAGTCTTTTCAATTATTTCTATGCACGGCGTCACATTTGATGTGTCTGAGTGTCAGTGACAAGTGTCAAACGTTGATTACACTGGTCAACGAACAAACACTTTTTTATTACTTCCTGTTACATATAGCTAAATCATACAGATATTTTGGGCACTGAATTCATAAATGATGTCAGATTTTTTTTTATCACGTAGTGTTTTGTCACAATCAGACTTCGTTATAAATTAGAGAATTAGCTAAAACTTGTAATTTTAATTAGAAGAAATTTTCATTAAGAACGAAAATACTGAAGTGTAAGCATGAAAACCCCCCTTTGCCACAAGGGAACTTTGGCTCCATTGACTTACAATTCTTTTCTTTCTTCTTCTTCAAGCATATAATGCACTTTTTCTCGAACAGTTGGATTTGTGCGTCTCGGTGAAATGATTAATAGGAGGCTCCCATAATGCTCGTGTTCCACTTCTTTGACGTGTTTATAGAAACGTTAATCTTAATCCTCTCCGACAACAAAATTTTCTGGAGCGTGGGTAAGGGGGGAGGGTGGGGTTGAGGGGGAAAATCCAGGTAATTGTGAATCTTAAGGCTCATCAGCTTATGTCAGTGAATTCTTCCAGCTTGTTAGCTACAACAGATGCATAATTATTTTATTATTTTATTTGAAATTTGTTCACAGTTGCAAAGAAATTTTTAATGAGTTCGTGCACACTGAAATTATCAGTTAATGGATTATTTTCTTTATAGCCATACAGTTTCGGTCTTAGCCCATTTTCCGGTAGCTAGATACTTTTATTGAACTTACGATCACCAACATCTGCGAAACCAAACCATTACCAGACCGCACTTTCCTGGTACAAAATGTGTGATGCTCTTTGATAGTCTCCCTCGAGCGCGACTATGTTACTTGTCGACAGTGTTCAGCAAACTGTAATGTTCAAGTGATTCACTTTCCTCTTAAATGGAACGTTGTCTTATCACAGAATACCAAACATGAAAGAAATTTGTTATTCTTTGTCTCCATTACCGAATGAATTCAGAAAAACCATGTGTTGTTATCACCAACATGAAGGAATTGTAGCTATTGAATCTTGTAGGGTTTGAAAGGCACACGTCGCCGCGAAACACTACAAGCACATGAGGAATGGATAACTCTGGTTTGTAGGACTAATAGACTGCTGTGGACTCTGTGCAAAACTCTGTTAAATGTGCTCTAAGTCGTAACACGTTCAAGCCGTCGCTGAGAATTATCTTTCTCGCTTTCCTTCATCTGGCGGCGCTGCTTTTCCTCTTTCTCGCTACTGTTTTAATATATTGACCTTTTATTTAGAAATGACGCAAATCCATTCCCTTGAAACAAGAGAGACGACATAAAATAACGACAGATTATGAGATCTTATTTATCCAGAAAAATGTCTCGTTGAAATGTCTCACAAAATTATATTCACAGATGTTCGTTGCGCCTGGCTGATACGTAATACATCATACCGCGTTGTGATGCTGGTAGCATAGTTTGTACAGCCGAGCGTGAGCCACCGGTCGTATAGGCCGCCGCCCGATGGGAGGCTCTGGGAGTGAGCCACTGGTGGTACACGCCGGCGTGAACGTGTTAAACAAGCACACGGAAGCAACTTGTAGATTTACCCTTGTACAAACAACCAATATCTTGAAATTGTTGGTTTCATTGTGGAATGAGATGAGATGCAAGAGGTGCAGTACAGTACTCTCAACGAAAATCACATCTCACGTTCGTAACTGATTTGAACACCTGCTAAAATGGATAACGATAAAACACCTTCTGCTGTTGTGTTGTCACCGTCTTAGGTAACGAACGACCTTGATTGCTGCGCCAGGGAGATTCCTGAAGGCCACCCCATAAACCAGCAAATTTCAACTGTCACCAAGATAAACTTTTAGTTTCGATGTGTAATCTAAAATGTATCCCTTTTTTCTCTGTCTTCATTCATGTTGAAAATATGGTATTGTGAAATAGGATGAATGTTTGTGAAATGTCGTACAGCTGTTGTCGTCAAGACAAGCGATATGTACAGTACATAGTTAAATACCAAAATTTATTTATTACTTCCCATCGTGAAGTTCCAGTACTAATTTTAATTAAAACCACGTTCGCTATTGCGATTTATTTACTTCTTATATAGAAGAGGCCGTGTTTGAGCAGATACACAAAAATTACTGTTCACTATGTCTATAGTAGTAATTTTCAGAGTTCCGTACCTCAGTCGGTAAAAACGGAATCTTTACAGGATCTCTTTGTCGTTCCTCTGTCTATGTGTCTGTCTGATTGTTAAGACCATTTTTCCTCAGGACCTGGTAGAGGTATCAATTTGCAATTAACACCACATACTAGAGACTACTACCTCTTGCCAATGTAAAAAATATAAACTTCTAAATCAGTGGAATCAAAAGATGCTGCCTTATATGTGACCCATGACACAGCGCCCCACTGCAGATCCTTAACGAAGGTATGAGATGCGCAGTAAGTTCCCAGATATGCGAGGGGCTCGAAGATTTCTTAATAACAGAACTCAGAGCTTTTTCCTCGACGGCGAATGTTCATCAGAAACGAGGGTACGGTCAGGAGGGCTCTCCCAGGAAAGAGTGATAGAACCGAGTTTATTCTTTGTGTACGTAAATGATCTGACGGATACGGTGAGCAGCAGTCTTCGACTGATTGCTGATGATGCTTTTGCGCACGGGAAATTATCGTCATTGTATGACTGTGCAAGCAGACAAGATGACTTAGACTATTTCGTATTATTAATGGCAGCATGCTCCAAATATAGAAAAACGTAAATTAATGTGGATAAGTAGGAAAAGCATTCCCATAGTGTTCGAAAATAGCAGTTACAGTGTGCTCCTTGACACAGTTATTTCGATTAAATATCTTGGCGTAACGTTGCAAAGCGATATTAAATGAAACGGACACGTAAGAACGGTAGTAGGGAAGTCGAATGGTCGAATTCGGTTTACTGGGTGAATTTTAGGAAAGTGTGGTTCATCTGTAAAGAAGAACGCGAATAGAACACCAGTGCGACCCATTGCAGAGTAATGCTCGAGTGTTTGTGCTCCTCATCAGGTTGGATTAAAGGAATACGTCGACGCAATTCAGAAGCGTGCTTCTAGTTTTGTTACCGGTAAATTTTATCATCACGTCAGTGTTACAGTGATGATACATGAACTCGACTGGAAATCCTTCCCGCGACTTTCTTTTCGCGGAACACTATTGAGAAAATTTAGAGACCTGCATTTTAAGCTGACTACAGAACGATTCTACTGCCGCCAGCATACATTTCGCGCAATTTCCATGAAGATAACAGAAATCAGGATTCGTAGAGAGCATACAGACAGTAGTTTACCCTCGTTCTATTTGCGAGTGTAACAGGAAACGAATAAACTTGTAGTTGTACCAGGCACCATTATGGTGTCTTGTAGAATATGTATGTAGATATTTTGATACTCGCAAGCTCACGTATCAAAACCTACAGATGTATGTACATATCGGACGTGGTGTTCTAGTGATACGACTCCTGTCGCGGGATCGAATCTCGGTCAGACCAAGGATTTTTTCAGTCTTGGTAATAACCTAGACTTCACCTCTCGCCGATGTGAGGTGTCACCAGAAACAAAGCGTGATTCGGATTCCACGTAAAACTGTAGGTCTCTTTTCTCCAGTTGAATAAGTGGGGAGCACGCAAGTCGCTGAAGTGACGTTCAATAGGAAGACTTGCACCGGGGCGTTGAGACACGCAGAAATTATTATTATAGCTGTACACGTAATTAAGTTTGTACAGGACCCTCAGAGGAGTCATCACTTTCTTCCCAGTCTATCTGTGGGCCCATAGCCACATTCTTTAACGGAGTCTATTTTGTTCTTGCTTACCTCGCCGTATGCCCGCTAACCTATCTATTCTTCTTCCTCCCAATGATTATTGTTTCATGCATCTCGTCAGTTAATTTTTAACATTGTATTGTAGTACCACATTTTCAATGCCTCCTCGTTTTCCTGCAATCCATGTTTGATGCGGCCCGCCATGAATTCCTCTCCTGAATTAATCTTTTTATCTCAACTTACGTGCTCAATTATTTGCTGCATGTATCCCAATCTCTGTCTTCCTCTACAGTTTTTACCCTGCAGCTTCCTCTAGTAGCATGGAAGTTTTTCCCTCATATCTTAACAGATGTCCTACCATCCTGTAGCTCTTCTTATCAGTGTTTTCCATAAGAACCATGTCTGATGCTAGTAGACTTTCCTCGGCCACAAATGTCCTCTCTGCCAGTTCTAGTCTGCATTTTACGTCTTCTTCGTTCCGTCGGTCGTGAGTTATTTTGCTGCCTCCGTAGCAGACAGAATTCCTTAACTCCACCTAATTCTAGATCACCAATCCTGATGTCAAGTTTCTCGCTGTTCCCATGTCTGATACTTGTCATTACCTTAGTCTTTCTTCGATTTGCTCTCAATACATATTCTGTACTCATTAGACTGTTCACTCCGTTCAACAGATCCTGCAATTCTCCTTCACTTTCACTGAGAATAGCAATGTCATTAGCGAATCATAACGTTGGTATCTTTCCACCCTGAATTTTAATCCCACTCTTGAACCTTTCTTTTATTTCCGTCATAATTTTTTCGACGCACAGATTGAACAGCAGGGGAGAAAGACTACATCCCTGTCTTACACCCTTTTTAATCCGTGATCTTCGTTCTTGGCCTCCTCCTTTCTGTTCCCTCTTGGTTCCTGTACATACTGTATATTACCCATATTTCTCTATAGTTTACCATTTTTTTCTCAGAGTTGAAAACACTTTACTCCACTTTACATTGTCTAACGCTTTTCCTGGTTGACGAAACCTATGAACATGAACATGTCGATTTTTCTTCAGACATGCTTCCATTATCAACCGCAAGGTCAGAACTGCCTCTCTGGTGCTTTCACTTTTCCTAAAGCCACACTGATCGTCATCTAACAGATCCTCAATTTTATTTTTTCTTCTTCGGTACGCTATTCTTGTCAGCAGCTCGGATGTATGAGCTGTTAAGTTGATTGAGCGATAATTCTCTCACTAGTGGCTCTTCGGAATTGTGTGGCGATATTCTTCCGAAAGTCTGATGGTATAACGCCAGACACATTCATTCTACACACCAGATTGTTCATTTTACTCACTTCCGTCAATGATTTTACAAATTCTGATCGAATTTTATCAATCCCTTCTGTATTAAATGATCTTAAGACATCCAAAGCTCTTTTAAATTCAGATTCTGCTGGCTCCCCTATCTCTTCCCTGTCGTCTCCTGTTATTTCTTCCGTCACGTAATCAGAAAATTCCTCGCCCACATAGAGGCCTTCAGTGTACTCTTTTCACCTATCAGCTCTCTCCTCTGCATTGAATAGTGGAATCCCCTTGAACTCTTAATGTTACCGCCCTTGCTTTTATTTTCATCGAAGGTTGGTTTGACGTTTCTATGAGCGGAGCCTGTCCTTCCGACAATCATTTCTTTTTCGATTTCTACACGTTTTTAATGCAGCCATTTTGCCTTAGCTTCCCTGCACTTCCTGTTTATTTCATTCCGAAGTGACTTGTATTTCTGTATACCTGAATCTCCCACAACATTTTTGTGCTTCATTCTTTCATCGATCAACTGAAATATTTCTTCTGCTACTCATGGTTTCTTCTCAGTTACCTTCATTGCATCTACGTTTTTCTCTCCAACTTCTGTGATTGCTCTTTTTTTTTTAGAAATGTCCACTCATCTTTAAGTGAACTACCTACTGAGCTATTTCTTGTCTCAGTAACTATAGCCTCAGAGAACTTCAAGCGTATCTCTTCATTCCTTAATTCTTCCTTACCACGCTTCTGTGCCCATTAATTCTTCCTGACTAGTCTCTCAAACTTCAGCCTACTCTTCAACACCATTGTGGCCGCGCGGTTTGGGGCGTCATGTCACGTATCCTATTGCGTTGCCCCTCCCGCTGGAGGTTCGAGCCCTCCCTCGGGCGTGTGTGTGTGTGGTGTTCTTTGCATAAGTTAGTTTCAGTTAGTGTTAGTTTAAGTAGTGTGTAAGCCTAGGGACCGATTACCTCAGGAGTTTGCTCCCTCAGGAATGCATACACATTTGAACATTTAAACACCACTATATTCTGATCTGAGACTGTATCTGTTCCTGGGTACACCTTATAACCTAATATCTGTTTTCGGACTTTCTACTTCACCATTACATAACTGAAATCTTGCTGAACCTCCCAGCCTTTTCTAAGTATAGCTCTTCCTCTTGTGATTCTTGAACATAGTATTCGCTATTACCATCCGAAATTTAATGCAGAACTCAATTAGTTTTTCTCCTTTTTCGTTCTCACTACTAAGTCCATATTCGCCCGTAACCATTTCTTCTACTCTTTCCCCTACGTCCGCAGCTCGTGGTCGTGAGGTGGCATTCTCGCTTCCCACGCCCGGGTTCCCGGGTTCGATTCCCGGCGGGGTCACCGATTTTCTCTGCCTCGTGATGACTGGGTGTTGTGTGATGTCCTTAGGTTAGTTAGGTTTAAGTAGTTCTAAGTTCTAGGGGACTGATGACCATAGATGTAAGGTCCCATAGTGCTCAGAACCATTTGAATTTTCCCCTACAACCGTATTCCAATTCCTCGTGACTCTTAGATTTCATCTCCTTTTACGTACTAAATTATTCCTTGAATAAACTCATATACTTTCTCTGTCTCTTCATATTGTTTTGCAATATCGGCATGTATACCTGAACAGCCGTTGTTGGTGTTGGTCTGTTGTCGATTCTGATGAGAACAACCTTGTCAGTGAACTGTTCATAGTAAGTCTGATCATTTCGCATCACTGACGCGCACTGTATCTTGCTTGAGTCTTAGCAGTTCCCTTTTCAGATGTTCCAGCTTCCCTACCATGTCCAAACTTCTAACATTCCACGCTACGCCCCGACTCGTAGGACGTTATCGTTTCGTCGGTTATTCGGTCTTTTTCTCATGGTCACCTTCTCCTTGGCACTCCGCTCCTGGTATCCGAATAAGGGACTTTTCCGGAATCTTTTGCTAATGGTGAGATCATCATGACCGTTTTCAGTTACAGGCCAAATGTCCATGTGTCTTTAATGCAGTGGTTTTCATTGCCTTCTTTATCCTTATGCCGTTGATCATTAGTGATTTTTCCGCCTTTTGGGGGCAGTTACACACGCACCCCAAGTCCAAGAGAGTGCGCTGAACCTCTGTCCGCTCCTCCACTCTCTTTGGCAATGGCATGGGCAGAATGAGGGTGACTTCTTATGCCGGACGTCTTCTGCCGCCAATGCTGATTATTTTTATTCAAAATTTAAACAGTTCGAACTCTGCACCATGGGAGTTACGATTATTAGTTGAAGACGCTAGCCTTAAACCACTGGTGACAACAGAATTTTGTCGGCTTTTCAATACTTTTGATCTGTCCAATAGGAATTTTAATTTGAGTGGAGATCATGTCCAGGACTTCGTGAGATTTGCAACGGATTTGAAGACTCGCGCTGATTAAACCAGAGTTATTTACATAAATCAAACATTGTTTCTCTTTATCTCACGTCACAAGTGAACTCATATTCATTACAAGATGTCTATATACGTGCGTTGGATAAACAAAGAACACCATTCTTCGCATATTTCTGAACTGTGTGTAAAATTTCGCCGTAGATTTTTGTCATCAAAATATTCTGCTCCGTTCAGGTTGTTAGTGTTCACAGTTTCGGCGGTATTAATACGTTCTGAAGCACTTCGATGCACATCACATTCAACAGTGATTATGCCAGATAAGGCTTTCCCTTTTTTCACCATTGCGCAGAATGTCTTTACTGTGTCTGCTTCTAAAGCTCTTTGGATGTTCTTGGTGGTCCCAAATATTATGGTCACATTTAACCTCCATAGTAAATGTTACCTTATGACATTCGTCAGCATTGTACGTTTTGGGATGACCCCTGGTACAGTGGTAAGTCAGTATTTTTTCCATGTACTGGGCATGTAGAAGCGGTAAAAGTGTATCATCTACAAATCTAAAGTCTCATTTCCAGCACTCTAACACGTTAATTAAAGCATCATCCGCGCAGTCCGATGCGCGACTTACGGGGCGCGACTAATGGCTGGAGTAATGGCAGTTCGTGTCTCGCGACTGCCGTGAGCAGTACTATCGCGGTCACGAAGCCGATTAATCGGTTCTGCTTTTATAGCTTAGGTAAGACGACGACTACCGGGATCTGCCCCACGTGGGAGTCGTTAATATGAAATTGTACGCAGCCCTATGTAAGATTCTTTCCGACTTCTTGATTAGTACTGAAGTAGCTTTACACTCGTAACTACAACCAACGAAATTATCTTACGACAATACTATTTACTGACAACTTCTTATAGCTGGAAGCGAGGACACTCTTCAAAAAGCCGTTTATTTATTAAAAGCCATTTATAAATTAAATGTGAAACTTCTTTATTTAAATGTGTGTGTCTGTACTTAAATTACTGAATGACTGAGAAGATGAAACTTCTACGTTATTTGATTCTGAAACAGCCGAGTAAAACTGAACGTACTGAGCCTACTTCCTCTTTACTTCTTATCATGTCAACACTGACCCACAATATTCTACATCTACATGGATACTCTCCAAGTCACATTCAGGTGCCTGGCAGAGGGTTCATCGAACCACCTTCACAATTCTCTATTATTCCAATCTCGTATAGCGTGCAGAAAGAATGAACACCTATATCTTTCCGTACGAGCTCTGATCTCCCTTATTTTATCGTGGTGATCGTTCCGCCCTATGTAAGTCGGTGTCAACAAAATATTTTGACATTCGGAGGAGAAAGTTGGTGATTAGAATTTCGTGAGAAGATTCCGTCGCAACGAAAAACGACTTTCTTTCAATGATTTCCAGCCCAAATCCTGTATCATTTCTGTGACACTCTCTCCCATATTTCCTGATAATACAAAACGTGCTACCTTTCTTTGAACTTTTTCGGTGTACTCCGTCAGTCCTACCTGGTAAGGATCCCACACCGTGGTGCAGCATTCTGAAAGAGGACGGACAAGCGTAGTGTAAGCAGTCTCCTTGCAAGGTCTGTTACATTTCCTAAGTATCCCGCCAATAAAACACAGTCTTTGGTTAGCCTTTCCCACAATATTTTCTATGTGTTCTTTCCAATTTAAGTAGTTCGTAATTGTAATGCCTAGGTATTTAGTTGAATTTACGGCTTTTAGATTAGACTGATTTATCGTGTAACCGAAGTTTAATGAGTTCCTTTTAGCACTCATGTGGGTGAACTCACACTTTTCGTTATTTAGGGTCAACTGCCACTTTTCACACCATTCAGATATTTTTTCTAAATCGTTTTGCAGTTTGTTTTGATCTTCTGATGACTTTATTAGTCGATAAACGACAGTGTCATCTGCAAACAACCGAAGACGGGTGCTCAGATTGTCTCCCAAATCGTTTATATAAATAAGGAACAGCAAAGGGCCTGTAACACTACCTTGGGAACGCCTGAAATCACTTCTGTTTTACTCGATGACTTTCCGTCAATTACTACGAACTGTGACCTCTCTGACAGGAATACGCAAATCCAGTCACGTAACTGAGACGATATTCCATAAGCACGCAATTTTACTACGAGTTGCTTGTGTGGTACAGTGTCAAAAGCGCAATGCAATCTGACTGTTCAAAAAATTACAACCTGACTTCAAATAATTAATTCAAAAGAATGGCCCTGAATAAGAAGCTATCGTGACAATAACCTATACATTTCCTTAAGCACTTACCTCACAAAAATCTTCATAACGCGAACTACTGCTCTACAGCGAGCGTCAATACTGCCAGCTAAATGAAAGAATCTAACTACTAAAGCCACTACATACTAGTAGGCATATGGTTAGCAAAGGAAAGATTTAGTTCCAAACCAAATAATGTATTTTTTACCTTCATAATGTGACATCCAGTTCAAACACGAATGTAAATTGTGATTGACTTCCAGTACAAAGGTATATAATCATGAATAATTTTCAATCTCCAAGTCGGATGCTTCCAGATCGTTAGCCTACGCTAACACTTCAGACCTCTACCCTCCATCAGTTCTAACTTCTAGCATTTAACATCCATCACTGCTGGCTGTTCACCTCCAACTGCCCAACAGTACTTCCATCACTGCTGGCGACTAACTTCCAACTGCCCAACACCACTGGAAATTAACTTCCAACAACGAGTCCAACCACGACAGAGTCTCTTACAAGAAAAGCGCAGTCAGAGATCCAATGCAAAGTGCTACGCAGCGCTGCCTAGAGAGAAGCAGCCCACTTACAAATGTTACCGCTGTGGTATGACTTAAGTCTCGACCAAGAAACAAAAGCAATGGTTTTTAATGATCAATAACCAGACCCAAATATAGTTGTAATAAACTACGAGACAATAGAGGGAATGAATGAACTGAACTCCTTGGGAAACACACAAACGAAAAAGACGTACCTAAACGAACTGAAGGATAGAATTATGTTAATAGGACTGTGTACTGAGCACTGAATAAAAAGGCTGGAAAGAAATTCTAATATTGTTCTAAACAAAAGTGGCAGTCACGTCTAAACTTTATGGCAATGGCACTCCGTCTTCAGACCACGAGTGGCCTACCGGGACCATCCGATCGCCGTGTCATCCTCAGAGCAGTATGCGGATTAGAAGGGGCGTGGGGTCAGCACACCGCTCTCCCGGTCATTATGATGGTATTCTTGACCGAAGCCGCTACTATTCGGTCGAGTAGCTCCTCAATTGGCATCACGAGGCTGAGTGCACCCCGAAAAATGTCTACAGCGCATGGCGGCCTGGATGGTCACCCATCCAAGTGCCGACCACGCCCGACAGCGCTTCGGTGATCTCACAGGAACCGGTGAATCCACTGCGGCAAGGCCGTTTATGGCACTGGCGCTTGGACAATTAAAGATGGAAACGAAGGAAGAATCAAGATACCTTTTTTAATAAGAGCAGCTGGCTATAGAGTGACGAGAAATAAAATAATGAGCAAATCAAGGAGTATAGGAATAAGTGAAACATCGATCATTCGTGTTTTATGTGGCTATGAGCGTATTACGTCGGCCTCATTACGTCCGAACGAAGGAAAAATCGTTGGTGCTCGTGTGGTGGGTTCTTCTGTAAACAAGGTAGCTGAAGTATGTGGCGTTTCAAGAGGCACCGTATCGAAGATTTACGCAGCATACAGAGAAAGCGGAAGAACATCATCCTCTAAGTCACAAAACAAACGAAAACGTTTGGTGACAGGTAGTGACGGACGGTCGTTGAAGAGGATTGTGACGAAAAATCAGCGTGCGACAGCAGCTGTAGAAAATCGCTGCGGAACTCAATGTCGAACTAGCGAGCTCTGTCAGCACCAAACCGATACGAAGAGAGCCCCATAAGCAGTGAATTTCGGGGCTACCTGGAATTCCAAAACCACTCATCGATGAGGCAAACCGTAAGACCTGCATTGTGGAGCAATGGGACAAAGTCATTTACTAGGACGAGTCTTGTTTCACAGCTTTTACAATTTCTGGCCGAATGTCCCAGGAGTGAAACATGGCGCGGGTTTGGTGACAACCTGGGCATCCATACCGTGGCATTCCACGGACACCATGGTTACTCTGCAAGTTTGCATTACTGCCAAGGTTTATATGATCAGTTTGATCAGGCCAATTCCATGGTACAACGTTTGTTCGCCAATAGTCATACTGTATTCCAAGACGACGGGGCCCCTATTCACACAGCTCACATGGTTTTGTGCAAACGAGGATGACTTGACGCATCTCCCCTGCGGACCACAGTCACTAGATCTCAATATTTTGAACCTTCGTGGTCTTCTTTATAGGAAAGGGCGGGTGATCGCTATTCACCTCCATCATCTCTGACTGAACTTTCCCCTATTTTGCAGGAAGAATGGTGTACGATTTCCTTGAAAACCATACAAGACCTACATTTATCCATTCCGAGACGACTGGAAGCGGTTTTGATTGTCAACGATTTTTCTACACCGTACTAGACAAGTTTTTGCTGTTTACATGTTTTTGTCCACCCCATACAGACGAAGAGAGAGGTGGAGAGATCAAATAGTAACTAACCACAGACTAAAGGCGCTGGACAAGAAGACGTAATAGGCAAGCGCCTGGCACTTGTCGAAAGAAGAAGCAAAAGAAGAAAAGAGGAGGAGAGCACGTTCTGCCGACGTCGAGGTCATTAGTGGCGGAGCAGAAGATCTGGTTGTGGTAGGGTAAGAAGGGAATTGGCCGTACTTTTAAAAAGGAATCGTTCCAATACTTGCGTTCAGATATCAGAAAACCACAGAAAACCTAAATCTGTATGGCCTGAAGGCAAGTTGAAGTGATGTCCTTCCAAATATAAGCTGTCTAATGAATGCACAACCTTCCTCGAAAACTGTTTCTCAATTTCGCATAAACAGGGATTACATAGGGAAGCAGCAGTACCCATGCGATTGCATTCATTTCAGGCAGTAAAGGGTACAGCAATCAGTCGCAGATGACGTTTATTGCATGTCTAGATTTTTGTCACTACGTGACCATCTTCAGCGCAGTAAATATAAGCGTCTTGGAACGCTGCATCACCATTGGGGAACAAACACTGTACCGTCGAATGGATCTGATAAGCCAAAATGGTCACACAATCCTGAGCAGTAATGCCATCCTGCAGAGAAACCATGAGCCCCATGGAATACCACGATATGCGTGTCACACTCTTGGGATGTAAACTCGGAGTGAAGTTGGTAACAGTGTGAAACAAGACTTATATGACCAAATGACTTTCTTTCATTGCTCCATAGTCCACATTTTATGGCTTCGGGACCACGTTTTCCTCTTTATATCACTGTTGAGTGGTTTTGGAATTACAGCTTGTCCTGCAATTCCCTATTTATGTAAGTCCCTTCATAATCAACTTCTAAAAAGTGTTTACAGCATCATTTTAGGCGAATATAAAACTACAGATGGCAAATAATAAAACCATGAATCTGTCACTTTCGTCGCAACGTAATATAAATTGCATCGTTAATACACAAACTGCGCTAGGCAGTGCACACTTTCATGTTACATCACTCGGCGGCTGTTGATGTTGAGTCAACATGTGAAGGCGTACGTCATACCCTCTGCTCCAGAGACTCATTTTCAACAACATGAGCTGGGTGGTGTGCTCTGAATGGCCTGCGCCAGATTTTACTCTGTCTTCGGGTGTGCTGCAGATCGCAGCCTGTCCTACTTTACACAGCACGTTCTGTGATGAAACGTGGACGTCCAACATCTTGTCTACCCGGATCGTCGCTAGAATGATTCCCCATTTGTTTCTGCTCAGCTTGTAATCCTTACCGTCTCCAAAAACCCAACAGGCGGCACCCGTTCTCGTTGTGGGAAGTGGATGTAGTTGGCTTCAAATGGCTCTGAGCACTATGGGACTTAACTTCTGTGGTCATCAGTCCCCTAGAACTTAGAACTACTTAAACCTAACTAACCTAAGGACATCACACACATCCATGCCCGAGGCAGGATTCGAACCTGCGACCGTAGCAGTCCCGCGGTTCCGGACTGCGCGCCTAGAACCACTAGACCACCGCGGCCGGCTTTGGGTGTAGTTGGCTCATCTCTGTATATATAAGGACGTACTATTCGACCACGTTATTACTGACACACGCGCACGCACACGTACTCCGCTGCTCGAATCGCTGCGGCTTACTTCGTTACCGCAGCTCGCATACGCCACTAGCCGATCGCAAAGTCCGGAAGTAGGAAAGGAGGAAGAGGCAAGATTGCTGCCGCCGTCGAGCTCCTGCTATAGTCAATCTGGAGCAACGGTTGTGGCAACAAGAAGAAGAAGCGGAAGCCTCTGGCACAATTACAGTGCTATAAGTGTCAGAGGATAGGACACATAGCCAGGATCTGCGACGGCGCGGTAGCGTGTGAGAAGTGCGGGAAACCGCACGATACACGAAACTGCGACAAACCAAGGGGCACCGCTGCCGAGTGCATAAATTGCGGCTACCTGAAGTCATGGAAGCGGCAGAAAAGGGTCATCACACATGAAGAGGTGGCCCAAGAAGACAAGCAGGGGAAGCGGGCAGCACCACAACAAAGACGACGAGGGCGTGTTCCGCGAAACGTTGCGGAAAACCAGCGATGGCGCCATTGCCGTACTCAAATGCGCCATGGCGGAGGAGAGGGGCGGCCCTGACTGAGGGCAGAAATCGATGAGGTGCATCGCAAGGTGACAGCAGAGGGTAGCCCAGTACCTCATGCGATACCTGAAGAGGCGCCGACCCCCACCAGTACGTCGGTAGACGCGGGAACGCAAACGACCGTCTCCCTGGCTGATGCAGCAACGCAGGTTGCTAGGGAGGTGGTCATAGAGTTGGGGACACCCGCTGACAGCAAGAAGACGGCCCCTTGGAAACGGCCGCCCCTTCTGCTTCTGCAGACACGCAGACGGCGGAAGAGACGCCCATGGAGACCGAGGGAGAAGAAGAGCTGAAATTTGAGTGCCTGCCCCACCCCAACAAGAATTGTGTGAGGGAGGTACTCAGCAAGATTGCAGACTCCCTAAGCGACGAAACCCATACCCCTTCATTGAAACCGGTATCCGTCCCCTCCCCCATAAACCCTATTCGTTCCACTGGGAGTGTGAACAAGCCGTCCTGTACATCAAACAGAGCACGCCACCAGTGGACCACTCCCGTCTGAACAAAATAGGGTTCGGACAGCCAGGAAACCACAAGCAGAAGAAGAATAAGAAGCCACTAGAGACATCTGGCCGATAGTTCTTTGTTACAGATAGCCCAGAGGCCCATCCAGAACCAGAGGCAAAACCCAACCAGCGAGGAATAGAGGAGGAACAGTTTCCTAAAGCTTAAACTCCTATCACTCGGGCCAAGGACAAGGTACGACATTTTAGCGTCAGTGTCAGGAACGTTATTATTGTACTGGGCTTCCTGTGGCCGCTATAAAAACAAGCAGTGACGTTACAGTAAACAAGCACAGTAGTGACTGAGGAAAGCGCATCGCAGTGTGAATGACTTGAAGGCAGTACTGCGCGTCTTCGTGAAATTTCACGATAAAAACTCAAGATAAAACGACCGAAGCGGCCTCATTCCCAGGTGCAATAATATTGTAGTCGACTAATATTTACAAGTCAAATCTACCTTTCAAGTGGTAACAACATAGAGAAGGGGACTTGTAGTGAGATGCTCAGCGCATGTCACTGACTGCATGTTCACAGACGACTAGACGTTTCACTGATCGGTTCAGGTTGAACAACTTCCAATCACCGACGTTAAATACTACGGGCCTTATTTGTTCTTTGGTGGACAACCACCAATGGACAGCTTGTGCTGTTCGCTTCCTCTTTTTTTTCTTCAGGATTCCGCACCTCAGACGATAAAGACCGAGCCCTATAGCATCATTTTCTTGTCTGTCTGTCTGTTAAGATCTCTTTTTTTCAGGACGGATAGAGGTACCGAATTGAAGTTTATGTCAAATAGTAAGAATTACCTATAACATTTCTATCTTCAGTGAAGGTGAAGAATAGTTACAAGACGCGTTTAATGGAATGAACAGTACGATGAATATAGAATATGAACTGAGAGTAAATCGAAAAACGACGAAAGTACTGGGAAGCAGCTGAAGTGAGAACAGCGAGAAATTTAATACCGGGTTGATGATCACGAAGTAGATGAAGTTAACGAATTCTGCTACCTAGGCAGTAAAATAACCCATGACGGACGGAGCAAGGAGGCATCAAAAGTAGACTAACAGTGGGAAAAAGGTCATTTCTGGCCAAGAGAACTCTACTAGTATCAAGCATAGGCCTTAATCCGAGGAAGAAATATCTGAACGTGTACGTTTCGAGCATAGCACTGTATGGTAGCGAAACATGGACTGTGGGAAATCAGATACAGAAGAGAACACTGACAAGAAGAACGGACTGGATGCAAGGACTTGTGTTAACTTCCAGGGTTCTAGGGGGAGATGCAGACGGTAAAAACTGTAGACCGATGTTAGAATACATCCAGCAAATAATTGAGAACGTAGGTTCCAAGTGTTACTCTGAGATGAAGAGGCTGGCAGACGAGAGGAATTACTGACAGGCTGCATCAAGCCAGTCAGAAGACTGATGGCTCAAAATGAGTAAATAAATGAACTAAGTTATATGGTGTCTTGGCGACGTAAGTCAAGTAGTAAAAAGATAGGCCATTTATGCCACCTCTAACAATTACCGTGGCCTTAAAAATAATTCCGTAATTGTTAGGAAATTGGATCCACTGCTGGGTGGAACATCATGATTCAATTTCTCTGTGCTTCCCATAAATTTCCCTGCGCAGTATATGTGAACTGAATTTCACCTAAGCTACTGCTGATTCGGTCCTGCCGTATGATCGCAACTAAACTGATTCTCTTCTTCTAATGACTGCAGCACTCACTACAATATACTTCGCGATGTTATCAGGAAATTCGCAACTCTGCCGACTCATGGTCACGAGCCTTGAGCTGCTGTCGAGGTTCAGAAAATGTGTGTACTGTTGTTGTCCCGGATTGCCACTGGTGCATAAAATAAGGGAATAAATCCTTGTAATTGTGTCAAGGACTGACACGAAGGAATGGTTGTCAGGAAAGGAGAGACGGGGTCAACGGGCGCCACGCGTCGTTGCGTACAGCCGTATTCTGGCTTTCGGCTGGAGGCTGTTTGATCTGGGGTGTGCGTGGGACAGGGTGAGTGGCTACAGAGTGGAACAAACTTCGTCTTGTCCTGTAATCATAATTTATCCTTTTGTCATTTAAAGGTTGAGCGGGATTCCGTATATTGTTTGTGCTTAGCCGACATTATAATTGCAGTGACCTTCTTTGGTTTATCGAGTGGTGCCTTTCTTTGGTTTATCGAGTGGTGCCTACTATTTGATACTTCTTTAAATGGCAAGCCCATCGATGAAATGAGGTCACAGATAGAGGTGTGGTATTTGAAGGCTAAAAATGAAGGAGATTGTAATTGAAGACAAGAGAGAACACGAGCGTAATTCATTTCACCGTTCAAAAGATCCCGGACTAGAGCGCCTAGAACCGCACGGCCACCGCGGCCGGCTTAGTCCAAACAGATAGCGCTCATCACGTAATTCCTGCGACGCTCGGTGTCCACGGAAAGCGTGTGTTAGTTTTCCGTTACAAACAGAATGACCTTTAAATCGGAATTTTACGCATTCATTGCTGTCGCCAAGCATGCAGCGCTACTGAGTAGCCCCTGGAGTGCTGGTTATTCATCGTGTTTTGCTGTCGCTATTAATACGCGCCGATAAAACAGATATCGCGCTAGACTAATTTGGAGCGCTGTATGGTAGGGGCCTTCCAAGCTGTGGCCTTTTTCTCGCAAGTGTCGGCACCTTGCTGTTTGTTGTGTCGCCTAGCCCGAGGGACACGTCGCAGTGCGCCACGCTTTTGTACCATTGCAGAGGAAGGCTGTCGGCAACTTCGAGCCAAGTTTCAAACTGATGCGTCACAATGTGAGACAATTACGGCGTTTAGAAAAAGCGATCTTTTAATTCTGTTGTGCAGTGCAGTTAAGTCCAAAAGAAATCAGTGTTACTGTTACTTGGTTAATCCAAAGGAAGAACCCCTGTGACAATATTTAACCCTGTAAAAGCGAGAGACCTATCTGCATACGATTATGAACAACTTACTAAATCCCACGAAGGTAATGAATCTTTTCATGAACGCAACGCAGTACAGAAACGAAACCAGATTGCTCAAACACCTTCCGTGGCTATTTTAATGTGCTCTCGCTACTCGATTTAGCTGCAATCATTGTAACTACAAGTCACACCAGCGATCGCCAGATGAAATAAATTTGTAGTGGCGCGCGCGCGCGCGCGCGCGTTGTGTGTGTGTGTGTGTGTGTGTGTGTGTGTGTGTGTGTGTGTGTGTGTGTGTGCGTGTGCGTGCGCGCGCGCGCGGCGCGCGTGCGCGCGCGCTAGGGCGTGCAATGAAGACTTAAGTGCTATCCTTCAGTAACACATGCCATAATGTCTCTAAAAGAAGTCAGTTTCAGTCATTGCCACACAAAGAATAAAGCAAGTCATACATCCAATCAAAATATTTTCGTAGGGATAAGCATTTTGGTTGAATGATAAACAGGATTGTCGAGAAGAAGTGACGTACCCAACACCGAAGGACTACGTTATGTCAATATATGCAACAGCTCAGTCACAACTTTAAGACGAAGTGATTTCACAAAACTATTTTTCGTAAAATGATAACAAATGCAAACAGAAAAGTCGAACATTGACTACAAAGTCTTAAAAAGCCACAGGACATGTGGATGGTCGCTACCAAGCTCATCGATCGATTTGTTGTTCTGAAAAAAAAAACCTGCTCTTACTTAGAAAATGTATTAATTCGACGTAAGAATTCACTTCCCACGATGTTCAAATACGCAAGCCGACAAGGCAGACTGAGCAGAAGGATGTCTGCGAATCATGGGACGCATAAAATCCGCTTTCATGAGCTCTTCTTCTCACCAAAACGCTTACAGCAGGAATTGTAAATCTAATGCTAGTACACCATTAGCATGAATATGTAATAAAGACATGGATTCGAAACAAAGAAGACGTGAATCCACCAAAGCAACTTGCTAAGAAATCCTGCCGCAGCTGTACACAGGATTAGACAAGTAGTGACTTTACCATTCCTAGCATTAATAGGGATATGAAATAATGAAAAGTACTGATTCGACTGCTAGCCGCGTGGTTCTCAGAAGGAAAACCATAATTCATATTTACGTAATCATTGAATCTGAAAAGGTAATTAAATGATTGCAGAAGCGTCATTGAGGATTGAAATAAATAGGAAGTGCAGGGAAGCTAAGGCGAAATGGTTGCATAAAAAATGTGAAGAAATCGAAAGACTGACTTAGCGTACAGAAAAGTCAAAACAACCTCCGTTGAGATTAAAAGCGAGGGTGGTGACACTAAAAGTGCAATAGCAATTTCACAGCAGACGACAGAGTGGATAGGTGGAAAGTGTACATTGAAGGCCTCTATGAGTGGGAAAACGTGTCTGATGACGTGATAGAAGAAGAAACATGAGTCTATTAAGAAGAGATAGGGAATCCAGTTCTAGAAGCAGAATTTAAAAGAGCTTCGTAAGGCCTAAGATCGAATCAGAACGGATAGATAACATTCCATCAGAATATTTAAACTCAGTGGGGAAATGGCAACAAAATGATTATTCACTTTGTTGTGTAGAATGTATGAGTCCGGCGATATGCCATCATGCACACAATCCTGAAGATTGCAAGAGCCGACAAATGCGGGGATTATTGCACATTCAGCTTAACAGCTCACGCATCGAAGTTTCTGACAAGAATAATGCACAGAAGAATGGAAAATAAAATTGAGAATGTGTTGGATGACGATCAGTTAGGGTTTTTGAAAGGTAGGGACACCAGAGAGGCAATTCTGACCAAAGAAAAATCAAGACACCTTCATAGGGTTTTTCGACCTGGAAAAAGTGATCGACAATATAAAATGGTGCAAGATATTCGAAATTCTAAGAAAACTAGGGGTATGCTATAGGGAAGACGATTAATATACAAAAAGTACAAAAACCAAGAGGGATCACTAACAGTAGAAGACGAAGAGGCGAAGAACGAAGTGCTCGGATTAAATAGGGTGTAAGACGAGGATGTAGTGTTTGGCCCCTTCTGTTCAATCTATGCGTCGGAGAACCAATGACGGAAATAATAGAAAGTTTAGAGAGTTGAATTAAAATACAAGGTGAAAGGATATCAATGATTCGCTGATGACATTGGTTTCCTCGGTGAAAATGAAGAAGTAGTGCAGGATCTGGTGAATAGAATGAACGGTCTGTTGACTACGGAATATGGTTTGGGAGAAAATGGAAGAAAGATGAGAGTAATGAGAAGTAGCAGAAATGAGAACAGTGAAAAACTTAACATTAGAATTGATGGTCACGAAGTAGATAAAAGTAAAAATTCTGCCACTTAGGCTGCAGAATGACCAATGACATTCGGAGGAAGGAAGATATAAAAAGCAGACTAGTACCGGAAAGGCATTATTAGCCAAGGGAAGTCTACTAGCATCAAACATTGGCCTTAATATGAGGACGAAATTTCTGAGAATGTACGTTTGGAGCACAGTATGGTAGTGAAACATGGACTGTGTGAAAATGGAAAAAGAATCGAAGAATTTGAGATGTGGTGCTACAGAAGAATTTTGAAAATTCTGTAAACTGATAAGGTAAAGAATGAGGAGGTTCTCCGGGGAATCGGCGAGGAAAGGAATATATTGAAAACATTGCCAAGAAGAAGGGACAGCATTGTAGGACATCTGTTAAGGGATCACGGAATAACTTCAATGTTACTAGAGGCAACTGTAAGAGGGTAAAAACTGTAGAGGAAAACAGAAATTGGGATACATCCAACAAATAATTGCGGACGTAGGCTCCAAATGCTGCTCTGAGATGGAGATGTTGGCAGAGGAGAGGAATTCGTGGCGGGCCGCATCTAACCAATCAGAAGACTAATGACCAAAAAAATAAAAACAAAAAAGCAGAAGAGCTTTCTGAAATGAGAAAGTTGAAAAGTAGACTTCAGAACTTTAGACTCCTCCACGGTGCAAACTATGCTGCACTGGAGCGATGTACGCAACTCACGTGTGGCTCTGCAACTACGACGATCACGTTGACTGCCCAGCTTCCCAGGAATGAGTGCTGCGATCTGAAAACATTTCCTCTGTCCCCTTTGCTCGAAGGGCCAGCGGACAGTACCTGGGCTAACATGATCATGCGGGATTCACAGATCATATTTTAGAAGGGGCAGTGTGCGGCTCAGTGTCGATCGTTTCTTCTAGTCAACATATTTTTCGGTCATGGCTGCACATCTTTGGCAGATTTGCGGTTAGTAACGAAACTGAAGTTTGTAAGCTTTGAATTACATCTACTGGAACCTGACGCCCTTTCTTTATCTTAAGTCAACGATGACGATGATGATGATGATGATGATGATGATGATGATGTCCCATACTTCGAGGAGCGTAAGGGACGATGCGGGAGACCCGCACCGCCATACTAGGCAAGGTCCTAGCGGACGTGGTTTGCCACTGCCTCCCTCCGACCGCATATAAAGTCAATATAACTTTGATAAGTTTTACTATTTTAAAGAACACCAGGTGACCTCTTACGTATGTCAGTGATCTCTTATGTGTGGGATCTTTTCAACATTTCAGTTACACTTCCAGTTTCTGGATATAGTTTCGTTCTTCCCAGTTTGATAAATACATATTTTCAGTGCCAGAAAACTGACAACAGTTCGATACTTCACTTTATGGATGGTATCATTCTGCATTGCCTCCTTTAGCAGCAAGCTAGCGTACTATGGCGCGCGGATTGCTGTGTGTACCGGCACTTCGGAGATGTACTTCCAAACAAACTAAAATTTAATTACGTAAATTCGTTTCTTTGAGGCCGTAATAAAATCTTTTGTATGTTGCTCTGGTGAAATTCGGTCGGCATTACTCCGCACCTAAATGACCTCGGAAGAGAGTGCTAATACTCCCACTGGTGGATGACGTGTGGGACTTGAAAGGCCCCACCATATCTCCCGGTCATTGCGGACAAACGCCGACACGCTCCGTTGAGATGGGCCACGGTCGACCGCCCCACGTTTCCAAACCGTACTGCACACACAGCTAAATCTGCAGATCAAATCGCGCTCTGCCATCCGTGAAGGACTGAGATCTGCGCCGACGGCCTTCGAACTATTAACGCTCTGACAATCCTACAAACGCTATGAGGAACAAAAAAAAAAAAAAAAAAACTGACACCATTTGACAGGCAACAATGTCTTGGCAACATCAAATTGAGCGATACCTAACTAGAAACTTAGCGGCGATGCATGGGTCGTTATCCAGTGCTGCGCTTACTTGCTTGATCTGTTGCAGTCTGTCACAATTCCATTTTGTATCAGATACCATGATTTCACCTTGTACTCCTTTCTCACAGAACCGAGCGAGGTGGCACAGTGGTGTAGCACATTGGACTCTTACTCTGGAAGACGAGGTTCAAACCCACGACTGGCCATCGAAATTTAGGATTTCCGTGATTTCTCTAAATCTATCCACGGAAACGCCGGGATGGTTCCTTTGAAAGGGCACGGCCGATTTCCTTCCCCATCCTTGACAGGAGTCGAGCTTGTGTTCAGATGTCTGCGGAAAGTTAAACCCAGTCTTCCTTCCTTTTCTCTCGCAGACTTTTCTGTGAGATATTTATGAATACACTCTGGATATCGATACTAGATCCGCACGTTTTTTTTTCAATAGTTCGGAGCTTGGCCTTATCGAAAGTGCGATCTCCTGACTAGATGGCACAGCTCTGTTCTTTTATGCCAGTTTTCTGCGGTATTTCATCAGTTCACTTGCATCTCTACACCACACTGGATTTGCACGTAAGAAGAATAGTATCGCATAGTCTGCCTGAAGATTTACAACGAGCGCAAATCCATAGAAAGTTTGATCATAACACGAGGGTAATGCTTCATCCAATCATATTGTTTGTCAGTAACCTAAACAATCCAAAATCCCTCAAACAAACGCGAACGAGGAGGAAAGAGCATGACCTCGTCCTACATCCATTGACGATTCAAATGTTACTTATGTCCGTGTCCGTATATTGAATTACCGATGAGTGACTATTGATGAAGTGCAATTCATGTGCACATTAGTAATGGTACTGTATGTGAAATCATGCATAACCGGCTCAACTTTCATAAAGTCTGTCCAAGAGGGGTCCCAAAGCAACTCGGTGAAAATCACGAGAACAATCCTTTGAGAACCTGTGAGCAGTTTTTCAACCGTAATGACAAGGAACATGAAACTTCTAGGAAACGAATTCATCACTAGAGATCCAATACATCACTTGGAGCAATTGTGCAAACGCCGGAGCATGGAATGGAAATTCCCAGAATCTTCATTCAAAAGGAAATTCGGAAGTCATCTTTTTGCAAGACAGGTGACGCTCACAGTTTCTTGGTACACACAATGGCCACTTCTGGAACATTACCATTGTACCTCACAGTGATATGCTTTGTAAAAATTCTATAGCTGGAATTCGAAAGAAACGCCGAGGTCGATTTCCGGAAGGCGTTAATTTGTATGACAACCTTCTTCAGCAAACCGCCGCCAACACTATGCAGATTTTTCAGTATAAGCACTTCGATGTAATGGAATAACGTACATATAGTTTCGATCTCGCTCCGTCAGACTACTATTTGTTTGGTCGACACATATATGAATTAAGAGGCCATCGACTAGCTCCAATGAACCAGTGAAGGAGGTGCTTAAGTGGCTTCTTGCACAAAAGACTTTTTTTTCATCTGGGTTTAGTGGAGCTTCTTCAAAGGTTAACTGAGTAAGTTTAAAATTGTAAGTTTTATACTGTCGTTGAAATAAATTGCAGAAAATGAGTACTTACTGACATACTCTAGTAGATTCATAACAAGAAGTTACAACGGTATTAGAAAATAATCATTGAGCTGTTTCCTTTGTGACTGTTTCATTTAATTATTGCTGCTACGCTTCCTCGATATACAAATGCTTACCACGCCCTTCGCAAATTACAGCTGCCATAAACGGTACAATACAGAATTTTGTGGAACAGTGCCCTTAGGAAAACAACGAGCGATAAAATTATACTAAAATTATTTCAATAAAACTGTTGAGATCACATGGGAGTTGTACGTATTTCGTTTGATGACGCGTTTCGGTCAGACCATCGTCTGACCATTTCTTGTTCTTTGATGACGTCAGAATCCAGTAGAGTGGCATTTAGATCACTGCTGCAGTGATATAACTTTTACCACATATGCTGCAGTGACCAGGAACTTTCTCATAGCGCACAGAAATAATGGAAAGGGGATTTAACATCGGCTAAACCAAGGGGCACTATGTGATCAAAAGTATCCGGACAACAGTAAAAACATACGTTTTTCATATTAGGTGCATTGTGCTGCCACCTACTGCCAGGTACTCCATATCAGCGACCCCAGTAGTCATTGACATCGTGAGAGAGCAGAATGGGGCGTTCCCCAGAACTCTCGGACTTCGAATGTAGTCAGGTGATTGGGAGTCACTTGTGACATACGTCTGTACGCGAGATTTCCACACTCCTAAACATCTCTAGGTCTTCTGTTACCGAAGCGATAGTGAAGTGGAAACGCGAAGGGACACGTATAGCACAAAAGCGTACAGGCCCACCTCATGTGTTGACTGAGAGAGACTGCCGACAGTTGAAGAAGGTCGTAATGTGTAATAGGCAGACATCTATCCAGACCATCACACAGGAATTCTAGTTTGCATCAGGATCCGCTGCAAGTACTATGACAGTTACGCGAGAAGTGAGAAAACTTGGATTTCATGGTCGAGTGGCTGCTCATAAGTCACACATCACAGCAGTAAATGACAAACGACGCCTCGCTTGGTGCAACGAGCCTAAACATTGGACGATTGAACAATGGAAAAACGTTGTGATCAGTGACGAATCACGGTATACAATGTGGCGATCCGATGGCAGTGAACGTCATCTGCCAGCATGTGTGGTGCCAACAGTGAAATTCGGAGGCGGTGGTGTTACGGTGTGGTCGTCTTTTTCATGAAGGGGGCTTGCACCCCTTGTTGTTTTGCGTGGCACTATGACAGCACAGGCCTACATTGATGTTTTAAGCACCTTCTTGCTTCTCACTGTGGAAGAGCAATTCGGGAATGGCAATTGCATCTTTCAACACGATCAAGCACCTGTTCATAATGCACGGCCTGTGGCGGTCTAGTTACACGACAATAAATCACTGTAATGGGCTGGCTTGCATAGAGTCCTGACCTTATTTCTGTAGAACACCTTTGAGATTTTTTGGAACGCCGACTTCGTGCCAGGCTTCACCGACCGACATCGATACTACTCCTCAGTGCAAAACTCCGTGAAGAATGGGGTGCCATTCCCCAAGAAACCTCCCAGCACCTGATTGAACGTATGCCTGCGAGAGTAGAAGCTGTCATCAGGGCTAAGGATGAGCAAACACCATACTGAACTCCAGCATTACCGATGGAGGGCGCCACGAACTTGTAAGTCATTTTCAACCAGGTGTCCGGATAATTTTGATCACATAGTACACTCCTGGAAATTGAAATAAGAACACCGTGAATTCATTGTCCCAGGAAGGGGAAACTTTGACACATTCCTGGGGTCAGATACATCACATGATCACACTGACAGAACCACAGGCACATAGACACAGGCAACAGAGCATGCACAATGTCGGCACTAGTACAGTGTATATCCACCTTTCGCAGCAATGCAGGCTGCTATTCTCCCATGGAGACGATCGTAGAGATGCTGGATGTAGTCCTGTGGAACGGCTTGCCATGCCATTTCCACCTGGCGCCTCAGTTGGACCAGCGTTCGTGCTGGACGTGCAGACCGCGTGAGACGACGCTTCATCCAGTCCCAAACATGCTCAATAGGGCACAGATCCGGAGAGCTTGCTGGCCAGGGTAGTTGACTTACACCTTCTAGAGCACGTTGGGTGGCACGGGATACATGCGGACGTGCATTGTCCTGTTGGAACAGCAAGTTCCCTTGCCGGTCTAGGAATGGTAGAACGATGGGTTCGATGACGGTTTGGATGTACCGTGCACTATTCAGTGTCCCCTCGACGATCACCAGTGGTGTACGGCCAGTGTAGGAGATCGCTCCCCACACCATGATGCCGGGTGTTGGCCCTGTGTGCCTCGGTCGTATGCAGTCCTGATTGTGGCGCTCACCTGCACGGCGCCAAACACGCATACGACCATCATTGGCACCAAGGCAGAAGCGACTCTCATCGCTGAAGACGACACGTCTCCATTCGTCCCTCCATTCACGCCTGTCGCGACGCCACTGGAGGCGGGCTGCACGATGTTGGGGCGTGAGCGGAAGACGGCCTAACGGTGTGCGGGACCGTAGCCCAGCTTCATGGAGACGGTTGCGAATGGTCCTCGCCGATACCCCAGGAGCAACAGTGTCCCTAATTTGCTGGGAAGTGGCGGTGCGGTCCCCTACGGCACTGCGTAGGATCCTACGGTCTTGGCGTGCATCCGTGCGTCGCTGCGGTCCGGTCCCAGGGCGACGGGCACGTGCACCTTCCGCCGACCACTGGCGACAACATCGATGTACTGTGGAGACCTCACGCCCCACGTGTGGAGCAATTCGGCGGTACGTCCACCCGGCCTCCCACATGCCCACTATACGCCCTCGCTCAAAGTCCGTCAACTGCACATACGGTTCACGTCCACGCTGTCGCGGCATGCTACCAGTGTTAAAGACTGCGATGGAGCTCCGTATGCCACGGCAAACTGGCTGACACTGACGGCGGCGGTGCACAAATGCTGCGCAGCTAGCGCCATTCGACGGCCAACACCGCGGTTCCTGGTGTGTCCGCTGTGCCGTGCGTGTGATCATTGCTTGTACAGCCCTCTCGCAGTGTCCGGAGCAAGTATGGTGGGTCTGACACACCGGTGTCAATGTGTTCTTTTTTCCATTTCCAGGAATGTATATGTTGAAACCATAGCCTTTGCCGCAAATCTGATCTAGCTACCATCTTTGTCGTTGAATCGCTCCTTGAAGGATTGCTTCTTGCATTGACAATGGACTTTTACACTTTATCGAAATAAATGGAAGACGAACTCGTACGGTAGCGAAACAGTGACGTCTTCGTTGCTGCAAACACGCGACTTGAAGTTCCACTGCAACTCACATTTACCTTGTTAGCTGAACACGGACCCTTCTCTTTCGCTGTGAGATATAATGAAACTCAATATAATTCTCTCCTGAACGAGATTCGTAAGTGAGCCCATATACGTATTTAACCAAAGATCAGAGGAGTGGAAAACGACTTCGAAAGTGTCGCAAATCATGTGAATACTGAATAAGCTGGTATACGTTACGCGGAAAATGAATACGAAGTTGCATTAAGAAATACACAAATGGTTTTGTGTATTTTTATTGATGCCAATACCCGTAATGCATATTTTTTTTCAGTTACCACATCGTTAAAAACATTCACTGCAGTTTGGATGTTGCAGCTGCCTGTATTCTGCTTGTTGCTGCTGAAATTTTTCGCTTTCAACAACGTATCACTAAGACTTTTCCTTTGTATGTTTCACAAAACTAGCGCAGTATCAGCTATTTTGCCGACAACGTCTTATATTTCGTCCCAACCTGCTAAAAATGACTTTTGCTATCTGTACACTTGTTGTTTGATAAGGGAATGTTCATCATAAGCAGCTTTTAATAAATTACGGTTGCGGTTTGATACAAAATCTGATGACCCAGAGTGTCACATATTCTTGCCCGATCAAGATCTCACTTAAAAAACTTCACCTCATTTAAGGTGTTCTCAAAGTAAGTGCAGCAATTACAGGGGGTTCAAATTGGTAGCCAGGGGCACTCTCCAGCCTGACAGGACACCACGCATATTCAAAATATTACCAAAAACCTTTTTCCCTTATAGAGATTGTCAGTGAAATCGCAGAGAGGTAGTTGAAGGTTAAACAGTTATTTTTTGCGTTGCACTGGGTGTACCAAAAAGTTTCAATTGATTTCACAATATAATATCGTCAAATGAATGAAATAGAAACTTCGGAATTTTTGTATCTATGGATCGAAACCTTGGCGCCTGTCGAAAATTGCCCTTTCGTGAGGTTGCCGGTATGGGTCTCGGTGTAGCAAGCTTTCTTGCTCGTTCATTACCCATTGGTCGTGGAATCGACATGACGATAAATCAGCAACAAAAGGCGTTTTTCTTTCTCCTTTTCAACAGGTGCAATTCACTTACAGCTGTGAGTACGGCTTGTAAGATCATTTCTCATCCCCCCCCAGTCAAAGGTTCGAGTCCTCCCTCGGGCATTGGTTTGTCTGTTGTCCCTAGCGTAAGTTAGTTTAAATTAGATTAAGGGGCTCCGGAACGCCCTATACTTGCAATGTTAAAATAACGCTAATAAATTACATCTTTCCTCACAAAGTATTTAAGGTAGGAAGTTGAACTTTTTACAGATTATTTATTGGAATATGGGCTACAACTTAACACAGGGATTTTACAAAATTTTAGTTCAGTTATTAAAGATGATTTTTTTTTCAATTGTAATGAAAATTCACAAAATTTTTTTGTAATTTTTTATTTATATATTCAAAAATATACAGTTTTTTGGAAAAAGGCTGTGTTAAATTATGCAGAAGGTACTGTATAACATTTACTGAAAGTTTGAAACAAATATGTTTGGAAGATCCTTAGAAAACATGTAATTAGTATGAGAAAATAAAAGTTTTGGGAATCGAGCGACAAAGATTGGATTAACTTTTTAGTGAATTCCAGGTCCATAGGATGGATTATCTTCATCCTCTGCTAACTCCTCCTCCAGCTTCCTCTTGTTCCTCCTCCTGTTTACTCTTGCTTGTATTTCCAGACTCTTTAAAGCCCTGTCTGCAGCCCGAAGGCGTTCCTTGTATAAAGCAAGCATCGCTCGTACCATGTTAGAACCTATCTTCATTCCCATATTTCTAAATACCTTGCACCTTACAATGTTGCCATCATTGAAAGTCGCAACAACAACTTTACTTTTACTCATTATTATACTTCAACAAAACAGAGACTCAAGAAACAGAATTAATTACGAATATTTTTGAGATAACGACAGATTAAATAAACATGAAACAATCGACAATCACACCAGCGATATATATTGAACCATCACAGGTTAGCCACAACACATACTTTATCTCACATCACTAAAATGTACCTGATGAACACGGACGTTAATAATAACACCATTTGACAGCAGTTTAACAGCGCCACAGTGGGTCACGCCCATGTAGAACACATTTCAAAAAAAATTTAAAAATAGTTGTAGTCTTCGGAATTGAATAAATTATATATCTATTAAAAGGTAATAGTCTGCAGATTCAGAAAACGCAAAAAAGTAAAAATTGAACTTTTCATGATTTTGAGCCTTTCCGGAGCCCCTTAAGTAGTTTGTAACCCTAGGGACCGATGACCTCAGCAGTTTGGTCCCATAGGAACTTACCAGCACCTCATTTGTCATCAACGAACTGCCTCAACCGCAGCACTGTCGCAAAGAGTGTACGTATCTGTCATTGCACTATTGGCCATAAGGATTTCATGACTTCGTGGTATGCGAGAAAAAAATATGTTTCGTGGCCTTTTGTGAAAGACAGTCCATGTGCCTCCTCATCCAAAATTTTGGATGAACCGCGGTGCCGTATGCCAGCAACACAGAATGCAGAAATCCAGATTTGCCCGTAAAATTAAGGGGCGATTTTGACTACCGCCTCAGTGTTTGTCGTACGTGGAGCCCACATTGAATTTTTGTGAGGGGTAAATCAAAATTTTGATCATAAATATAAGTACTGAAAGTTCACCAAACATGTGCATGCGTGTAAAAAATATACCCTTATAATATCGTAGGGTTATTTTCCATTTTGAAACGTTGTAGTCCAACTTGTAAGTTAAAATTTACCACAAGTTTCTATCTTCCTGCATGCAGAAGACATAGTCTTGTGAAATCGGATGAATCATTTTCAAACACCTCCGTTGTGTCCTGTCCAGAGATCGAATATGGTAATTACCTGACTGTAATCGAATTGCTATATAGCAGTAATCACTTAGGTCTGAGTTGGGACTTTTTAATGTCTTGTGAGTTACACAGATGCTGGCTGCCAGTGTCAGAAATATCGATAATAATATGACTCTGAGCACTATGGGACTTAACTGCTGTGGTCATCAGTCCCCTAGAACTTAGAACTACTTAAACCTAACCAACCTAAGGACAGCACACACATTCATGCCCGAGGCAGGATTCGAACCTGCGACCGTAGCGGTCGCGCGGTTCCAGACTGTAGCGCCTAGAACCGCTCGGCCACAAAAGTATCGAAAACTAGTTCACTAGTTCACTAATACAGTAGGGCAGATAGTTCATCCAGGTCACAGGTTAACAGTTTATTTGCCGAAAGCAGTGCACCATGCGGGAAGACGCCGAACGCTCTACTGCACACATGATCTTTTCTGTTTCTCCCAAGGTGGCTGCGTTAATACCACTGTCAGTTTATCTAAAATCCAAACTTTTATTCAAGTCTAGTTTACACAGTTGATCTACTGAAAAATTGGAACTGTGAGTTTTAATCGACCACTTCTATGCTAAGTCCAAACGTTAGAGACTGAAAGAATCATTTAGACGCAACATCCAAAACAAACACTTGTAGACGATGTGCTTGATGGTCGATCGCTAGCTTCCCAATGACCACGTTTGGCTGATAACTAAACTTGCTGTTACTCGCGAAAGAGGATTGTAACTGGAACTGGCTTCACAATTGGAACTATGTATAGTTGTAAAACTACCGAAGGCTACCATAGATTATCGAAAGTAAATGTAGACTACGGTAGTTTTTCTACCACCTTTGGTCAATTAAGATCGTAAGCACATTACCTGTAATTTAGATGCGTTGCATATCTATCGTGTGTTATCTTATTTCGATAGCTTTGTTTGCGTATGAGAACAGTGTCTTACTAGATTCCCCTAGTAACTAAGTGTGGATGGAAAGTTCCACGTAGCCTATGGAACACTTTTGTTCAACATAGTTATCCTCCGTCAGTTACTTAAAAATAAGGAGTATTTACGGCAAAATTGGAACTGTCATTGTTTAGTTCAGGTTTAATTCGAAAATTCTTGATTTGTGACGCGAAGCAGAGGGAGGTTGTTGTGAAAATTAAAAAACAAAAAACCAATACAGATCTATCATATGACTCTAGGAAACGCAATTTCCCAGAAAAAGGTAGAAAAATGCTAAACATCACTTCAGTACTTCGCTGAGCTTACATAAAACATATTTCTGTAATTGCTAAACAATTTTCGCACTCTTCAGTTATAATAAATCTCTTGCCTTTGGCCATGATGAACACCGTCCTGTTGAGTACAAAATGACAGCAATAATTATATAGATATTTTATTGTTTTTGTGCATGTAAACTGTACCTGCATTAAAAATAATTGTTTTGGTTACATAAAAGCGCAGAAGTTACGCCAGCAGTTAATTTTTTTACTTATAGTATGCAGTTTACATTTTGTAAGGATATAAAATACACAGTGGACAAACACTGAACGATGTACAGGTCTAATTATGTCCAAAACAAACAAAAGATGGAGAGAAATCGTTGGCTCGCAGTTCCTCTCTCATATATTCATTTATGTTTCTTTCTTACCAGTTCCACCAACATTAGCGGTAATCCTAACATTTAATAAGTGATTTATGTGCTCCAACTCTAGAACTGATCGCTTGGAGACGTACTGTCCCTTAAATATTCGCGGAGCGAAAGAATACCAGTCCCGCTCACTTGCAAACACATGATCGGCATACGAAAAATTATGCGGTTATTTTGGAACCACCCATGCGAAACTGGCGCCTCCGATCTGAGAGGCATCTTCCTTAATCTAGCCCTGAAAAAAAATAGACACATAGAAACACTTCTAAATGTTCTGCCAATAACAGGCAGTTTTTGTTCTCCTTACCCACAACATTTTCTATGCGATTATTCCAGTTTAAACTGTTCGTAATTGTAATTCCCAAATATTTAGTTGAATTGGCAGCATTTATTGTGTGGTTTGTCGTGTAACGGAACTTTAACAAATTCCTTTTAATGCTCATGTGGACGGCCTCACACTTTTCATTCTCCAGTTATCGGTGGACGTCCAACTTGTACAAGGAGGGAGGACCGACGGATTGTTTAGCACACACTAAAGTGTCGTTCGCACGAGAGCTTTCTCAACGTCCGTTAAAAAACACTGAAATGATACAAATGGGTGCCCAAGTATTTATTTACACGTCATTGCTTTTAAGGATGCAGGGTACTTACAAATGGTGGAAAAATCGAAATTTGTTATGACTTTATTAAATTCTATAGTCTCTCCTGATTGATATATACATTATAGGGTTTCAAATGAAGAATGACCTATATATACTAAATTTTAAAGTTACAGTCATGTATGCCGCCACACCCCCTTTATTTCTGTTACGAAAACCAATGTTATTTAGAAAATAACTGAACTTTCTGTTATGAATGGAATAAAACCATTTTTTAGAGACCTGAGTGACCCTGTTTTGCTTAATAAATGTCTTCATGGGGGCACTCAGAATACAAACGAAAATTTCAACCATTGCATATAGAGAAGATTACCCAAGAATGTTTTTGTAGGACTAAATACATTAGACGTTGGTGTACTAGATGCAGTGATATGTTTCAATGACGGAGGGATAAGAAGGTTGGAAGCCCTGAGAAATTTAGGCATAAGATATGGCTCTAATATGGAAGATCAGTTGCTTGAGTAGACAGACAACAGGTGCATGAAGCTGAAAGATTCGCTCTTCAAGTTACCAAAGAAGGAAGAAGTGCTAAAAGGAATGCCAAGAGGAAGCTTGAAGATGAAGAAATGCTGCAGGATGAAGACTATGCTTCAGGAATGTTCTGAGGCACTGTTTAATTGGACTCATATCTTCATTCGCAATTTCCCGCAAGTTGTATTTTTCAGAATTCAGGTACAAATATTTCCTAAAGTTTATAAAGCATTGCTCTAATTTTTTCTGTAACTTGTATTAGTCCATACTTACGTAGTAGACCTAAGCTTTATTGCAGAACCAACTAAATTATAGAGAAAATAACATTTTACTAGGAAAAAAAATTATATAAATTGAAATGTAAGATGTGATTTTTTAACCTTGTAATATACATAATATATGGAATTAAACAGGTCTAGTACCTCAGCCATAATGGCATGCATATCTGGTAAAAATTAGTCTCCCTCAAATGTATAACATTGGATTAAATGGTACTTCAATTTGAGGAAGCGTTTTGGAAAAAACAATTGCATCAATTTCTTTGTATTTTTTTAATAATCCTAAGCAGGTTGAAGAATATTCAAAATACTTCTAATTTGTTTAGAAAGTGTGCTACATTACCTGATATCAACAAAAAATTTGTAAAACATGCAGATTATAAACAGTGCCTGAAAGAAATAGGTGTTGATTTTTAAATAATATTTTGCCGGAAAAGTACCCTGTATCCATAAAACGCGATGCTTTACTATTGAGCAGTGGTCTGCTTAAAGCGCTGGGCGTTGGATGTTTTTTTAAAAAGTACCATACGGCACTGCTAGTTTGTGTTTACACGAGAGGTAAAAAAGTGCCGCCGTTGCTTTCATTAAGTTGCACGCTCTTAGCATTCACTCGTGCCACGTCTGTGAATTACGTACAGGTTTATTGTTCTCACCCATGTACGCCTCTAGCTTGATACGAAATGTCAACGTAGTGGGTTGTAAATTCTGAAGTGTTGATTATGGGATTGAATATCGGTCTTTCGCTGTATACAAAATCATTGCCTGTGTATGGCAAAAAAATCTTTAAAAAATTATGCCTGGGAGGAGGTAGCTGTAAAATTATCAGGAGACTGGGACTCACTAACCAGCGAAGAACAAACAATGAAATAAAATAATTAACAAAATTATTAAAAAAGTCTTTGATGTAGGCAGTTTCAACAAATGATCTTTTATTCTCTTTTCTGTTTGTGGTAGCTTGGTAATTCCACGGAATCGAATCTTACGATGTAAAATATTTAGGAAAATAATTATATACTTCCAGACCTACAGACCTACATAGCTACTTCTCCGGCCCATCAAATTGGACTCCTTCTTTACGTCTGACAATATTGTGCAACACGCAACATACTTTAACTCCTGACATCGCGCGATCGGTTTGAAGATCTACATTGATGAGCCAGAACATTATGACCACCTGCTTCATAGCTTGTTCGTCCGTCTTTTGAACGATTCTGCGTACCAAGTATCCGACAGTATATTGGTAGATTTCGTGGAGGTATGTTGCATTAGATGTCTACGCACAGGTCATATCATTCGCGAAAATAACGGGCCGATAATTTGCCTAGGCGGTGATGGCACCCGATTGCGATTCAGATGGGTTCCATATGATTTACATCAGGTGAATTTAGTTGCCGAGACATCAACGTGAGTTTACGAGGTGCATTCAAGTTCTAAGGCCTCCGATTTTTTTTCTAATTAACTACTCACCCGAAATCGATGAAACTGGTGTTACTTCTCGACGTAATCGCCTTGCGGACGTACACATTTTTCACAACGCTGACGCCATGATTCCATGGCAGCGGCTAAGGCTTCTTTAGGAGTCTGTTTTGACCACTGGAAAATCGCTGAGGCAATAGCAGCACGGCTGGTGAATGTGCGGCCACGGAGAGTGTCTTTCATTGTTGGAAAAAGCCAAAAGTCTCTAGGGGCCAGGTCAGGTGAGTAGGGAGCAAGAGGAATCACTTCAAAGTTGTTATCACGAAGAAACTGTTGCGTAACGTTAGCTCGATGTGCAGGTGCGTTGTCTTGATGAAACAGCACACGCGCAGCCCTTCCCGGACGTTTTTGTTGCAGTGCAGGAAGGAATTTGTTCTTCAAAACATTTTCATAGGATGCACCTGTTACCGTAGTGCCCTTTGGAACGCAGTGGGTAAGGATTACGCCCTTGCTGTCCCAGAACATGGACACCATCATTTTTTCAGCACTGGCGGTTACCCGAAATTTTTTTGGTGGCGGTGAATCTGTGTGCTTCCATTGAGCTGACTGACGCTTTGTTTCTGGATTGAAAAATGGCATCCACGTCTCATCCATTGTCACAACCGACGAAAAGAAAGTCCCATTCATGCTGTCGTTGCGCGTCAACATTGCTTGGCAACATGCCACACGGGCAGCCATGTGGTCGTCCGTCAGCATTCGTGGCACCCACCTGGATAACACTTTTCGCATTTTCAGGTCGTCATGCAGGATTGTGTGCACAGAACCCACAGAAATGCCAACTCTGGAGGCGATCTGTTCAACAGTCATTCGGCGATCCCCCAAAACAATTCTCTCCACTTTCTCGATCATGTCGTCAGACCGGCTTGTGCGAGCCCGAAGTTGTTTCGGTTTGTTGTCACACAATGTTCTGCCTTCATTAAACAGTCGCACCCACGAACGCACTTTTCATAACTCTATCACCACGTCTCCTTCAACTGTCGATGAATTTCAATTGGTTTCACACCACGCAAATTCAGAAAACGAATGATTGCACGCTGTTCAAGTAAGGAAAACGTCGCCGTTTTAAGTATTTAAAACAGTTCTCATTTTCGCCGCTGGCGGTAAAATTCCATCTGCCGTACGGTGCTGCCATCTCTGGGACGTATTGACAATGAACGCGGCCTCATTTTAAAACAATGCACATGTTTCTACCTCTTTCCAGTCCGGAGAAAAAAAATCGGAGGCCTTAGAACTTGAATGCACCTCGTACTACAGTCCTCCTCAAACCACTGTAGCACGGTTCTGGCTCCGAGACACGGACAGCTGTACCGCTGAAAGATGACATCGCCATCGGGGTAGACATTATGCATGATAGGACGCAGGTGGTTCGCAGCTGTCAGCGTGTCTTCGATTGCTACCACAGGTCCCACGCAAGCACAAGAGAGTGTCTACCATAGCATTATCACCGCACTCACCAGCCTGCGTCCTGGGCGCGCTGCAGGATCGAACCGCCGTTCACCCCGACGATGGCGTTCGTGGAGACGACCACTGCCACGAATTTCTCTCCTGTGCCAACCTCTTCACCTCAGACCAGCACTTGCAACCTACGACCTCAATTATTTGCTGGATGTATTCCAATCTTTGTCTTCCTCTATAGTTTTTGCCCTCTACAGCTCCCTCTAGTACCATGGAAGATATTCCCTGATGTCTTAACAGATGTCCTATCACCCTCCCCCTTCTCTTTGTCAGTGCAGCAAAAATGTGATTCACCCGAAGAACCGATATGTGTCCATTGATCGATAGTCGAATTCAGACGGTCGCGTCCCCATTGCAATCGTAATTCACAATGTCGTTGGGGCAACATCTGAACATTTAGGGGTGGTATGCAGCGGAGCTCCATGTTCCACAATGTACGGTGAGTGGTGTGCTCCAAAACACTTGTACGTGTGCAAACATTGTGCTCTTTCGGCAGAGATGCCACAGATCATCATCTATCCTAGTTTACAGAGCAGACAAGCCTCCGAAGCCCACTTTCTGTGTAGAGCCGTGGACGTCCAACCATTTAGCAAAAATGGTTCAAATGTGTCTGAGCACTATGGGACTTAACATATGAGGTCATCAGTCCCCTATAACTTAGAACTACTTACACCTAACTAACCTAAGGGCATCACACACATCCATGCCCGAGGCAGGATTCGAACCAGCGGTTCCAGACTGAAGCGCCTAGAACCGCTCGGCCACACCGGCCGGCTATTACGTCTGAAACTTGCTTAACAATGTAATTATGGCTGGTACCCTAATTAGAAACTGATAATATTAATCAAGGAAATTGATCTCTGACGACAGAAATCTATAGCAAACGAAAATCAGGTATCAGTAGTTAAATAATTAGTCTTGTTCTTTCTAATTTAGGCAAAGACATTCAAGCAAACTGCAAAATTATAAGAAATGGTTTTCGGCGTGGGTATCAAACCCAGAAAGATAATTCATCAGGACAAGATGCAAAGAAGAGAAAAAATACAGACATTGTGAAGAATTGCCATTTCTTGTTCCACACGTCAAAGATGCCAAAACATCTGGAGACTACAACAAGCTATCATCATAACAATTTACTGAATATTCACCGGCTTCGCCAACTCTTGCTTCTAGCATCGTCCAATGAACCACAAACAATAAAAGAAAACGCTTACATCTTTTGAAGACGAGGTTTCAAAAGAATTGAGACGACAGCACATGATGAAGACTGAACATTTTGTCTCTTCTTGATTAAAACGCTGAGAAAGATGGCTGGTTACACTAAACTGTCAGCAAAAACTGAAATATTCAATGTAATTCGTACATTTTCAAATAGATCACTAAAATGAACTACTACGTCGCAAAAAAAATAATTATTTAGTTAACTGGACCTTTGACTTCTGATTTCGACGCAGATAAGATTTAAACACTCTTGATTTTTTCGTAGATACATAGACTGACTAAACCAGAGGTTGTACAGCGTTTCAGGGAGAGCATAAGGGAACAATTGACAGGAATGGGGGAAAGAAATACAGTAGAAGAAGAATGGGTAGCTTTGAGGAATGTAGTGAAGGCAGCAGAGGATCAAGTAGGTAAAAAGACGAGGGCTAGTAGAATTCCTTGGATAACAGAAGAAATATTGAATCTAATTGATGAAAGGAGAAAATATAAAAATGCAGTAAATGAAGCAGGCAAAAAGGAATACAAACGTCTCAAAAATGAGATCGACAGGAAGAGCAAAATGGCTAAGCAGCGATGGCTAGAGGACAAATGTAAGGATGTAGAGGCTTATCTCACGAGGGGTAAGATAGGTACTGCCTACAGGAAAATGAAAGAGACCTTTGGAGATAAGAGAACCACTTGTATGAACATCAAGAGCTCAGATGGAAACCCAGTTCTAAGCAAAGAAGGGAAAGCAGAAGGGTGGAAGGAGTATATAGAGGGTCTATACAAGGGCGATGTACTTGAAGACAATATTATGGAAATGGAAAAGGATGTAGATGAAGATGAAATGAGAAATATGATACTGCGTGAAGAGTTTGACAAAGCACTGAAAGACCAGAGTCGAAACAAGGCCCCGGGAGTAGACAACATTCCATTAGAACTACTGACAGCCTTGGAAGAGCCAGTCCTGACAAAACTCTACCATCTGGTGAGCAAGATGTATGAGACAGGCGAAATACCCTCAGACTTCAAGAAGAATATAATAATTCCAATCCCAAAGGAAGCAGGTGTTGACAGGTGTGATAATTACCTTGCAGTTTAATAAACCGCAGCTGCAAAATACTATGCGAATTCTTTACTGACGAATGGAAAAACTAGTATAAGCCGACCTCGGGGAAGATCAGTTTGGATTCCGTAGAAATATTGGAACACGTGAGGCAGTACTGACCCTACGACTTATCTTAGAAGCTATATTAAGGAAAGGCAAACCTACGTTTCTAGCATTTGTAGACTTAGACAAAGATTTTGACAATGTTGACTGGAATACTCTCTTTCAAATTCTGAAGGTGGCAGGGGTAAAATACAGGGAACGAAAGGCTGTTTACAACTTGTACAGAAACCAGATGGCAGTTACAAGAGTCGAGGGGCATGAAAGGGAAGCAGTGGTTGGGAAGGGAGTGAGACAGGGTTGTAGCCTCTCCCCGATGTTATTCAATCTGTATATTGAGCAAGCAGTGAAGGAAGCAAAAGAAAAATTCGGAGTAGGTGTAAAAATCCATGGAGAAGAAATAAAAACTTTGAGGTTCGCCGATGACATCGTAATTCTGTCAGAGACAGCAAAGGACTTGGAAGAGCAGTTGAACGGAATGGATAGTGTCTTGAAAGGAGGATATAAGATGAACATCAACAAAAGCAAAACGAGGATAATGGAATGTAGTCGAATTAAGTCGGGTGTTGCGGAGGGAATTAGATTAGGAAATGAGACACTTAAAGTAGTAAATGAGTTTTGCTATTTGGGGAGCAAAATAACTGATGATGGTCGAAGTAGAGGATATGAAAGGTAGACTGGCAATGGCAAGGAAAGCGTTTGTGAAGAAGAGGAATTTAACATCGAGTATAGATTTAAGTGTCAGGAAGTCATTTCTGAAAGTATTTGTATGCAGTGTAGCCATGTATGGAAGTGAAACATGGACTATAAATAGTTTGTTCAAGAAGAGAATAGAAGCTTTCGAAACGTCGTGCTATAGAAGAATGCTGAAGATTAGATAGGCAGATCACATAACTAATGAGGAGGTATTAAAGAGGATTGGGGAGAAGTTTGTGGCACAACCTGACTAGAAGAAGGGATTGGTTGGTAGGACATGTTCTGAGGCATCAAGGGATCACCAATTTAATATTGGAGGGCAGCGTGGTGGATAAAAATCAGTGGCAGTATCATATCTTCTGACTAACAAACTGGTCTCTTAGGGAACATCTTGAATACAAGCTGACGGCGAAATATTACGCGTCGTTCGGACCGTGATAGTAGCAGATTTGCCTAATGGTTCATTCGCGAATAAATCATTATGCACTGTATTGTTAAACACACTGTATGAAGGTCCGGGGATCCAGCATCGAATAAAAGTTCGTAAACGATATTTATCTTCTTTTTCATAAAAGAAATGTTTTTATTCTTGATAACTTCTATTACAAATTGATCTCTGGACTTCAAATTAGGTCTATGTGCAAACTTATCTGATTTCATAAAAGGACAATGTCCAATCGGCATTCCTTATCTCCAACAATTGCTAAAAAGCTAGATGCTTTTTTTTCACATCAAAGAGCGTTATCGTCTCAATTAAGGTAGTGCATCATCGCTGGTACTCGCAGCCGGAATATTACAATAACATTACGTTAGGTAGGGATGGTTGCAATTTCTTCGTTGATCTTAACATTTCAATGACTGTTCCGATGGCGGTAATAGCTTCGTATCTTTTAAAAACCGGTTGGTTTAGAGTTGTAAAGTAAAATGTGCTATGCATGGATTTTCAAATGGCACTGAGGCTAACCGGGAGAGGTTGGCGAAGGAAACTCAAGAATAAAGATCCACAGTGGGACTCGCCAGACCGGCTGTAGTTATTATATTTAGCAAGATCACCGGAACTTTGAGTCACACGTGTTGGTTTTCAGCATGAATATTGAACGAAAGCTGGCCTCGGTGGCCGAGCGGTTCTAGGCGCCTCAGTCCGGAACCGCGCGATTGCTACGGTCGCAGGTTCGAATCCTGCTTCGGCCATGGATGTGTGTGATGTCCTTAGGTTAGTTAGGTTTAAGTAGTTCTAAGTTATAGGGGACTGATGACCTCTGATGTTAAGTCCCATGATGCTCAGAGCCATTTGAACCATTTTGAATGAAAGAATGTTACACAGTATGGAACAAAAAATACAGCAAATCGTTTAGATGTTCGCAGAACTGTTTAGAGTCTTTGAAAACGGAGTCATTCACACAATACAAGATTCATTTAACAGGCAATCATGTTCTCGGATTTATGTCGACGACGCGGTGATAATGGAAGAGGTCGACGGTGCGATGCGGATGGTATAGCAGGATGGTGAGAAGCTTCAAGACTTCGGGATGGAATGGTGGTCGATGGTGATGGCTGGTCAGGTGGTTGGATGCGAAGCTGTTAGTGAAGGATTGGAGGCTGGAATGGTACTACTGAAGTCTCACAGCGCCAAGATAGAAGTTCTCGCGACATACAGTAAGATACAAAAGAATGAGCAGGGACAAAACGGCTAACTACAGCGCCGATCTGAAATAAAACGGGTTAGCGTTCAACTCGACCAAACTCGCTCCTGTGTATAAACAGTCCACTTCGGTACGTGTATGTACTTCTTGCATTCCAGAGTATCCAGCAAAAAAGAATAAATAAATAAATAAAATAAAAAATGTCACAGCACGGTGAAAACAATGTACAACGAGATATCTTCGCAACACCAGATGCGTTGTCCAGAGTATCAACAGTTACATTCAAAAATGACACTAGAAATGTTCAGAGAGGATTGGTGTAGTCACATGTGTACTAGCGACTGTGCAGGATGGATCACTGTCTTTGCATAGTAACACTAATCTGCCTAACACCACAAAAACAGCAGCATCACTATCAATCGACAACACTTCCATTGAAGTTTCGTTGTCAGACAAGACACAGGCCGAAAACAACTCACAAAGTCCACTATCTTTATGTCTCTGAAGGCGAATTCATACAATTCCGAAGAATACTGTCCAGAGCAGTCAGACGTCAATACGGTATTCAAATTCTTGCCATACCCGTCCCAGCATGGCATCGACGACTGTGGTAGTCCCTTCCCGTATTCTCTCCCGGAGTTCTGCTTCTTCACGTGGTAGAGGCGGTACGTACACTAGATCTTTAATGTGTCCCCACGTAAAACAGCTGCCCACTTCTGTAGCACGGCCGGTCCATCGATGCGGCAGCTCCGTGTTTAGGTTTGAATGTTTTCATAGGCAGCTTCTGTCGCAGGACCTTCCACACTGTCATTGGAGCCATTTCGAGTTCACAGGACGCACGACGCACCGATTTCTGTGGACTCTATAAACGTGTCTCGTACGTGCTGCACACGTCGTAATGAATTTGCTGTGACAGTGGTAAATGGCCTTCCTTGTTGGTGGCTTCTCACCGCACTTGGTTCTAAACATCCGTTGAACAGCTGTAGCACACTAGTTTTTGTCGAACTTCAACACACAGAAAGCTCGCACCGCATCTGAACTCGCCATGTTTGCCACTAGGGCGCTGATTATCGGCAAATTACCAAACTACGCTATGACGTTATACATGAAATAAACAAAATAATTTCAGGGTTTCTCTTCAAAATGACATATGTATGATATCTGTACAATGTTTGGTTCCTGTGCAATAAATAATTGAAAGTAATTGAAAGTATTGTATATATATATTACAATGTGATTTATTTCACCATGATTGATTTTCTTGTCGGTTGTCAGTACTTGTAGGATATATATATATATATATATATATATATATATATATATATATATATATATATATATATATATATATTCCGTGCTGCACAGGTTATGAGCATATATTGTCTAACGATCTGAAGATTCAGAAAAAAACTAGAAAACTAGACTAATAAAGGACAAAAGAACAGGAAAACAGATAGGATACCCTATTCAGACGAAAGAGTCCACGAAACTAAGACACAAATTCAGAAACTTGTAAAAAATGGAATAACCTAAAGAAAAAAACAATATGTAGATTATCCTACATGTACTGACAACCGACAAGAAAATCAATCATGGTGAAAGTAACCATAAATAATTCACATTGTAATATGCCTACATCTTGATTGAAAGCTCACTCATTTTAGAACACCACGTCACAGCACACAATGGTGACATATTATCAACACATATCATAGGAAACAAATTACATAACTTAAATAATTACTATTTACAGATCATATAGTTACACAAATCATGACATACATATAAGAAAAATACACAGAATTATTTATAGAACATTTTTAAGTCCTTATGAAGGTACACATCCTTTATTTTCAATGTCTTTGGATATGCCAACAGATATGCACCTGGATGTGGCAGTTTTATAATAAAATATTGTCCATGGTATATTCTTTGCCACTTCTTAGTCCTCTTCTCCAGAAGTGAAGATCTCGAATGAGATCTCAATAGTACCAAATCTCCAACGTTATAGTACTGTCTTCTCTTTACTCCCTCTTCGTCTCTCTTCTTTCTCATAAGAGTTATCTCTTTCATGTTGAGGTAAGCATCACGAATTTTTCCTTCCCATGAGATCCTATTTCGGGGTATCCTCGGTAATGCTTGCACCCGTCCATTATTTTCTTCGGTATTTAGGAGTAATTCTTCCGGAGTATAACCAGTAGTTGTATGCGGTAGATTATTTACGATTGTAGCGAAGTCTTGCAACAGATCAATCCACTTGGTTTGCTTCGTTGAGCGGTAGGTTCTCATAAAACGATTTAACTCTCTAAATACACGTTCTATGGGACTCGCCCCAGGATTGTAATATGACGTTTTGACATGTGCAGTATTTGCTTCCCCTAAATCTTTCTTCTAAGTATAACACGAGAAAATCGTTGCATTGTCTGTGAGAACCGTTCTTGGCTTCCCAACATGTGGAATAAAAATCAGAAAACCAATTCTTGATAATGGATTTGCTGGTGGCTGATCGAATTGGTTACAACATTACATACATAGAAAACGTATCCAAAAATCCAATTATATATTTAATACCTCCTCTTGCCCTCGGAACTGGCCCACAAATGTCCACAGATATTAGATCTAAGGGTTTATGTACAATGATAGAATGCATCTCATCTTGTGTACCTTTGTTACAAGGCTTAGTCAGCTGACAAACTTTCTATTCCTTCAAAACCTGCTGCACTCTTCTCCTGATATTCGGAAAATAACAATAGCTACCTAACCTGCTTGCACATTTAAGTAAGCCAAAACGTTCCCAAACATAGTGAGTGTGCAGTATGAGCTTTTCCACGTAATCTTCTGGTATTCATACACACCATTTATCTGAAGTATCAGATTTTCTGTAGAACGAAACATCATCAACTACTTTGAAAAATCTTCGGAGCTGCCCTCGGTCTGGCTAATTCAGTTTATTCAAAATTATAGACCAATGATTATCTCGTTGCTGGAGGACAGATAGGTTACTAAACGTGTATAAATAATAGCCTCTGGGTCCCAAATCCTTCATCAGCAAGATCCTGTGTTGCTTCTCCTCATCTTCCTCAGTGCTAATGTTCTCCAAACCTTCAGGTAGTCCAGATAAAGCACCTGCTTTCTGGTTATGTTGTCCCTTTATGTATACAACTCTGAAATTATAGTCTTGTAAAACCAGGGTCCAGCGTGATAGACAAGCGTGAAGTAGTTTGCATTGTTGCAAGAATGTGAGAGCTTGATCGCAGTACACAGCAGTGCGTGCTCGAAACAAGTAATAGTGTAATTTTCGAAACACCCATATAACCACCAAAGCTTCAAATTCTGTGGTTGTGTAGGAGCTCTCGCAACATGACAAAATGCGACTTGCGTAAGCTATGGGACAGAACGTTCGCTGATTATTGATGTCTTTGATTTGAAACAAACAGCAACCTAAACCAACGCTCGATGAATCAGTCATATTACCAAACTCCAAAGTCATATCCGAGTGCTGTAACAATTTTGCACCCGCAAGTGTCTTTGATGAGCTGGAATGCAATTTCAGAGACATTTGTCCACCTCCAAGGTACGTTTTTTTTTCGTAGAAACTGGTGTAAGGACTCTGCATTCATCACTTGTTTGTTTAAAAATCGCCTATAGAAGGTCGTCATTCCTAAGAAAGATTTTTAACTGCTGCTTGTTTGATGGTGTGGGGAAATTCTTGATGGCGCTGACCTTCGCAGAATCCGGGATTATTCCTTATTGTCTATTATGTGCCAGAGGAAACGGATCCGTTCGAGTAAAAAATAAGATTTTTGCAGGTTATCTGTTACGCCTGCTTTACTAAATGGCTCTGAGCACTATGCGACTTAACTTCTGAGGTCATCAGTCGCCTAGAACTTAGAACTAATTAAACCTAACTAACCTAAGGACATCACACATATCCATGCCCGAGGCAGCATTCGAACCTGCGACCGTAGCGGTCGCTCGGTTCCAGACTGTAGCGCCTAGAACCGCACGGCCACTCCGGCCGGCTTTACTAAATGCTTTTATGACTTTGGCCAAGAGGTTAATGTGTTCTTCCCAAGAAGATATAGCAGTGAGAACATCACCGACGAAAGTCTACGCATTTCAGGTCCTAAAACAACATCCAATGCCTGGATAAATACACCAGAGCTAACATTTAGGCCAAATGGAAGAACCTTAAAGTCATAGGTTCTTCCTGCATAAACAAATGCTGTGTACTTCCTCGATTCAGGTCATAGCATTATCTGCCAGTAAGAACTTCTGAGATCACAAGTTGAAAAGAATTTCTTGCCGTGAAACTTCTGTATAAGCTCATTAATATTTTCTGGATGAGTGCGGACAGGAACTATAATCTTATTTATCTGTCTTGCGTCCAAAAGTAGTCGACCTTTGCCCTCTGGTTTATTGACAACGAATAAAGGACTACAGTATGGGCTTGTGGATGGCTCTATCAACTTCCAATCCAACATTCGTTGCAAATATCCATCGACAGATCGTGGAAGTCGCAAAGGTACAGGATAAAGCCTTTCACTATACCCGGTTTTTCACTAAAGACACCGATATTCTGCTGCAATAAGTATTCTAATTGTCTTCGCTGCGATCGTCCAAACAGTTAGATTCAGATGTACACTCCTGGAAATGGAAAAAAGAACACATTGACACCGGTGTGTCAGACCCACCATACTTACTCCGGACACTGCGAGAGGGCTGTACAAGCAATGATCACACGCACGGCACAGCGGACACACCAGGAACCGCGGTGTTGGCCGTCGAATGGCGCTAGCTGCGCAGCATTTGTGCACCGCCGCCGTCAGTGTCAGCCAGTTTGCCGTGGCATACGGAGCTCCATCGCAGTCTTTAACCCTGGTAGCATGCCGCGACAGCGTGGACGTGAACCGTATGTGCAGTTGACGGACTTTGAGCGAGGGCGTATAGTGGGCATGCGGGAGGCCGGGTGGACGTACCGCCGAATTGCTCAACACGTGGGGCGTGAGGTCTCCACAGTACATCGAAGTTGTCGCCAGTGGTCGGCGGAAGGTGCACGTGCCCGTCGACCTGGGACCGGACCGCAGCGACGCACGGATGCACGCCAACACCGTAGGATCCTGCGCAGTGCCGTAGGGGACCGCACCGCCACTTCCCAGCAAATTAGGGACACTGTTGCTCCTGGGGTATCGGCGAGGACCATTCGCAACCGTCTCCATGAAGCTGGGCTACGGTCCCGCACACCGTTAGGCCGTCTTCCGCTCACGCCCCAACATCGTGCAGCCCGCCTCCAGTGGTGTCGCGACAGGCGTGAATGGAGGGACGAATGGAGACGTGTCGTCTTCAGCGATGAGAGTCGCTTCTGCCTTGGTGCCAATGATGGTCGTATGCGTGTTTGGCGCCGTGCAGGTGAGCGCCACAATCAGGACTGCATACGACCGAGGCACACAGGGCCAACATCCGGCATCATGGTGTGGGGAGCGATCTCCTACACTGGCCGTACACCACTGGTGATCGTCGAGGGGACACTGAATAGTGCACGGTACATCCAAACCGTCATCGAACCCATCGTTCTACCATTCCTAGACCGGCAAGGGAACTTGCTGTTCCAACAGGACAATGCACGTCCGCATGTATCCCGTGCCACCCAACGTGCTCTAGAAGGTGTAAGTCAACTACCCTGGCCAGCAAGATCTCCAGATCTGTCCCCATTGAGCAAGTTTGGGACTGGATGAAGCGTCGTCTCATGCGGTCTGCACGTCCAGCACGAACGATGGTCCAACTGAGGCGCCAGGTGGAAATGGCATGGCAAGCCGTTCCACAGGACTACATCCAGCATCTCTACGATCGTCTCCATGGGAGAATAGCAGCCTGCATTGCTGCGAAAGGTGGATATACACTGTACTAGTGCATTGTGCATGCTCTGTTGCCTGTGTCTATGTGCCTGTGGTTCTGTCAGTGTGATCATGTGATGTATCTGTCCCCAGGAATGTGTCAATAAAGTTTCCCCTTCCTGGGACAATGAATTCACGGTGTTCTTATTTCTATTTCCAGGAGTGTAGTTTGAGATATAACATAAGTTAATGTGCGTGCTTGATAAACGTCTTCTGCATTTCATCCCCGACTCTTCTTGAAACACCTTACAAGCCTAATTGTTGAACCCCGACAATATCTTCCGTGGCTACAGTCTGCTCTGATCAGCTCCAAACACACATTCCATTCTCATTATCAATCTTAAAAGAGGCGCAGCCCGCAGAGAAGTCGAATTTTACGCCCGTCTTCCGGATACTCTCAATGCCCAAAATACATTCCTCTATTAATTTATTTATTACTAGGAACGTGCATAAAGTCGCTACATTTCCTATTCTTAATTTAGCAAGAGTCTGTATCTTTACCTTCTGTGCCCTGGTACCGATTGCACCTATAAGTTCACAATTACTCACAGGAAAGACTGGTAGTTGCCGATGTCGTGTCAACCTCTCAAACAGTGCTGCGGACCGTGCTCCAGTATCAATAATTACTTTAATGGTATGGTCATAGACTTTTGCATATATCGCCGGTATGACAACTTTCTTGCCAGAGTCCCTTACATCACACCCGACCGTTTCACCGGGGAACGATCCGGTCGCCTTTAGTTTAACGGACGAGTTCTGGGTTGGTCAGTGACATCCGTAATCACTGGCGGCTGCTCTCTCCAGTCATTTATATTCAGAGATTGCTGGTTAAAAAATATTTTGTGGTTGCCAGTTCGGATTTTTCCCGTGGAACTGATGATTATTCCGACTATGTAGGTTGTGGTTATTTTGATTCGTGGTTTGCATCGGATTAAATCTTTGCTCATTAGGTTTATTTTTCACCCTGCGAGGTTTGAACTGCACCGCATTCGTATTCAATCTTTGGCCGCCGTTCATCTGTTGTTTGTTATGCTGAGCTTGGAAGCCTGAGCTCTACTGCGCTATACGATTATTATTGGCGCTCGGTCATGGGTGATATGCAAAGTTCTTGTGTACACTAGTCGACGACCCATTCCCATGATTTTTAGCTCTTAAGTCTTCGTTTAATAGGTCGATGGTGTTGACGACAAAGAGAAAGTGTTAGACATTGTCTTCGGGAGCATACATGAGTTTTTTACATATCTCTACCGGTAACTTTGCCTTAATAATCTTCAAAATATCCACCTGTGTGACTGGAGTATCCCAATATCTACTTTTATTCAGGTACTTCTCAAATTACCGACGCAAGTTCCCACTCTTGACTGAAAATGATTCGCCGGCCAGTGTGGCCGTGCGGTTATAGGCGCTTCAGTCTGGAACCGCGTGACCGCTACGGTCGCAGGTTCGAATCCTGCCTCGGGCATGGATGTGTGTGATGTCCTTAGGTTAGTTAGGTTTAAGTAGTTCTAAGTTCTAGGGGACTGATGACCACAGATGTTAAGTCCCATAGTGCTCAGAACTATTTTTTTGAAAATGATTGTGGATTATAAACCTCTTTTTTCACTCGTTCTTGAATTCCCTTAGACCAATACCTACTCAAGAACGCTCGCTCAAAATCCTCGTAGGTGCCAAAGGTTTCCATAATATCGGTGCAACATAAACCACCTTGCCCTTGTACGTAGCCAGCGACAAAAGAAACCTTTTATGCATCAGTCCATGCACGGGGTGAAACACCACTGTACTCGCGAATGAAACCGACGGGGTTACAGTTCTCTTCTCCGGACAGAAAGCTTGGAACTGCCGGTGCTTTAGGAGCTTCTCCTCCATCAACATTTGGACGTATAAATTGTTGGTTGGTATATTGCCATAAATAGGGTCAGATACCACATGTGCACTTTTTGTCGTAGGCGTCGGGCTACTCATCACTGACGCCGAATTCCTCACATTTTGCTTCGGTTCGTCGGAAAACGTGGCATGTGTGTCGTAACCACTCGCTCTTATTTCCTTTATTGATTTGGAACATTCTTCGATCTATGTGGTTACATTGTCTTTCCACTTCGACAGCTCTTCACCAAATTGTTGGCTTATCACTTCACTATCAATCTGGATCCTTGTTGAATCCAACAAATTAGCCAGTTGGACGTTTTACCCAGCTTGTTGCAGTTGTTCATTAACACACTGTGTCACCCTTTCTTCTATAACTGCGACACAATCTAATTTAACACGTTCCAATTTGGACAAAAGAGAATCTGCGGTTGTGGTAACATCTTTTACTTAGGTTTGAATTTTAGAGATTTCCTCAGGAACTTTTTCCTGAGATAGCTTAAGATTTGCCATTCAGCAAGATCACTTTCCTGAATGCTTAAATGATCCACTTCGCATTTCCAACTCTCAAAATCTTGTTTGGTTGCCAATGATTCAACCATAGCAGTAATATCTTGCATAGTTAGCCTGATATTTGCTTGTTGAGTTACTAGCGCCTCCTGTTGCTTAACGAGACCGTATTGTTCAGCAGACACTTGCCTGTTCTACTGCTACAGTAGGAACTATAGTGGCAATTTTGTCTTGTTCCACTACCATTGATTCTTGTGCAGAAGCCATCCTAGACTGTTCAGTTGTTACAGATTGCGCTTTAGCAGACATCGATTGCTGATTTGCAGTTAACGTCTGCACTGCTTGTGATATACTCTGTAAAAGATCTTTAATGTTAAACTCCTCAGTTCTAGCTGTGGTCATTACAGGTACTATCAGTGGAAGGGACATCCTCAACTGATTGAATATTGTCCCTTGTATTCTGTTCCCGTTCCATTCTCGACTCGGCGCGTGTCCTAACCATAAATCACTACCACGAAGTTTCAAAATACACACATAACAGCATTACAAATCTACACATAAATTTTTTTACATATACATCTCTAATTAATAGAAATAGGAAGACTCTACAGAAAAGGACAGTATTAGATTCCAGATGGTAAACGTGCTGTTGCTTGCCTGCAGCCTTGACATTCAGGTGATCTATTGAGATGAACCGTACAGCACATTTTGCCGGCCCCTGTGTCCCCGTTGTGGTCTATGGTAAGGACAGGGTATGCAACACAGAAACACATGTTATAGTACACTTCTTACCAATAGCATACATACATGGAAATGATACAGAATCCTAACAAGTTTCCTAACTTTGCAAGCAGTCCTGTCAATTTAGTCGTCACTCTAAAATGAACGGGTACGTCGTAAAAAAAAATTTAATTAGCTAACTTGACCTTTGACTTTTGACTTCGACACAGAAAAGACAGGTACTGCATTTAAACTCTTTTGATTTTTTTCCTAGATACATAGATTTAAAAATTTTTTTACTTGTCTAATTTAAAAAATTGACTATAGATAAAATATTTTCTTCGTGGCTGCTGGAAGGAGAGAACGGGTTAGGTACAGGATGAGTTGACGGTCGGAGGTTTCCGTTTCTCCGGTTCGCAGAGAACGCCAGGCAAAGTTGGAGAAAACTGCTATAACTCGCTATGAAGACTCCGTCTCTCATGGCAGCTAAAATACTCGCAGTCGCCGTAAGATTTTCTGGAAAACACTTTCAGAATGAGAAGGTTGAACAATAGTGGCAGTATGATATCTTCTGACTAACAAACTGGTCACTTAGGGAACGGCTTGAACACACAAGCTGACGGCGAAATATTGAGCGTCGTTAGGACTGTGATAGTAGCAGATTCGCCCAGTATTGTTAATTTGCGAAGAAATCACTATGCATTGTATTGCTGATCACATTAATAGTTTTTACGAAGGTCCGGGGATCCAGCATCGAATAAAAGTTCGTAAACGATATTTACCTTCTTTATAAGAGAATTTTTTTTTATTCTTCGTTACTGCGATCACAAGTTGACCTCTCTACTTCAGATTACTTCTATATACAAACTTATCTGACCTCAAAAAAGCACAATGTCCAATTCCTCATCTCCAACAATTGCAAAAAAGCTAGATGCTTTTTTTTCACAGCAAAGAGCGTTGTTGTCTCAATTACGGTAGCGTATCATCGCTGGTACTCGCAAGGGCATAACATTACGCAGCAGTCTACGGTTATTAATTGTTAATACTACATAAACTCGGGGTCATATTTTCGTCAGAAGCAGGTAACTCATCAGCACCACTCTCAGAGGACAGACCAAGCGTCAGCCCTCTTCTATTAAAATAATTATGAATTTAGGGAACTGTAGGACGGTAGGACATCAGTTAAGATATCAGGGAATAGCTTCCATGGTACTAGAGGTAGCTGAAGAGGGTAAAAGCTGTAGGGGAAGTCAGAGATTGGAATACATAAGCAATGAGAACGTAGGTTACAAGTGATACTCAGAGATGCAGAGGCTAGCACAGGGAAAAATTCGTGGCGGGCTGCATCAGACCAGTCAGAAAACTCATCACTAAAAAAAAAATAAAAAAAAAATTTAAAAAAATCCGTACTTCTACATCAGCTACAAACTGTTCTAGACCAGATTCGGCATAAAGCTATTTTGCCTCTTTCCACCTTGTTGCTAAGCAACCTCCATCGGGTACCGACACATCATCTTCAACAACGATGTACGCTCACCTGAAGAATTACACAGCGTGTCTCAATATAATAATTGAATTCAGTACCTATGTTGTTCTGAATAAATAACTACTGACTGAAGAATTTTTTTATGTATTTAACCCACTTACTCCAGTGTCACAGCTAATCGTTGTACAGTCGTGGACAAAACGAGCGAGACCCCTCGCCTTTTCGTTATGCTGATCCGCATGGCTTTAAAGTCTGCTACACAGCATAACAGGCAAGGCGACGAAGTGCTACCAACATACTATGCACTTGCGTGAAATTGACAAACTATCTGAACTTTTTTAGGCTGTTTTCAATAATTTGTAAGACTATATTAATGCTGATTAGTGTGTTAAATACAACACGTAAATATAAGACAGAACTGAAAGAAGAAACGCTAATTGGTATGAACTGTACCAATAAAAATGAATTTCAACTTATCGAGATAACATAATTGTTTTAGTAATACAAAGAACGCCGGATCGTTACGAATTAGTAAAATATTATCCGCTTTCGGCCGCGAAACGGTCTGTGTCAACGTTCAGACCAGTCATACTGGATTACCGTTGCTGACCTACCATGAAAGTGTGAAAATTTAGCAATGCGTGAAGATTCATAACGAAATTCAGTTAAAAATCATTCAGTACCACACTTAAGTCAAATCCATTATTGACAGAAGCGGAAAAAGAAGGCAGTAACATGTATGAAATTCTACAAGAGTGTCATATTGACATGCACAGGGCGCCAGTACAGAATAAAGGTAGCGATAAAACGTATTGGGGCCGCGAGAATTTCTTAAAATTGCTTTACTGATATTCTACCTGCCTCCATGAGATTAGAACCGAAAACAAACCAGACCTTCCTTTCACTACGCTAGCAGACAACCCAAGCAAACCTCTATTATTACCCCAGACATGAATAAGCCACCAATTTCGCAATGAAAATGGCATATTGATCTGCAGTTTCTGTTGCATAGAGCTTTCTGGACTCAAAAACATGAATTTTCTTCCTTTATGTCACCGCTTATGTGACAACCATTCGGGATGTTTATCGAAATAGCAAAATACTGTTATTAGAGAGTAAATTTAGTAGGATATTTCTGCACCACCCCAGGAAATAAACGGCTCCACAGCTGCCAAACGTATTCTACACAGTTTCGAATTCTCCACTAGACTCGCCACAGCCGCAAAACGTTCATTAGCCTCAGTGTTTCTTAAGCTAGCTAGCAATGGGAATGTTGGCACTTCTAAAACGCGGTAGCATTAATACTGGGATGTGAACTACCACGTGTATAGGCAAATGGATTCTATTTGCATTCCTGTAAACGTGATTTGGATCGAAAGCGTAGCTACAATTAATATGCTGATATATCGACTGCCACTAGAACATTTCGAATAAAGAGTAGGAGGTGTTATTTAATCAGCCCTCATCTTCAGTATCTGTCGTAGCTGTTTTCGTTGTTAGGATTTCGTCACCTAAACCGGTAAAAACGGAACCCTACAAGTCTCACTTTCTTGACCGTCTATCGGTCTACCCAAACTTTAAAACCCGTTTACCTCCAGAACGGGTAGACATAATAAGCGGAAATGTATCGCACTTCTTGTGGTAACCGGTCCCTTGGTGGTGTAAAAAAAATGAGCTTCTATGACAACGCAATCTAAAGATACGGCCGTTTATGAAAAAAAAATTTACGTGAAAGGTCAAAAAATGGCTCCAAGAACTATGCCACCAAACTGCTTACGTCATCAGTCCCTAGCCCTATAACTACTTAAACCAACCTAACTTAACACACATCCACGCCCGGGGAAGGATTCGAACTGACGGCGCAAGCAGACGTGCGATCCGCGATATGACGCCGTTGAAAGCACGGCTAACCCGCGCCGGAAAGCTGTTAATATCATCTGATGTTGCTAACAAGTTATTTACTTCTGGTGAATGATTTTCTGCGCAGTTCATTTAAGATAGAATAACTAAAATATATTTGATGTTACGGAAGACGAAGGACACCTAATTCATTTCCCTCTCTTTACTTATTATGTTACATTCGCAATCTGAGCATACGTATTATCCATAACCACACTTTAGCGCCACACAGATACGTGAATGAAACACATTGGAGTACAGTTTTAGACATAAAAACTGACCGCCAGCCGCCTGCCACAGAGACTAAGTCCGAGTTTATTCACTTAACGTAGCCAATAAAACTGACCGGCCATCTGCACAATCTGGCAACACTGTAAGATGCGGAAGCGTAAGGAGGAAGTGTTGTCTACTTCCGAGATGTTCTCGGATTGTGTGAGCCCGTGGTCTAGTGCTAGCCGGCACGGTAGCTCAGCGTGTTCGGTCAGAGAGCCGGTTGGCCTCTGTAATAAAAAAACTGAGTGGAAGGATCAACCACCGAACTTGAACAGGATGTCCTGCGACGTCCGCAATGACCAAACACAACGATCGATAATGAACAATAAAAAAAAAAAGAAAAGAAAAAATGGTAATCGTCATGCATTCTAAGCTTATGGTCTCCTGTTCGTGTCCAACAATTTTTTTTTCCACATTTCGGTCTAAAGTTATGATTCTGATTGAGCATCGAAGATAATTCGCTTAACATTCTACCCACCAGCAATGACAAGTATTCCAGAAACAACTCCGCAGGACAGCTCGTGGCTGCGCCGCGATCATAACAGCTTACGCTCGAGCGTTTCCTCACAATGCAGCGGCTACCGGCCACCGGCCAGACGCCACCCGCCGCCTGAAATCCGGCGCCGCCCATGTGAACGCGGCGCCACGCTGTCAGTGTATATATCAACTGTCATTTTCGAATTTGAAGTTCTAGTTATCATCTTGCAGTTAAACATTCGATTTTGCATACTTGAAAATCATGAACTACACTTAAGCACTGTAAAATTGAGTCGCAAGTGGAAAAAGGTGTAACACCTGAAACACAACGTTTATTTTTGGTATAACAGAGGGGTGAATGCAGAGGAGGCAGCTAGAAAGATTTGAACTATGTTTAGAGCGAGTGCTTTTGGTAAAAATACGCCAGAAAAAGATATTCGTGTTTCAACAAAGATCGTTCTGGCATGAATGATTTTCCACATTAAGGAAGTCTCGACTACTGATATATGTGATAGATTACCATTTAACCATCATGCGACATTTGCATTCAACAGGCAAAGTTCAGAAGTCTGGTGTAGGAGTACTGCATGCTCTAATTCGAAACAACAAAAATCAATGGAGTGACTATTATTGAACGTCATCAGGTCACTCATCGAGCATTCCTTTCGGTCGGAGTGTAAGAAAATCGAGCAACAAAACTACATCACCTGTGCTACTGTATGATAACGCACTATGTTGATTTGAGAAACAAAACAATCCAGGAGATTGATAGAAAAGTCGTCTGTCAGGCACTTGTATTGATAGGGAAGTCCTCTCTCAAGCACTTGTCCCTCTCGTCATATATTTGTAAAATTTTACCTTTCCCGCTCTTGATCGATCAACCGTCAAGGCAATTCATTTCTAGACGGAAATACTCTTAAAACTACTCTGGTTTAATGACATCGTTAGAACCAGTAGGCTTCTACAGGCGTAGAATTTGTAAACAACTTTAGCATTGTCAGATCGTTTTAGATATCGTGAAAGAAAATTCTGCTGCTGATTAATTTCTCTTTGATAATTACTGTTGCGTTTAGTAAACTAATGGAAAATGCAATTAAAATATTCACTGTACTAATATAAATTAAATTCAGCTTACTACAGAAACATCACGACGGCAGTCTATCTTAATAAAGCATTATGTGTCTGTGAGACGATCGAACCTATTTTAACACGAATTAGTAGGATATTACCAACTTTTGACTTCGAAAAGATCTGTATTTATTTCATTTCCTGTACCATTCGCAAGTATTATGAAAATGTGACATTTCATAGATAAAATTATGTATTCACAACAACAAAAAATATGTCGGCAGAAAACAAAAGTGGCATTATGAATTTGGCAGTACCGTAAGATTTTCGCTCTGACACTAAGAGTTACTGAAAGTAGCAAGACGAATTTTGCTCAAGCGTTGTCTTACGATTCCCTTATTGGGTTTTTATCAGCCTGCTTGTAGCTGTGCTACAAAAGAATTAAAAATCTGGCTTTCAGCGAGTCGCGAATGGCGAACGAAAGCAGCTTGCACCTGTTAGCTAAGCATGTTACCTGGGAACTGGTTTTTTCCTAAACTGGAAAGACGTCCTTTTGTGGTTGAATTGTTGGCAAATGTCAGTCAGACGTGTGCCGTTGGTCTAAGTGTTACGGTGTGTTGAATTTGTGCCAATGATTTTTCTACAGGTTTCTTATGTCCCAAATAGAGAGCTGAAGTATCCCACTAGTATTTTCACGTCATCCTGGTGAATTTTGCTCATAGTATTTTCGAGTGTGTTCCAAAATTTTTCGACATTTTCGGAGTTTTTCTTATTTTCGATGTTGGTGGGGACACGTGCATTGATGAGTGTATATTTTTTACTGTGGCATTGAATGAGCATAGTCATAAGTCGCTTGTTGATGGGCCGGCCACGGTGGCCGAGCGGTTCTAGGCGCTTCAGTTCGGAACCGCGCGACTGCTACGGTCGATGGTTCGAATCCAGCCTCGGGCATGGAAGTGTGTGATGTCCTTAGGTTAAGTTAGGTTTAATTAGTTCTAAGTTCCAGGGGACTGATGACTTCCGGTGTTAAGTCCCATAGTGCTCAGAGTCATTTGAACCTTTTCATTGTTGATGGGTGTGATTTCTTTGACAGAGTTGATGATAGATCTGTGTTCGAGAAATGCAATGCCGAAGATTGGTACGCCTTTCGCTACCTTTTGTTGTATTTTGCTTTTGAAGACGCAATGGTTTCCCTAATGCAAAGTTTCATTGTCAGTTAGTCGTGGTTCTTGAAGAGCAAGGATGAGAATTTTTTGTCGGTGGATTTCTTTTGTGAGATTATTTAGTTTTCGTGTTTGGATCATTGTATCGATGTTTACTTTTAAATGTATGTTTCTTCCTTGTAGGGAAATTTACCAGAGATCTTCGATATTCTCTGCCGTGCTAACCTGGACTCCCCAGAATCCGAAAATCCAACTGCCGCCTGTCGACAGCCGGGTTGTGTACCACCTGGGGTAAAGTTGACTTTGCTTGCATAGTTCATGTTTGCTTGTGTTTCATTGGTTTGGCTTGGGTGATACGAGGACCGGACAGGACCAGAGGGTGTTGAAGCCTTTGAAAGCAAATATTTTCAGCCAAGCTCATTGAGCTAAGAGACGGTGACCAGAGTAGCGGTGAATTTCACTCAGACGTGTCTGGATTTTGGGTTCAACGGATTTGGTAGCCGTTCAGGATTGTGTTAGTATTTGGTTCACCCCTAGTATTTGATTTCCTCGGTACCACCCATATGGGGGAGGGTTTCCCCTATCCGCCACACGCGATTATTATTATTATTATTATTGTTGTCATTATGTCATCAGCAAATCCGGTATGGTGTATCTTCCCACCACTGAAATAGATGTGTATTGTTCGATTCAGTATTTCCATCACATAAATGTGGGTTATAATTACGTTACATTGCTGCTAGAAGACATATTTCTCACTTTTTCTTAGCCAGTTGCTACCTGTTACTCCATCATAGGAATTTATGTGCGCAAAATTGTTGCAATACAGACGTTCAAATTATCCGATTTCTGTAATTTCGTTTCGATACCAGATAGTTCTAATCGGATTCAGCTAGGCAGTCTTAATGTGGATATCTGACTACGACTCTCATCATGTGATAGACTGGGCAAATCACATTCATAATCGGACTGTTGAATATAGATCACTTATCTCTGACAGGGCCTGAATTCTTAAACACTGTCGAAAATAATAATCCAATGTGCTTATTACAAATACGTTATTTAAATATAAATACATGGACTAACGAGATAATAGTTTATTTACAGGAGCAGAGCCCCATCCATCATAGCAGAGCAGTGCGTGATTGGTTTCAGGCCCAAGAGAGGATAAAGCTGTTGCCGTTTGTTCCACGATCACCAAACATCAACCAGATAGAGAATATGTGGGCAGAGGTAACAAGGCCATTGCCATGTGGATCTACAAAAGCAAGCGACCTTTGGACAAATATAGAAAACATATGTTGGGAAGTAAACCATCACGCTACACTGTCGACGACTTAATGAAATCAATTCCCTAAGCCTTCCAGAAATCTTACGTAATGATCGTGGGTGGGTTGGTTACTAAAAGTATAAAAAAATGTTCAAATGTGTGTGAAATCTTATGGGACTCAACTGCTAAGGTCATCAGTACCTAAGCTTACACACTACTTAACCTAAATTATCCTAAGGACAAACACACACACTCATGCCCGAGGGAGGACTCGAACCTCCGCCGGGATCAGCCACGCAGCCCATGACTGCAGCGCCCGAGACCGCTCGGCTAATCCCGCGCGGCTACTTAAAGTATACTCGTCCACAAAACCCATGTGGGCAATTATCTGATAATCGGTCAAGATTTGCTTTGTGGCAGCTCTTTAGCATACAAGACCATTTACTTTCAGGCTCCTCCTTACAATTCTTGTAGTGCAAGGTAATTGAAAAAACTCATCCACTCGACGCCAACTGAGGAACTGACTGGTGCATGTGTTATTCAACACACAGTAGTTCTCAGCCTCACTAGAATCAATGACTGTGTGTCTGTGTGTGTGTGTGTGAGTGTGTGTGTGTGTGTGTGTGTGTGTGTGTGTGTGTTTTCGTGTTCATGCACAATCTGAATCAATACTATTAACATTAGAGAGACAACCAACAACAAATAATTCATCAAATATGACTGTAAAGTATTTTAATGCGATGGGAAGTTACTAACTGAATTTTCACCCAACACACGTCCTGCATATTACGTTAAGTAAGATGTATTAACTCCATAGTATCGTTAGCAGAGACAGTGCGCTCTTGTTGTCGAGGCTCGCGACAAGCGCAGCGATCAGCAGTGCCCAATGCCGCCGCGATTTGTTTATGTTGGCTGAGCGTGGACACTGCAGCAGACGCTTCGCCATAAACAGAAAGAAATCACCTTGTCTCTGACCGCAGTGAGCGGATATCACTGCCTGCGTGTTCTTATAGTAACCAACGTGAGACTCTACTCACAGGAGCCATGGAGCAATTGCAATGGGTATCATGTCATTAGTCATCAGAATATTAACCAGTGATGAAATGTCCACTCTATATGAATCCCAAGAAAATAGGAACCTTCTCACAACGGAATGTGAGGTGATATCAAAATTTATCCAACATACAAAAATTAACTGCAGGGCTTTCATGTATGCAGTAGTAGCACACAAGGAAATATTATGTCTTGGAAGCGTATATTTCATTTCCTCTTCTCATTTTAACGCCCTTGTTTTAGTATGAAGTGGGAAAACAAACACGAAAAATTCAAGTTCCTGAGAAGCATATAAGTCATTTCCTCTTCTCATATCATAACTTTTGTTTTAGTATGAGGTAAAAAAATAAACAGTTTAGGGTTCTGAAACATAATATGACACCAGATTCTTATCGTAGGCGCTATCGGAAACGCAAAAAGCAGGGAGCTGTCCATTGTTTTGTCCAAAAGTCTGTTTCCTTTCATGCATTACTCACGTTAGGAGATTCTTATTTAAGGACTTGTGGGCATCAAGTTCTTCAGCAGAACAAGCCCTATGTTATTGTGCTAATTACGGTATGGAAAAAATGCAACAAAGACGAGTTCCCCTGGAGCACATGTCTGTATTCAGCAATGACCGCCAGCTGCCACAACACTTCACAGAATCCTTGCGGCGGGCAACACAACTGTGCGTGCACTTCAGACTTCATTCAGTAAGACGTCAGGAGATGGATGGAAACGTCAAATTAACGTTTCTTTCCGAGTCGTATTCAACCCAGAATGAGGTGTTATTAAGGTAGTTGAACGTTCTAGCAATTACACTTATATAATTCCAATATGAGTATTCAGATAGCCAAAAGAACCCGTTAGTGCGAAACCATCTGGAACTGCATTAACATCAAACTGCAAGAACTTGAGACAATACGTGGACTCTTCTCTTCGCTAGGTGACCTATTACTGATATTTAGGATTCTCACCTGCCTAGGCGTAATGGAAACGGAACTTCAGAGGCGCTTTCCGCTATTCTTGACAAACATGAGAAACTTGTAATCACTGCGAGTTACAACTGCGTGATGATAATGGTTCAGGTTGTCAGTAGTTGTGGTGGTGTTATGCTGTCAAACTGCTTACGTCAACGTTAATGGTGGCGCACATAATTTAGCGCTGACTACCTACCTAAGTAAAGATAGTGTTGTGGCGTCGTCGCTTGTCTTTATTTGGCCTCAGCTTGAGTAATCCGATTTAACGAACATAGTACTACATTCGCGGGCTGCTAATGATACAGTATGACTACAGCGATCATCGTGCGGGTATTACATTAATTCTGCAATGAATTGCTTAAAAAATGTTACCCTCAGCTATGCAGCTGGAATGACTCATTACACAGGTACTCTATGTTGCACTTGGTTAAGTGATCAGTTCGCTGCAATCCTGCTTCTTCTGTTTGTAAATGCTTGTATACGTCAAAAATGGTTCAAATGGTTCTGAGTGCTATGGGAATTAACATCTGAGGTGGTCAGTCCGCTAGAACTTAGAACTACTTAAACCTAACTAACCTAAGGACATCAGACACATCCATGTCGGAGACTGGAGTCGAACCTGAGACCGTAGCTCTCACGCGGTTCCAGACTGTAGCGCCTAGAACCACTCGACCACCCTGGCCGGTATACTTGTATACTGACCATTCGTTATTTGACTAAATATGAACTACAATCTAATTCGCATGTATATGGCATGGGTTAGCTCCGGCACGAAGGTATGACTAAGGATTGGTTTCCGTTGGAGTCCCGTTATTTTGATGGCAAGACTAACGTTCGCAAATCACCTCTATTGCCTCAAAAAACAATTGCATCTTAAATATCGAAGGACCGACGTCCGCACTGTCACAGCTTGTTGAAATACAGCAACGACAGCAGATGAAAATTTGTGACCGACTGAGCTTCGAACCTAGACCTGCTGCTTACTAGACAGACGTTCTGACCACTGCACTATTACTTTTTTTTAAAGTTTGAGAAGAATTTCAGCACCAGGTAGGCGGAGGCAAAGAGGGCAGGGGTCGAAAATCCGAGGCCTGGCCACAGTGCCTTCCCCATACCTGTCACTGAGCAGCTGCATTATTCACATGTATTCCATGTTTGCACTCATATATTCCTTTAAATTGTTGAACAAAATTGAAGTAGTAATTAAGGTAAAATAAATTACAGATTGTCACCTCCAATCGCGTGCGATCCTTGTGGAACATAACTTATAACAGTGAACAGGGTGACGGAAAAATAAATAACAACCATTCATTCAGAAATATATTCACAATTTAAGTTATTATGCACTGGATGCATATGAAGTCTGTAAGGAAGCCATATATTTTTCAACAAATGGAAGAAGTTTCGGAGCCAGAGGGGGTTTGCCAAATAAGAACAGTTGTGATTTAAGAACCGACGTAAAAGAATATTCCAGGAATAAAAAAAAGTGAAAGAATAGTATTCTGCTTCTAATCAATAAAACTGTCCATCTCTTTGTAGCCCACATAAAGCAATAGATAAAATTTTTTTAAAACATTCCTTATATTTGTTATTCTTCTTCAGCTTAAAATGTTCTTCTGCAATATAAAACATGCACTCTTCTAAGTTCTAAGTTTTGTTTATTACGACGTACAACACAAACTGTCCCAGAAGCCACGAATAACTGTTATTCTTTGCGGACGGGTAACATTTCCAGTCAGGTTTAAAGATTCAGTTATCGGTACATGACTTTCTGCGGTTCTGTGGATAGTGCTAATTTCTTCCTAGAACAGAAAACTTTAGATGAGCCGCGGAGACCCAAATAATTATACAGGAAGTTTCAGGAGGAATAATAAATATTGTAGGAGGTGGTAGTATAGACAAGTTGCAGAAAAAATGCCATATTACATGTGTCCAATTTTTATTTCGTACATACAGCTGGGTTCAATGCATTTATGTTTCGTATGTTGGTCCTTAAAGGACCCAGTTGACTATATTTCCTTGAAAATGACTTCCAGCGTTATTGGAAGAGGTTTATTTGGCTACAGGAATGCCTATGTTCCTCCAGCATGACGGGGCTCCTGCAAATTCTAGGCGTCAGGTGACACATTATCCAAACCTAACATTTTCTGGAAGATGGATCATTAGATATGGGCACTTTTCTTGGCCTTCAAGGTCCCTGGACGTTCTCTCTTTGGATTTTTGCCTGTGGGGATGGTTAAAGGCGAAGTCTACAAAGAAAAAGTAAACCCAAGAGCCGATTTGATCGTTCGGATTATGAATAGTGCAGCCCTCATAAAAGAACGCAAAGACGACCTCAGAAGATCTAGACGTGGTGTTATCAAGAGAAGTCAAATGTGCATTGAAGTTGGTGGGGAAATTATTGAAAATCAACTTTGAACGTCCTCATTTGCCTTTGATTTGAGTTTGTTAGGGTTACGTACACTTTTTGCCATAAAACTCGACCGGCGGCCGGCCGCTTCAGAGGCTAAGTCCGCGCCGATCGCGACATGGGACAAAAAAACTGGCCAACTCGCTAATTCTCTAAGTCCGGTTATCTGCACAATCTGGCAACGCTGTAGACTGCGGCACTTCCTGGAGGAAAACTTGTCCCAAGATAGAGAGACTCTAGGCTGATTACGCCTGTGGTCTTGCGGTAGCGTGCGTTGTTTCTGTTCAAAATGTCAGTGGATCGAGAGCAGCTGGCATAAAATATTTTTATAGCTTCTTCTGTCTGAATGCTGAACACGTGAATGTAATGGTAGCGCAGATTCAATCTATTTCGCTTTGTGACACACCGATATCAAAATTTTATCTAGTAACGATTTTGCGGCAGATTTCCTGCAGACTGTCCTCCTCTGGACGCCGTATGCGGCAAAGCTCCGGGATCCATTTGCTGGCTACTGGCAGCGGCCGTGGCGACAGCAGCGGCGCTGCACTCCCCCGTTCTTTATCGAAAGCGCCTGCTACCGCTCATCGCTTTTGATGATTTAAAACGCTTTATTATTAAATGTTGCTCCACAGAAAATTTCTACAATTTCCATTCACGCTCAAAAGCAACGGAGACAGACGCCCTGATTAGTAGGCGGGTAATCGGCAAGAGCTGAGTATGGCCCGAAATTAATTTTATAGACTGGGACGAAATTAAACCACCTCACTACATTTGATGAATTTATAAATGCTTCATACCTCGTTTCTTTTCCTTTCAAACTTAATTATTTGTGCAACTTTTGGTCAATGTTTGGATGTTTTCGTCAAGCCAGAGTGAGCGTCTGTGGTGTAAAGTGTATTACAGTTCTTGTTTCATTCCTTATGGTAAGTCTATGCGATAAACTGTGTGAATACCTTGCAATGCATGCTCTGTAGCAGTGCAGGCACACTGCACATTTGGAGTTCCATGTACGGGTTTATGAAGTATTTATTGTTGATCGGAAGTGATAGTTAAGGTCATCAGATTTAAACCAGAAAAATTTGTCGTTTTGAAGGTTTCAGAGAACGGAAAGGAATTGCTAACGCCGGTGTTAGAAAACGTCTACAGTTAAATGCTATTGCAAAAATTTAGAAGATGGGAACTATATTAATGAACAGGTGCACTTCATAAACAACCTTCCGACATGTTAGACCTATATGACGAACAAAGCTCAAATTTATATCGTTGACAGTCGGTTTGAATCTTTTCAGGACCTATTTTACAGTGAAGCACCTTGGAATTTGCAAAGCAGAAATCCATGATATTAACTTAATTTACTAAGTCGAAATCGGACGAAGATTGATGTTTAAAGGCATTCTTTAGATTTCGCATAAGAAATTTTTACTAGCGGTTTGCAACTCCATTAATTAAAATGAAAAATAAAAGGTTGTAGTCAGCGGCTTCTACCGTGATTCGAACTTATAGTACAAGCACTGCAACGCACAAGGGAACCTCTGCGCTAACGACACACTGGCGGCCAGAGGCGATGTTGCCTGAGCCTCAAAACGCAACCTTAAACACACAAACAGAGGCGGTGGAGATTACTGTTTTAATATCCCGTCGACCACGATGTCATTAGAGACGGAGCACAAGCTCGGATTAGGGAAGGATGGGGAAGGAAACCGGCCGTGCCCTTCCTAAGGAACCATCCCGGCATTTTCCTGAAGCGATTTAGGGAAATCATTGAAAACCTTAATCAGGATGGCCGGGCGCGGGATTGCACCGTCGTCCTCCCGAATGCACACACAAACAGGTGTTACTTATGTGAAGAACGCCGTTCTTGGAGTCCAGAAATTAAATATACTTTCTAATTGTGTCATCTTGCAGTGGATTATATCGTACGAGTCTTCGATGTGAAAAACGAATGTCAAGTGAATTTAGCGAGGTAACGCCGACCTACACCCGGAAGTAAATGCACTATCAGAGTGTTGACAAATACTTGCTACGACGCTGCCATTTCTCGGCTCTCTGACGAAGCAGCTCTTCAGCGAAATGCTTGCCGTGATTCTCCGATACGGTTCTTCAGAGTGGAGACGCGCGCGCACGTTTGGTTTTTATGCGGCGTTCTCCCCTGATGGTTTCTGACGTCGCCTTGTGGGCTATGTATACATATGAGACATTCAATTATCATTAATCCAGAATGATACAAGTTTCAGCTTCCGGCGTGGAAGAAGGCTGTTGACGCCGACATTATATCATTTCAACGTAGGGAAAGCAAAACGGATCATTCAATGTTTCTCATTCAACATAAAGCATGTGAGATAAATTTCCGTAACGTTCATAATCATCTAAAAATACAAACGAAGTAAAAATACACCGGAAGCTTATTCGAATTGAATATAATGTAAGATACCAAACGCTTTGCACCTCGATGTCGAATTTGCCCACTTGCAATCGTTTGCAGCATGCACATAGAATGTCATGATTACCACGAGAATGAAGAAATATGTTGGTAAGGATGGAAGCAAGAAGAGACGCAGTCAACAAATATTCTATTCCTCATGGCATTCATTTCATTTGACACGTAAGAAGAGGTAAAGCGGGAATTTACTTTCGTTAACACGAAAGATATGCCGCACATATTGATAACGAGGAAGTCTGCGTCTTCATACGTTTCCTCCTTGAAATCTGTATGCTCTATTATATACTAAGTAGCCCGATCATTGTTTCAGTAATGTTACCCTCTTGTTTGACCCCGTAACGATGAACAGATTCCAAATGCATGTCTCTGCGTGAAAGTAGCTGTTCGAACCCTTCCTGGGTTGTTTTTTGTGTTTTATTGCTTGGAATTCCTGAAGCAGACCACTGTGCCTTCCCCCCTCGTGGGTTACGTCTCAAAACTAAACCGCTTTGTATCCAATGGCATAATTTATTCATACAGCATCAGCATAAGACTCTTCCGAGTGAGAGAATGACAATAACAATCGTAACAAGAACAAGCAAATAATGAATGATGTTTATTCCAACGCAGAACGAGAATGGCTTTAAATATAAAAATCTATATCTATATCCATATCTATTGATCTTTGAGTTGGCACAATGCAAATATATTCTTAGCATTTAGTTACTGAATTTAGTTCTGCATGTTTGCAGAGAAAAAGAAAAGTCGGTACTTCTCGCTAGTGTAATATAATGTGAACCAGCAACTACCCTTTCCTTAGAACACGACTCAAGCAGGTCCTCAAGCAGGCACTGCTGCATTCTGTTCCCTGACATTGCTCTGATGACGGTTAATGTAGATGGTTCCGATTATGAAATACAAAACGTATTGTAGGTTAGTTCCTAGGATAGTAACATTGAATTTGCGTTGTAGATGGCACATGAACTTGATGACTATCCATATTACTCATCAATATAAAAAGACAATATTTTGGGAATTTAGTAGGATTACTCAAAATGAATTCTGAAATTGGGTGACTGACCGCACAGGTGCTAAACGTCGTCAAGAGTATACGATGTCCTAATCGCATTAGGAATATGAAGATCGTCTTCGACAGCTCGCAACTTTCACATTGCTATCTCCACCCTACTCCAGACAGCTCTCGGTGGAGTTGCACTACGTTGCCGATGTTATGGAAGGCCTTCAAACCGACAACAGACCACATATTGAAAAATACAAGCGAATTCTCTTGCAGCGTAAGCTTATTGTAACTAATCTAAAAATTATTGGAGAGGAACATTGTCCTATTCAAAAAAAGTAAAATGTTACACACTGTTGACGTCAAACGGACATTATCTATGTCCTGTCTTGTGTCCTACTCATCTACACTCCTGGAAATGGAAAAAAGAACACATTGACACCGGTGTGTCAGACCCACCATACTTGCTCCGGACACTGCGAGAGGGCTGTACAAGCAATGATCACACGCACGGCACAGCGGACACACCAGGAACCGCGGTGTTGGCCGTCGAATGGCGCTAGCTGCGCAGCATTTGTGCACCGCCGCCGTCAGTGTCAGCCAGTTTGCCGTGGCATACGGAGCTCCATCGCAGTCTTTAACACTGGTAGCATGCCGCGACAGCGTGGACGTGAACCGTATGTGCAGTTGACGGACTTTGAGCGAGGGCGTATAGTGGGCATGCGGGAGGCCGGGTGGACGTACCGCCGAATTGCTCAACACGTGGGGCGTGAGGTCTCCACAGTACATCGCTGTTGTCGCCAGTGGTCGGCGGAAGGTGCACGTGCCCGTCGACCTGGGACCGGACCGCAGCGACGCACGGATGCACGCCAAGACCGTAGGATCCTACGCAGTGCCGTAGGGAACCGCACCGCCACTTCCCAGCAAATTAGGGACACTGTTGCTCCTGGGGTATCGGCGAGGAGCATTCGCAACCGTCTCCATGAAGCTGGCCTACGGTCCCGCACACCGTTAAGCCGTCGGCACACGGACCGTGCATCCGAACGTTGAGCGTTGAGCGTGCCCAGTTTCTGACGTCATAGCGTGGAATAGCACGCTCGGGAGTCTTTCCGAACGTGCAGAGCAATATCTAGCATGTCAGATATTCTGAGCGTGCGTCTGAGCGTTGACCAATGAGATGACACAACGCCATCTACGTCACAAGCACTCCGTCTCCCTTCAGTACAGAGTTGTGAGGCGCCATATTGGCATTCATTTCAAGCCTATATGTATATATGCCGTTTCTGAGCACCAGCAAATTGAGAATCACAGGAAAACCCGTTGTTAACTGTGTAATTCGTTGCAATAAAATAATGAGAAACATCATATTCGTGGCAAAAGAATTATTGTAACTTGCGTATTGTGAGAGTAGGCTATTTGAAGGCAGCGACACACTGAAGATCGGACCAGAACGTATTTTTCTTGGTACAATTTGTTATAATTAAATTTCAGTTAGTAACATATCTACTATTAAGGATTTCAGCAATAGGTAAGATAACCTGATTAGTTGACGAAGGTGTGATGTTGGTTTAGCGTAATGAGTAGAGTTACTGACCAGCGAAGTGTTTTATAACGAGGCCGTGGTTCGTGTCTTGATTCTCCCGAAATTTTTTTCCTAACATTCGTGCTTTTATTAGGTTCTGATACTGTATTATGAGTTTAATATAAGCATATATTATAATATTTGATGTTATGTAAATATAAGTTCACCTTTTTTTTTAGGGGTGACTTTGTTGGATTGGCTTAATCTACAGTACAGCTTGCGCAACTTGTATGAAGATATTTTGTTCCTTTTTCTTTTACGCCTCGTAGTTCAAATGTTGCAAAGTTTCTGCTACTGCGTAGGAACAGTGATCAAGTAAGACTGACCTTGGGGTTTTTACTAAAATGTGGGAATGATGAAATCTTACGCGGAGAAGTATTCCAAATTTGTAATGCACTGTTTATAATGGAACTTCCATAAGCCTGTGTCCTTATTAATTGGACATGGTGCTTTCCTTTTAGTGGACGATGGAGGAAATGTGCGTTTTAATAGAACTAGCGTGGGAATTTTACGCGCTCCCGTTGAGTAAACAGTGTGATTACGAACTAGAAGCATCCCTCAACTGCCGCTGGAGTGCGTTGCGATCGGGTATACCACGTTGGGGCCCACGCACCGTATGCACAAGTCGCATCGTTCCTGAGCGTTGGGCAGCACGTTGAACTTGCCACGCTCCACGTTAACGTTCAACAGCACGGTCCGTGTGCCGACGGCTTTAGGCCGTCTTCCGCTCACGCCCCAACATCGTGCAGCCCGCCTCCAGTGGTGTCGCGACAGGCGTGAATGGAGGGACGAATGGAGACGTGTCGTCTTCAGCGATGAGAGTCGCTTCTGCCTTGGTGCCAATGATGGTCGTATGCGTGTTTGGCGCCGTGCAGGTGAGCGCCACAATCAGGACTGCATACGACCGAGGCACACAGGGCCAACACCCGGCATCATGGTGTGGGGAGCGATCTCCTACACTGGCCGTACACCACTGGTGATCGTCGAGGGGACACTGAGTAGTGCACGGTAGATCCAAACCGTCATCGATCCCATCGTTCTACCATTCCTAGACCGGCAAGGGAACTTTCTGTTCCAACAGGACAATGCACGTCCGCATGTATCCCGTGCCATCCAACGTGCTCTAGAAGGTGTAAGTCAACTACCCTGGCCAGCAAGATCTCCGGATCTGTCCCCCATTGAGCATGTTTGGGACTGGATGAAGCGTCGTCTCACGCGGTCTGCACGTCCAGCACGAACGCTGGTCCAACTGAGGCGCCAGGTGGAAATGGCATGGCAAGCCGTTCCACAGGACTACATCCAGCATCTCTACGATCGTCTCCATGGGAGAATAGCAGCCTGCATTGCTGCGAAAGGTGGATATACACTGTACTAGTGCATTGTGCATGCCCTGTTGCCTGTGTCTATGTGCCTGTGGTTCTGTCAGTGTGATCATGTGATGTATCTGACCCCAGGAAAGTGTCAATAAAGTTTCTCCTTCTTGGGACAATGAATTCACGGTGTTCTTATTTCAATTTCCAGGAGTGTATAATATCAAGTGTACTATGAAAATGATTATATATAATGGATTATAAGGTAATGCATTGATACCAGATGGTGGGGGCCGGCCGATGTGGCCGTGCGGTTCTAGGCGCTTCAGTCTGGAACCGCGTGACCGCTACGGTCGCAGGTTCGAATCCTGCCTCGGGCATGGATGTGTGTGATGTCCTTAGGTTAGTTAGGTTTAAGTAGTTCTAAGTTCTAGGGGACTGATGACCTTACAAGTTAAGTCCCATAGTGCTCAGAGCCATTTGAACCATTTGAACTATTTAACACGAAATTACATTAAAAATTTAAGTTATTCACGAGCAGCTAGTTGAGAATATGTATGAACATTAAATGACACGACGAACCGTCTTGTTCTGCATATGGATTCAAACCCAGCTCATGCAGACTAAGCAAAGGTTTCGTGACTGACGGAAACTAACAGTCATTCCTGATTAGGCATACAGAGAGGGATATACCTCCATTTTAGACAGTATCAGTTAGCAAATATCAACTTTAAATTGCATAACGCAAACACTTTTAACAGACGTGAATTCCTACCCAGCATCTATTGTCCCTGTTAACGAACTACGAGAGATGTTAAATATTGCTTCTTCACAAGTAACTTACTTGAAATGCCGTGAGGTAAAGCTGTGTGTTGGACACAGATTCGAACCCGGAACCTAATCGGATTGCCATCGAAGCACAGTCAAATGTGACATATCGGAATTTCGCGGCAGTAACTAGATGTTTTAACTGAAATGACGAGACGAAACATTAATTTTTTCCTTCCCAGGACACCAACCCGGCACCTATCGCTGTTATATTCTAGAGAAAACTAACGTTAAATATGGGTTTGTTGCACCAGCAGTGACATGTGAGCATGTTTGAACTGAAATAATATGACGAAGAGTTCAGCGCTCACTGGGAATAGAGCCCCACACATATCGTTGTTGACTACACACCAAGAGACGTCAGCTACCGAATTTTTCTCCACCAGCTGCTCAGAATAGCATCTTGAACTTACAGTCATCTCGCAAATAGTTCTGTGTCTCACTGGGAGTTAAAAACGTCGGATATCGTTAGTGTTGACAGCGAATGAAAATACATTAAAAATCAAAATTATTATCCACCAGCAGATAGGTGTTCTCATGCTAGAGCTTGATAATACATAATTAAATCTTTAGTGCCGGGCCAGGATTCGATCCCATTCACGCATAATATGTGAAGGTGTTGAGGAATCTGCAGTTTTGAACAAACAACAAATTGTAGTCGAGCTGTATTGCCACTAAGGGATCAAATTCCGCGTTAAGGGCGGTCTGAGTTGCATTCCCAGTTCAGAACCAATTTTATCGACATACAGAAGCCCAAATAAAAGATGGAATAAGTGTCCTGTGACCATACATAGCGTTTGTGTCGTCACTTGAAATAAATAACTAGTATAAGAAAGGTTACTGGTGATAGAGTTTCTACATGTCGCCACTCCAGACTTTATTGTGGTTCAACCTACCGTCTACTTGGTAAAGAAGGAATATCATCTTTAATGTGAATTTTCAGACCACGCAGCCATTATATCTCCTTCACTTGGTGTAGCCAGGAGAGAATGGAATCTGTCCCTCCCTATCTAAAATCATTGACAGAAGTTGGAATCGAACCCATACCATAGGTATAACAACCTACCATCCGTCCAACAGACCACGAAATCCTCTTCTCTGCGAGTCATTTTTCTATCGTAACGCAGTTGCGCCACACTGGATGAGAATTCTGACACACAGGCTCCCTGTAGTAATTTGCAGCGTGTCCAGTAAATTCATTTACTTGGTTGACCGAATCACCATGAACTAGCTGCCTCGGCTACCCAGTGCATACATTCGACTATTTTGTAATCACAGAAATAAAATCACGTTACTGCCACCTACACACAACTGCCAACATTGTAGGATGCAGAAGTTTCAATAGGAAGTGTTCCTTTCCACTTGAGCTATTCTATTGCGCTATCTGTTACTAGAAAACGTCGTTCAGTCCAAAAGAAAAGCTGTAACTGTTTGTCTCTCAGAAGTCAAGACCTGGCCAGTGCTGTGGAATCCAAAAGTTCTGGAGGAATAGTTGCCGAGCTCTGGAGCTGTTGTAGCTACGTGTCAGCTTGTAGCATAGATAAGATGTCGCGAGTTCGAATACATGCAGTACTACATTTTTTAAAACGCAATTCTGCTCTCTGCTGAAGTTATCAATCTAATGGAACTTTGAACATAATTCCCTTCACTTCTCAACCCAAAGTAGTCGCATGTGGAAAAAGAACTAACTACTGTGACATTTTGTTCTATTCAGGTTTAATAGACAGCAGGCAGCAGATGCATCTCGAAGATGTGCAGGGAGAGCGCATCGTGCCATAATATGTCAGAAAAGTATTTTCTACATTAGCCGTCGTGTGGTAGTGATATTTGATTCTTCTTCAAACTTTGATTGACAGCTTTAACTCAGAACAAATTTTCTACATGCATGTAATCAATAAACTGCATGTGCATTGTCAGACTGTCTTAGGTAACATCAGAGAATTCGCATATATCGTTGATGATTAATTTCTCTCTCATATTTACTATTGTTTTAACAACACTAAAGGAAACCTTACGAAAATTGTGCACTGTATTATAAGAAATGAAATAAAACTAACCATGATAACCTTACGACGAAAGTATCTGTACACAAGCATGCCTCTATCGACACGAATTAATAAAATTCTACTCACTTAGATTTTGATTGGGTCTGTGTTTCATTGGTATGCTGCGTCATACTCAAGAGGTATGCAAATGTGGCATTTCATAAATATAGTTACGTATTCCTAGAAACCCAAAATTCGCTTGTCAGCAGCGAAAAGAGGCGTTACCTGTTGTGTAGCATTGTAAGTTTTTCAACATTGCACTATGAGCTGAAAGCATTTTCTTGCGATTTCCTTATTGATGCTTGATCTGACTGGTTGTAGCTCTTTCACAGAAGGGATAAAAACGTTTCAGTCAGTGAGACTGGAACTGCGAACCGGAACAGACGCTGTTTCACAGGTCATCACGTTACCACAGAGCTGGCGAGGAGGTATGGGTCTCAGCTTCCTATTACGACGGCAATAGTAACTAGAACTCGTAAACCGCTATTTAAAGGTCGAGATTAGTTGCGATTTCCACCTGCAACGACTTTCCTGGGCTGAAAACCGTAAATTTTCAATCTTTTGTTACCCTTCAAGCTTTAATAACTCAGATTATTCAATGGAAATGACAGGTAAAATCAAGTGAACTTTGAGGCTTAATTCCGTGCACACCAGGAAGTAACTCGTCGATCACAGAGTTGCCAAACATACGTTGCGTTGTTGCCAAATCTCAGTTACAGTACCAGCAGGAAGAAGACGAACCGATGTGATCCTACAGCGGTCTGGGAAGTGACCATAGCTGGTGTCTCCAAGTCGCGGCTGCTACGGCCTGGAATACGTAATGCGTCTGATTCGCTTTCTGTAACTAGGTTTAGGGACTGGAGCGTAGTTACTAATAATACTCAGAACTGACTGCAAACTGAGCATCATAAATCAGTAACTCTCATTATTGTTTTTATATTTCTTTCGTAAGTGCACTCAAAACTAAGAAAGTCATTCACAGGCGTTTTCGTGCCTCGCCGATAGTCGAGCACAACATACAAATAAAAATAAAAAAGAATGTGTGTGTGTGTGTGTGTGTGTGTGTGTGTGTGTGTGTGTGTGTGTGTGTGAGAGAGAGAGATAGAGAGAGAGAGAGAGAGAGAGAGAGAGAGAGAGAGAGAGAGAAATAAAAAGCAATGAGAGAGAGTGTAAAAAATTGTTGTAAAGAAATTGAATCATGGTATTTAAAAAAATCTTTCATTAAAATGACACGTTCCACATCATTACGAAATGTCGTATTCATGATCTATGGAACAAGAGTTAATGTAATGTAATCTAATCTAATCTAATCACATCATATTGATGATTAGCCATGAAGAGTCATGAATTACCGAAAGTTTTGCCAATACCAGTAACCAAATCTAAACTTGAAAATAAAAGACGACAATTTTTGTAATAAACCGTGACTCCTATCAAGACCCTTTCATCCCTGTTATCTAACCACGAAATATGTCTGATATACCTCCATTCTGAAGTAACAAAGTGTGCATGCATTTAAAGATGAAGTGCATGATGTGAAGTTCTGTGACGGAGATACGAACCCAACACGTAATCCGATTGTTAACTAAGAAAAATCAAATGTTACGTATCGGTTTTTCTTACGAGCCGCTAGGTGTCTGAATCTAAAATAAGGATACAAACTTTTGTGCCTAAGCGACAATCGAACTGCACACCTACCGTGCATCCACGAATATAGGTTAAGTATCAGTTGCTTACTCATGAACAGTAAGATGTGTGCGTGTTTGACCAGAAATAACGACACCTGTTGCGATTGTTGGCAACACATGAACAGACATTGAAATTGCGCGTTAATTTTCACTAGCAGGTGGGTGTGCACTTGATAAAGCTAGAAATGAAATAATGAATATTTTTATACTGGATCAGGTTTGAGACCCACATACTTACCTTTGGAGGAGACCTAGAGAAGATTGCAGTCTTGGGAAAAGGAACGAAATGACTGAACTATACTGTTCCGAGAGATTCAGATCCTCGAAAGAGGAGATACGAATTCGAATCACAGTCCAGCACCAAATTTTTAAACGTCTCTAGTTCAATCAAGTACAAGTAAAATAAGAGCCCTGTCCCTTTAAATGGCTATCGGTTCATCAAATAAAATAAAATTTTCTAATGTAAGTAAGCTTACTGGCGACTGTATTTCTTTTTACCATGACTTCCGCTGTGTCATTTCCCAACGTAAACCGGCTCTGCCCAGTTGGTAATGAAGGAACGTGATGTTTAATGCGGATTCTGGATTATAACGTCTTTCTCTTGAGGTTACCAGGGGTAAAATAAATCTGTTTGTGCCTCTTAAAAGTAAATGCCTGAACCCACGCATTGCACCTGTGATAGCTCGTTCCACCAGACCACTGTGGCCACATTACCCAGCCCCAGGAGTGTGCTGTAACGGATGATGTGCTTAGCTTACAAAATTAGTCACGGTGGAAAAAATGCGAGTCTATTAAATGGTCAAGTAGAAGCAAGCTTCTGACGCAGAGATTATGCTATTCTCATGTCAGCAGGATGTAAAGACTCTTCTAGGCATCATAGGCTGGATGTGAAGCCATTTTGATTTTTCACAAATTCAGCAAATTTCTTAGTTCGAGAAAATCCACTGTGAAGTGTGAAGTTGCCGGATAATTCGATTATTACTGTTATTATTAATATCATTTTATTCATACCGCTGATGGAACACGACCGAAGTCTTGAGGTAAAACGTGAGGCCAGCTAATATGACGTCTGGCGACCGAAAGCTCATATCGACAACATTTTTATCGCCCCTTTCCTCTCGATGCTGAAGCTATGAGTCTGTTGGACGGATGGTAGGTTGTTATACCTATGGTATGGGTTCGATTCCCACTTCTGTCAATGATTTTAGATAGGGAGAGACAGATTCCATTCTCTCCTGGCTACACCAAGTGAAGGAGATATAATGGCTGCGTGGTCTGAAAATTCACATTAAAGATGATATTCCTTCTTTACCAAGTAGACGGTAGGTTGAACCACAATAATGTCTGGAGTGGCGACATGTAGAAACTCTATCACCAGTAACCTTTCTCATACTAGTTATTTATTTCAAGTGACGACACAAACGCTATGTATGGTCACAGGACACTTATTCCATCTTTTATTTGGGCTTCTGTATGTCGATAAAATTGGTTCTGAACTGGGAATGCAACTCAGACCGCCCTTAACGCGGAATTTGATCCCTTAGTGGCAATACAGCTCGACTACAATTTGTTGTTTGTTCAAAACTGCAGATTCCTCAACACCTTCACATATTATGCGTGAATGGGATCGAATCCTGGCCCGGCACTAAAGATTTAATTATGTATTATCAAGCTCTAGCATGAGAACACCTATCTGCTGGTGGATAATAATTTTGATTTTTAATGTATTTTCATTCGCTGTCAACACTAACGATATCCGACGTTTTTAACTCCCAGTGAGACACAGAACTATTTGCGAGATGACTGTAAGTTCAAGATGCTATTCTGAGCAGCTGGTGGAGAAAAATTCGGTAGCTGACGTCTCTTTGTGTGTAGTCAACAACGATATGTGTGGGGCTCTATTCCCAGTGAGCGCTGAACTCTTCGTCATATTATTTCAGTTCAAACATGCTCACATGTCACTGCTGGTGCAACAAACCCATATTTAACGTTAGTTTTCTCTAGAATATAACAGCGATAGGTGCCGGGTTGGAGTCCTGGGAAGGAAAAAATTAATGTTTCGTCTCGTCATTTCAGTTAAAACATCTAGTTACTGCCGCGAAATTCCGATATGTCACATTTGACTGTGCTTCGATGGCAATCCGATTAGGTTCCGGGTTCGAATCCGTGTCCAACACACAGCTTTACCTCACGGCATTTCAAGTAAGTTACTTGTGAAGAAGCAATATTTAACATCTCTCGTAGTTCGTTAACAGGGACAATAGATGCTGGGTAGGAATTCACGTCTGTTAAAAGTGTTTGCGTTATGCAATTTAAAGTTGATATTTGCTAACTGATACTGTCTAAAATGGAGGTATATCCCTCTCTGTATGCCTAATCAGGAATGACTGTTAGTTTCCGTCAGTCACGAAACCTTTGCTTAGTCTGCATGAGCTGGGTTTGAATCCATATGCAGAACAAGACAGTTCGTCGTGTCATTTAATGTTGATACATATTCTCAACTAGCTGCTCGTGAATAACTTAAATTTTTAATGTCATTTCGTGTTAAATAGTTCAAATGGTTCAAATGGCTCTGAGCACTATGGGACTTAACTTCTAAGGTCATCAGTCCCCTAGAACTTAGAACTACTTAAACCTAACTAACCTAAGGACATCACACACATCCATGCCCGAGGCAGGATTCGAACCTGCGACCGTAGCGGTCACGCGGTTCCAGACTGAAGCGCCTAGAACCGCACGGCCACATCGGCCGGCCCCCACCATCTGGTATCAATGCATTACCTTATAATCCATTATATATAATCATTTTCATAGTACACTTGATATTATACACTCCTGGAAATTGAAATAAGAACACCATGAATTCATTGTCCCAGGAAGGGGAAACTTTATTGACACATTCCTGGGGTCAGATACATCACATGATCACACTGACAGAACCACAGGCACATAGACACAGGCAACAGAGCATGCACAATGCACTAGTACAGTGTATATCCACCTTTCGCAGCAATGCAGGCTGCTATTCTCCCATGGAGACGATCGTAGAGATGCTGGATGTAGTCCTGTGGAACGGCTTGCCATGCCATTTCCACCTGGCGCCTCAGTTGGACCAGCGTTCGTGCTGGACGTGCAGACCGCGTGAGACTACGCTTCATCCAGTCCCAAACATGCTCAATGGGGGACAGATCCGGAGATCTTGCTGGCCAGGGTAGTTGACTTACACCTTCTAGAGCACGTTGGGTGGCACGGGATACATGCGGACGTGCATTGTCCTGTTGGAACAGCAAGTTCCCTTTCCGGTCTAGGAATGGTAGAACGATGGGTTCGATGACGGTTTGGATCTACCGTGCACTACTCAGTGTCCCCTCGACGATCACCAGTGGTGTACGGCCAGTGTAGGAGATCGCTCCCCACACCATGATGCCGGGTGTTGGCCCTGTGTGCCTCGGTCGTATGCAGTCCTGATTGTGGCGCTCACCTGCACGGCGCCAAACACGCATACGACCATCATAGGCACCAAGGCAGAAGCGACTCTCATCGCTGAAGACGACACGTCTCCATTCGTCCCTCCATTCACGCCTGTCGCGACACCACTGGAGGCGGGCTGCACGATGTTGGGGCGTGAGCGGAAGACGGCCTAACGGTGTGCGGGACCGTAGGCCAGCTTCATGGAGACGGTTGCGAATGGTCCTCGCCGATACCCCAGGAGCAACAGTGTCCCTAATTTGCTGGGAAGTGGCGGTGCGGTCCCCTACGGCACTGCGTAGGATCCTACGGTCTTAGCGTGCATCCGTGCGTCGCTGCGGTCCGGTCCCAGGTCGACGGGCACGTGCACCTTCCGCCGACCACTGGCGACAACATCGATGTACTGTGGAGACCTCACGCCCCACGTGTTGAGCAATTCGGCGGTACGTCCACCCGGCCTCCCGCATGCCCACTATACGCCCTCGCTCAAAGTCCGTCAACTGCACATACGGTTCACGTCCACGCTGTCGCGGCATGCTACCAGTGTTAAAGACTGCGATGGAGCTCCGTATGCCACGGCAAACTGGCTGACACTGACGGCGGCGGTGCACAAATGCTGCGCAGCTAGCGCCATTCGACGGCCAACACCGCGGTTCCTGGTGTGTCCGCTGTGCCGTGCGTGTGATCATTGCTTGTACAGCCCTCTCGCAGTGTCCGGAGCAAGTATGGTGGGTCTGACACACCGGTGTCAATGTGTTCTTTTTTCCATTTCCAGGAGTGTAGATGAGTAGGACACAAGACAGGACATAGATAATGTCCGTTTGACGTCAACAGTGTGTAACATTTTACTTTTTTTGAATAGGACAATGTTCCTCTCCAATAATTTTTAGATTAAATACAATAAGCTTACGCTGCAAGAGAATTCGCTTGTATTTTTCAATATGTGGTCTGTTGTCGGTTTGAAGGCCTTCCATAACATCGGCAACGTAGTGCAACTCCACTGAGAGCTGTCTGGAGTAGGGTGGAGATAGCAATGTGAAAGTTGCGAGCTGTCGAAGACGATCTTCATATTCCTAATGCGATTAGGACATCGTATACTCTTGACGACGTTTAGCACCTGTGCGGTCAGTCACCCAATTTCAGAATTCATTTTGAGTAATCCTACTAAATTCCCAAAATATTGTCTTTTTATATTGATGAGTAATATGGATAGTCATCACGTTCATGTGCCATCTACAACGCAAATTCAATGTTACTATCCTAGGAACTAACTTACAATACGTTTTGTATTTCATAATCGGAACTATCTGCATTAACCGTCATCAGAGCAATGTCAGGGAACAGAATGCAGCAGTGCCTGCTTGAGGACCTGCTTGAGTCGTGTTCTAAGGAAAGGGTAGTTGCTGGTTCACATTATATTACACTAGCGAGAAGTACCGACTTTTCTTTTTCTCTGCAAACATGCAGAACTAAATTCAGTAACTAAATGCTAAGAATATATTTGCATTGTGCCAACTCAAAGATCAATAGATATGGATATAGATATAGATTTTTATATTTAAAGCCATTCTCGTTCTGCGTTGGAATAAACATCATTCATTATTTGCTTGTTCTTGTTACGATTGTTATTGTCATTCTCTCACTCGGAAGAGTCTTATGCTGATGCTGTATGAATAAATTATGCCATTGGATACAAAGCGGTTTAGTTTTGAGACGTAACCCACGAGGGGGGAAGGCACAGTGGTCTGCTTCAGGAATTCCAAGCAATAAAACACAAAAAACAACCCAGGAAGGGTTCGAACAGCTACTTTCACGCAGAGACATGCATTTGGAATCTGTTCATCGTTACGGGGTCAAACAAGAGGGTAACATTACTGAAACAATGATCGGGCTACTTAGTATATAATAGAGCATACAGATTTCAAGGAGGAAACGTATGAAGACTCAGACTTCCTCGTTATCAATATGTGCGGCATATCTTTCGTGTTAACGAAAGTAAATTCCCGCTTTACCTCTTCTTACGTGTCAAATGAAATGAATGCCATGAGGAATAGAATATTTGTTGACTGCGTCTCTTCTTGCTTCCATCCTTACCAACATATTTCTTCATTCTCGTGGTAATCATGACATTCTATGTGCATGCTGCAAACGATTGCAAGTGGACAAATTCGACATCGAGGTGCAAAGCGTTTGGTATCTTACATTATATTCAATTCGAATAAGCTTCCGGTGTATTTTTACTTCGTTTGTATTTTTAGATGATTATGAACGTTACGGAAATTTATCTCACATGCTTTATGTTGAATGAGAAACATTGAATGATCCGTTTTGCTTTCCCTACGTTGAAGTGATATAATGTCGGCGTCAACAGCCTTCTTCCACGCCGGAAGCTGAAACTTGTATCATTCTGGATTAATGATAATTGAATGTCTCATATGTATACATAGCCCACAAGGCGACGTCAGAAACCATCAGGGGAGAACGCCGCATAAAAACCAAACGTGCGCGCGCGTCTCCACTCTGAAGAACCGTATCGGAGAATCACGGCAAGCATTTCGCTGAAGAGCTGCTTCGTCAGAGAGCCGAGAAATGGCAGCGTCGTAGCAAGTATTTGTCAACACTCTGATAGTGCATTTACTTCCGGGTGTAGGTCGGCGTTACCTCGCTAAATTCACTTGACATTCGTTTTTCACATCGAAGACTCGTACGATATAATCCACTGCAAGATGACACAATTAGAAAGTATATTTAATTTCTGGACTCCAAGAACGGCGTTCTTCACATAAGTAACACCTGTTTGTGTGTGCATTCGGGAGGACGACGGTGCAATCCCGCGCCCGGCCATACTGATTTAGGTTTTCAATGATTTCCCTAAATCGCTTCAGGAAAATGCCGGGATGGTTCCTTAGGAAGGGCACGGCCGGTTTCCTTCCCCATCCTTCCCTAATCCGAGCTTGTGCTCCGTCTCTAATGACATCGTGGTCGACGGGATGTTAAAACAGTAATCTCCACCTCCTCTGTTTGTGTGTTTAAGGTTGCGTTTTGAGGCTCAGGCAACATCGCAGTGACTATAGTCCGCCTCTGGCCGCCAGTGTGTCGTTAGCGCAGAGGTTCCCTTGTGCGTTGCAGTGCTTGTACTATAAGTTCGAATCACGGTAGAAGCCGCTGACTACAACCTTTTATTTTTCATTTTAATTAATGGAGTTACAAACTGCTAGTAAAAATTTCTTATGCGAAATCTAAAGAATGCCTTTAAACATCAATCTTCGTCCGATTTCGACTTAGTAAATTAAGTTAATATCATGGATTTCTGCTTTGCAAATTCCAAGGTGCTTCACTGTAAAATAGGTCCTGAAAAGATTCAAACCGACTGTCAACGATATAAATTTGAGTTTGTTCGTCATATAGGTCTAACATGTCGGAAGGTTGTTTATGAAGTGCACCTGTTCATTAATATAGTTCCCATCTTCTAAATTTTTGCAATAGCATTTAACTGTAGACGTTTTCTAACACCGGCGTTAGCAATTCCTTTCCGTTCTCTGAAACCTTCAAAACGACAAATTTTTCTGGTTTAAATCTGATGACCTTAACTATCACTTCCGATCAACAATAAATACTTCATGAACCCGTACATGGAACTCCAAATGTGCAGTGTGCCTGCACTGCTACAGAGCATGCATTGCAAGGTATTCACACAGTTTATCGCATAGACTTACCATAAGGAATGAAACAAGAACTGTAATACACTTTACACCACAGACGCTCACTCTGGCTTGACGAAAACATCCAAACATTGACCAAAAGTTGCACAAATAATTAAGTTTGAAAGGAAAAGAAACGAGGTATGAAGCATTTATAAATTCATCAAATGTAGTGAGGTGGTTTAATTTCGTCCCAGTCTATAAAATTAATTTCGGGCCATACTCAGCTCTTGCCGATTACCCGCCTACTAATCAGGGCGTCTGTCTCCGTTGCTTTTGAGCGTGAATGGAAATTGTAGAAATTTTCTGTGGAGCAACATTTAATAATAAAGCGTTTTAAATCATCAAAAGCGATGAGCGGTAGCAGGCGCTTTCGATAAAGAACGGGGGAGTGCAGCGCCGCTGCTGTCGCCACGGCCGCTGCCAGTAGCCAGCAAATGGATCCCGGAGCTTTGCCGCATACGGCGTCCAGAGGAGGACAGTCTGCAGGAAATCTGCCGCAAAATCGTTACTAGATAAAATTTTGATATCGGTGTGTCACAAAGCGAAATAGATTGAATCTGCGCTACCATTACATTCACGTGTTCAGCATTCAGACAGAAGAAGCTATAAAAATATTTTATGCCAGCTGCTCTCGATCCACTGACATTTTGAACAGAAACAACGCACGCTACCGCAAGACCACAGGCGTAATCAGCCTAGAGTCTCTCTATCTTGGGACAAGTTTTCCTCCAGGAAGTGCCGCAGTCTACAGCGTTGCCAGATTGTGCAGATAACCGGACTTAGAGAATTAGCGAGTTGGCCAGTTTTTTTGTCCCATGTCGCGATCGGCGCGGACTTAGCCTCTGAAGCGGCCGGCCGCCGGTCGAGTTTTATGGCAAAAAGTGTACGTAACCCTAACAAACTCAAATCAAAGGCAAATGAGGACGTTCAAAGTTGATTTTCAATAATTTCCCCACCAACTTCAATGCACATTTGACTTCTCTTGATAACACCACGTCTAGATCTTCTGAGGTCGTCTTTGCGTTCTTTTATGAGGGCTGCACTATTCATAATCCGAACGATCAAATCGGCTCTTGGGTTTACTTTTTCTTTGTAGACTTCGCCTTTAACCATCCCCACAGGCAAAAATCCAAAGAGAGAACGTCCAGGGACCTTGAAGGCCAAGAAAAGTGCCCATATCTAATGATCCATCTTCCAGAAAATGTTAGGTTTGGATAATGTGTCACCTGACGCCTAGAATTTGCAGGAGCCCCGTCATGCTGGAGGAACATAGGCATTCCTGTAGCCAAATAAACCTCTTCCAATAACGCTGGAAGTCATTTTCAAGGAAATGTAGTCAACTGGGTCCTTTAAGGACCAACATACGAAACATAAATGCATTGAACCCAGCTGTATGTACGAAATAAAAATTGGACACATGTAATATGGCATTTTTTCTGCAACTTGTCTATACTACCACCTCCTACAATATTTATTATTCCTCCTGAAACTTCCTGTATAATTATTTGGGTCTCCGCGGCTCATCTAAAGTTTTCTGTTCTAGGAAGAAATTAGCACTATCCACAGAACCGCAGAAAGTCATGTACCGATAACTGAATCTTTAAACCTGACTGGAAATGTTACCCGTCCGCAAAGAATAACAGTTATTCGTGGCTTCTGGGACAGTTTGTGTTGTACGTCGTAATAAACAAAACTTAGAACTTAGAAGAGTGCATGTTTTATATTGCAGAAGAACATTTTAAGCTGAAGAAGAATAACAAATATAAGGAATGTTTTAAAAAAATTTTATCTATTGCTTTATGTGGGCTACAAAGAGATGGACAGTTTTATTGATTAGAAGCAGAATACTATTCTTTCACTTTTTTTTATTCCTGGAATATTCTTTTACGTCGGTTCTTAAATCACAACTGTTCTTATTTGGCAAACCCCCTCTGGCTCCGAAACTTCTTCCATTTGTTGAAAAATATATGGCTTCCTTACAGACTTCATATGCATCCAGTGCATAATAACTTAAATTGTGAATATATTTCTGAATGAATGGTTGTTATTTATTTTTCCGTCACCCTGTTCACTGTTATAAGTTATGTTCCACAAGGATCGCACGCGATTGGAGGTGACAATCTGTAATTTATTTTACCTTAATTACTACTTCAATTTTGTTCAACAATTTAAAGGAATATATGAGTGCAAACATGGAATACATGTGAATAATGCAGCTGCTCAGTGACAGGTATGGGGAAGGCACTGTGGCCAGGCCTCGGATTTTCGACCCCTGCCCTCTTTGCCTCCGCCTACCTGGTGCTGAAATTCTTCTCAAACTTTAAAAAAAAGTAATAGTGCAGTGGTCAGAACGTCTGTCTAGTAAGCAGCAGGTCTAGGTTCGAAGCTCAGTCGGTCACAAATTTTCATCTGCTGTCGTTGCTGTATTTCAACAAGCTGTGACAGTGCGGACGTCGGTCCTTCGATATTTAAGATGCAATTGTTTTTTGAGGCAATAGAGGTGATTTGCGAACGTTAGTCTTGCCATCAAAATAACGGGACTCCAACGGAAACCAATCCTTAGTCATACCTTCGTGCCGGAGCTAACCCATGCCATATACATGCGAATTAGATTGTAGTTCATATTTAGTCAAATAACGAATGGTCAGTATACAAGTATACCGGCCAGGGTGGTCGAGTGGTTCTAGGCGCTACAGTCTGGAACCGCGTGAGAGCTACGGTCTCAGGTTCGACTCCAGTCTCCGACATGGATGTGTCTGATGTCCTTAGGTTAGTTAGGTTTAAGTAGTTCTAAGTTCTAGCGGACTGACCACCTCAGATGTTAATTCCCATAGCACTCAGAACCATTTGAACCATTTTTGACGTATACAAGCATTTACAAACAGAAGAAGCAGGATTGCAGCGAACTGATCACTTAACCAAGTGCAACATAGAGTACCTGTGTAATGAGTCATTCCAGCTGCATAGCTGAGGGTAACATTTTTTAAGCAATTCATTGCAGAATTAATGTAATACCCGCACGATGATCGCTGTAGTCATACTGTATCATTAGCAGCCCGCGAATGTAGTACTATGTTCGTTAAATCGGATTACTCAAGCTGAGGCCAAATAAAGACAAGCGACGACGCCACAACACTATCTTTACTTAGGTAGGTAGTCAGCGCTAAATTATGTGCGCCACCATTAACGTTGACGTAAGCAGTTTGACAGCATAACACCACCACAACTACTGACAACCTGAACCATTATCATCACGCAGTTGTAACTCGCAGTGATTACAAGTTTCTCATGTTTGTCAAGAATAGCGGAAAGCGCCTCTGAAGTTCCGTTTCCATTACGCCTAGGCAGGTGAGAATCCTAAATATCAGTAATAGGTCACCTAGCGAAGAGAAGAGTCCACGTATTGTCTCAAGTTCTTGCAGTTTGATGTTAATGCAGTTCCAGATGGTTTCGCACTAACGGGTTCTTTTGGCTATCTGAATACTCATATTGGAATTATATAAGTGTAATTGCTAGAACGTTCAACTACCTTAATAACACCTCATTCTGGGTTGAATACGACTCGGAAAGAAACGTTAATTTGACGTTTCCATCCATCTCCTGACGTCTTACTGAATGAAGTCTGAAGTGCACGCACAGTTGTGTTGCCCGCCGCAAGGATTCTGTGAAGTGTTGTGGCAGCTGGCGGTCATTGCTGAATACAGACATGTGCTCCAGGGGAACTCGTCTTTGTTGCATTTTTTCCATACCGTAATTAGCACAATAACATAGGGCTTGTTCTGCTGAAGAACTTGATGCCCACAAGTCCTTAAATAAGAATCTCCTAACGTGAGTAATGCATGAAAGGAAACAGACTTTTGGACAAAACAATGGACAGCTCCCTGCTTTTTGCGTTTCCGATAGCGCCTACGATAAGAATCTGGTGTCATATTATGTTTCAGAACCCTAAACTGTTTATTTTTTTACCTCATACTAAAACAAAAGTTATGATATGAGAAGAGGAAATGACTTATATGCTTCTCAGGAACTTGAATTTTTCGTGTTTGTTTTCCCACTTCATACTAAAACAAGGGCGTTAAAATGAGAAGAGGAAATGAAATATACGCTTCCAAGACATAATATTTCCTTGTGTGCTACTACTGCATACATGAAAGCCCTGCAGTTAATTTTTGTATGTTGGATAAATTTTGATATCACCTCACATTCCGTTGTGAGAAGGTTCCTATTTTCTTGGGATTCATATAGAGTGGACATTTCATCACTGGTTAATATTCTGATGACTAATGACATGATACCCATTGCAATTGCTCCATGGCTCCTGTGAGTAGAGTCTCACGTTGGTTACTATAAGAACACGCAGGCAGTGATATCCGCTCACTGCGGTCAGAGACAAGGTGATTTCTTTCTGTTTATGGCGAAGCGTCTGCTGCAGTGTCCACGCTCAGCCAACATAAACAAATCGCGGCGGCATTGGGCACTGCTGATCGCTGCGCTTGTCGCGAGCCTCGACAACAAGAGCGCACTGTCTCTGCTAACGATACTATGGAGTTAATACATCTTACTTAACGTAATATGCAGGACGTGTGTTGGGTGAAAATTCAGTTAGTAACTTCCCATCGCATTAAAATACTTTACAGTCATATTTGATGAATTATTTGTTGTTGGTTGTCTCTCTAATGTTAATAGTATTGATTCAGATTGTGCATGAACACGAAAACACACACACACACACACACACACACACACACACACACACTCACACACACACACACACACAGACACACAGTCATTGATTCTAGTGAGGCTGAGAACTACTGTGTGTTGAATAACACATGCACCAGTCAGTTCCTCAGTTGGCGTCGAGTGGATGAGTTTTTTCAATTACCTTGCACTACAAGAATTGTAAGGAGGAGCCTGAAAGTAAATGGTCTTGTATGCTAAAGAGCTGCCACAAAGCAAATCTTGACCGATTATCAGATAATTGCCCACATGGGTTTTGTGGACGAGTATACTTTAAGTAGCCGCGCGGGATTAGCCGAGCGGTCTCGGGCGCTGCAGTCATGGGCTGCGTGGCTGATCCCGGCGGAGGTTCGAGTCCTCCCTCGGGCATGAGTGTGTGTGTTTGTCCTTAGGATAATTTAGGTTAAGTAGTGTGTAAGCTTAGGTACTGATGACCTTAGCAGTTGAGTCCCATAAGATTTCACACACATTTGAACATTTTTTTATACTTTTAGTAACCAACCCACCCACGATCATTACGTAAGATTTCTGGAAGGCTTAGGGAATTGATTTCATTAAGTCGTCGACAGTGTAGCGTGATGGTTTACTTCCCAACATATGTTTTCTATATTTGTCCAAAGGTCGCTTGCTTTTGTAGATCCACATGGCAATGGCCTTGTTACCTCTGCCCACATATTCTCTATCTGGTTGATGTTTGGTGATCGTGGAACAAACGGCAACAGCTTTATCCTCTCTTGGGCCTGAAACCAATCACGCACTGCTCTGCTATGATGGATGGGGCTCTGCTCCTGTAAATAAACTATTATCTCGTTAGTCCATGTATTTATATTTAAATAACGTATTTGTAATAAGCACATTGGATTATTATTTTCGACAGTGTTTAAGAATTCAGGCCCTGTCAGAGATAAGTGATCTATATTCAACAGTCCGATTATGAATGTGATTTGCCCAGTCTATCACATGATGAGAGTCGTAGTCAGATATCCACATTAAGACTGCCTAGCTGAATCCGATTAGAACTATCTGGTATCGAAACGAAATTACAGAAATCGGATAATTTGAACGTCTGTATTGCAACAATTTTGCGCACATAAATTCCTATGATGGAGTAACAGGTAGCAACTGGCTAAGAAAAAGTGAGAAATATGTCTTCTAGCAGCAATGTAACGTAATTATAACCCACATTTATGTGATGGAAATACTGAATCGAACAATACACATCTATTTCAGTGGTGGGAAGATACACCATACCGGATTTGCTGATGACATAATGACAACAATAATAATAATAATAATAATCGCGTGTGGCGGATAGGGGAAACCCTCCCCCATATGGGTGGTACCGAGGAAATCAAATACTAGGGGTGAACCAAATACTAACACAATCCTGAACGGCTACCAAATCCGTTGAACCCAAAATCCAGACACGTCTGAGTGAAATTCACCGCTACTCTGGTCACCGTCTCTTAGCTCAATGAGCTTGGCTGAAAATATTTGCTTTCAAAGGCTTCAACACCCTCTGGTCCTGTCCGGTCCTCGTATCACCCAAGCCAAACCAATGAAACACAAGCAAACATGAACTATGCAAGCAAAGTCAACTTTACCCCAGGTGGTACACAACCCGGCTGTCGACAGGCGGCAGTTGGATTTTCGGATTCTGGGGAGTCCAGGTTAGCACGGCAGAGAATATCGAAGATCTCTGGTAAATTTCCCTACAAGGAAGAAACATACATTTAAAAGTAAACATCGATACAATGATCCAAACACGAAAACTAAATAATCTCACAAAAGAAATCCACCGACAAAAAATTCTCATCCTTGCTCTTCAAGAACCACGACTAACTGACAATGAAACCTTGCATTAGGGAAACCATTGCGTCTTCAAAAGCAAAATACAACAAAAGGTAGCGAAAGGCGTACCAATCTTCGGCATTGCATTTCTCGAACACAGATCTATCATCAACTCTGTCAAAGAAATCACACCCATCAACAATGAAAAGGTTCAAATGACTCTGAGCACTATGGGACTTAACACCGGAAGTCATCAGTCCCCTGGAACTTAGAACTAATTAAACCTAACTTAACCTAAGGACATCACACACTTCCATGCCCGAGGCTGGATTCGAACCATCGACCGTAGCAGTCGCGCGGTTCCGAACTGAAGCGCCTAGAACCGCTCGGCCACCGTGGCCGGCCCATCAACAAGCGACTTATGACTATGCTCATTCAATGCCACAGTAAAAAATATACACTCATCAATGCACGTGTCCCCACCAACATCGAAAATAAGAAAAACTCCGAAAATGTCGAAAAATTTTGGAACACACTCGAAAATACTATGAGCAAAATTCACCAGGATGACGTGAAAATACTAGTGGGATACTTCAGCTCTCTATTTGGGACATAAGAAACCTGTAGAAAAATCATTGGCACAAATTCAACACACCGTAACACTTAGACCAACGGCACACGTCTGACTGACATTTGCCAACAATTCAACCACAAAAGGACGTCTTTCCAGTTTAGGAAAAAACCAGTTCCCAGGTAACATGCTTAGCTAACAGGTGCAAGCTGCTTTCGTTCGCCATTCGCGACTCGCTGAAAGCCAGATTTTTAATTCTTTTGTAGCACAGCTACAAGCAGGCTGATAAAAACCCAATAAGGGAATCGTAAGACAACGCTTGAGCAAAATTCGTCTTGCTACTTTCAGTAACTCTTAGTGTCAGAGCGAAAATCTTACGGTACTGCCAAATTCATAATGCCACTTTTGTTTTCTGCCGACATATTTTTTGTTGTTGTGAATACATAATTTTATCTATGAAATGTCACATTTTCATAATACTTGCGAATGGTACAGGAAATGAAATAAATACAGATCTTTTCGAAGTCAAAAGTTGGTAATATCCTACTAATTCGTGTTAAAATAGGTTCGATCGTCTCACAGACACATAATGCTTTATTAAGATAGACTGCCGTCGTGATGTTTCTGTAGTAAGCTGAATTTAATTTATATTAGTACAGTGAATATTTTAATTGCATTTTCCATTAGTTTACTAAACGCAACAGTAATTATCAAAGAGAAATTAATCAGCAGCAGAATTTTCTTTCACGATATCTAAAACGATCTGACAATGCTAAAGTTGTTTACAAATTCTACGCCTGTAGAAGCCTACTGGTTCTAACGATGTCATTAAACCAGAGTAGTTTTAAGAGTATTTCCGTCTAGAAATGAATTGCCTTGACGGTTGATCGATCAAGAGCGGGAAAGGTAAAATTTTACAAATATATGACGAGAGGGACAAGTGCTTGAGAGAGGACTTCCCTATCAATACAAGTGCCTGACAGACGACTTTTCTATCAATCTCCTGGATTGTTTTGTTTCTCAAATCAACATAGTGCGTTATCATACAGTAGCACAGGTGATGTAGTTTTGTTGCTCGATTTTCTTACACTCCGACCGAAAGGAATGCTCGATGAGTGACCTGATGACGTTCAATAATAGTCACTCCATTGATTTTTGTTGTTTCGAATTAGAGCATGCAGTACTCCTACACCAGACTTCTGAACTTTGCCTGTTGAATGCAAATGTCGCATGATGGTTAAATGGTAATCTATCACATATATCAGTAGTCGAGACTTCCTTAATGTGGAAAATCATTCATGCCAGAACGATCTTTGTTGAAACACGAATATCTTTTTCTGGCGTATTTTTACCAAAAGCACTCGCTCTAAACATAGTTCAAATCTTTCTAGCTGCCTCCTCTGCATTCACCCCTCTGTTATACCAAAAATAAACGTTGTGTTTCAGGTGTTACACCTTTTTCCACTTGCGACTCAATTTTACAGTGCTTAAGTGTAGTTCATGATTTTCAAGTATGCAAAATCGAATGTTTAACTGCAAGATGATAACTAGAACTTCAAATTCGAAAATGACAGTTGATATATACACTGACAGCGTGGCGCCGCGTTCACATGGGCGGCGCCGGATTTCAGGCGGCGGGTGGCGTCTGGCCGGTGGCCGGTAGCCGCTGCATTGTGAGGAAACGCTCGAGCGTAAGCTGTTATGATCGCGGCGCAGCCACGAGCTGTCCTGCGGAGTTGTTTCTGGAATACTTGTCATTGCTGGTGGGTAGAATGTTAAGCGAATTATCTTCGATGCTCAATCAGAATCATAACTTTAGACCGAAATGTGGAAAAAAAAATTGTTGGACACGAACAGGAGACCATAAGCTTAGAATGCATGACGATTACCATTTTTTCTTTTCTTTTTTTTTTTATTGTTCATTATCGATCGTTGTGTTTGGTCATTGCGGACGTCGCAGGACATCCTGTTCAAGTTCGGTGGTTGATCCTTCCACTCAGTTTTTTTATTACAGAGGCCAACCGGCTCTCTGACCGAACACGCTGAGCTACCGTGCCGGCTAGCACTAGACCACGGGCTCACACAATCCGAGAACATCTCGGAAGTAGACAACACTTCCTCCTTACGCTTCCGCATCTTACAGTGTTGCCAGATTGTGCAGATGGCCGGTCAGTTTTATTGGCTACGTTAAGTGAATAAACTCGGACTTAGTCTCTGTGGCAGGCGGCTGGCGGTCAGTTTTTATGTCTAAAACTGTACTCCAATGTGTTTCATTCACGTATCTGTGTGGCGCTAAAGTGTGGTTATGGATAATACGTATGCTCAGATTGCGAATGTAACATAATAAGTAAAGAGAGGGAAATGAATTAGGTGTCCTTCGTCTTCCGTAACATCAAATATATTTTAGTTATTCTATCTTAAATGAACTGCGCAGAAAATCATTCACCAGAAGTAAATAACTTGTTAGCAACATCAGATGATATTAACAGCTTTCCGGCGCGGGTTAGCCGTGCTTTCAACGGCGTCATATCGCGGATCGCACGTCTGCTTGCGCCGTCAGTTCGAATCCTTCCCCGGGCGTGGATGTGTGTTAAGTTAGGTTGGTTTAAGTACTTATAGGGCTAGGGACTGATGACGTAAGCAGTTTGGTGGCATAGTTCTTGGAGCCATTTTTTGACCTTTCACGTAAATTTTTTTTTCATAAACGGCCGTATCTTTAGATTGCGTTGACATAGAAGCTCATTTTTTTACACCACCAAGGGACCGGTTACCACAAGAAGTGCGATACATTTCCGCTTATTATGTCTACCCGTTCTGGAGGTAAACGGGTTTTAAAGTTTGGGTAGACCGATAGACGGTCAAGAAAGTGAGACTTGTAGGGTTCCGTTTTTACCGGTTTAGGTGACGAAATCCTAACAACGAAAACAGCTACGACAGATACTGAAGATGAGGGCTGATTAAATAACACCTCCTACTCTTTATTCGAAATGTTCTAGTGGCAGTCGATATATCAGCATATTAATTGTAGCTACGCTTTCGATCCAAATCACGTTTACAGGAATGCAAATAGAATCCATTTGCCTATACACGTGGTAGTTCACATCCCAGTATTGATGCTACCGCGTTTTAGAAGTGCCAACATTCCCATTGCTAGCTAGCTTAAGAAACACTGAGGCTAATGAACGTTTTGCGGCTGTGGCGAGTCTAGTGGAGAATTCGAAACTGTGTAGAATACGTTTGGCAGCTGTGGAGCCGTTTATTTCCTGGGGTGGTGCAGAAATATCCTACTAAATTTACTCTCTAATAACAGTATTTTGCTATTTCGATAAACATCCCGAATGGTTGTCACATAAGCGGTGACATAAAGGAAGAAAATTCATGTTTTTGAGTCCAGAAAGCTCTATGCAACAGAAACTGCAGATCAATATGCCATTTTCATTGCGAAATTGGTGGCTTATTCATGTCTGGGGTAATAATAGAGGTTTGCTTGGGTTGTCTGCTAGCGTAGTGAAAGGAAGGTCTGGTTTGTTTTCGGTTCTAATCTCATGGAGGCAGGTAGAATATCAGTAAAGCAATTTTAAGAAATTCTCGCGGCCCCAATACGTTTTATCGCTACCTTTATTCTGTACTGGCGCCCTGTGCATGTCAATATGACACTCTTGTAGAATTTCATACATGTTACTGCCTTCTTTTTCCGCTTCTGTCAATAATGGATTTGACTTAAGTGTGGTACTGAATGATTTTTAACTGAATTTCGTTATGAATCTTCACGCATTGCTAAATTTTCACACTTTCATGGTAGGTCAGCAACGGTAATCCAGTATGACTGGTCTGAACGTTGACACAGACCGTTTCGCGGCCGAAAGCGGATAATATTTTACTAATTCGTAACGATCCGGCGTTCTTTGTATTACTAAAACAATTATGTTATCTCGATAAGTTGAAATTCATTTTTATTGGTACAGTTCATACCAATTAGCGTTTCTTCTTTCAGTTCTGTCTTATATTTACGTGTTGTATTTAACACACTAATCAGCATTAATATAGTCTTACAAATTATTGAAAACAGCCTAAAAAAGTTCAGATAGTTTGTCAATTTCACGCAAGTGCATAGTATGTTGGTAGCACTTCGTCGCCTTGCCTGTTATGCTGTGTAGCAGACTTTAAAGCCATGCGGATCAGCATAACGAAAAGGCGAGGGGTCTCGCTCGTTTTGTCCACGACTGTACATGTGGCATCGCCAATCGCATGTTGGCGTCATGGAGTGTTATTCGCAGCCTCACTATTCGCAAGAGGTCATCGAATGTGCTAATGGACTTCCAAAAATAGTTAAAAAATTTATCATAATCCTTCCTCAAATTTTTGTAAATTGCTACAAATTGTCCTTTTAAATATCGTTTGGCCCACAGAGTACTTTCTGTTTATTAGCCTTCTAGCAACACAAACCGCTATTGCTAGTAATTTCGCTGATTTCATTTCGCGTCCAACTGCAGCGAGAAACGAGACGAAGGTGATTTTAAAGTCCGTATGAACAAGGACGTCAAGTACGTTTTAAAAGCGCCTACGTCGGGTTTTAACGCAACGCTTTTTAACTCTCGTGCGAACGAGGCCTAACAACTGCAATGGCGATGACAGGGGCCATTTAGCGGGCTGTCCTGCCTATGCAACACACCTTGTGTTGGCTGCATGCTGGCAGCCGGCCATCTTGAGCCACAAGTCCCACTTCTGCCTTAGAAGCGACGACCACCAGCTGTGTTTCTGGAGACAGTGGAGAGCGCCACGAAGAGCGATTTATGATCTCACATCACACCCTCCAGCCTGATGCGTAGTGTGTGGAGAAGAGTCCTACGGTACCCATTCAGCATTATTGTTACTAATGGGCTCTGTGACAGCCACAGCGCAAGTGGAGAGGATCCTGTTGTTCTTGAATGTCCACGCCATGTCCCATTTAAACAGGACAACGCTCGTCCTCATATCACTGCCATTTCCCGAGCATACGCATGCGCTGCAGCAATGGATTCTCTGCCGTGGCCAACCACATAGCCCAATCATCTCTCCCTCCGACCGAGAATGTGTGGGGTGCCATGGAACGTGTCATCGGGAATTCTCCTCCACCTACCAATCCGTGGGGACTGCGCGCTCAGGTGCAAGCGGCATGGGATGGAGAATGACAGGACTACATCCGAGACCTGTAAAACTCCGGGCCAGCCTGGGTGGCCGAGCGGTTCTAGGCGCTACAATCTGGAACAGCGCGACCGCTATGGTCGCAGGTTCGAATCCTGTCTCGGACATGGATGTGTGTGACATCCTTAGATTGGTTAGGTTTAAGTAGTTCTAAGTTCTAGGGGACTGATGACCTCGGCAGTTAAGTCCCATAGTGCTCAGAGCCATTTGAACCATTTTATAAAACTACACGGACACTTGTATTCACAGCTATGGGGACCCGATGCCATAAATCACAATGAATGCTGGTTGTCCAAATTTTAAAGCGTAATAATTTCGTATGTGTGGCACCATCTACCTGCTTGCCAACAATGATAGCAGTCCGCCTTGTTCTTCTGGGTGCAGCTCTTTTAATGACGATTATTGTACAAATCCAAAATCGCATGGCTGAGAGAAGTAGGAATAGATACCGAAAATGTGGAGGTCGACAAGGACGCAATAAGAAACAGTACACTTTTTAAAGAAGCAATAGAGAAGACAGACTTTCAGGACACGAAAAAAAATCAGAAACTGGAGGTAACTGAAAGAAAGTGGATACAAAGGGAGAAGGAACAACAATCTCGAAGAATGAAGGAAATTTAGGCCCCCAAGAAAACTGCAATTGAAAATAACGCGAGGGATAGAGTCGCAAAGGTTGATTTCCCGTGCCCTCTAAAAGGGTTATTCGAAATTAAAGAAAATAATAAACCTCGTAATAAATAATATAATAGCTGTCATTATAATACTGCATAATAGTATATTCTAAACGTTAATGAAATTCTAGTTATAAAGACTAGTTGAGTACCTGGCTTTGTGTGGCTATGTATTTATTCCCATCTGCATTGGCAGGGTATGTAGTTATTCCAATCTGCACTGCACAGGTATGCATTTATTCCAATCAGTTGGTCCATCTCCTCCATTCCCCTCTATGTTTCTACTACCTCCCCCCCTCTCTCTATCCATCTCCTCCTCCACCTTCTCTCTCCACCCTGTCACCCCCCTTCCTCTACACACAGTGGTTTTTTTTCCAGCTTGTAAATAGTATGTGTACCAAGTGTGGTTGAAAATGACCCAGGAGTTTAGAAAGAGCTTTTTACCTGTGGCTTTTGCACACGTATTCACATTCACATGTAAATAAAATATTTCACACATATCTGTACACATAGTAGTAGACTTATTCCACCCGTGTGTCTAGTGAATTTCGCTCTGTAGTTTCGTCTTCACGCAGCTCAATGTTTATAACGTCATGTCTCCTTAACTATGTGTCGTACAATGATTCAAATTTGCAGGTACATGCAGTGCAACATGTGAGTACTCTCTGCGAAATGTGTTGCGAACAGAGTTAGTAGCAAAGAAGTTACAAATTAAAACGTCATGCTGGATGCGGCAATCTTACTGCATGAACAGCGAAAATGTAGTAATGGATAAATGTTTTCGTTTTCATCTTTTTGTGGTGGTGTCAGTGAGAAAACCACTCGTAAAGATTTGAAATTTTGTGTAAAGTTGGTTGCAAGAAACTAAGTGCTCCTATTCTCAAGTATTGGATGAATACATTCTGGCCGGCCGTTGTGGCTGAGAGGTTCTAGACGCTTCAGTTTGGAACCGCTTTGCTGCTACGGGCGCAGGTTCGAATCTTGCCTCGGGCATGGATGTGTGTGATGTCGTTAGGTTTATTAGTTCTAAGTCTAGGGGACTGATGACCTCAGATGTTAAGTCCCATAGTGCTTAGAGCCATTTGAACAAGTTTTTTTAACACATTCTGTTCGTTGGCGCGTCGTGAGCTGTACTCCTTTTTCACCCCACCTCCACCCATTTGAGATGAAGGTGGTTACCCCCTCAGTAGTTCTTTCTGATAGTAAGTGGTATGTGTACCAAGTTTGGTTGATATCGATCCAGTGGTTTAGGATTAGATGTGGAACGCACATACATAGATACACTTTTGTAATATGTGTGGATACTTCAAGCTTCGGTCTTTAATTTTTTCAAAAATCGACGGATTACACTGAGGAGACGAAAATCATGGGATACCTCCTAATATCGCGTCGACTCCTTCTTCGAGCTTAGTACAGCAACGGGGCGTGGCATGAAGAAGTCTTTGGAAGTCCCCTACAGAAATATCCACCCATGCTGCCTCTATAGCCGCCAACAACTGCTGAAGTGTTACCGGTGCAGGATTTGTCCACGATCTGACCTCTCGACGATGTCCTATTAATGTTAGATGGAATTCGCGACGGACGATCTGGGTGGCCAGATCATTCGCTCCAATTGTCCAGAATGTTCATCCAACCAATCGCGAACAGTTGTGGCCCAGTGACATGGTGTATTTTCATCAATAAATATCCCATCGTTGAATGGCTGCAAACGGTCTCCAAATAGCCGAATATAACCATTTCCAGATAATGATCGGTTCAGTTGGACCAGAGAATCCGGTCTGTTCCATGTAAACATAGACCACACCATTATCGAGCCACCTCCAGCTTGCACGGTGTCTTGTTAAAAACCTGTGCCCATGCTTTCGCGAGATTTACGCCACACTCGAACCCTGTCTGTTAATTCCCGTCGTGCGGCCATAATCACGACGGAAATCTTAGTGACAGCTAGCTAATGCACTTCCGTTTCATAACTTTTGTGCACGGTACTAACACCATCTGTATATGTGCATATCGCTGCACCATTGTTTTTATCACCACAATGTTCGTATGAATGATTCACAAACCCGATACCTGCACCCAGAAGCTTTCTGTAATCTCAATATGCTAACAGGTGGTACGTGAGGGCTGCTACTGGCGACGACTACAACGATTATTACATTAACGCAGTAATTTATGGTGTCAAGTATCAATAAACCGGAATTCCCGTCAAGGGAAAGCTCCCAGCTAATGAGAACAACTTTTCTGCGACGTCATTTGCTTTCCCTTATGGAATGTGTCGCGCAGACGCAGTTATAATTGGGTCGCTACCGGCCGTGACAGGTCCTGGCGGATGCCACTCTAGGCCAAGGCCGGCGCCACCTGTTAGAGCTGGACAGACCGGCGCGGCGCCGAAAAGCAAAACAAACCGCCGACTCACGCAATATCCGCGGCCTTCTGCCGCGAGCACGCACATGTGTTCGTTAGAAGCACGTAATTATTGTGCCATTAAACAATATAAGGAAATTTACACTACTGGCCATTAAAATTGCTACACCACGAAGATGACGTGCTACCGACGCGAAATTTAACCGACAGGAAGAAGATGCTGTAATATGCAAATGATTAGCTTTTCAGAGCATTCACATAAGGCTGGCGCCGGTGGCGACACCTACAGCGAGCTTACGTGAGGAAAGTTTCCAACCGATTTCTCATACACAAACAGCAGTTCACCGGCGTTGCCTGGTGAAACGTTGTTGTGATGGCTCGTTAAGGAGGAGAAATGCGTACCATCACGTTTCCGCCTTTGATAAAGGTCGGATTGTAGCCTATCGCGATTGCGGTTTATCGTATCGTGGCATTGCTGCTCGCGTTGGTCGAGATCCAATGACTGTTAGCAGAATATGGAATCAGTGGGTTCAGGAGAGTAAGACGGAACGCCGTGCTGGATCCCAACGGCCTCCTATCACTAGCAGTCGAGACGACAGATGGTGTACTCAACAACGAACCTGGGTGCACAAATGGCAAAACGTCATTTTTTCGGATGAATACAGGTTCTGTTTACAGCATCATGATAGTCGCATCCGTGTTTGGCGACATCGCGGTGAACGCACATTGGAAGCGTGTATTCGTCATCGCCGTACTGGCGTATCACCCGGCGTGATGGTATGGGGTGCCATTGGTTACACGTCTCGGTCAGCTCTTGTTTGCATTGACGGCACTTTGAACAGTAGACGTTACATTTCAGATATGTTACGACCCGTGGCTCTACCATTCATTCGATCCCTGCGAAACAGTACGTTTCAGCAGAATAATGCACGACCGCATGTTGCAGGTCTTGTGCGGGCCTTTCTGGATACATAAAATGTTTGATTATTGCCCTGGCCAGAATCCAGATCTCTCAACAATTGAAAACTTCAAGTCAATGGTAGCCGAGCAACTGGCTCGTCACAATACGCCAATCACTACTCTTGATGAACTGTGGTATCGTGTTGAAGCTGCATGGACAGCTGTACATGTACACGCCATCCAAGCTCTGTTTGACTCAATGCCCAGGCGTATCAAGGCCGTTGTTACGGCCAGAAGTGGTTGTTCTGGGTACTTATTTCTCAGGATCTATGCACCCAAACTGCATGAAAATGTAATCACATGTTAGTTCTAGTATAATATATCTGTCCAATGAATACCCGTTTATCATCTGCATTTCTTCTTGGTGTAGTAATTTTAATGGCCAGTAGTGTATCAGTCAGTGAGACAGTAATATGTAATCCTTTGACGGGCAGATGGCACGCTCTAAAGTAGTTATTTTTACGACAAACCCCGCTTCAGTTTGTACTACATCGAGAGCCGTGAAAGTCTCACGCTGCCGTGGTGACCGTAGTTGGTGGGAAAGCAGACGAAATGCGGTGGTTTGGCGCACCGTGCGGTAAATTTTGAGAACTCAACTTTTACGTTTTGAACAGAAAGTGAATAATAAAAAGTATACAACGGAGGTTATAAAGCCAGAGTTGTTGCCCCCGCTCCAAAGACTTCTCAGCAGGACAACGTCAGATCTCGCGTAACGGGGAATGTCCAAAAGTTTTTCGAAGGCCAACGGCTGCCACTGCTTCAATGGATTTGTACATTCGCCTGAGATGACATGCGTGGAATATATGTCGGATTACACGACCGAACGAACCTACGGAAAGAAAGTAGTGGTGCGATTTAGGGACTACGAGTATATTGCTGCGATTATCAGTGCAAATCAAGACGTGATTTTTATCTAATTAACATCTGTGATGAGCTGTAAAATCTCAAGCTGACTTTTCAAAGTAGTGATGCGCTCAAACAGTTTGAGTTCGACCACCCTTAAATTTCTATTTAACTGGTCTGGACAGTTCTTGTACTTCCAGATAGGTGCAGTGCTTGTTCAGTGAGGATGATCTTTTAACTGGCTACCGCGATCCTTCTAAACAGATAAGATCGCACCCTGTAAAATCTAGTTTTTATGGCAATCAGTAGTAACTTGTCTCTGAACGATATAAAATGTAATTTTCCTCCATTTGAAAAAAAAAAAAATGCTGCTCCTTTCTTACATCTCCCCGGCGGCACTGAGAGTTGAGAGCAGCGACTATTGGAAATTACTGCCCACTGTAGGAAAACTACTTATTAAATTATATTTTATCATATAGCTAATAAAACTTCCGTCTTTTTCATCTGAATTTGTCTGTACCAAACATGTTTCACCTATGTATGATAGGTATCTTCACGAGTATATAATACAAAGAAAATAACATAATTATACATATTTGATACGAGATTTGTAATGATTTTGGCAGTTCATTTAAATATAGCTATTTCTATCTAAAACTCGCGATTGTGGTTTTTTCTTACTAATACTATGAAGAACACTTCCTAATGTTCTCCAAATATGTGTATTTATTTGATCACGAACCGGCTCTCGGCTTCTCAGGTTATCTTCAGGTGACAAATGAATGTCGCAAACAACGATAAACATGATGCGCTACTTACGCAGCATTTATTTGTACAGATACAAAAATGACTGTGTGTTTACATAGTGAAATATTAAGTTTTTTGCCACATAGAAATATTAACATTAACTAAAAAAGGGGGTAAACGAAGTTTCTATATTAGATACGTTTAAGATCGGATGAGAAATAGGATAAATTTAAAGTCAATATCTAATACTTGTAACGAAACCTTAATTGAACAAAGGGGTTAATGGAAACAGAGTCTGATAAGTTAATACTAGGCTGGCATTCTAAGTGTTTGTCGAGTTGTAATATTTTCAGTATGACCATCTTTCTGCTTTTCTTGACAGAGTATGAAACTTCAAATTCTGTAACATTTGAATAATTTTGTGCTAAAAGATGATCAGCAAAGTATGAATCTTTCGTCCTTAATCTCCATCTTCTTCTCATGTTCACTATGTTTGACTGACCAATATACATTTTTTCACACTGCTCGCAGGTGATTTTTCACTTACGTTTATTTTCTGTCGTATTTATTGCAAGCAGTTGATGTTTTAGGTGTGCTAAATGGAGTGGTACAGATTTATTCCATTACGTATTCTATAGCACACGGCACGTGCCTTAGAGCTGACTTACGGGATCGAAGAAGCTGTAGAAGAGGAGAGCGAAGTGGGATGTTGGGTTTGCGATGGAGGAAGCGTGGGTGGTTGAGCACTGTGTGTGTGTGTGTGTGTGTGTGTGTGTGTGTGTGTGTGTGTGTGAAGTGGGTGGCGGGATTGGGGGGGGGGTGTTATTTTGTGGGAAATGCGAATTAGATTGTTGTTCTTTAGGTCTCCGAGAATATTTTTATTTTTATTTATGGCCTTCTGCATGAAATACTCCTCTTGTAGGGTGAGCACTCCCTTTTCTTTTGTTGTGACACAAGACTGCCATGTGATGGTGATTTTCTTGTATTAGATGTTCTGCGTGTATGGAGTGGGTACATTCAGTCTTCAATGCACGTATACGTTCTTTGTGCCTGTTTTAAAATTCCCTGCAATCATCCCAATATATTTGGAATTGCACCTGTTATATGTTAATTCATATATTCTTGAACCATCACACGTCACAACCAACTCACATGCAAGATTAATAACATCTTCAAAAACATAAAATTAACAAATCCTTCGAGACAAATAGCACAATACCAAACAAACTTAAAATCTGTGACAGAAGAAAAAGACAAATATTTTTTCTTCTGTCACAGTTTTTAGTTTTTTTTGTATTGTGCTGTTGGTCTCGAAAGATAAGTTAATTTTATGTTTTTGAAGATATTATTCATCTTGTTGAGAGCATTTGCACCCTACGTCCTCAGTTGGGTGTATTCCAGTCTGTGCATTCGTCTACAGTTTGTAACCTCTCCAGCTGCCTCTAGTATCGTGGAAGCTATTGCTTGGTGTCTTAACAGGCGTCATCCCGTCCCTTCTTCTTGTCGCTGTTTTCCACATGTTCCTCTCCCCGCCGATTCTGCGAACAGTTCACGTAATTTTCAATATCCTTTTGCAGTACCACATCTTAAACGCTTCGATTCTCTTCTTTTCTGGTTTCCCCACAGTCCACGATTCCCTTTCATACAGCTCTCTTCTCTGCTAAACGTAAATACTCAGAAAAGTGGTCCTCAAAATAAGGTCAGTGGTTGATAGCAGTAGTCTTCTTCTGTCCAGGAACGCCCTCTTTGTTGTGTAATTCTGCTGTTTATGTCGTCCTCGCTTCGTCCCTCATACATTATGTTTCTTTCAAGGTAGCAGAATTCTTTCGCTTCGTCTACTTCTGCATCATAAAAAACTCAAATGCGTACGACAGTTTCAGCCACAGTGCGTGCCCGATAAAAACGGCTAGTGTTACACAATTATATATTTCAGGCTTTTTTCATCAAAGTCTGCCTTTAATAATCACTGCAACGATTTGCCAAAACCATCAGCTCTCTATGTGTGATCGTCGCCCGACGAAGCGCGGGGACACCCTGAACACGCCTGCCTCATTTTGCGCTTTCGTTGACATGTAGCACGAAACGACTTGACATGGTTTCCTGAAGCTGATTTCAGGAGATTCTTGCTTTACCCACCCTCACTAAATAAAGTAACTTCTCAGAACAAATCTCTACACGAATTGTCATGTCTATTCTCCTGTTGCAGAGGACAATTGCTCTTTCTCAACACAAGGAACGTCTTTCCCATGAGATACTCACTAACGTGAAATTAAAGATATGTAAGGTTACTGTATTTATGTGTGCTATTATTTAAAGTGAAGTACAAATGAAGCTACATAAATGAGTTTCTATTCCAAAGGCAGGCCATGCAAACGCAGAAAAGTGTGATAGTTGGTACTAGACGACGGCAAAAAAAAAAAAGAAAAAAAATGGTTCAAATGACTCTGAGCACTATAGGACTTAACATGTGAGGTCATCAGTCCCCTAGAACATAGAACTACTTAAACCTGACTAATCTGAGGACATCACACACACATCCATGCCCGAGGCAGGATTCGAACCTGCGACTGTAGCGGTCGCGCGGTTGCAGACTGAGGCGCTTAGAGCCGCTCGGCCAAACCGGCCGGTAGACGATGGCAGTCCGTCGCAAATAAATGCAATTGCTCTTATGAATGCGAGAACAGCTATAGTTCTTGTCGACGATAGAACATAAACGTAAATAAAAAAGACTTACTGGTGAAAGCATAATTTGCAATAAAAGTAACCACTGAGTAATGCATAGGCTCTACAACAAGTGTTCTCCTACGGACAGAATTGAATTACTGAAACTTTGTATATTTTGTGACCAAGTTTTGAGGAATGAATTACATGAAATCTTTGAAATGTGATCAATTTACGTATAAATAAATTTTATGGTCCTAGGACTCTGCACTTATAAGCTGCAGAAAAGTATCAATATCTCTGTAATTACTGGCTCGTGTGAAAAATTGTACAAAAGTTTTCAGGCCCTTGCTGCATTTTTTTCTTATTTTGAGATTCTGTACACGGCTCCCCCTGCTCCTCCTCCTCCCCCTCCCCCCCCCACCCCACCCCCGCCTCCACCACCACTACCACTACGATGCGTGAATATTCCTTTCCACCTCAGACAATAAAGTTCCGTGAACAGTCCTGTAAAATTAACGTAGATGAACTATGAATTACAGTTACCTTACTGTCCTTCTAAATAGTCACCTCCCATAACAATGCACCGCTGAGCTCTGCGATACATGTCCTGGAATGTTGCACGAAGTCTTCCTTTGGGATAACGTTCAAAAGCCGCGTCACGTTTCGTTGAATGTCAGGAATATCGTCAAATCTCTGTCCTTTCAAAACGAGTTTGAGTCGAGAGAATAGGAAGAAGTCTGGAGGACGGAGATCCGAAGAGTATGGTGAATGTTCAAGTTGCACCACCCCCTTTTTTGCTAGGAACTGTTCAACGATTTTGGCTGTGTGTGAGTGAGCGTTGTCGTGAACGAAAAACCAGGAACCTCGTTGTTTGTACTGGGGTTGTACCCAGCGTAGGCGTTGCATGAAACGGGCCAAAATTTCAACGTACTGTGCAGCGTTCGACGTCGTTCCCTCAGGTAGAAATTCCTTGTGGATAATGCCTTGACTATCGAAAAGCATCGTTTTGATGCGAGATATTTCAGCTCTGACCATTTTCTGACGGGGTGATGTCGGAGAAGGCCATTCCATGCTTTGCCGTTTCGTTTCAGAATCGTACCGGAGACGCCAGGTTTCACCCTCCATGACAATACCGTTCAAGAAATTGGGTGTCGCATCCACAGTTTCGACAAAATCCTGTGAAGCCTCAAGTGATGTGGCACAAGACGACAGCACGTTTTCCTCTTCCCTGACTCCTGGGTAAAGATTTGTAGCACAGATTCACGGTTCACCTGCAGTTCATCCGCTATCATGCTCACAGTTAATCTTCGGTTGTTCGTGGTTAATGTCCTCATTTTCTGAATGTTTTCATCACTGACGGCGGTCGCCGGTCGTCCGTTATGGGAATTGCCAGAAAAACTTTCCCGGCACCCTCGAAAACGGGTGAAACACTCTTACACACACTTCATGGACAGTGCTTGATCCCAATAGCCGGCCGCGGTGGTCTAGCGGTTCTAGGCGCTCAGTCCGGAGCCGCGCGACTGCTACGGTCGCAGGTTCGAATTCTGCCTCGGGCATGGATGTGTGTGATGTCCTTAGGTTAGTTAGGTTTAAGTAGTTCTAAGTTCTAGGGGACTGATGACCATAGATGTTAAGTCCCATAGTGCTCAGAGCCATTTTTTTTATCCCAATAAACACGTACCAGCATTGCATGCCTTTCTTTCGGTGTCTTGCCAAGCTTAAACCAAAACTTTAGATTGATCCTATTCCCAGTTCAGAACCACCGCACTAAACAAGCACTTCGTATAACAGGTCTAACACGGAACACACACGATGTTCAACTGAACTACGGTAGGGGCAGGTGCAGCGTTGTGAGTCGCCAGTGTTGCTCGATCGACCGTTCTGACTTCACTCACCGAACTTTGTCAGAGGTTGTGTAATAATGTAGGGTTACAGAGTCGAAATTTATTTAAAACTGAAATTTCTTATGGGTCCCGTAGGCAGTTGAATTTCTCGGCTGTCAGTTTACCACTGAAAAACTCTAAGCTTTAAAAAAATGAAGTTTGGTAACTTGCTGTTTTAAACTGCTTACTCTTCAGTCCATCTGGGTGTTTCTCAGTAACTACCTCAGGCATATGCATGTTCCTAGAATGTTCCTTATTTAGTGCGCTCTTCAGAAGTGCCAGCAGCCAGACGGTCATGAAGCACTTCTATGGCTGACGGACGCATTCAAGTGAGTCCTTCCATCTTGTTATGACATTGCGGAGGATGCTGCGTAATTCTTACGTGGCTGCGCTGAAAAGGGTACGTGCGGACCATGAAAAGAAAGGTGACGTCAGATGACGCCACAGAAACTCCAGTGCTTCACACCTGCTGCAGTTCCATGTTTACCTTTATTATTTATTCAGTTTTCACGCAGAGGCCTTGCTTGCAAGTCTTGTAGTCATTACAGCTCTTGACGGACAACGAAATCGGTGTGTTCCGTGACCATAACGAGATGACACAGTGGTTAAGACTGTGAACTTGGTTAAGAACGGGGACTTCCAAAGTTACGCTTGGTTTTCACGTATCGTTACCTAGGATTATCGTGGTGTCCCTGAATCTATTAAGGGGACTTCCTGGATGATTAACTTGAAAACGACAAGGTCGACGTCATTTGCTGTCCTTGACTAGGGTTGCCATAATCCAAGTACGAAAATCGAGGACAAAATTCGCTGATTATGAAGATGTGGTTGAAACACGGACCGATATGTTGTGCAGGTGACCATTGGTTTGCATTTCAGTTAAATCTTCACCATTGCTTTACAGTGGTGATTATGAAGAGGTGGTTGAAAACTATCGCCAGAAAATAAAATTGCGGGAGACTTGGTTTTTAAACACGTACAGTTGAGTAATTTGATCAATTATAATACTCATTTGTATGCTTTCTACTTATTAGCCACTTTTTTTCGCGGACATTTTCGTCTTTGTCCAGAACACCCGTCTTCGAGCATAAAATCGCGGATTGTCCGCGAAATGCGCGACGTATGGCAACCCTATCCTTGCCCTCTTTTGACTTCGTTGTTGAACCTAAATCTTCAGTTTTTTTTCTGTGCTCAGTGATGAAGTAATAACCGAAGTTCTCCACAGAATCCGTGAATAAGAGAAATGAACTGGGTGCAACATGCTAGGCAGTAACTTCAGTAGCACAAAAAGCAGCCGTAGATGGTAATAAGTAAAGTCAGAGATTTGAAGGTAGCCAAAAAATAAATGAGGTGTAAGAGGTAACCTGAAATGAGCACACTGAAACAAGTGAGGGAGTTGTGGAGGCCACTTGATCCAGAAGAATGATCACAAAAAATTGTCGCTACATTTCTTTGTGGATATTTAACCAACCGACAGTAAGATAGTTATTAATTGGAATATTTTACAGCTTTGACTTGGGAGAGGAACTGGTTAATGGTGTTACTTAAAATCTAACTATGTTAGTCATATAGAAGGAGACCAAATATATGTCTCACACACATTACAGATTCTAGGCTGATCTTGATCAATTTGAGCCCGTCATTGGTAAGGGGAGTTCTGAAGAAAGTGATTTTAACGTTCTATTGTGAAACACTGAACATACAGAAAAATCTATCGTGTCCTTCTACTATTTAGTGAAATCATGGAAAATTCAAACTGCTATCCTTCAGAACGCTTCCAGTTTCCTATCATATGTATGCTTTGTGAACCTTGTAGACTGTGATATTACTTTTCCAAGAACATACATTCTAAGGAGGAAAAAAAAAAGAAAATCATCACGAAGGAGTTACGAAAATTGGTCAGAAACTGATATTCATACAGGTATTGACAGAAAATGCGAAACGTAAACTTTGGCAGCCGATGAATGAGTATGTGATGCTGGAGCGCAATTTCACCGTGCAGTTGGCAAGGAGGATGAACATCGGCATGTCGATACGAGGGCATAAAGTCTTTAAGAATTTAATTCTCTGTACTCAACTGGACAATAACTATGCCTCGAAAACAGCCGTGTGAACAATATACGTAGATGTCAGCATTTGAGAGAGAATGTGTAGGTAAACTCTAAGAAGCCGGTTGGAGTAATCGCCGAATTGCTCGACATTTGACTAGAGACAGTGCCACTATTCGACTATGTTAGCAGGAATGTGTGACCCATGACCGAACACAGCTTCAAGAAGAAAGTGGAGAACGTAGAGGTACGATTACCATTGATCTCTTTACACCAACAAGCACATTTGCAGTGGTGTCGGGTACGTTCGGCTTGGAATCTTATTGACTGGAGTACAGTTGTCTTCTGTGCTGAGTCCCGCTTTAAACTGAGCCGCCGGCCGGAGTAGCCGAGCGGTTCTAGGCGCTACAGTCTGCATCCGCGCGACCACGACGGTCGCAGCTTCGAATCCTGCCTCGGGCATGGATGTGTGTGATGTCCTTAGGTTAGTTAGTTTTAAGTGGTTCTAAGTTCTAGGGGACTGCTGACCTCAGAAGTTAAGTCGCATAGTACTCAGAGCCATTTTTAAACTGAGCCGCGATGACTAGCGAAGACGTGTCTGGAGACACCCCGGACAGTGGTGGGATATCAGCCTGAGTGTCGGTATGAGTGGCATTTCTTTTTACAACAGGACCTCTTTGATTGTCATCCATGGTACCCCCGTAGCACAACGGTACGTCAAGGATCTTCTGCGCCCCGTTTTATTGTCCTTCATGGCAAGCCACGTTAGGCTTACATTTCAGAAAGATGATGCTGCCCGTACGTGGCGAGAGTTTCTATTGCTCTTCTTCATGCCTGTCAAACCCTACATTGGCCGCAATTGGGAACAATTGAGCGTTGCGGGCAAGGCCCTCCAACCAGCTCGGGATTCTGAAAATCTGACGCGCCAATTGGACAGAATTTGGCACCGTATCCCTCAGGAGAAGGTCCAACAACTTGATCGGTCAGTACCAAGCCGAATAACTGCTTGCGTTAAGGGCCAGGGACGGACCAACGCGTTACTGACTTGCTCAGTTTGTGCTCTTTTTCTTGAATAAATCGACCAATCATCTAAAATTGTATCATTTGTTTGTCTGTACATGTACACCCTATTTACCCATTCGGATAATTCCATCATCGTGCGTCGTTTTCATTTTTATCCCCCTTAAAGTCTATTGTATGTGATTCTCGCTAAGGATAGGAACATATTCACCAACCATTCTAGCACTAACAGCCCCGATACATCCACAACAAAATTCAACTCGGCAATCAGTAACTAGTACTTTAGATCTGCACACTCTATTGTTTCAGCGATAAGGCTGTCAGTGAGCGGACACATTGTTGAACTGGGGCTTGTTACTTTTGCCGCTTCAAAATTAGTGGACCATGTGGAAATACTGAAAAAGACGTAAACACAGAGACAGAAGGTGTCGAAAAACGCTGTTAAACGTTACGATCAGCCCACTCGACATATGACAATTTCACTGCTTTCGCTCGGCTGGTATTGACATGACTGTATCGTCTTGTTTTGTGTATTGACGATACTACAACGAAATCACTGCTATCGTTCTCCAGTTGCTCTTATCCTGTCGGCTTCAGTGCGAACCGTATTATTTTATCGGAATATATTAATATTTTTCTTAGTATTGACCGGCGTTTGTTGTTTTCCATTCATATACCATCAGTGAAATGATATAACACAACGTTATAAATGTTATTACTTGTAGGGACATAAAAATAAAATTGCAACATTTTGATCGCGTTGCAAATGTCATGTAACCGATTAGGCTGAGAGATATTAAAATATGATAGGGGCGTGCGACGTTAGTAAAAAGGGCGCTGCACGTGGAAAACTTAAATCTGGCCTCCTTCTTTTGAATGTGAATCCATTGTCTTAAATATTGCGCCACCTCTCGCTGCTGAAATTTGCGGCTACACACTGGGCAAATACAATCAGAACAACTTCCCAATTCTTATTACCAGTTCGCATTTTATATCCTCCTTGCTTTAGACACAGTTACTTTGTTGCCCAGTGATCGACTAGCGTTATTTCATTTCCTAATCTCATTCCCTGAGTTACACGTGATTAGATCGGCTACACTGCATCACCTTTGTTACCGATCTTCAAAGCTCTTGCCATCTCTGCCACCTCTATCTGAATTGTAAGTTGAATGTACAGTTAAAATTGAACGTTAATGAGGCTTTTATTAAAATAAGTCATAAATGCCTAGGTAATCATTATAATGAAAGATATGCATTTTATGGCACACTGGAAACAATTGTTTCTCTACTATTCTTATTACAAAGCTATTATACGGTTACAGGCCTTTGACGTTCGCATAAAAATGGATATTGTCAGTTTTTGTGTATTGTATGTTGATAATTTTCTTTTAGGATATATGAGACACCAAATGAATAAAACCGTTTTAAGTGTGTGGTCAGTTCCCTCTCATTGCTTATAGAAAATACGGAAAATCCACGTAACGACATTTTCTCTGCTACTGTGCTGCAAAGAGCTGGAGGAGGTCATGAACGGCATGGGTTGCTCGTCGCCGTTATTTGTACACCAATAGTTATTACGTTTACTAGTTATTAAGTTCACTATTATTTGGCACCTACGGGTCCACAGCTATGGTGTATTTCTTGTGGGAAGTCATTCCCCTGCGCAGGCTGTTTTATTTTTAGATAACGATTTTATTTCGTAATAGTTGAGCTCTAGAGGCGAATTATATTGCAAAGGGGAATGCGCGGGACAAACAGCCGGTAACGCGCGCGCGATTGGCACATGATACTCATTAAAGCCTGTACTATGGTAAGTTGACGGGCTTAACCTTATGAGAAAGGATTTTCGTATAGATATTGACCGCGTGTACCTGAATGGAGGCAAATCAGACTTACACCCACTCTGTAATAACAATGATACGTCAAGCAAGTCCGAAGTGCAACTACATGTCAGGACGGACAAAAAACAACACAGCAGATGCTACCAATTTGTTAATAATACGGTCGCCAGCCTAATTAGGCATTAACTGAGTTTCTTCCCTGAACAAGTTGATGTACGTTCATGCAAAACAACACGTAGTAACACTGCATAATATGGTAAATTTTAGAACCAGAAAATCTACTGAACTGATAATTTTACTTTCTGTACTGATATGGATAAACCATAAATACACAACACTACACTATAATGTTTACTACAAAACTTCGTACTGTCTATTGATCTGATTAAAATCGGGCATAGGTTACCCTAGAAATAGTAATTTCGAGCCACAAACAAAATGTCAATTTTAATAAAGATAAAACACTGATAAATTTTGGCTTTTATATTGACTTTAACTTTGCTGGTCAAATCAGTTTAGAACACTTCAGAATTCAAATGAATAAAAAAGAGGGGGGGACCCTGAAACTGTTATGGTTACTGTATTGAAAAATTTGATTACTGAAATCATTATGTTCTCAAGATTTGCAATGTATGAGTTACTACTCTTTTCATCTTATTTCCTGCTCAGTTAAATACCATTATATCTGTCTCATAATAATTAAACTTCATTACTAAATCGATATCAAATTTATCTTCCAACTTTGTCAGACCTCCGTTATTTATCTATTGGTTCATTAACAAAACAGTTCTTTAAACATCATTTTAACGTAGCTAGGTCTGCAGGTAATTATTATTAACACAAACTTTAATTTTTCATTTCGGGACACTCGGATTGCACAACATTTGGAAAGGACCCTGTCTAGGTTAGTTGTAAGGATAATTAAATGATAGGACAGTTCTGGTAAAATTTAAGTTGTTATTGAACAATATGGAACAAAAGTAACACTGGTCCATACGAATACAGTACTAAAAGTTTCAACCTGTTCGTATCGATGCGGCGGTTGGCGGGCGGCGAGATGGCGAGGCACAGATCACACATACAACCACAGCAATGGCTCTTGATGTATCAGCACTTTACTTCTTCATAGCGTCGCAATACTTTTCCATTTAGTGCCTATGGAATTTTGCCATGCTGTATGGGCGTAGGAACGGTATATCCGAGGCTCAATGAAACTGGCGTCTTCCAGGAGAGCCTCCTCGCTCCAGAACGTGTTGCTCAGACCAATGCCCAACTCCGACTACTACTGCTGAGCCCGTTATGCCGTGCAGCGCCCGTGTGCATTTTCCCGCGCTCGCCTGCCATCCACCTTTTACCGCTCCCTTCACCCGAGGTTTTGCATTCTACATATTCTAATACATTGCCTACGTATGGACCAGACGCACAATTACAATTTTAACATCTTACAACAGTCTCAACATTTGTTACACTTCAATTCTATTACAATATTGCTTGAAATTTGACATAAACATTAATATTCACATCGAAATTTGTTTACAGTTTTCTTAACACAATGACATAAAACCAAAAGGAAATGAAATCAGAACATCGATTACACTAATTTATCGAAAATTCAGAAGAGAAAAAAAATAATATTTATATGTACAATAGTACAGCGTTGTTGTTGTTACAAGCCCCATTACGTACATTACAATATAACAGAAAAAGTTCTGTGAGGCAGTTAGTGGTATGATTCGTGACTATATCGTTTGGATCGCTTAATAAATTTCTTTATTTATTTCGTCATTTCCGCTACTGGCATTATTAGGTATACACACATCAAAAAAAATTTTGTATCATCCCGGTTCCCAGAACTCCTGAAAATAGACGTTGACTGTAGATATTGTATAAGTGACAAAGTCCCTTTGACTGTTCAGAGATGTCACTAAACCCGCCCAAAGATGTAAACAACCAAGCATGAGCAGCGCCTATTAGACGGTGGGTGTCCGACAGCCGATCAGTTCCAGTCATTCCATCAGGAAGGAGGTACACGGCTCGTGTTGTCTGCAGTTCAACCATGCCTAGACGGTCAATACCGCGGTTCATTCGCGTCTGCATTGTTACTTTGTGGCACGAAGGGCTCTCAACATGGGAAGTGTCCAGGCGTCTCGGAGTGAAGCAAAGCGATGTTGTTCGGACATGGAGGAGATACAGAGATCGACGACATGCCTCGCTCTGGCCGCCCAAGGGCTATTACTACAGTGGATGACTGCTGTCTACGGATTGTGGCTCGGAGGAACCCTGACAGCAACGCCACCATGTTGAATAATGCTTTTCGGCAAGCCACAGGACGTCGTGTTACGACTCAAACTGTGCGCAGTAGGCTGCTTGATGGGCAACTTCACTCCCGACGTCCATGGCGAGGTCTATCTTTGCAAGAACGACACCATGCAGCGCGGTATCGATGGGCCCAACAACATGCCGAAGTGACCGCTCAGGATTGGCACCACGTTCTCTTCACCGATGAGTGTCGCTTATGCCTTCAACCAGACAATCGTCGGAGACGTGTTTGTAGGCAACACGGTCACGCTGAACGCCTTAGACACACTGTCCAGCGAGTGCAGCAAGGTGGAACGATCTGGACCAACAGTGCCCTGATGAACTTGTGGATCGTATGCCACAACGAATACAGGTATGCGTCAGTGCCAGAGGACGTGCTACTGGGTATAGAGGTACCGGTGTGAAAATCAATCTGACCACCACATATGAAGGACTCGCTGTATGGTGGTATAACATGTAATGTGTGGTTTCCATGAGCAATAAAATGGGCGAAAATGGTGTTTATGTTGATCCCTATTCGAATTTTCTGTACAGGTTCCGGAGCTCTCGGAACCGAGGTGATGCAAAACGTTTTTGGTGTGTGTGTGTTTGTGTGTGTGTGTGTGTGTGTGTGTGTTTGTGTGTGTGTGTGTGTGTGTGTGTGTGTGTGTGTGTGTATTCAGTTGTAGAAACATGAACAACAGCCGTTTATTATACAACACGAAGCTACAAAATATAAGTATTAAAAGGTTAAAAATATTTGTAAGAAGTTCACTCACCAAATAATTTAGAAGTTGAGTAGCCGTAATGCCATAAATCTGCATAAAAATGCAGGAATGTTTGAAGTGAGACTGCCTTTGGTTCAGGGACTAGCATTTGACTTTCGACTGGCATTTGACTTTCAACGTGAACAAATATAAACTTTTGCTTACAAATAGGCGAAATGTACCGTTACTGCTTTATAGCACCATAGATCGAGCACTCTAACAGTAACAACCATCAACTATCTCTGAATATCCGTCTGTAGTGACCTGAATTGGAACGGTCACTTAAAACAAGATGCAAGCAAGGCATTCATTGGATGAGTGCTAACGAAATAATGTTCACCCACCACAAACGGGGCAGCTTAAACAACTCTGACCCATTACTGTATGAATCTTACTTTACCAAAGAATCTACTGCAGGAGATGGAGAAAATCAAAAGAAAATCGACATGTTTCATTACTGGCTCGTACAGTAAGCGCAAGAGCGTCATACCGGTAGCAGAAGTTGCAAGAGACATTTACAACTGAAATTCCATAGCGTACATTCCATGGATAAATAAGTAACATATTACTCCTGTCACATACACATCACTAAAAGAACGCCACGAGAAAAAAAATAGATAAATTTGGGCTTATATGGAGATTTGCCGGCAATCGTTCATCCCACGAGCCATTCGCGAATGGAAAAGAAGCGGAAAGAATTATAATGCTTTACGAATTACCCTCGGTCACATATCGTAAACCGGCTTGCAGTGTATAGATCTAGTTGTAGTTTTAGATGTAGATACATACTAAGAATGATATCGTTTGTTGTTCCAAGATTGGAAAAAAAGTATTCTGATTGTTGTCCACAGTACTCAGTATCTACAAAGATTTAATTCTGCAGCTGTCCGCTATTCGCCACTTGTTCCACGTCTTCTCCAAGTCACACTTTTCTGTTGTATTCAGACTGTCTTTTTTGTAGCTACCCACGTGATCAATGACTGACGCTTTTTGTGGAGGCAGTGATTTAACGACAATCTGCCGCCCACTACACGTAATCCCAGCAGCAAATCTCTGGAAAATTAATGGACAAGCTTATATTGCATGAAGTTCAAATTGCCTACGTGACTAGGCGTGCATGCAACTATAAATGCAAGGCAATGTACACAGCGTTATCTGCAGGCCTCCCTGCACAGCGCAGCTGAAAATCCCTGGCCATACCGGCTTTCTAACTTCCTACTTCCATAACTGTGCTTTGTCTCATTACAGACTGCCACACCTGTAGTGATACTGTTCCTTGAGACGTTTCTCGCCTCAGGCGTCCCCTCCCCCCCCCCCCCCCCCCCATATACTCTTCATAGTGTCCATGTTATCGTGAAAAATTTAATTCGGGACTGCACTTATTCCTGACAAACACAACATTCCCTAAGACATTTATAGACGTAGCTTGTATGATAAATTCCTTCAATGAGTGCACTAGTTAAGGCCACCGACACCCACCCCCTCCCCCCGCGTGGTGCATATTAAGACAAGGCATCATAAGAGGATCGACAGCGCATCAATTATCAGTTTAAAAATAAATTAGGCTCAATGTCCTCTTCCTCCATTGCCACCGTCCACGGCGCTCCAAGTGAATTTCGCGCTGAAGGAAGCATCAATCGTCTGCAAATCTATTTCCCACACCCCTGTTGTCGTTTTGACTATGAGATAAGACGAATATTCACACCTCCCTCTTTACTATGAATGAGACCTGTAGCACTGTAATTGATGGAAAAAATCCCGTACCGTATATTCAGTTACTCGACCGGAAGATAAAAAGTCGTTTTCTATCTCCGCTAATCCAGAAAACCCCCTTAAGGGGATCCGTTCATGACCAGGGATGTATTTCTAATATTCTCTTCCTCCTCACAGTATTAATGATCTATATAAATCAGAAGCAGCTCAGAATTTGTGCACATAAGGATACTAGTCAAAAAATTTCGTAGAAAATCAATTAGGTATCTATTATATTGTGATGTCGGCAACAATATTTGCAAATGGCTAAAAAACAAAACACTGCTCAACTGAGGTACCATTTTCTTTTGTACCACTGACTTCATAGCTTAGAAAAACAGCCAGGCTAACGACAACATTCAAGAAAGTAAGTTAGGCTTCCAAATTCCTTTGGTACAATGCTACGGTAACTGTCGAAGTCGGATCGGCGACTATGTAGAGAAATAGCTGGAAGGTGTCGCTGACGTTGCATATAAAACATTTTTTATTTTCACAGTGGTTTACATTTCGCGACCGATCGGAACTTACTTTCTGGACAACCCTCGTATTACTGCATCCATTACAACTATCCCAAATGGGATTCAGTGAGAGACCATGGAGATATATCCTAAGAAGATTTTCATTTGCCACAGCCCTTTATTTAGATCCATCCATAACAGCAAGGAATGCTTGCGAAAGTATTGTATGCCTCTGCACACAATTTCGGTATGTAACTCTCGAACCAAACGATATGTGTTATTCGATGTTACTTCGAAACCTCAATTTGGTATTAAATTTATTTATTCTCGCGTTTCTGACACAGTAAATACGCACATTGCAATACAACAATACAGCATCAATTACGAAGTACACGTGCTTCAAATTCAGAAAGCAAGAAGTAAACAAGTATGTCATAACATTTGTGGTGGTAACGAAGCCACAGCCTTCTAGATACACGTGTGCCTTGGATCCAGTACTGAGAGCCTTCTAGAATAAGCTGTGTTTGGAATTCATATCTAAAAGCTAAAAAGAAGTAAGGAAAACAAGAATATATCACATAGTCTGACTCACTTTCAAATGACAGAGCGGCTTGGGACATGTGAACCATTATGTTGAAACTAAATTTACGAATAAACGGAAAATGAGACTTTCCATAAATTATACATTTTTGTAATAGGCATGAAATGTTCCTTTCTATAGAGCTGAATTATTTTTTTATATAATTTTTGACGAGCAGGTCCCCTTTTACCTCTGAGATTGTGCAGTTTCTGGGTAATAGAATGCATGAAAGTAAAATCGTTATTTCAGACCAAACACTATTTCCAGCGAAACAGCAGTATATTCAGCTTAATCCATCCTTTCAACCACGGGTTCCACCAGATGATAATTGATAGTATTCTCTTAATGCAGACTAAGAACAGTTTCTCTCCAGACACTTCATCAAAAACAGCCGTTCGCAAAACTAATCGCAACGTCACTCCGCACGCCCTCAGCACATACAACTACATCTACCGCACAACTGTAGTGTGTATGGTGGAGGGTACTTTGTGTACCAGTGTTAGGTTCTTCCTGTTCCAGTCACGAATGGTGATCGGAGAGAACGATTGTTGGTAAGCCTCAGCGTGAGCTCTAATCTCTCGAATTTCCGCGAGATATACGTAGGAGAAGCAATAATAAGATAAAATGTAATACTTAAATCGGTAAAAGCAACTGATACATAATTATTTCTGTGAATGCGACGAACTGCGGCGCTCTTCTATGTATCGTCTCAGGTTCCTCTATTAATTCCATGCTTGATCCCTGACTGACGAACAATACTGCTCAACAAGAGATCTGTAATTATTCCCTTCATGAATGGACTGCACATGAATACTGAAGTCCCTCTGGACCCATTAACAAAAAGTTCAAAATGCGTAAGAGCTACCGAAACATTATCGGTTCTGCACTGAAGTGACAGTATGTCTAAACAGTTTAAGGATTTACTCAGCTCAAACTCGCGCTCGAGTCTTTCAGAAATCGACTCCAAGCAAATTTTTAACATTTCAGAACTTTATCCAATCTGTGCTGTAGTTGCAATTTGATTTTTCTCAGTTGTAAGCATCCTATTAACAGTAACCAGTTGTAAGTTTCTACCTCCTGCCAAGACATCTCAGTGTTAATGTTCCAGCGAATTCCCCTGATGTAATCGGAAAACTTCTTAAAAACAGGCCAACTTAGTATCTCCTGCAAAGTCTCTCCTCAGGCATTGAAAACATACCTGGAACAAACTTGGGCTAGCGTAGGGGAGCAAATTATGTTAACCAAATGTTGTTACATTTCAGATAGACTCCCCCTGCGAGTACAGGGGTTAGAACAGGCCCAAGGTATTCCTGCCTGTCGTAAGATGCGACTAAAAGGACTTTCACACATTTCGGACTTTATGTGAAGGTCCCCTGGAGGGTTTGACCTCCATTCTTCAAAATTTTCCCGAAGAGCGAGCCGATTGGGTAAGGGCGCCTTATATGGTGCGTTGTGTCCATCGTGCATTGAAATCTTTAGCCCACTTTCTCGTCGTCGCATGAAGTCCCACCCATTCTTCATCTCTTGGGCGAGGACACCTTCCTGGGTGCGTTTTCCACCATGCACTATGCAGTGTCGCTTTCTGTGTCGACGATGACCTTGGACTTCTTTGCACCTGATATCTAGCACGGTAGGCAGTCCATTGTGGTGGGGCCGCCATGTACCCTATTGGTTGTAGCCCCCTGGCCACACAGGGATCGCTCTGCTGATGCCTGCACTGTTAACTTCCCACGTATGCCAAGGGGTAGATGCCCATCCCCCTGGGGCATCGTGACTCCCGGCAATGGCCATCCTGCCAGGTGGCCTTGGGCGGCTGGGTGGCGCACATGGGGAGGGCCGCTAGTGGGAGTGGATGGCATCAGAGGGGATGACACGAGATAAAGCGTAGTCTATCATCTCTTGCTGGTGGTCAAACACCAGCAGTCTCTAAGCGTTCAAGAGCTCAATTAAACGCACAGAAGTATGACCCAAAATCGTTCCCCTCCCTGGCCACACCATGGGAGGAACGTCAGGCTAAGAATAGCAGTGGATCTCATTCGCCCCGGTACTTGTATGTTAGAGAGCTCATCGGGAATCATTCATTACAACAAAGCCTCATTTTTTGTTGATCATTTAGAGGACAAGTCTGGGGTGGTGGAGGGCTTGTTCAAAATGAGATCTGGGTCAGTCTTGATCAAAACAGCATCCTCTGCCCAGTCGCGGGCGTTACTCGCTTGTGACAAGCTGAGGGATGTTTATGTAATCATCACGCCCTATAAGAGCTTAAATATAGTCCAGGGTATCATATTTCACAGGGACCTTCTTTTACCATCTGACGATGAGCTGCACACCAATTTAGAGCGGTGAGGTGTACATTTCGTCCGACGTGTTCACTGGGGTCCGGGGGATGATCAAGTAGCCAACGATGCCTTTATCTTGGCCTTAGAGGGTGATACATTGCCCGAGAAGGTCAAGGTGATGGTCTACTGCTGTGGTATAAAGCCCTGTATCCCTCCCCCTATGTGGTGCTTTAAGTGCTGGAAGTTCGTCCATATGTCTTCCCACTGTACTTCCAGCGTCACATGTCGAGACTGTGGACGCCTATCACATCCCAATACTCCATGTGCCCGCCTCCATCACCAGAAAGAAAGGAAAATCATGGAGTACAAGACCCTGGACCGACTGACCTACGCTGAGGCTAAGAGGAAATTTGAACTCCTACATCCTGTGCATATAACATCGTCTTACGCCACCGCTACAACAGTTCTAGCCCCATCAGCTCCACCAACCCAAGTCACCTCTCAGAATTGGAAGACTACACGTGCCCCCTTGATGGTGGGGGGTTCTTCCCTCCCTGTTGCTCCTGCACCACCTACTTTGGGAGTAACCCACCCTCCCCCCCCCCAAACTATTGGAGATATCAGTCCCCACTTCTGCGCCAGAGATGCGTAAGCCTTCTTCGGCTCCTCTCGCTAGGAAGGGGTCCCTTGGGTCACTTCCTTCCCAGATTTCTGTTAGTGGGGAAGATGACACCCTCCAGTGGCTGAAGAGCTCAAAGGCAGCTGGTCGTAGGGCTTCACACTCATCCTCAGTCCAGAAGACTGAATCAGTGAAGTCCTCCCAGCCAGGGAAACCCAAGGAGAGTGAGAGAAATCCAAAAAGAAGATCCCCAAGACCAAGGGAATTGCGGTTTCACCCACACCAACGCTACCTGCAAGCTCTACTTCTGCGGATGAGGTGGAGATTCTGGCATCTGCTGAAGACCTAGGTCTCGCCAGACCCTCAGACACAGTGGATATAGTCTGCTCAGGCAGTCCGCAGCTCGTGGTCGTGCGGTAGCGTTCTCGCTTCCCGCGCCCGGGTTCCCGGGTTCGATTCCCGGCGGGGTCAGGTATTTTCTCCGCCTCGTGATGACTGGGTGTTGTGTGATGTCCTTAGGTGAGTTAGCTTTATGTAGTTCTAAGTTATAGGGGACTGATGACCATAGATGTTAAGTCCCATAGTGCTCAGAGCCATTTGAACCATTTTGCTCAGGCGATAAGTCGGTGGCAGCATGTGACCCTGAGGTGTAAATTCATTGATTGTTCCATGCCTTCCCAGTCTCACGATGACGTCATCCTTCAGTGGAATTGTGGCAGATTTTTGCACCGCCTGGCTGAGCTATGGCAACTGTTAAGCTTTACATCTGCTTTCTTCATTGCCCAAACCTGGCTCCCAGCATTGTGGACCCCTGCCCTCCGTGACTATAAGGGATATTACAGGAACTGTAGCGACTATAATCGAGTGTCTTGGAGAGTTTGCGTTTATGTCCTAAACTCAGTCTGTGGTGAAACTGTGGCCCTTCAAACCCCTCGAAGCTGTGGCTGTCAGAACAAGGATGATGCAGGAAATAACTGTCTGCAATGTATATCTTCCTCCAGATGGTGCATTAACCCTGAATGTATTAGCTGCATTGATTGATCAACTCCCTAAACCTTTCCCACTTTTTGGAGATTTTAACGCCCATAACCCCTTGTGGAGTGGCACCGTGCTTACTGGACAAGGCAGAGATGTCTAAACTTTACTGTCTCAGATCGACCTCTGCCTCTTAAATACTCGGGCCATTGATTTATCAATTTGCCAGGACTTCTCCCATCTATCCACTGTGTAGTAGTGACCACTTCCCCATCTTCCTGTCACTGCCCCGGCGTCAGGCACACATATGCCTGCCCAGATGGGCTTTAATCAAGGTGGACTGGGAAACTTTCACCTCTGCTGTCACCATTGAATCTCCCCCACACGGGAACATCGATGTGATGGTTGAGCAGGTGACTACAACAATCCTTTCTGCGGCAAAGTACCCGATCCCTCGTTCTTTAGGGTGCCCTGGCAAAAGGCAGTCTCTTGGTGGTCGCCGGAAGTCACTGAAGCAATTAAGGAGCGTCAGCAATCTCTACAGCGGCGTAAGCGGCACCCTTCCCTGGAGCACCTCATAGCTTTTAAACAGCTCCGTGCCCGCGTTCGCCAACTTATCAAACGACGGAAGCAGGAGTGTTGGGAGAGATACGTCTCGACCATTGGGTACCATACTTCACCTTCTGGGTAAGCATAAAACGTGTTTTCGTGTACCAGACCCCAACAGGTGTTCCTGGTATTAACATAAAAGGCTTGTTATTTACCGACGCAATCGCGATTGCCGAGCACTTTGCTGAGCACTATGCTAGAGCCTACGTGTCGGTGAATTATGCCACATCCGTTTGCACTCTCAAACGGTGGCTGGAAGGGAAAGTCCTCTCGTTCACTACACGCCACAGTGAATCCTATAACGCCCCATTTACAGACTGGGATATCCTCAGTGCCCCTGCACATTGCCCCGACACTGCCCTTGGGCCAGATCGGATCCAAAGTCAGATGATTAAACATCTCTCGTCTGACTACAAGCGACATCTCATGATCTTCAACCGGATCTGGTGCGATGGCCTCATACCAGTGCTCATACCCGTCAAAAACCCGCTTGGTGAAATAGCTATCAGCCCATCAGCCTCACCAACGTTCTTTTTAAGCTGCTGGAACGTATGGTGTGTTGGCTGTTTGGCTGGGTCCTGGTGTCATATGGCCTACTGGCTCCATGTCACTGCAGCTTCCGCCAGGGTCACTCTACCACTGATAATCTTGTGTCCCTCGAGTCTGCCATCCAAACAGCCTTTTTCAGAAGCCAACAATTGGTTGCAGTATTTTTTGATTTACGAAAATCGTATGACACGACCTGGCGATATCATATCCTTGCCACATTATACGAGTGGAGTCTCTGAGGCCCGTTCCCGATTTTTATCCAAAATTTCCTGTCGCTTCGTACTTTCCATGTCCAAGTTGGTGCCTCCCATAGTTCCCCCCGTATCCAGGAGGATGGAGTCCCGCAGGACTCTGTATTGAGTGTATCTCTATTTTTAGTGGCCATTAATGGTGTAGCAGCAGCTGTAGGGCCATCTGTCTCACCTTCTCTGTATGCAGACGACTTCTGCATTTCGTACTGCTCCACCAGTAATGGTGTTGCTGAGTGGCGCCTACATGGAGCCATCCACAAGGGGCAGTCATGGGCTCAAGCCCACGGTTTCCAGTTTTCGGCAGCAAATTCGTGTTATGCACTTCTGTCGGCGCCATACCATTCATCCAGAACCAGACTGATGATCCACTCACTGTAGGGGAGACATATGTTCATAGCACTGGGTTTCTACGCCTAATTAACTTGGCTTCCTCACCTTCGTCAGCTTAAGCGGAAGTGCTGGCATCATCTCAATGCCCTCTGCTGCCTGAGCAACACCAACTGTGGTGCAGATCCCTCTATGCTGCTGCAGCTCTACAGAGCCCTTGTTCAGTCTCGTCTGACTATGGGAGTCTGGTTTATGGTTCGGCGGCGCCCTCAGCTTTGCATTTACTCGACCCAATGCACCACTGTGGCGTTCGCCTAGCGACACGAGCTTTTAGAACGAGTCCGGTGGAGGCCGTAGTCCCTCCATTGAAGGTTAGACGTGCACAACTGCTGGCCAGTTACGTTGCAAACGTTCGTAGTTCTTCTGCGCATCCGAATTACCGTCTCCTTTTCCCACCCACGGCGGTTCGTCTCCCGCATCCGTGGTCCAGGTCAGGGCTTCCAATGGCAGTTCGTGTCCGATCTCTTCTTTCCGAACTGGAATCCTTACCTTTACCACCTATACTTGAGGTCCATTCATGTACACCTCCTTGGTGTACAACTAGGCCGCCTGGACCTTTAACATGGCCCTAAGGACTCAGTTGATCCCGCAGCTCTCCACTGCCAACTCCTCTCGATTCTTGACATTTAACGAAGCCATGATGTGGTTTACACCAAAAGCTCAATGGCTGATGACCACGTCGGCTTCGCTTATGTCCATGGAGGACATACTGAACAGCATTCCTTGTTTGATGGCTGCAGTGTTTCCACTGCCGAGCTGGTGGCTATATCTCGTTCTCTTGAGGATATACTTTCATGCCCTGGGGAGTCGTTTCTTCTGTGTACTGACTCCTTGAGCAGCCTACAGGCTATCGACCATTGCTACCCTCGTCATCCTTTGGTAGCGACCGTCCAGGAGTCCATCTATGCCCTGGAACGGTCTAGTCATTCAGTGGTGTTTGTCTGGACTCCAGGTCACATCAGAATCCCAGGTAACGATCTTGCCGACAGGCTGGCCAAACAGGCTACGTGGAAACCTCTTATGTCGATCGGCTTAACTGACCTGCGTTCAGCACTAAGCAGCAAGGTTTTGCAGCTTTGGGAGACAGAATGACATAACCTCAGTACGCCATTAAGGAGACTATGAATGTGTGGAAGACCTCCACGTGGGCCTCTAGCAGGGAGTTTGTGGCTCTCTATCGGGTCCACAATGGCCACGCTTGGTGACACGACTACCTTCTGCGCCGCGATGACCCACATCAGTGTTAGTGTGGCGCCCAGCTGATAATGGCCCATATCTTGGTGAGCTGTCCTCCTTTGGCTGCTCTGAGATGGACTCTTCAGTTACCGGACTCGTTGCCATTCATTTTAGCTGACGACGCCTCATCGGCTAATTTAGTTTTTCGTTTTACACATGACGGTGGGTTTTATCATTCTATATAAGTTTTCGCGCATGTTCCCCACTCTAACTCTGTTTGGCTATGTTTTAATGTGTCGCAGAGTGGCTGGCTTTTCCTTGTTATTCTTGTGGTCGGCCAGCCAAGGTCATCTGCCTCTTGAATTTGTCCCTTCTACCTGTTTCTTGCTTCCCTCCGTTGTTTTCTTATCCATTTTTGTCCATAGTAGTGTTGGTTGTCTTTCTGTCGTTCTTCTAGTTCTTTCATTCTCCTGTTATTGTTCTGTACGTCTCCTTTCTTTTCTTCTTTCCCTTGCGTAACAAGGGACCGATGACCTCACAGTTTGGTCCTCCTCCCGCCCCTCCCTCCACCTTCCTTTAAACCAACCAACCAACACAAGACCTAAGAGTACTTAATGATTATTACAGAAATTGGGACCGAGCGAGGTGGCGCAGTGGTTAGCACACTGGACTCGCATTCGGGAGGACGACGGTTCAATCCCGTCTCCGGCCATCCTGATTTAGGTTTTCCGTGATTTCCCTAAATCGCTTCAGGCAAATGCCGGGATGGTTCCTTTGAAAGGGCACGGCCGATTTCCTTCCCCATCCATCCCTCACCCGAGCTTGCGCTCCGTCTCTAATGACCTCGTTGTCGACGGGACGTTAAACACTAATCTCCTCCTCCTCCTCCAGAAATTGGGGATTGTGTCCCAACCCTACAATAACTGGAGTGACAGCTTTTCACCTCAACAATCGCTTAATAAATCAGCCGCTAAAATTCACCTTCTGTAACGAAAAGGTTAACAATAACCCTTACCTTAAGTATCTGAGAATCCCAATATATCACTCACTATCATTCAGAACTGAGCTGCGGAAAAGATCAGGAGCAAAATTATCTGAAAACAATCTGGAACTTTCTGCGGCTCAAGCTAATACTCTCCATACCGCATACCTTGTCTCTTGTACATTCCAGGGCCGAGCATTGCACACCAGTATGGTGCAAGAATATGCTTGTCAGTAAGGTGTATACCATGAGAATCATGAAACATCTTGAGATAAACTGTCCACCTTGTCCATCTGCTCTCAGTAACATTGCTCAACCACATTTTAGACGACCGTGAATAGTAAAAGATTAATAACTTGGAATTTTCCGAAAAGCTACTTGTCCAGGTAATTGTGCTCAGTCCACCCAGCATATGCCTCAACTCAAGGAAACCATTCTGGACAACTCGTGAGATCCAACCACAGACACTTGAAGGTGTGTGGAGGAAGACATGGAGAAACAGCACCCGCATAAGCTGTCGTGACCTCGAAAACCCCCACACTTATATCTGGCTTGCAACTGCCTAAAAGAACCTGTTATCAAATGAACAGAACCAGACGTGGATGTGGAAGAACTGAGTCGTTCATGTAAAAATGGGGACTCTCAGACTCCCCATTTTGTGACTCTAAGGTTCCAATGTCTCTCTGACAGCACGGGAATGGATAGATACTCTTGACATCAATCTGTAATGTCGATGGAAACCAGGATTAGTACATATGCTTTTTGTACTTCACTGTGTAAATATTACGTAGAATTGCACTGAGGCATTCAATAAATAATGCGACACATTTTTATTCTGGAAGCAGGTTGGTTTCATTCAGGATTACAACAGACCATATTGTTCCCCCCTCTTCTGGCTACAACACACTATCTTTCAACACAATCTCCGTTCAGTGTGACAGCCCTACGCTATCTTACTGGGAAGGCCTTTACGCCAGCATGATACCGCCCTATTGGTCGACGTCGGAGCCAACCTCTTGCTACATCAATAACCTTCCATCATCCGCGTAGTGCTTCCTAAGGAGCGCGTCCTTCATTGGGCCAAACAGATGGAAGTCGGAAGGTGCGAGATCTGGGCTATAGGGTGGATGAGGAAGAATAGTCGAATGAAGTTTGGTGAGCTCTCTCCGGAGTGCAGACTTATGTGAGTCATGGAAAAGTTCGTTTGCATTTTTGTGGCGACGAACACGCTGAAGTCGTTTGTTCAGTTTCCTGAGAGTGGCACCTTGAGGGAGGACATCAAACAGAATATCGGCACAGGATACAGCTTTGTACTTTTTCTTGGGAGAGGTTGAGTGATACCACTCCATGGATTGTCGTTTTGTTACCTGTTCGAAGTGATGAACCCATGTTTGATCGCCTATGATGATGATCGATAAAGAACTGTCACGAACGTGCAAACATTCTGCATAGATGGTCCTTCGTTGCTGTTTCTGGTCCTCTGTTAGGCAGCAAGGAACCCAGCGGACAACATCTTTGAGAACCCCAACTCGTGGTCGAGTGTGTCAGCGTTACCATTAGACAGGTGCAGTTGAGCAGCGAGGTGTTCAATTGTGATCCACAGATCACGTCGAATGAGAGTCACAACTGTGTGCGACCGGCCGGCTCTGGTGTTCCGCCAAAAGAAACTCAATGACAACTCTCTACTTGGAACGCGCCTCCCTCACAGACGCCAGTTTGATGGCTACCTATAGCGCTGTCAGCTATCGGGACTTCATGAAGCTACAGGGGCTGAAGTGCGAATGTTCCACATGTTCCTCAACAAGTCATCATTTTTCCAATCTTAATATAGAAGAGAAAGAAAGTGTTGCTCTGAGTATTGAGCGCCCCTCGTACATCCCCACAATAAATAAGTAAACTGCAAATAAATGAAGTACTGGACGTAGGGGTGGCACCTCATCGTCTTCAGACGGGTCCCAGTTCTACGTACAGCATCTCAGTCGGTGAATCCGTGTGAGGAGAAAGAAGAAGTTGACACGCTGTATTAGTCATCGACATACCGATCTAGCACTGGTGTCATGGTATGGCGTGCCACTGGGTACACAACACGATTATCTCTAGTTCACACGATCGTAAATTGGGACAGCTGGTATTTTTTTGGGACATGTTAAGGTACATGGCTAGTCCTTACCTTTGGTGGGTTCGCGTCTTTCTCATTCAACAACCCTATCTCGACAGATACGTTGCCAGGCTAGCACCTTCTCTAGATCTGTCACCCATTGAAAACAGTTGGTTACTGTTTTCCCAGCCACTATTGTTGACGAAGTCTAGTACAGAGCTGAAGAGACCTGAAGTGATGCGGCCGCATGTCATCGAAGCTCATTTCCATTCGATGCCCAGCTGACTTCGAGCCTCGTTGCTGCCAGAAATGGCATCTCTGTGTACTAAATTTTGTACCCTGTATACTGCCACATCATTTACAAATTTAATCATTTATTCTCCCTGATATATTGCAAAAGCACGTTAAGTAAAAGTTTATTTGCTGTTTCTCCTGAAGTTGCAATTTTAATGGCTAATAGTGTAGATAGGTCTCGGTGTAATCATGACGAGACTGATGTTTTCTAAGTTCAGAACTGCAGGTATAGGGGAATACACGATCTGTATGTATCTATGGCCAAAGACTGGAACCGTGCCACGTAACTGCAGATCTTTATGCAAGCAAAAGGTTCATCGCCACTATATTTAGCAAGGCTGAGGTAGCCCAGTAGTTCTGCATATGCAGAAAGTCGTCACGTAATCACCAACTGCTCGTGAAAGATAATTAATTACCTCAGACGTCGCGGAGTCACACTGTCGCCGTTCTTTTGTTTTTTTCGTTTTTTCTTCTTTTTTCTTTTTGTTTTTTTTTCTTTTTTTACGCACCTAGCTCTCTCCACTGCCTCGCAATCTTTAAAGCCTGTATCATAAACTTTCTTTGGTCATGTTGGCAGTATGTACATATCGAATGAAGCAATCCGTTGACTCCATACAAAACAAATAACATTGTGCGTTATTGACGAACTAGTGAAGTTGTTTTCGATCGTAGGGTAAATTTAGAGAACCGGTGGAAATATTCTGCTGCTTCCAATGTGTGTCTAGCGTAATCGTCATGAGAATAAGATTAGAGACTATTTTAGTGAAGCCGGCCGCTGTGAATGAGCGGTTCTAGGCGCTTCAGTCCGGAACCACGCGGCTGCTACGGTCGCTGGTTCGAATCCTGCCTCGGGCATTGATGTGCGTGATGTCCTTAGGTTAGTTAGGTTTACGTAGTTCTAAGTCTAGGGGACTGATGACCTCAGATGTTAAGCCCCTAGTGCTTAGAGCCATTTATTTTCGTGGAGTCGACTATGCACCGAATAACAATAGGACTTTTTGCTGTTATTTATTTATTCCAATGAACGTTAATTTCCTTACAGCTTTATGTTTTATTTAATTTTTGTATCTGTTTCAGGTACAGTCTCATCTTTAGCTGCTTGCTCATAGATCGAAAATCGTAAGTACAACTGTAATCTTTCGGTTTTTGAGTGTGTGGTACTTCAAGGTTCGTGTGATCCGTCTGGAGTTTGGCAGTAGTGAGTGCAAACTGCATGCCAGAACTGCCTACTTAGCTGGATGGTAAGGTGTTTGCCTACCATGCAGTGGGCCTGGGTTCGATTCCCGGCCGGGTAGGAGATTTTTCTCCACTCTTGGTGTTGCGCTGTCCTCCCCATCATTTCATCATCACCGACAGGCAACTCGCCCAATGTGGCGTCACATGAAATAATGTTTTTAACCCCGTGGCCAGGCTTTCCCGGATGGGGCCTCCCGGCCTTCAACGCCACACGATCATTTCGTTTTTACTGCCTGCCACACTTGCGGACTCAAAACACGAATTCTACCAGCTCCGCGACACCTTGTAGGTTTACAACACCGCCGAACGACATTTGCTATGTTAGCCACTCACGATGCTCAGTGCAGGTGCATGTGAAATTTAATTACTAGTAAATAACCCTCCAAAAATTCAAAACCGAAAGGAAAGAAACAATTATCTTTTCTGATGAATAGAAAAAATGTTCCAGATTATGTCACCTGTTTTGCGCCAGAATGCCGACACAAAGAGTGCACGATTCAGGCATATACAGCCGTATGATGATATTTATTTAGAGAATAGGGTCGCCTCATCGAACGGCTGTAGAACATAGAAAACGGTTATATCGTCAAAGTTCACCATGTCATGAATAATGAAATTAGTGTTCATGTACTACAAAAAAGTGGTTCAAATGGCTCTGAGCACTACGGGACTTAACGGCTGAGGTCATCAGTCCGCTAGAACTTAGAATTCCTTAAGCGTAACTATCCTAAGGACATCACACACATCCATACCCGAAGCACGATTCTAACCTGCGACCGTAGCGGTCGCGCGGTTCCGGACTGAAACGCCTAGAACCGTTCGGCCACAGCGGCCGGCTATGTACTTACAAAAAGAAAGAAATTACCCAGTCTCGAGATAAAATTCCACTATATATTGACTGCAGTGAATAAGTGCTGAAGGTACTTGAATGCCCCGCGGAAAATTGCCACTCACCATTGTGAGTTGCTCAGTGGACAAGAAGCACAAATGCTAACCGCGACACTTTCAACAAGAACAGCGAAAGGAGCTGGGCCGGACGTCTCGTGACACCTTCGCGACAAGACGTCCCCTGAACGGTGCACACTACGTCCTCGTGCCCGACTCTTTTTGTGGTCTTACATCTTCCTCACCACCCCTCTACACAACAGGTGGTGGGGAGGAATCCCCAGTTTCGCCATCGAGACACTCGAGAATTTGGTACTGGACAGGCTTCCACATTGGTTGGCTAACCGGGTGGGCCTGTATCCACCTTACCTGGATCCAAGACACGAAGCGCCATCCGTTCGGCCAGTAATGAACCGATGGCCCGTGTTCACAGCAAGCCTCCACAAGTCCAGAACACCGCCTCCGCTGGTTTGCTGCACCAACTTCCTGCTCCGCCTACTCCAGCTGACTGCCTTCTCAGATTCTTGCTTCCCGTAGCGCCTTCTCGCTGGCCGTCTTCATCCCCCACGTCTCTGCTGAGGCTTCCCGCAGTCCTCCATGGCAGCACCAGCACCTAGCGGCCACTCTTCACGCGATCTCTGCGCAACCTGCTGACAGTTACACGCTGGATACTCCCCACTAGCGGGTGGGAATATAAATGTGCCCTTTTTTAATTTCACGTCTTCCAAAGTTCTGTCAAACCATGAAATGCTGAGTCCCTATGTGTCTTCCATTACGACTACCAATTCTTCTTGTATCACGGCATCAGAGAAGTCATCCTCCTCATAGAGGCCATCAGTGTTCTCTTTCCACCCATCCGTTGTCTCCTCTGCATTTAACCATAGACCTCCCATCCTGCTGTTAATGTTGCCGTCCTTCCTTTTAATTTCACTGACGGTTGTTTTGACTTTCCTATACCATTTCTTCTTCGATTTTTTCGCATTTTTCCTGCAGCCATTTGCATTGGCTTCCATGTCCTTCCCATCTATAGCAATCCTAAGCGTCTTAAACTGCTATATTCCCGTCGTTTTCTGAACATTTTTGAACGTCTTTCTTTCGTAAATAAATTGAAGTATGGGTCTCCATAGTTACCTTCCTTGTGCCTATGTTTGTAGACTATGTGATCAAAAGTATCCGGACACCTCCAAAAACATACGTTTTTCGTATTAGGTGCATCTACTTCCAGGTACTCCATATCAGCAACCTCAGTAATGATTAAACATCGTGAGAGAGCAGAATGGGGCGCTCCGCAGAAATCACGGACTTTGAACGTGGTCAGGTGATTGGGTGTCACTTGTGTCATACGTCTGTACGCGAGATTTCCACACTCGTAAACATCCCTAGGTCCACTGTTTCCGATGTGGTAGTGAACTGGAAACGTCAAGAGACACGTACAGCACAAAAGCGTACAGGGCTACCTTGTCTGTTGACTGAGAGAGACCGCCGATAGTTGAAGACGGTCGTAATGTGTAACAGGCAGACATCTATCCAGACCATCACACCGGCATTCTAAACTACATCAGGATCCACTGCAAGTACTATAGATGTTAGGCGGGACGTGAGAAAACTTGGACTTCATGATCGAGCGGCTGCTCATAACTCACACATCACGCTGGGAAATGCCAAACGACGCCTCGCTTGCTGTAAGGAGCGTAAACATTGGACGATTGAACAGTCGATAAACGTTGTGTGGAGTTACGAATCACGGCACACAATGCGGCGATCCGATGGCAGGGTGTGGGTATGGCGAATGCCCAATGAATGTCATCTGCCAACTGTGTAGTGCCAACAATACAATTCGCAGGCGGTGATGTTATGGTGTGGTCGTGTTTTTCATGGAGGGGGCTTGCACCACTTGTTTTATGTGGCACTATGACAGCACAGGACTACATTGATGTTTTAAGCACGTTCTTGCTTCCCACTATTGAAGAGCAATTCGGGGATGGCGATTGCATATTTCAACACGATCGAGCACCTGTTCATAATGTACGGCTTGTGGCGGAGTAGCTACACGACAATAACATCCCTGTAATGGACTAGTCTGCACAGAGTCCTCACCTGAATCGTATGGAACACCTTTGGAACGGCGACTTCGTGCCAGGCCTCACCGACCGACATCGATACCTCTCCTCAGAGCAGCACTCCGTGAAGAATGGACTGCCATTACCCAAGAAACCTTCCGGCACCTGTTTGAACGTATGCCTGCGAGAGTGGAAGCTGTCATCAAGGCTAATGGTGGGCCAACACTATACTGACTTCCAACATTACCGATGGAGGGCGCCACGAACTTGTAACTCATTTTCAGCCAAGTGTCCGGATACTTTTGATCACATAGTGTATCTTCAATTGCCATTTTTAGTGATGTCCGTTCAACAAGCCTGTCTACTGCAATATTATCTATCTAAATTTTAAGAGAACTTAAACACACCTTATCATTTGTCGGTACTTTCGTATCGCAATTCTTTCCACTTTAATTCTTCCAGACGATTCTCAAGATCTTCAGTCTACTCTTCATCATTACTGAATTTTGATCAGAGTCTATATGTGATCCTTTGTACACCTTGCAATCCAATATCTGATTTCGGAGTCTCTGTGTAGACATGACGTAATTCAGCTGAAATCTTCCCATGCTTCCAAGAATTTTCCGCGGTATCCTCCTCCTCTTGTGACTGAATAGTGCATTCGCTATTACTAGCTGAAATTTATTGCAGAATTCAGTTACTATTTTCCCTTTCTCATTCCTTCTACCAAGCTCTTCCATTCCTGCTCCCGCTATTACGTTCCAAAACTCCATGATTTTTAAGTTTTCATCTCCATTTACTTTTTGATTTACCCTCTTGATGTCCTCATGTAGTTTAACCTCTTTATCTTTTGCTTGTTACGTTGGGGTACATGAGCTATTGTTCACGGCGTTGGTTTGTTGCCGTTTCTGATAACAACCCTATCACTGAACTGTTCAAAGTAACTCAGTCTCTGATCTACCTTGTTATTCATAACGAATTCTGTTCCCGTTATACCTTTTTCTTCTGCTGTTTATAGTACCTTACGTTGGTCTGACCACGAATCCTTGCCTTCATTCCACAGCACTGCACTGATCCCCACTATATCCAGATTGAGTCTTTGCATTTACCTTGTCGGGGAATGAAGACTCCTACGCCATCTATTGGTGTTCTGTTAAGTCTGTACATTGTGCTGTCCTCTGCAGCGGATATATTTCAACCATAACTGTAAAATGGACGTGTGAGAATAAAGGTGTGTGTGTGAGCAGAAGTTTTACTGTGTCCTTGATTTCACTAGTGTGTAGCAACATTTTGGTGCCGAAACCCGGGAGAACATGAAGAGATAGAGTGCTACTACACATTAAAGAGGACTCGACGCCGGCGGAGAGGGTTTTGAGCGACTTCAATCTCAAAATCCGGTCACGTCACGCCACGTTCAGCTCACACAGATAAGTTGCGGCATTGCTCTGAAACTGTAGCAAAGGACACTGCGGGGCGATTGATTTGTATGTGATGTTACTTGGTGCATGTTTGTTGGTGGCAGAGCAATAGAGGGCAGTTGGCGTATTATTTGCAAAGCACAAATGGGACTTGCTAAAGTATTGGTAGACTGCAGCGCCATCTGTTAGCAACAGCGACCACTACTAAAGGTCGCGGAAGTAGAAAATTGCACGGTCGCGTCATCTGTTGAGAACTACAAACACCACTAGGGGGCTGCTAACGGTTCACACTCCATGACAGCGCCATCCCTTAGCGATAGCATCCAACTGACGGGGTGTCTTGACCTTGAACGCACTCTCGTGACAGAAAGCAAAACCACCAACTCACCATGGCAGAAGCAGTAGCTACGAACTTGGGGAGGCTGCGCCGGAAGCGGACGATCTTGCGATCGAATGCGACGCGTTTCGTCAGCCAAATAAACGCCTTCGATGGTTCTACAGCTGCAGAAGAAGTAGAACACTTCCAGGAACGCCTTCAGGAAACAGTAGAAGAGTTGACCCGACTCAACGATACAATACAGGACTTGCTGGATGACTCTGAATACGAAGCCGACACGGAAGCTTGTGAGGAATATATCTACATCTACATCTACATCTACATTTATACTCCGCAAGCCACCCAACGGTGTGTGGCGGAGGGCACTTTACGTGCCACTGTCATTATCTCCCTTTCCTGTTCCAGTCGCGTATGGTTCGCGGGAAGAACGACTGTCTGAAAGCCTCTGTGCGCGCTCTAATCTCTCTAATTTTACATTCGTGATCTCCTCGGGAGGTATAAGTAGGGGGAAGCAATATATTCGATACCTCATCCAGAAACGCACCCTCTCGAAACCTGGCGAGCAAGCTACACCGCGATGCAGAGCGCCTCTCTTGCAGAGTCTGCCACTTGAGTTTGTTAAACATCTCCGTAACGCTATCACGGTTACCAAATAACCCTGTGACGAAACGCGCCGCTCTTCTTTGGATCTTCTCTATCTCCTCCGTCAACCCGATCTGATAAATGCAAACGGGCCCTCCGAAAGGCGAAAGGCCTTCTAGGAGGAGCGCGCTCAGGAGACAGAAACGCGACGTCAGCGGCTCAACAACACGCCTGTATGGACGTAAAATTGCCTACTATCAAACTGCACCCATTTTCAGGGGACATAGAAGCTTGGCCTCGATTTTGGGAGCAATTCACAGCTTCCATAGACGAGAATCCGATGGTGTCAACAATGAACAAGCATGTATTCCTCCGTGGTTACCTTGATGGGGAACCTAAGGACTTGGTCGATGGCATTGCTGTTACAGCTGATACATATGAGCAGACTAAGCAAATTTTGAAATCCAAATATGGGGATAAGAACAGAATTATCCAAAGTCACCTGGATTTCTTGGAGAATCTTAACACTTCGACTTCAGGCAGTCCAGAGGCTCTCAATTCCACCTACATTGAGTACCATAAGCGCATCCAAGCATTACGAGCTCTAGGAGAAAATGTGGGCTCTTATGGGAGAGTGCTTGCACCCAAACTTCTTCGAGCCTTTCCTGAAGAAATTTGCAAAAATTGGCTTGTTCATGCCCGAAGGCAAAAGATTGAAGAAGGGAACCTCACCCACCTTATGGAGTTCTTAAATGAAGAGGTGGAAGGAGCTATCAACACACGCAAAATTCGTGGAGATACTGTACCACGCGAAAATTACGTACCAACAGCATCTGCCTTCCATGTAAAGGTTAAAACGAAGAGGTACAAGAAGAAGCAACTGAATTCAGAGCCCTTCTGTGTGTATTGCGGCGAAAGAGGGCACTGGGGCCAAGACTGCCAAAAGATTGCAAGCTTGCAGGCAAGAATCGACGCCCTCAAGACAATGAACCGTTGCTTTCTATGCCTGAGACGTGGCCACAACAGAAATCAGTGTTTCAAACGGGGAAAAGCGTCCTGTGCGAAATGTAAGGGGGAGCATCACATTTCTATCTGTAGTAGCCATACCACAACAGTAAATAAAATTGAAACTATGACTTCTAACTTCACATACCTGCAGACTGCTCGTGTGAGTATCACAGGACCCACTGGTAAGAGCAAACAGACACGTGCCATCCTGGACACAGGGAGTCAATCGAGTTTCATTCACCATTCACTGATCGAATCTCTCCAACTAAGTGTCATTGGAAGCACTACTCTCGAGATCACTACTTTCGAATCCAGTTACAGTTCATCACTCTCAAGGAAGAAGGTGCAGTTTAATATGATGGGTTGCTCCACTAATTCCCACATATCAATAACAGCCTTTGAAAGCACAAATAATTTTTCACAGCAACCAACAGTGCCACAAGATGTAGGAGATATGGCCTTGAGGGGTGGTACACCACTCGCAGATCCTAAAGGAGACAGTGAAGATCTACCTATTGAGATCCTGATTGGAGCTGATTATTACTGGAGAATCGTGACTTTGGAACAACCAGTCAAGGTATCACCATCATTGGTTCTTCTCCCAACAATCTTTGGATATATTCTCAATGGAAACAGATCTAGCACCACCATCAACAGAGCAACTGTCAACTTTATTCAGGGCAGCTGCAGTGATATATCTGATGAGTCAGTCCGCCGATTTTGGGACCTGGAGACAATCGGGATAACAGGACATCAAGAGCGAGCATTAAAACCCATGGACCACCCTATTTATCAGGAATTCCGAGAATCATACTGTGTGGAATATGGCCGCAGAGTTGTATCTCTGCCTCGAAAGAAGGATATGCCTCTCTCCTGCAACCGCAAAACTGCTGAAGCGCGTCTTCGCTCCTTACGAAACAAGCTGCGAGGGGGAGGCTGGTGGGAACGCATGATAGGCTCAGTCAAGCGCTGCCTGAGGGAAGTTCTTGGTCGCTCCCAGGTGGATGAAGAGAGCTTAAACACCACCTTGATCAGCATAGAAGCCGCAATAAACTCACGACCCATCACTCAAGGAGAGAGCGACACTACATTGACGCCAGCTCACTTTCTAAATGGTGGGAATTCCATGTGGGCCAGAGCCAGCAACTAGAAAGGACCTTGCCAAGGAGTTCCGACTCAGACAAAAGGTCAATGACGACATCTGGCGCAGGTGGAAGACAGAATACCTCCTGCTGCTAAGACAATATCATGAGGTAAAGGGATACCCTTCGCAAAGGAAACCGGAAATTGGAGAGGTTGTTGTGCTCCAAGAAGACAGCAAACCACGGCACTTGTGGAAGAGGACTGTGGTAGAAGAAGTGCGGCATGGCAGAGACAGTAAAATACGGTGCATCATCCTCCGCCAGCCAGATGGTATGAAGATCTGTCGACCGGTCCAGCTGGTCATCCCCCTCGAGATGGACCAGGGTGGGGAGGATGTCGGGGAATGAAGACTCCTACGCCATCTATTGGTGTTCTGTTAAGTCTGTACATTGTGCTGTCCTCTGCAGCGGATATATTTCAACCATAACTGTAAAATGGACGTGTGAGAATAAAGGTGTGTGTGTGAGCAGAAGTTTTACTGTGTCCTTGATTTCACTAGTGTGTAGCAACATACCTTTTCATCTTTTCTAACTCCCCTACCACGTTCAAACTTTTGATATTCCACGCCCAGACTTGTAGAACGTTACACGTTACCGCCGGGTGGGGTGACCGAGCGGTTCTAGGCGCTACAGTCTGGAACCGCGCGACCGCTATGGTCGCAGGTTCGAATCCTGCCTCGGGCATGGATGTGTGTGATGTCCTTAGGTTAGTTAGCTTTAAGTAGTTCTAAGTTCTAGGGGACTGATGATTTCGGAAGTTAAGTCCCATAGTGCTCAGAGCCATTTGTTACACGTTACCGTTTCTTTGATTATTCCATATTTTTCTCTTTTTCTCATGGTCATCTGTCTCCTTGGCAGTCCCTCCCATTCATCCAAATGGGGGCCTAGTCAGGGATCTGTTGCCGATAGGAAGGTCATCATAATACTTTTTTAATCTGTTATATATTATTATTCTTTGGATACAAATTGTCTTCAATACAGTCGATTCCACTGCCTTTTGTATCCCTATCCGTTGATTATTGCTCATTGTCACGTCTTTTAGAGGCAATTTGCAAAGCCAAGGTTAAGAGTTTGCCATCAAACGGTGCCCGTTCCTCCATTCTCTCTGAAAGAATGAGGGTAACCATTACATCGAAAGTCTTCGGCCACCATTAATGATGATTTTCATTCTGTATTTAAGCAGTACCTGGGATCGAATCTGGGGCCCAGGACGTTTTGATTACTAGTCAAGGACTTGTTTTTCTTCTTTTTTTTCGTTTTGATCGTTATTGCTCTTTGCGTTTGGTCGGTGCTGACGTCACATGACGCCCCTACAAGTTGATCGTTGAATTCTTCAATCAGTTTTTTCATTACAGACTGCAGCCAGTTCTCTGACTGAACGCGCTGAGCTACTGTGCCGACACCACTAGACCACGGATAAGCATATGAGGTAAATATGAAAATAAAAATTACGGCTGTATGAAAACTGTCATTGAAATAAAAAGAGTTATGGCGTGTACAGCGAGTATCATTTTTTGTCTCGCACCATATGCGAGTGAAATGGGTCAAAATATCGAAAATGTTGCTGCAAAGTTCCTTCATCCTTGCGCTGCACAGTGGTTTATAAAGTATACATTTAGGTCTGTGAAGATTTTATCTGTCTTTCTATGGCAGTGTTTAATTAAAACATAGGGTGGGATACCGTAATATTAGTGTCTGCCTAGTGAACGGACTTTGTTAATCATATGTTTATATGCTGTAGCGGAAAGTTATTTCTTAGCTTCTTCTGACCCTCGGTATACGGACATTATTACGTTATAAATAGATTACAAAGTAACATTTACTTTGTCATATTCAACAAATATAATAAATCATTCCTAGCAAACTATATCGGCGAAATAAATTACAGTATAGCAATAGACTATGACTTACAAATGCTACATACTTTAATGAGGAAGTGGAAAAAGTGTGCCTCATGAAAATGGTCATATGTGAAATAATGGAACCCATATATCCAAAATATTTTAAAAATGGATTTACGCGTACGTATATAACATTCCACATCACCTCTTAACCTACCGGATCGAATTCAACTAAACTTGTTACACATATCACTCGCTACCTGTAAAGACTCACTGTGGGGGTAAGAACAACAATGTAATGGATGGAGGTAGGGTTGAAAAAGCAGCGCAGCTCACAACGCGGAATTTCGCAGACTTTATTGATCCGGTATGTGAGAATGAGAGCACATATAGTCTTGCAACCGACTTTATATGTAATCTTAGAACTTTACTAAACTTTTTCTCCCTGAAAACGCCCATAGAATGATGAAAGTAAAAAAAAAAAAAAAAAAAAAAAAAAACTTTATCGTTAGTATATATTCACTGTTCATGCAGTAACACTACAACATCAGGCATGACGTTTTGATTTATTGCTTCTTTTCTAATGACTGTATTCATGACACATTTTGCAGACAGTATTCACATATACCATTTTTTTTTTTTTTTGTATCTCCAAAACAATGTAATTGTACAACGCAAAGTTCAGGAAGTATGACGTCATAAAGATTAAGCTGTGTGAAATCGAATCTGCAGGACGAAGTTCGATACAGATACAGGAGAAATATGTGTACAAATGTATGTGAAATATTTTAAATATATGTGCGTACTCTGGCAATGCCTTGGCTAAAAAGCTCCTCCTAAAAACCTGGATCGATTTCTACCAAACGTTGTACACATACTACTATCTGGAAAGCAACGCTGTGAGAGTAAGAACCAGCAACCTCCTGTTAACTCGAGAATGATACAATGGAGAGAGGAAGAGACAGGAAGAGACGGCAAGAGAGACAGAGAGGGAAGGAGGACACGGAACAGATTTGAAGGAGGAGGGCATTGATACAGTGACGAGGCGAGGGATATGGTCAGAACAAGGAAAGAGGAGGAGATAGAGGAGGGGGCTGGAGGATAGAGAGGGGGATGGAGGAGATAGATGGACAGGAAGAGATGGGCTCAGAAGAGGGGATGGAGAAGGAAGGAGCAGACGGATAGAGGGGCAGGATTAGAATGGCAGAGAGAGTGAGGAGGACCAGATGAACAGACAAAGGGACAGGAGGAGACAGACAGTGGGGATGGGGGGTGAAAGAGGTGAATGAGAGGGAGGGGGAGGAGATGAAAAGGGAGGAGAGGGAAGGAGGAGGAGCTCGTAGACTTGGAGTAAATACACATTCAGGCAGTGCTCTTCTATTCCAATTTTCCCACAGTCCACGTTTCACTGCCATATGATGCTGGCTCCAAACGTGTGCTCTCGGAAATTTCTTCCTCAGATTAAGACATTTGTTTGATACTAGTAGACTTTTCTTGGACAGGAATGCTAGGTAATCAGTGCTAGTCTACTTTTTTTATGTTCTCCTTGTTCCGTCCGACATGGGTTGATTTGCTAACTTGGTAGCAGAATTTCTTAATTTCATCTACATCGTGATCAACAACTGTGATAAGTTTCTCGCTGTCCTCCCTGCTACTTTCATTACTTTTCGTCTTTCTTCGATTCACTAAGCCATATCCTGTATCCTTTAGACAGTTCATTCCATACAGCAGATCATGTAATTCTTCTCCGCTTACACTGACGACAGAAATGTCATCAGCGAATCTTATCATTAATGTCGTTTCCCCTTGCCTTTTAACCCCATTCTTGAACCTTTCTTTCATTTCCATCAATGCTTCTTCGATGTATACATTGAACAGTAGGGGCGAAAGCTACATTCCTGTCTTACGCACTTTTTAATCCGAGGATGTCGTTCTTGGACTTCCAGTCTCATTGTCCAGTCTTGGCTCTTGTACATGTTGTATTTTACCTATCTTTCCCTATAACTTAACCCTTTTTTTGTCAGAATTTCGAACATCTTGCACCGTTTGACATTGTCAAATGCCTTTTTCATGTTGTCAAACCCTTTGAACGTGCTTGAATTTTTCATTAGGCTTGCTTCTACACTCCTGGAAATGGAAAAAAGAACACATTGACACCGGTGTGTCAGACCCGCCATACTTGCTCCGGACACTGCGAGAGGGCTGTACAAGCAATGATCACACGCACGGCACAGCTGACACACCAGGAACCGCGGTGTTGGCCGTCGAATGGCGCTAGCTGCGCAGCATTTGTGCACCGCCGCCGTCAGTGTCAGCCAGTTTGCCGTGGCATACGGAGCTCCATCGCAGTCTTTAACACTGGTAGCATGCCGCGACAGCGTGGACGTGAACCGTATGTGCAGTTGACGGACTTTGAGCGAGGGCGTATAGTGGGCATGCGGGAGGCCGGGTGGACGTACCGCCGAATTGCTCAACACGTGGGGCGTGAGGTCTCCACAGTACATCGATGTTGTCGCCAGTGGTCGGCGGAAGGTGCACGTGCCCGTCGACCTGGGACCGGACCGCAGCGACGCACGGATGCACGCCAAGACCGTAGGATCCTACGCAGTGCCGTAGGGGACCGCACCGCCACTTCCCAGCAAATTAGGGACACTGTTGCTCCTGGGGTATCGGCGAGGACCATTCGCAACCGTCTCCATGAAGCTGGGCTACGGTCCCGCACACCGTTAGGCCGTCTTCCGCTCACGCCCCAACATCGTGCAGCCCGCCTCCAGTGGTGTCGCGACAGGCGTGAATGGAGGGACGAATGGAGACGTGTCGTCTTCAGCGATGAGAGTCGCTTCTGCCTTGGTGCCAATGATGGTCCTATGCGTGTTTGGCGCCGTGCAGGTGAGCGCCACAATCAGGACTGCATACGACCGAGGCACACAGGGCCAACACCCGGCATCATGGTGTGGGGAGCGATCTCCTACACTGGCCGTACACCACTGGTGATCGTCGAGGGGACACTGAATAGTGCACGGTACATCCAAACCGTCATCGAACCCATCGTTCTACCATTCCTAGACCGGCAAGGGAACTTGCTGTTCCAACAGGACAATGCACGTCCGCATGTATCCCGTGCCACCCAACGTGCTCTAGAAGGTGTAAGTCAACTACCCTGGCCAGCAAGATCTCCGGATCTGTCCCCCATTGAGCATGTTTGGGACTGGATGAAGAGTCGTCTCACGCGGTCTGCACGTCCAGCACGAACGCTGGTCCAACTGAGGCGCCAGGTGGAAATGGCATGGCAAGCCGTTCCACAGGACTACATCCAGCATCTCTACGATCGTCTCCATGGGAGAATAGCAGCCTGCATTGCTGCGAAAGGTGGATATACACTGTACTAGTGCCGACATTGTGCATGCTCTGTTGCCTGTGTCTATGTGCCTGTGGTTCTGTCAGTGTGATCATGTGGTGTATCTGACCCCAGGAATGTGTCAATAAAGTTTCCCCTTCCTGGGACGATGAATTCACGGTGTTCTTATTTCAATTTCCAGGAGTGTATTATCAACCGAAACTTGAGAACTGCCTCTCTTGCACATTTACCTTTCCTAAAGCCAAATTGATCATCATCGAATAGATACTTAGTTTTCTTTTCCGTTTTTCTGTATATTATATTTGTCAGCATCTTTGATGCATGAACTGTTAAGATGATTGTGCCATAACTCTCTCACTTGTCGGCTCTTGCAATCTTCGGATTTGTGTGGATGACGTTTTTCCGAAAGTCAGACGAAATATTGTCAGACTCATACATTCTACATACCACATGAATAACTTTTGTTGCCACTCCCCTCTAATGATTTTAGAAATTCCAAAGGAATGTTATCTCTCCCTTCTGCCTTATTAGATCTTAATTCTTCCAAAGCTCTTCTAAATTCTGATGATAGTGTTGGATCCCATATCTCTTCTACATCGACTGTTGTTTCTTCTTCTACCTCTACTTCTTCGACCTCTTTGACAGGGCCGTTGGGGGAATGGGGGTGACTTCCTATGCCGGATGTCTTCGGCTGCCATTGCTGATGATTTTTATTCAAAATTTATGCGGCGGCGTGGTTCGAACCCAGGACCGAGGACGTTTTAATCATTAATCAGAGACGCTACCCACAGACCACGATCATTCTGCTGGTCATTAATAAAATGAAGACTTTCACGAATACAAAAGTTTTCACTAATTTTTGATATATTCCCGTTATCATATGTAGTATACACGCATGGATTCATTTTGAAGAGTATAAATTTAAATTTAAGAACTATTATAAATGCCAAATGAGGCGAGAAACACATTCGAACTATGAAGAAATAAATGGTGTTTTGTGTACTGCTGACTCTAGAAAAATCTTTAAAGCTAGAGTAAAAGCTATACAAATGGAACTCGAAAAACTGTCTGCTTAGAGAGATAATTGTGTAAATTCAGCACATTACTGTGATTATTTTACTTTACTTGAAAGGATAGACAAGGCAAAACAACTATTGACCTATCAGTCTCTTATATGTAATGTAAAAAATATCGTCACGAATGTACTGGTTTTAGAAGTGGATGGAACAGAGTCAGGTTGTGAACGAAATTATGGAACATAGCAGTCTGAGATTCAGGCATGCTGAGAAAGCTTTAGACTTAACTTCGACAAAATCTGTACTGATAGCCCTTGAGAACCATTGCGTTGATTCAACCTTTGTTACAATACCCATCAATATTCACACCAAAGCTATAGCTTTCACTAGACTTCCGAATGGAAAGAGTCGGGTAATCTAGATGTAATCTAAAATTTGAACAGTTATCTCCGGATGAATCGCTTCGAAACTCCACAGGAGTTATTTGTTCGTAATAAATAGCGTTGTTAGCAGTGGCTTGTTGGTGGTTTCACTTTTTGTAAGAATTAACCTACAATTTAAGAAAGTCTATAATGATATGGAATGGACACATCTAAAAAATGGCACAGATCAACAATACAAGCAGTTAATAAGATTTTGTGTTTAGGATGGGTCAAGAGAACTGGATAGGCAGCAGGCAAAAGAAGCAGTAACAATGACCTATGATGCTCTTCGTATCAAACATTTCTGATTGATGCTGGTTGGTGTACGTCTAGTATGTTAATTTCAACATGTAGTTGCAGACAAGAAAAAATAAAACGGCTATGGATAAGGTTACTTCCGTACTAGACGACAAGGCACTGACCATCTGGGATCGAATAGCCACTGACGAAAACGTACGACTCGCCTGTTGCCTGCGTTCGTCCACCGTAAATTGTCCCTTGTGCAACTCTGGCCTTCGCCGTTTATTGCTCCTGTTACCATGGGAACCTTTCATTTCTCCTTCAGAGAGTGTAACTGTCATAGCATCTTTATGAGTTGCCTAATGCCGTATGACTCATCCTGTTCGCAAGAAGTTACGTAACTCATCACACACAACAATGTGACCTCACTTTCTCTGCGACCATAGGACCTGTGATTTCTGTTGCTTTATTGTTCTTTTGTAACTTTTGAGGAAAATCGCGAGGACATAACAGTAACTGACGAAACTTTCAGAATCCAGGATCGCTAAAACAGCATTTTATTGGAGGACTGGTTTTGACGGAGCTATGCTGTCACCATCGGATCTTATGCTTTAGAATTTTCAGGACATATTATCCATCAGTGTTACAAGTCGCTTCACACTGCATATGTACAGCCCACTACCACAAAGATTACTAAACATCGGCGTGTCAAATGTAAAAGTCTTATGTACACACTTAAACATAACTATGCTGCCCCGATTGCGAGTATTAATGTTTTAAGTAGGCTGTTCAGGTTTTTATGTTGGAAACGCCACGTGGCGCTCTGTATGAAAATCACTGACTGTACTGTGTGCAGTCTGTGGCTGGTTGGCATTGTTGGAATAATCACTATTGTAGTGTTGGGCAGTTGGATGTGAACAGCGCGTAGCGTTGTGCAGTTGGAGGTGAGCCTCCAGCAGTGGTGGATGTGGGGAGTGAGATGGCGGAGTTTTGAGAGCGGATGATCTGGACGTGTGTCCGCCAGGAAGAGTAAATTTGTAAGACTGGATGTCATGAACTGATATATAATATTACTTTTGAACACTATTAAGGTAAATACATTATTTGTTCTCCATCAAAATCTTTCATTTGCTAACTACACTCCTGGAAATGGAAAAAAGAACACATTGATACCGGTGTGTCAGACCCACCATACTTGCTTCGGACACTGCGAGAGGGCTGTACAAGCAATGATCACACGCACGGCACAGCGGACACACCAGGAACCGCGGTGTTGGCCGTCGAATGGCGCTAGCTGCGCAGCATTTGTGCACCGCCGCCGTCAGTGTCAGCCAGTTTGCCGTGGCATATGGAGCTCCATCGCAGTCTTTAACACTGGTAGCATGCCGCGACAGCGTGGACGTGAACCGTATGTGCAGTTGACGGACTTTGAGCAAGGGCGTATAGTGGGCATGCGGGAGGCCGGGTGGACGTACCGCCGAATTGCTCAACACGTGGGGCGTGAGGTCTCCACAGTACATCGATGTTGTCGCCAGTGGTCGGCGGAAGGTGCACGTGCCCGTCGACCTGGGACCGGACCGCAGCGACGCACGGATGCACGCCAAGACCGTAGGATCCTACGCAGTGCCGTAGGGGACCGCACCGCCACTTCCCAGCAAATTAGGGACACTGTTGCTCCTGGGGTATCGGCGAGGACCATTCGCAACCGTCTCCATGAAGCTGGGCTACGGTCCCGCACACCGTTAGGCCGTCTTCCGCTCACGCCCCAACATCGTGCAGCCCGCCTCCAGTGGTGTCGCGACAGGCGTGAATGGAGGGACGAATGGAGATGTGTCGTCTTCAGCGATGAGAGTCGCTTCTGCCTTGGTGCCAATGATGGTCGTATGCGTGTTTGGCGCCGTGCAGGTGAGCGCCACAACCAGGACTGCATACGACCGAGGCACACAGGGCCAACACCCGGCATCATGGTGTGGGGAGCGATCTCCTACACTGGCCGTACACCACTGGTGATCGTCGAGGGGACACTGAATAGTGCACGGTACATCCAAACCGTCATCGAACCCATCGTTCTACCATTCCTAGACCGGCAAGGGAACTTGCTGTTCCAACAGGACAATGCACGTCCGCATGTATCCCGTGCCACCCAACGTGCTCTAGAAGGTGTAAGTCAACTACCCTGGCCAGCAAGATCTCCGGATCTGTCCCCCATTGAGCCTGTTTGGGACTGGATGAAGCGTCGTCTCACGCGGTCTGCACGTCCAGCACGAACGCTGGTCCAACTGAGGCGCCAAGTGGAAATGGCATGGCAAGCCGTTCCACAGGACTACATCCAGCATCTCTACGATCGTCTCCATGGGAGAATAGCAGCCTGCATTGCTGCGAAAGGTGGATATACACTGTACTAGTGCCGACATTGTGCATGCTCTGTTGCCTGTGTCTATGTGCCTGTGGTTCTGTCAGTGTGATCATGTGATGTATCTGACCCCAGGAATGTGTCAATAAAGTTTCCCCTTCCTGGGAAAATGAATTCACGGTGTTCTTATTTCAATTTCCAGGAGTGTATATGCCTATCAGCAGTTAGTGCCTTCAGTAGTTAGAATCTTTTATCTAGCTGGCAGTATTGGCACTCGCTGTATTGCAGTAGTTCGAAAACGACGATTTTTATGTGGTTAAATGATTCATGAAGGGTATAGGTTATTGTTAGTCAGGGCCATTCTTCGTAGGGATTATTGAAAGTCAGACTACATTGCGCTTAAAAAAATATTGTGTGTCAGTTTACTGTTGATCAGAATAAGTAAAGGGAGAAATGTCTGAGTAAGTTCAGTTTTTCTCAGCTGTTTGAAAATCTAATAACGTAAGAGTTTTATCAGCTCTGTCATTATTAATTTTTCCAAGAGGATGTTTCAATGTTCCCTAGCAGCTGGCAGCAGAAGATTATCAAAAATTAAAAAACAAAAACATAAATATTTAAGGACTTGAACGGTGAACAACACGGAAAGTGAAAATCCACGCGCGATGTTCGTCGCGCCTAACTTCTATTATTTACAAGTTTTTTATTTATGCAATAGTTTTTTTACACAGGTCGGAACTATAATAGTACTTATTATAATATTATATTAGAGAAGGCATGCGTAACTGATTGCCCAGTTTTCTGTAGGCGAGTACCTGAGGCTCATTTGGAGCATTGATTGCTGATGTACTCCAAAAAGGTTATCTCAAAATTTCTACCGGTTTGACCGATGTACCTTGAACTACGCTCGTCATATGTCATGCAATATACTCCTGGAGATTTATAACTTACGGATCTCGACTTTCTCTTTGTCTGAACCTCTTGCCGTTATTTGTAGGAATGAAGCAGGCCGGAACTATGGTTTTAGAACATAAATGTTTGCAGTTCCTTCTGGAAAGGTATTCTATGATAAACCTTGTCATTACTCGACATATTGAGCCTACCGGCGAGGGTAATGGAACCTTTCAAGGCAAGACTTTAACAGCCTGAGCGGAAGTCTATTCAACATGCCATCATTTTAAAGTTACATGGAATCATTAGGTCTCATGATGGCTGCAAAGACGAAATGGTAATGAGTTTGAATAAGCGTAACTCGTGACTAGCTAACATTCTGTAATAAATTTCTATTGAAAGGTAACAGTATGATGGAAACGAAGCCATTCTTAAAATTTATCGATATGAACTTAGTCAGGAAGTCAATGGGGATGAACGTCAGATATTTGAAGTTGTTCCTTCGTATTAACATTACACGTGGTGTTACGTTAATTTATCAAGTGAATTTTTCTTTTGTTAGAGCATGATTCTTTGTCTCAGGGATATTATCTTTTCTTATCACTTTTACTTACATGCATTAGTAAATATGAAACGGGTTCTTGAAGGGCCGTTGTTATTCATGTACCAACTTCAGAGTTTGGACGTGATGACTAAAATATAGTTGCCGTTAGCTGAATTGAATGTAATTTGATTAATTCCTATTTATTGATTGCAAAGCAAGGCTCGAGAGAATTTCGATTGTTGCCGTGGAGCGGCCAAGATAAAACTTACTGAACTCATGGAATCTGTAAAATTTAAAAAAACGTAAATTAATTATCTGTTGGAATTTAGAAAGGTTCTTACAACGAAATCTCTTGCATTTACAGTTACTGTTAACACTTTGAAAAATAAATTAATACTTCGGCGTGTAACGGCCGACCAGAGGCTGCATCGGAAGATGAGCTTCCCGCTGCGCAAATTACTGAAAAAAAATCTTATTAAAAATAATTAGCCGCTGCGACCATTTGAGGTGACAACTATTACAAAGAAATTCATTTTGTGATAACAATAATTAGTTTATTTTAGCAGAATACCGAATAACGTACATAAAATATGTGTATCTGCTCAATGGCTGCCTTCCGTATCGCGAAACAAAACAGTGTGCGTACCATAAAGTACGTCTTTCCTCCTGGGCCGTACAATCGCGTCTCTTAACGATCCTTTTTTATTTTCATAGATATATTTTAAATGAAGATGCTACTTTTAAATTATCGCTGCATATCAGTTGTTTCAAGAACATTAACTGTATCTTTTATAGTAATTATGTTAAGTGTTTACAAATAATTTTTGGTTCACCCTTAACACTTCACAATATTGTTCACCGTTTACAACCGATGAAAATGTCAATATTTATGTGACGTACCGTCACAGTAGGCTACTGGGAAACTGAACTGTTAACTGCTTGACAAGACACCCAGGAAGACTGGAATGTCAGACCATTATTATTAATTCAGTTATCAAATGATTGTCAGCTTTAACTTGCGATCCAATGTCACGAAGGAGATGTGCGCTTAACTCAGCACGCTCTTAACACTGCTTCTGGATCACTAAATAATAAGACACCACTTGTTATTAAATTGTTGTTGATGTGTTTCTCGCATGTCCCTTCATCAGACTACCAGAAACAACCGTAGTACAAAACATCAGGTTAAATGCCTCAAGTTTGATATTCTGATAATGGCCATGTCCGAAATATGCCAATGAACTTTTTATATGAAGTGGGTTCTTGCTGCTTGTCGATCTGATCCAGTGTTAAAGGGCGTGCTCACTTAGGTGCGTCAGCTGCCTCGTCTAACAACTGGATGTCCTTGGCAATCGTAGAATGCCTGCAAAATGCACTTACAACGAGAGCAGATATCAAGGATGGATCTGTAACTCTCGGCGCCTGTTACGCGTGCGCAGACTGACTGCATCGCCTGGACTGGAGCGTCTGGCCGACACGCGATGCTGCACGTGAGCGGACGGGAGATCGCTGCGGCTGGAAAAACGGCTCCTGCCGGCCAGTTATTATCCTGCGGTGCTCTGCCCAAGGTTAGACGGCGTGACGCCACACCGCGGTCGTCTCTAATGAACAAACAGTTCTCTCACGTGGCTCGTCACGTTTACAACTGGCTCACGATCAGGCCCTCGTCTGCCTTGTCCCATCCGTCCTTATCTTCACAACAGATGGGTCGCTAATTGATGCAATGACATCTTGTTTGATGCAGTACATTATACCTACCTCTTTTTCCTTGTATTTCTACACTGTTAGTCATTAAAATTGCGACACCAAAGAAAGGATATCAGAAATCAAACTTATACTTACTGTTCATGAAAAATAGGGATGGTGGTTGTCGCTAAAATAACTGTTAAAACCCCTCAAAGTAACTGGTTTCCGAAATAAACTATTTTCGGTTTTTTTATTGCTTATACTTCCAGTAAGGAACTTAGACTTCGGTTAAAGATTGAAAAGTTCTGATGGTGGTGAAGGAGTTGCAGATTATGATCAGTATGGGGTCGAGGAAGTGGCAGTAATATACCGGGTGATCAAAAAGTCAGTATAAATTTGAAAACTGAATAAATCACGGAATAATGTAGATAGAGAGGTACAAATTGACACACATGCTTGGAATGACATGGGGTTTTATTAAAACAAAAACAAAAAATACTAAAGTTCAAAAAATGTTCGACAGATGGCACTTCATCTGATCAGAATAGCAATAATTAGCATAACAAAGTAAGCCAAAGCAAAGTTGATGTTCTTTACGGGAAATGCTCAATATGTCCACCATCATTCCTCAACAATAGCTGTAGTCGAGGAATAATGTTGTGAACAGCACTGTAAAGCATGTCCGGAGTTAAGGTGAGGCATTGGCGTCGGATGTTGTGTTTCGGCATCGCTAGAGATGTCAGTCGATCACGATACACTTGCGATTTCAGTTAACCCCAAAGCCAATAATCGCACGGACTGAGGTCTGGGGACCTGGGAGGCCAAGCATGACGAAAGTGGCGGCTGAGCATACGATCATCACCAAACGGCACGCGCAAGAGATCTTTCACGCGTCTAGCAATACTTTTTTTTTTTTTGGTTCTAATAAAACCCCATGTCATTCCAAGAATGTGTGTCAATTTTTACCCTCTATCTACATTATTCCATGGTTTATTAAGTTTTCAAATTTATACTGACTTTTGATCACCCGGTATATTACTGTCTCCAGTGAAGATTGCGAAAGTAAAGAAGATGGACACGGCGACGTCGAGAACGGAAGGTCACAAATTGATGACTTCCCTGCGTCGTGACATTTGCAAGATACCAATTTTTCACCTTGAAGCAGCCACGTAATCAAAGGTTCAGTTATTATCCCAAGTTTATACACTGAAGAGCCAAAGAAACTGGTACACCTGCCTAATATCGTGTAGGGACCCCGCGAGCTCGCGGAAGTGCCGCAGCACGACGTGGTGTGGACTCGACTAACGTCTGAAGTAGTGCTGGAGGGAACTGACACTATGAAGCCTGTAGGGCTGCCCATAAATCCGTAGGACTACGAGGGTGCGGAGATCTCTTCCGATCAACACGTTGCAAGGCATCCCAAATATGCTCAATAATGTTCATGTCTTTGAAGTTTGGAGGCCAGTGGAAGTGTTTAGACTCAGAAGAGTGTTCCTGGAGCCACTCTGTAGCAATTATCGACGTGAGAGGGGTGTCGCATTGTCCTGCTGGAATTGCTCAAGTTCGTCGGAATGCACACTGGACATGAATGGACGCAGGTGATCAGACAGGATCCTTACGTACTTGTCACCCCTCAAGAGTCGTATCTAGACGTGTCAGGGGTGCCATATCACTCCAGCTGCAGACGCCCCACACTATTACAGAGCCTCCACCAGCTTGAACAGTCCCCTGCTGACATGCAGAGTCCATGGATTCATGAGGCTGCCTCCATACCCGTAAACGTCCATCCGCTCGATACAATTTGAAACGAGACTCGTTCGATTAGGCAACATGTTTCCAGTCATCAACAGTTTTCTTTAGCCTTGCTTGTCGGTGTTGACGGGACCAGACGAGGCGTAAAGCTTTGTGTCGTGCAGTCATCAAGGATACGCGAGTGGGCCTTCGGCTCGTTAAATGGTCATACGGGAAAACGCGTAATTCATCACTGCCTCGGCGATGCTGTGTTCCATCACACGTTCGCCGACTGTAACAACACGTTCAAACGTACTTCGATCTTGATAACCTGCCGTTGCAGCATCAGTAACCGATCTAACAACTGCTCCAGACACTTGTTGTCCTATATAGGCGTTGCCGACGGAAGCGCCCTATTGTGCCCGTTTACAGATCTCTATATTTGAATACGCATAGCTATACCAGTTCCTTTGGCCTTAAGTGTAAAACATCAATAAAATTATGGATACATCAATCAAATTTACCTTCGCTTCCAACAAACGTTGTGGATGTATTCTCCGTATGTGATGCCGCAAGTTTGTTGTGCCTCCTCCGGTTTTTCGTCTTTAAAAACAAATGGAGCATTGTACTTCATTTTTACGACACTTCATAAAATATTTCCGAAGTCGGGACGGTACCATTTTGCAATACAACTTATGTCAAGGACGACAGCAAGAAACTACCGTATAGACAAGGTGGCAGCAAGACTTGCACATTTCCCGTGCACGCGAACTGCCTAATAAGCCACGCCACACGGCATCAGTCACATGGTTGTCTCTGCTATGCTGTACCGGTTCTTATGTCATGTGTTTGTTGTTCGTTTGTAACTGATGGCGATTTCCCAATTTCTATAATAACCCAATATTTGGAAGCAACGAATAAACTCCACTGTTTTTTTTAAAAAAGTTAGCAGTGCTGCTATGGCACATCGATCTACCGATTTTTACCCGGTCATTACTTAAAAACAAAAAACACCTGTTGTAACCGGGATCAAAAAATACCGAAAAATACGTGTTATTCATAACTAAAATACTGGTATGGGTTTTAACCGACCTGTTTTCCCCATCCCTAGTGAGAAACACCACCTCCAACTGCTTGTCTTAATCCATAGTTTTCAAGATATCAGTTGAGAATAGCGTGAGTTCCACATGACCGGAATTCACGGAATCCATGCTGTCTGGCATCGAGACGATTCTTCTTTACGAGATACCTCATTATGTTTTAACACAGGATATGTTCTAAGACTCTACAACAGACGGATATCAGGGACTGTGGACAGTATTTTTGTGATGACTGGTGTTGTCTCTGCAGATGTGTGCTTACTCCAAGGCACGACCACAGCAGTTTCTTTGTGAGATCTAATATTATAGTTAATAGAGTTGCAAACTTGGCTGCAAACTCCGCATTGAATCTGTCAGGCGACCCTTATTCAGTGTTAGTCCTTTCAGCTGTTCCTCTATGTCAGTGATATCTGTATCAGTCATTTTTTGTAGCAGTGCTAGAATGAAAGTGAACACCACTCCTGAACCTTCCTGTGGGGTGGAACATTTGAAAACGTAGTTCCGTATTTCTGCTTTATCTTTACTACCCTTAGTTTGGGTTACTGTGTCAAGAGTTGATACTATTTTTGCTGCCACAGCAGCCTCAACATACGACCTGAGTTTCTTTAGGTTTTGCGAAAGATATTTCTAAAAGATTCTTTTACGGCAGTCACTGATTTTGCCACAAATTTATCCTTTTGACAGCAAACGCGTTTCATTTAGCGTCTATCTACAGTCCTGTGCTTTGTTTTACATCTATTGCGTAGTAATCTTCAGAAGCTACTTTCTACAAACTGCATTCCATGGAGGGTCTCTTGCATCATGAACTGATCCACTACCTACATCCTTCGCCGACAGTAATTACACGCTGCACCTTACCATATGCCGTCCTTAACACCACGTGTCATCCTTGTGAAAAGATTTGCAATTACCGCTAAGTGGAGAGGAATGTAAAATATCTGCAAATATCTGCACTTCACCAAATGTAAAACTGTTTTACTCTTTCGTTGTACAGTTAAAGGATCTGAGTCCATTACGCCACTTTGGAGTAAAAATGTGTAAGTGGACCAGTTACGCAGGCTCAGCTGTAGGATAAGTAAAGGACAGTCTTCGATGGTTTTCGTAGTGTTCTGGAAAGCTGCAGTTATGAAAACGCTTTCAAAGCACTTGTACGTTTCACACTGAAATACTGCCTATGTGTGTACCAACAGAGGGAATTTTTTTTTTTTTTTTGTCATCAGTCTACTGACTGGTTTGATGCGGCCCGCCACGAATTCCTTCCCTGTGCTAACCTCTTAATCTCAGAGTAGCACTTGCAAACTACGTCTTCAATTATTTGCTTGACGTATTCCAATCTCTGTCTTCCTCTACAGTTTTTGCCCTCTAACGCTCCCTCTAGTACCATGGAAGTCATTCCCTCATGTCTTAGCAGATGTCCTATCATCCTGTCCCGTCTCCTTATGAGTATTTTCCACATATTCCTTTCCTCTCCGATTCTGCGTAGAACCTCCTCATTCCTTACCTTATCAGTCCACCTAATTTTCAACATTCGTCTGTAGCACCACATCTCAAATGCTTCGATTCTCTTCTCTTCCGGTTTTCCCACAGTCCATGTTTCACTACCATACAATGCTGTACTCCAGACGTACATCCTCAGAAATTTCTTCCTCAAATTAAGGCCGGTATTTGATATTAGTAGACTTCTCTTGGCCAGAAATGTCTTTTTTGTCATAGCGAGTCTGCTTTTGATGTCCTCCTTGTTCCGTCCGTCATTGGTTATTTTACTGCCTAGGTAGCAGAATTCCTTGACTTCATTGACTTAGTGGCCATCAATCCTGATGTTAAGTTTCTCGCTGTTCTCATTTCTACTACTTCTCATTACCTTCGTATTTCTCCGATTCACTCTCAAATCATACTGTGTACTCATTAGACTGTTCATTCCGTTCAGCATATCATTTAATTCTTCTTCACTTTCACTCAGGATAGAAATGTCATCAGCGAATCGTATCATTGATATCCTTTCACCTTGTATTTTAATTCCACTCCTGAACCTTTCTTTTATTTCCATCATTGCTTCCTCGATGTACAGATTGAAGAGTAGGGGCGAAAGGCTACAGCCTTGTCTTACACCCTTCTTAATACGAGCACTTCGTTCTTGATCGTCCACTCTTATTATTCCCTCTTGGTTGTCGTACATATTGTATATGACCCGTCTCTCCCTATAGCTTACCCCTACTTTTTTCAGAATCTCGAACAGCTTGCACCATTTTATATTGTCAAACGCTTTTTCCAGATCGACAAATCCTATGAAAGTGTCTTGGTTTTTCTTTAGCCTTGCTTCCATTATTAGCCGTAACGTCAGAATTGCCTCTCTCGTCCCTTTACTTTTCCTAAAGCCAAACTGATCGTCACCTAGCGCATTCTCTATTTTCTTTTCCATTCTTCTGTATATTATTCTTGTAAGCAACTTCGATGCATGAGCTGTTAAGCTGATTGTGCGATAATTCTCGCACTTGTCAGCTCTTGCCGTCTTCGGAATTGTGTGGATGATGCTTTTCCGAAAGGGAATCTTTAACTGACAGGAATGAGGAGGAGGACGTTTTATATCTCTTTAGAAAAGTCCAAGAACAGCCTGGAAGAACAGAATATTCGTGAGTCCCCAACTATCCTTCAACAAACACGGAGGCGAAAAATTAGACAAATTACAGCTCGCATGAAGGTACCCAGGCAACAATTTTTCCCACATCATGAAGAGCAATCGGAGAAATCTTAATGTAGGAAGAACTAATGATACTGACCAAGGCCGTGGAAGCGTAAGTGATTTTATCATTGCGTCGTTTAATTTAGACGGACGTATCATGTATTTTGGGGTGGCTAACCACTAGAAAAGCAGCCGTGAAAACAGAATTAACAATAAAAAAGCTCCTTGCTCATCAAGAAAATAATAGTATACAGAAAACAAAAGCAGTAAAGATAACCGAGACAACATGATGAAAGATTCACAGTTCTCATTAACAGAAAAAAGCTGTAGTACACTAACAGCCCAACAACTTATCACAAAAAAAAACCTGTCACAGCATCCCCCTTTTCTAATGCTCACCTTATCCACTCCAAATAACCTCCTACCTGAAACCATTGATCTAAACACCTAACAGCCCTTACTCCGGCTAGCCACCAACGTGGGAAATCCTTCCCTTTAGCCTTTACATAGTGTTAGCGTCCCTCAAATAATCTTGTTGTTCCTTGCTCCCCACACACACACACACGAGTGAGCGCGCACGTGTTGGATAAACAAAAGAATTCGACGTTTGGAAGTGGAGTGTAAAGGCGACTTTCAGCCTGTGGTAACATGAGAGAGAACCCTAAAATCATCATGACATAAAAGGGAAACAACTGTGAAGGACATTTCAATTATGTACAGCAATAGAACACGAAACCCTTTAAACTTGTAATTCATACATGCAAAAAGAAAGGTTAATGTTCCAGACTACCTACTGAGGCCGCATTTCTTATGAAAGGTGAAACTCTTCTGTGCAAATAAATATCAATGTTAAAGTACGAAATATGCGTTTTGTTTACTAACGAATATTTAATTGCGTGTATTACAAGCAAACTTCCGCTTTTTCATATTTAATTTCTGTTCGAAGCAGCAAATTTCAGGCCGACCCGTGTGACCAAGTGGCTCTACGCGCTTCAGTCCGGAATCGCGCGACTGCTGCGGTCGCAGGTTCGAATCCTGCCTCGAGCATGGATGTGTATGATGTCCTTAGGTTAGTTAGGTTTAAGTAGTTTTCTAAGTTCTAGGGGACTGATGACCTCAGATGTTAAGTCCCATAGCGCTCAGAGCCATTTGAAAGCACATTTCAGACGATCTTTTCCTATTATTTCCCCACTGTTCCACTTTTCTCACTTTCCTTGCGCCCACCCATAGTATTTCGAACTTGCCTCTTAATATATTCAGAAATGAGAAATTTTTAGTAGTTATGTGTCGACTTAGGCAAAGCGATGGTGAATCTAAAATGTTACGAGATGTATGAAATAGGCACATGCGGTATAAGAGATGTGTTACATATAATATGTGAAAGAACTTAAAGGGAAGAATAGGAATAGAAGACCAAAAAGTAAAACAGGACAGAAATGATGAAAATGGCGTAGGGAACGGATCCAGTCTTCCCCTCCTGGTCAATCTGTATGTCGAAGAAACTATTAAGGAACTAAAAGAACAGACGTGACAAAAAAATAAAAACATGTACAGCCGTCCTTATGATTTTATTTTGTCGCTAGCAGTTTTCAACGCTTCATTGCGTAACCTTCTGGCGGTTTAGATGCGGCACAGCCCGAAGATGACGCAATGAAGCGTTGAAAACTGGTAGCGACAAAATAAAATAAAATCGTAAGGACGGGTGTAGGTGTTTTTATTTTTTGTCACGATAGTAAACGGCCATCGTCCCACAGACGTCCTGCTAAAAGGATGGAAATACAAAAGCTAAAAGAACAGAAGTGGGATTCAGAAAGAATTACAGAACCTGTGGACTGAGTTGTCTGCGGTTTGCATAAAACCGTGTGAAAGTAAAGCAAAGAAAGCCGAAGTACTCTGAGGCGACAAAAGTCATGGGGTACCTGCTAATATCGTGTCGGACCTCCTCTTGTCCGGCGTAATGCAGCAACCCGACGTGGCATGGACTCATCAAGTCGTTGAAAGTCCTCTGCAGCAATACTGAGCCACGCTACCTCTTTACCCTTCCATAACCGAGAAAGAGTTGCCAGTGCAGGCTTTTGTGGACGAACCGACCTCTCGATTACATCCCATAAATGTTCGATGGTTGGATTTCGGGCGATCAGGTCGGCCAATCATTCGTTCGAAATTTCCTGAAGGGCTATTCAAACCAATCGCGAACAATTGCGACCACGTGACTTGATGTATTGTCACCCATAACAATTCTATCGTTGTTTGGGAACATGAAATCCATGACTGGCAAAATCTGCACATAACTGTTTTCAGTCAATGATCGGTTCAGATAGATCAGAGGAACCAGTCCATTCCGTGGGAATACAGCCTCCACACCATTATGGAGGCGCCACAAACTTGCACAGTGCCTAGGTGACAACTTGGGGTCCATGGCTTCGTGGGGTTTGCGCCGCACTCGAAACCTACTATTGGCTCTTACCAACTGAAATCGGGACTCATCTGACCAGGCCACAGTTTTCCCAGTCCTCTATGGTCCAACCAATATGGTCACAAGCCCGAAAGACGCGCTGCAGGCGATGCCGTTGTGTTACCAAAGACAATTGCGTCGATCGACTGCTGCCATAGCCTATTAATAGCAAATTTCGCCGCACTGTCCTCACGGTTTGTCGTATGTCCCATATTGATTTCTGCGGTTGTTTCACGCAGTATTGCTTGTCTATCAGCAATGACAACTCTACACAATCGCCGCTGCGCTCGGTCGTTAATTACGTCGGAGGAGGATATTAATGTTTAACGTCCCATCGACAACGAAGTCATTAGAGACGGAGTACAAGCTCGGATTAGGGAAGGATGGGAAAGGAAATCGGCCATGTGTTTTCAAGTTAACCATCCCGGCATTTGCCTGAAGCGACTTAGGGAAATGACAGAAACACAAATCACGATGGCCGAACGCGGATGTGAACCGTCGTCCTTTCGAATGCTAACCACTGCGCCACCTCGGTCGGTAGGAGGCCGTCGGCCACTGCGTTGTCCGTGGTGAGAGACAATGTCTGAAAATTCGTATTTTCGGCACACTCTTGACACTGTGGATCTCGGGATATTGAATTCCTTAACGGTTTCCGAACTGGAATGTCCAACGTATCTACCTCAAACTACCCTTTCTAGTTTAAAGTCTGTTAATTCACGTCGTGCTGCCACAATAACGTCGGTAACATTTTTCCGCCAGTGTAACGCCCTTTTATATCTTCTGTACGCAGTACTATCGCCATCTCTATATATACATATCGCTAGCCCATGACTTATATCACCTCAGTGTATTAATACAAAGACGAATATAAATGAAATTAGTGATAGTGATCAAAGCTGGGGACTACGTAGAAAATGGAGTTCTCCTATCTTGCAAGCAAAACAACGAATAGCTACGGAAGGATCTTACAAGAATCACATTAACACAGGCAAAGAGGGCGCTTCTCGCTAAAACAAGTCTAGCAATATCAGCCATTTGCATTCATTCGAATCAAATTATTTTGGGTTTTAGGCCACATCATTATAAAATACTAAAATATTTATACCACCGACGTTTCGGTGTTCTGTCCAGTGCTTCTCTTCAGGGTAAGTGGAAATGTGGTCGAAAATTAGATGGTGTAGTTGTTTCGGTGTTTCATAATGACGCAGCCTAACACACAAAATGATTTTATTCAAACTGGCAATGGCCTTGGAGGCCTAAGAACTTACAGAGGCTTTAAATTAAGAAAGAAATTACTGAGAATGTACGTCTGGAGCATAACGTTGTGTGGGAAAGCCGGAAAAGAAAAGCGAAGCCACTGAGTTACCATGTTTGTGAAAAAATGATAAAATAAAAAATGACGAAATTCTTAACAAAACTGGCGGGAAATGAAATTTATGGACAAAATTACCTAGAAGAAAGCACGAGAGAACACGGCATGTCTTAAGAAATCAGGGAATAAATTTTTTCGTGCTAGTGAGTGTCATGCAGAGAAAAAGGTAAGGAAAGACAGAGACTGGAATATAAATAATTATGAATGTTGAGTGGCACTGCTATTATGAGAAGAAGTCACTGGCTCAGAATAGAAAGCTGGAATAAATATCCATATTTTGCAATCCTATGCACGTTTGCCGTAGCCACTCAAGAATATAAACTATTGCGGGCTTCTTTCTATTCCTTCTAAACGACTCTCTACCTTTCTCATTCTGTTTATAGGACCAGAAAATGTAAGGTTGGAATGTGACGACAGGAAGGCGTGAACGAGTTTGGCTTCTCAATAATCTCAAATTGCGGAAATACAATAGTAGAAATCAGTATAAATGTCTGGATATTTGCAGAAAAATGAACATTCTCGCTTGGAATAGTTGCGCACAGTGTTTATGGAATAGTATGAGATGCAGTATACTGAAAAAGGCTGTCAATATGTAATGTCATATGATGGCACTAGAACAGCATCATTACAACAAGACGTCAGCGGTTCAGGAGGTAGAGAGTGGTACTGGTATCAAGGCAGTCGGCTGTGTGCGGTGTTAGTACGTGCGTACGAGCCTTTTCTGCAGATACGAAACAGACACTATTACGACAATGCGATTTGTCTACGTAAATCAATATTGTGACAATGCCACACGGAAAACAGTTATCATGTGACGAAAGAGCAAAAATCGGTGCTCGGAAGAAAATGGAACACTCTAATAGTCAAATCGCCAAGAAATTGAATCGTTAAAGTACAGTGATTTATAATTTCTTTAGCTTGGATCCACACGATGTGGGCAGAACGGAAAATATGAGCGAAGTAGAAAATCATCTGAGGCATCGAGACGATTACTCTTGCGTGATGCAAGGGCCAGAAACCGGTCGCGCGGGGTAGCCGCGCGGTCTGGACGCCTTGTGTCAGTTCGCGCGGCTCCCCCCGTCGGAGGTTGGAGTCCTCCCTCGGGCGCGGGTGTGTGTGTGTGTGTGTGTGTGTGTGTGTGTGTGTGTGTGTGTGTGTGTGTGTGCGCGCGCGCGCGCGCACATTGTCCTTAGCGTAAGTTAGATTAAGGAATGTGTAAGCCTAAGGATGGATGACCTCAGCAGTTTGGTCCGATGCGAACTTACCACCGCCACCACCGCCAGAAACCGTTATTCTTCTCAACTTGTTGTTGATTTATGTTTACCAGTAACTGCCTGACATACAAATTCTGTCAAATGAAAACATCTTCCATTCAAGAAATGACTGCAGAAACCTGCTCTAACCCGCAAACATAAATAGTCTGGATTGGGATTTGCTGACAAACGTATGTAATCGACTTGAGAATGGGATAAAGTGACCTTTCAATGATAGGACAATTAGTTGGATCGTCTGGGTGGGTTGAAATATGACCGGCATGAAATGAGAACAAAAGAAAGCAGCTGGTAAGAATGAGCAGAAATTTTGGTGGTGGAAGTCATGATTTCGATATTTTTCTGCACTAAATGTAAATCACATATTGCTTGGGTGAACACTAGAATGGACTCTGATATATATTTTCAGATGTTATAGACACAGTGGATTACAATGTGTGGCGACCTATGGGACTGAAGTCTACTGTTTCAACAGGGTAACGCATCGATGAATGTTTCTGCTACGAAACAACATCAGTTCTAACATAAAGATATCGATGTCTTGGCCTGGTGTACACGCAGGATGGATTTGAGCTGTGTAGAAAATCTTTGGGGTATACTTGCAAGGCGTTTTTATTGCAATAGAGGGAAATTTGTGGAAGTTTTTGCACTGAAAAGAGCGATACGAGAAGAATGAGAGACAGTTTCACTGTAAGAATTATAAACCGTAACAAAATCAATACTCAAGAGAATTTTTGAGGTAATTAGGAAGCGCAGAGGTTGAAGAAGTACTAACAATGCAATAACACAACAGAAAAATGAGTTCCTTTACATCAGCTCCCGTCCAGAAAATGCAAACACCTCGTTTAACAAAGAAAAAAACTGTGCAATGCCGTTACGATTGTTTATGTCTTACATAGATCTACTAGTTTCACAATAAATTCGATACAGTGTATATTACTATCGTAGGAGCCCTGCCTTTACATTTATTTCCACTACTGTATAACGCCCTTTTTGCATGAAGAGCATTTACTTTTCCTTTCCAAGAACCTGACGCTTCTGCATCTGTAAGGGGTTGTGTTACGTGCTTTTAGAGTCTCCAAATCGTCCCGCCAACGCAAATCACGCTCATAAATTGCTTCTGGGACACTTGGTAGCTCTGTCAGCGCCTCGGAGACCACCTCAGAATTCCCCACACTCGCCAATTCGCCTAACAAAGGAAGAGACAAAACAGCACCCATTCTGCTTTGCCACTAATGACTTCCCCAGTGGTCAAGTGGTTCTGTTCTTGCAGAGCTTTCTTGCTAGTCAGGGTATTTTACGCAACGGCGAGTCTAGATTCTTGCGGCAGGTGACCACTGAGATATTTGCCCGCAGGAGTCGTGACGGCGGAACCCCCGGAGCTACGCCGTGAGTCGGCGCTTTGCTCCAAATGTCAGCCTTACACTCAGCACGCTAGAAGCAGACACGACGGAATCCTCTGCTCGCTAAAGCTTCAAGCTTTTATATCAGAGCATCATTCTCCAGGCACCAAAAATATAGTTCACAACAGGAAAGCATGCGCTGCAACATATGTTCAGTCCCATAGGGAAAACTGTTGTTCTCGCGGAAGTAATTTCCTTTCATCTGCTCACCCGTGCCACCAAAGACTGGAGGGATACAATGCAAACATTGTTAGCACTATCCGGCTCGCTCCGGAGCGACACAGGAATTCGTGAAAACTTGAGACTGGACTCCCCGATTTACGGTTCATGCACGTTGTTTCTAATCTTATCAGTGTGTCAGGAGATTTAAAGTGCCCGCCATCAATTTTCAACTCTTCTTACTTACTATACTCAGTACTCTGGATAATTTACTTTACTTTATCTCACTGTATCTTCTTCGTTAAGGCATTGGAAACGTGTTCGGAAGTAGCAGGGTGCTTACTGTAGACACAATACACAAATCAAAAAAGTTTTGCATCACCCCGCTTCACAGAACTTCTAAAAACAGACGTTGACTGTGGATATTGTATCACAGACACAGTCCCTTTGTCACTAAACCCACCCAAAGATATAAACAACCATGCATGCTCAGCGCCCATGAGACGGAGGGTGTCCTATAGCCGATCAGTTCCAGTCTTTCCACCAGGAAGGAGGTACACGGCTCGTGTTCTCTATAGTCCAACCATGCCTAGGCGGTCAATACTGCGGTTCGATCGCATCCGCGTCGTTACTTTCTGCCAGGAAGGGCTCTCAACAAGGGAAGTGTCCAGGCGTCTCGGACTGAACCAAAGAAATATTGTTCGGGCACGGAGGAGATACAGAGAGACAGGAACTGTCGACGACATGCCTCGCTAAGGCCGCCCAAAGGATGATCGCTGTCTACGGATTATGACTTGGAGGAACCATGACAGCAATGCCAACATGTTGAATAATGCTTTTCGTGTTATGAATCAAACTGTGCGTAATAGGCTGCATGATGCGCAACTTCACTCCCGACGTCCATGGCGAAGTCCATCTTTGCAACCACGACACCATGCAGCGTGGTACAGATGGTCCCAACAACATGCCGAATGAACCGCTCAGGATTGGCATCACGTTCTCTTCACCGATGAGTGTCGCATATGCCTTCAAACAGACAATCGTCGGAGACGTGTTTGAAGGCGACCCGGTCACACTCAACGCCTTTGACTCATTGTTCAGCGAGTGCAGCAAGGTGGAGGTTACCTGCTGTTTTGGGATGGCATTATGTGGGACCGAGGTAGGTAGCTAGTGGCCATGGAAGGCGCCGTAACTGCTGTACGATACTTGAATGCCGTTCTCAGACCGATAGTGCAACCATATTGGCAGCATATTGGTGAGGCATTCGTCTTCATGGACGACAACTCGCGCCCCCATCGTGCACATCTTGTGAAAGACTTCCTTCAGGATAACGACGTCGCTCGACTAGAGTGCCAACATGTTCTCCGGACATGAACCCTATTGAGCATGCTAGGGACAGTTTGAAAAAGGCTGTTTATGGACGATGTGACCCAACCACTCTGAGGGATCTACGCCGAATCGCCGTTGAGGAGTGGGACAATCTGGACCAACAGTGCCTTGATGAACTGGTGGATAGTATGCCACGACGAATACAGGCATGCATCAGTGCTAGAGGACGTGCTGCTGGGTATGAGAGGTACCGGTGTGTACAGAATTTTGGACCACCACCTCTGAAGATCTCACTGTATGATGGTAAAACATGCAATGTGTGGTTTCCACGAGCTATAAAAAGGGCGGAAGTGATGTTTATGTTGATCTCTATTCCAATTTTCTGTACAGGTTCCGGAAGTCTCTGAACCGAGGTGATGCAAAACTTTTCTTGATGCGTGTATAATGTGTCAATAAAATGTCTCAGCCTCATTAAACTATGATCACTGTACTTAGTTTTATACTTACTAACCCGCAAAGCAGAAAACTAGTTTTCCTGGCTTGTGTATAGGCCACGACTGTCACAAATTTAAGCGTCAGAGTCTTCCGACTGAATCTTATTTTCTAGCAGCAGTTTGATTTCGACTTTCAAACGACGGAGAAATATTTACTACTGTGATAATTGAATCAGATTCTTCGCCACAGTCAATTAGTCATCCCAAATGTATTTGTCTGATGAAACAGTTACTGGATCAAATTTTACGTCGCCAGCGTCACGCTTCATACAGCTCTTACTTGGCCCCGACTGATTTTCATCTCTTTACTAACACGAATCGCTGGCTATGAGGACAGCATTTTGGCACAAACAACGACCTGCAGACCAGCGTAGGGAATTTGTGGAAATCACAAGCAGCTGCCTTCTATGACAGGGGTACTGAAAAGTTGGTACCACCCTACGACTACTGTCGAGAGGCTATTACGTAGAGAAGTAGCTGGAAGGTATAGCTAAATGTTGCATACAAAACATTTTTGATTTTTACTGTGGTTTCCATTTCGTGACCGGTCGATAACGATGATAGCGACGAAGTTAACATCGCAGCAACGACTATCCTGACTAGGTTACAGGGACAAGCTGAAATGAGATCACCCTTGTGTGTGTACGTTCGTATCAGTTATTTCTTACCTTAAGGATACTCCGTCTCCGTAGCCGAGATATCTATCGCACGCCTGTACGGTGCTTTTCGGCTTGGTGGTATCCAGTTCCAACCCTGGCGACAGAAGAAATATTTTCCATCACTATTTGGTTAGCAAAACGAGAACAAATGGAGGCGTACAGTCTGGGTCTCCAGACTTTGCGTCGTTGTTCTACACTGAATTTCAAGCCTCCTGCATTCTCTGTTGCAGTCAGTGTATGTGATTCGTACGTCTGATGAGGACGTTAAGCTTGATGTTCTCTTCAAAGATTTTCGAGAGGAGTAGGCTGTGTCCCGGCACTGGTTTCATCCTTTCCCTTCACGACACTATATTACTCAGAATCTTTACTCGTCGTAGTTAAAGGGTGACAATAATTGAACTTATGAAAGAAAGAAAAAACGTAAATTAGTTACAAACTACGGCGTGCACACACTTTATTAAACGGGTAAACGACACTACAGATATTTGGATTTAGACTGTGACATGTTCGATATGCCTGCCGTCCTTGGCGATGATGTGGCGCAGACGAATAGCGAAATTCTGCGTGACCCGCTGAAGTGTTGGCACATCGATGCCGCCGATTACCTCATGAACGGCTGTTGTCAGCCCAGAAATGGTTTTGGGGTTATTGCTGTACACGTCTTTAATATAGTCCAACAAAAAGCAGTCGCATGTGTTTAGATCCGGAGAATATGGCGGCCAATCAAACCCCATGCCAGTGGCCTCTGGGTACCCCAGAGCAAGTGCGGCCCCTAAAGTGCTCGTCCAGGTCGTCAGACACTCTCCTGTTTCGATGAGGTCCAGCTCCGTCTTACATGAACCACTTCTTGTCGAAATCAGGGTCACTTTGGATAATGGGGAGGAAATCATCTTCAAAAACTTTCACGAACCGTCCGGTAGTCACCGCGCCATCAAGGATTATCGCACCAATTATTCTGTGACTGGACATTGCTCACCACACAGTAACCCTTTGAGGGTGAAGAGACTTCTCGATCGCGAAATGCGGATTCTCAGTCCCCCAACTGCGCCAATGAAACTGAGCTCCTTCGCTCTACCAAATCACATTAATTCCTATCGTATCCCGCGGCCAACCGTGCAGTTTGAACTTCTTACCGCAAACCATTCAGAAGTTATGACGATTTTTTTTTCATACAGTTCAAAAATTGTCACCCTGTAAATGCACCATACGCACACCTAACCTATCCTTATTTATCATCCATGAATTGTCCCAGTCATTCTTCCTCCTCCTCCTCCACCTCCTCCTCCTCCTCCTCCTCTTCTTCTTCTTCTTCTTCTTCTTCTACTTCTGTCAGTACAGGATTATGCCTTTTGACCTGTTGCGGCCTCACAGTCTCTTCCTCGGAATTCGCAGACTCCTTCGAATAGGACTGTATATCATCGTTTGTCGAGCGATTCTCTGAGATATGACATATGGAATAAATGCTTTTCCCAGACATTATTTCGTTGAATATTTTTTCAATTAATTGCTGAACCGCCAGTTCTTTCCTTGGTTCTTATTTTGTTTTCTCTTATGCAGGCTGCCACAGATATCAGGAACTCCAATTCTGAACCAGAATGAAGTTTTCACTCTGCAGCGGATTATGCACTGATATGAAATTCCCTGGATGATTAAAACTGTGAAACAGACATAGACTCGCACTCGAGACCTTTACAAAGCTTAATTTCCAATTTTCTGCTCACTAATACCATTACAATTTGTACAGAAACCAGATGGCAGTTATAAGAGTCCAGGGGTATGAAAGGGAAGCAGTGGTTGGGAAGGGAGTCAGACAGGGTTGTAGCCTATCCCCGATGTTATTCAATCTGTATATTGAGCAAGCAATAAAGGAAACAAAACATAAGTTCGGAGTAGGTATTAAAATCCATGGAGATGAAATAAAAACGTTGAGGTTCACCGATGACATTGTAATTCTGTCAGAGACAGCAAAGGACTTGGAAGAGTAGTTGAACGGAATGGACAGTGTCTTGAAAGGAGGGTATAAGATGAACATCAACAAAAGCAAAACGAGGATAATGGAATGTAGTGGAATTAAGTTGGGTGATGCTGAGGGAATTAGATTAAGAAATGAGACACTTAAAATAGTAAAGGAGTTTTGCTATTTGGCGAGCAAAATAGATGATGATGGTCGAAGTAAAGAGGATATAAAATGTAGACTGGCAATGGCAAGGAAAGCATTCCTGAAGAAGAAAAATTTGTTAACATAGAGTATAGATTTAAATGTCAGGAAGTCGTTTCTGAAATTATTTGTATGGAGTGTAGCCATGTATGGAAGTGAAACGTGGACGATAAATAGTTTAGACAAGAAGAGAATAGAAGCTTTCGAAATGTGGTGCTACAGAAGAATGCAGAAGATTAGATGGGTAGATCACATAACTAATGAGGAGGTATTGAATAGAATTGTGGAGAAGAGGAGCTTGTGGCACAACTTGACTAGAAGAAGGGATCGGTTGGTACGACGTGTTCTGAGACATCGAGGGATCACCAATTTAGTATTGGAGGGCAGCGTGGAGGGTAAAAATCGTAGAGGGAGACCAAGAGATGAATACACTAAGCAGATTCAGAAGGATGTAGGCTGCAGTAGGTACTGGGAGATGAAGAAGCTTGCACATGATAGAGTAGCATGGAGAGCTGCATCAAACCTGTCTCAGGACTGAAGACCACAACAACAAAAACAACAACAACAACAACAATACCACGGCGAGTAGTTCTAAGGTTTTATAAAATTTTTATTTATATTTCTATTCCTATCGTGCCTTATATATGTGGATAGGAGTTAATTATCTAATTTATGTCTTTCTCTTCTTCAAAAGTTACATCGCGTTCGAGATACTAAAAATGTGACACCAGTTGTGTTATGAGTCACCGGTAATTGTCTCATCTCTTACGGGTTATTTTCCTAAAACGTCCATTTTTTGTTTTTGTTGTAGATTTCTTCAAGTTATAACTTAAGCAGGTATTCGATTGTTTTCTGTTTCTGTTGTAGATCTCTTCGGGTTATAATTTAAGCTTAAATTGTTTAATCTACGTATCAATATTTGCTATTGTCTTTACTGTGCTGTATGATTACCTGGTCGACGGAAAAAAGTATTTAGTATCTATAAATATATCTGTCCTTGAAGTATTCTGTCCTTCATCCATTCCCTGACAAAGTCCTCGATATAGATGTAAAACAGTCATTCCATTTCTACACTACTGGCCATTAAAATTGCTACACCATGAAGATGACGTGCTACAGACTCGAAATTTAACCGAAAGGAAGAAGATGCTGTTATATGCAAATGATTAGCTTTTCAGAGCATTCACACAAGGTTGGCGCCGGTGGCGACACCTACAACGTGCTGACATGAGGAAAGTTTCCAACCCATTTCTCATACACAAACAGCATTTGACCGGCGTTGCCTGGTGAAACGTTGTTGTGATGCCTCGTGTAAGGAGGAGAAATGCGTACCATCACGTTTCCGACTTTGATAAAGGTCGGATTGTAGCATATCGCGATTGCGGTTTATCGTATCGCGACACTGCTGCTCGCGTTGGTCGAGATCCAAACGGCCTCGTATCAGTAGCAGTCGAGATGACAGGCATCTTATCCGGATGGCTGTAACTGCTCATGTAGCCACGTCTCGATCCCTGAGTCAACAGATGGGGACGTTTGCAAGACAAAAACCATCTGCACGAACAGTTCGACGACGTTTGCAGCAGCATGGACTATCAGCTCTGAGACCATGGCTGCGGTTACCCTTGACGGTGCATCACAGACAGGAGCGCCTGCGATTGTGTTCTCAACGACGAACCTGGGTGCACGATGGCCAAACGTCATTTTTTCGGATGAATCCAGGTTCTGTTTACAGCATCATGATGTTCGCATCCGTGTTTGGCGACGTCGCGGTGAACGCACATTGGAAGCGTGTATTCGTCATCGCTATACTGGCGTATCACCCGGCGTGATGGTATGGGTTGCCATTGGTTACACGTCTCGGTCACCTCTTGTTCACATTGACGGTACTCTGAACAGTGGAAATTACATTTCAGATGTGTTACGACCCGTGGCTCTCCCCTTTATTCGATCCCTGCGAAACCCTACATTTCAGCAGTATATTGCACGACCGCATGTTGCAGGTCCTGTACGTGCCTTTCTGGATACAGAAAATGTTCGACTGCTGCCCTGGCCAGCACATTCTCCAGATCTCTCACCAATTGAAAACGTCTGGTCAGTGGTGGCCCAGCAACTGGCTCGTCACAATACGCCAGTCACTACTCTTGATGAACTGTGGTATCGTGTTGAATCTGCATGGGGAACAGTACCTTTACACGCCATTCAAGTTCTGTTTGATTCAATGCCCAGGCGTATCAAGGCCGTTACTACGGCCAGAAGTGGTTGTTCTGGGTATGCACCCAAACATCGTGAAAATGTAATCACATGTCAGTTCTAGTATAATATATTTGTCCAATGAATACCCGTTTATCATCTGCATTTCTTCTTTGTGTAGCAATTTTAATGGCCAGTAATGTATTTTGCTTTCGTTTCGGGCCAATGAAACGCTATCGCTGGGTTTTCTGTGACGATTTCCCCCTTTCCATGCAGTAAATAAAACATTACTATCCTGTGGTAATTTTCTGTTATTGGCTCTCTAGCTTTCTCCACCCTGTGTAATCTTACTTCTTACTTAGGTGTGTTTTACATTTCTTCAAAAAATGTCATCCCTAATTTGGCTGCTTCGTAAATCGTCATTCTTCAGCCCTTCATCACTCATTCCGGTTTCATCTGCACTAAAGTAGTTGTATCAGAATGAAAATTTCACTCTGTAGTCTCTTATCTAGTCGGTGGTGGAAAACTCGTAGCAACCAATGATTTTATCTCATTCTGGTGTGTCGTGATCCTTCGAAAGACGGTGTACTTTAGATTTAAATGCTTACTTCCTACAGCGATCGAAATCGATCTAAGACTAGTGCAAGTCACTTGCAACAACTGTCACGCCAATTACTAAAAATACGCTTTACTTTTACTTTACTTTCACTATTCTTTATCTCCACTTGACGGGAAAAATCAAGAATTACTAGCTACTTAGTGATGCCGTTTTTCTTTTCATTTTCTTGAAGAGGTTTGCGTCATTCGCAGACAGTAAATCCATTTCCATAAAATAGTCTGCTGTTTCTCCTGCAGCTGCCGAACGATTTTCCTTGTGTAAATGTATTTTACTACAGAGGTCAAAGAGACGATGTGACCTCGTCGTAAAACTCAGCACTTATAGCCCAGCGTACGAAACCGGTAAGTGAGCTTCTCCAGTGTGTCTGTCCATTCTGGTGAGAATGGGTGCTATTTCCATACAATCCGTATAAGAAATAGTGTTGTAAGCATCCTGGTTTCGACAATCCTCATGTTTTTGTATGTGATAGTTAATTCGAGACATCTTAAATACGGAAATACAACGATAAACGACGAAATCTTTTCTGTTTGGTAGCTGAGTAACGCTACTGAACCAACGTTCCGAAACAGTTCCAGCTCGTCATCTTCAAGGCGAACTGCTGGGAACCACGTACGAGTACGTCTTTTGCAGACCCCGAACAACTTCCTATCTCTCCAGAAGGAGTGTGTTGCGGAGCTTTGGAAGTTAGTATCCGGGTACTAGAGAGAGACATGGTCACTAGATACCATATGCATTCTGCGCCGTTATCTGGAACTGCGGTGCCCCTTGATAAACTAAGGCTGGAACCTTTGCCCCACTTGCCAAAATTTAGTTCTCGGAACAAGATCGTATTTATTTGAAGGTAGCAAAAAGAAAACTTGAAATGCTGCTTCAGAACTACGCTGTAACTTGCTGATAACTGAATTTCTTAAGTGGAATTCTCTGCGGAAATTTGTGTTATCACGTAACATTGAACAGGATATCGGCAGTTCACGTGTGGCTTACTTAGTTTTCCTCTACAGTTTAGTACAGGTCACCCAGCGGATTCTCGAATGGGCACAGAAATACGATTCAAGATGCACAAGCACACAGTTGATCTTATCTACGTGGCTGTAGAGACTAAAATTAACTTTGTTTTTTCCAGAAAGTTTTTTTTTCAAATACAGAATTAAGTCCACTAGGTACTATTAACCTTTGAACAACTCGTGATATCTCTCGCTTATCTCCTTAGCCATACATTCTGTTTAGCCTACTGCTGTATTTTTTTAAAAAATATGAACTCGTTTGGTTTCACACGAACCATCTTCACATCTATAGAGATAGAAGCAAATAACCTACAAGTAATCTACAATGATATACATCGCTGCCATTACATCATACTTCAAGCAAATGTACACAAATGTACCTGCATATATCGATTACAAGAGTAAACCGTCCATTTCATCAGCAAATCTACAGTATGTGTTAGAGATCAGTATAGTCTTTGGATAGCATTGCTGTCCACTCTGCCCGCAAGGCAACTGCCAGCAGATTGTTTCAATGCTTCAAACAAAACTTGTGAATTACGTCTGGTAAATTTGTCATAAGTAATTAAAAATGGGATCCCAATTTGTACTAATAAACTTCATTTGAGAATATTTTTCTTGAAGTCCATCATTAAAACGTGTGGTCTGTCCGGAGTAGAAACATCACCAAAAAAATGAAATCAGAACAGCAGACGGAGTCCGCACTACTAGGCCTGTCTGCATCACGAGATGCGCCCCCTCGTGTGTGGTCCTGCGATGTTCTGCCGCTAGCATCCATGAGCTGATGTAGCAGCAGATGGCAAAGTGCTAATACACAGCAGACAATGTACAAACATTTGAAGATTTCCGTAGATGTTTGCGCAATTGAAGTTGATAGTCAGGAACACAAGTAACCCACTAAATAATGAAAAAAGTGGCATACCGCAAAAAATTCTAGATGAGCAGTACGACGCCGTTTGGAAAACGCAGAAAGAAGAGGCTTCTGGTGATGGAGTTTCCATGGAAATGGAAACAGGAAAATTGTTTACAGAATGTCTGCGGAGGAAGACTACTACTCAAAACTGGAAAATTGCTTTCTCATTTACTCTAAAGCAATGCAGTTACATTAAAGACCTGATTGACATACTTACCAGTATCTTCTGCGTAACGTACAAGAAAGATATACCTGAAACATGTCGCCAGCCACTCAGAGAAACGTTGAAATTTAATTAGCAAACGGACTGGCTGGATTTATAAATGGGCGTAGCACAAGGGACTGCTCGCAAGTCGTGAATAAAATTGCAGAACAGATCAATTATTATAGTTCGTCGTTTTGCCTTTGTTCATAGATTTTGATAAACGTTTAGACTCAGTCGCAACTAAATTTGTACTAACGGCTCGTGTGAAACATCACAATGATTCAGTCTAAGAATGCTGAAAAATGTGTCAATGCAATAACTTTCGTCAGATTTCAACAAAATAGCTGGAAATTCAGAACTGAGTAAGGAGTTTTGCAACAAGGTTGCACAAACCAAAACTATTCTCATCAGCCCTAACGAAAGTTTTCTGCTGCCCCATCCAATTACAGAAACGAAGTAACAAGTTCGCTCTTTTGGCCAAAAGAGGAAATACATAAATATTTGTTAACAAATTAAAAGCCTCTACCTACCTGTTAACGCAAACACATCCGCACCATGACACTGTATTACGAGTAGTTGCCTATTCTGCAGATATACTTCAACAACGATGGAAAACTTTTACATGGAACGTTTGTAAGTAGAACTTAAAATAATTTATAGTTAATTTAGTCAGACATCGAAAAGAAAGTTGTGCAAATCGATAATGAGTCATAGAATTGACTGAGGAGTTTTTGTATTTATGGTAGGTGAAGGCTACAAGTGGATGGACGACAAAAATAAAATGGAGAGCATTTGGTAAACTTAACAAAAGTCCATAATAAAACTTCTGATGTACATGAAACTGTAATTTTGCGAACGATGTGTGCTACGATGTTTGACTCGTGGCCTGTGGAATTCCAGCGCAAAAACCGTTGAAATACTGAGAATTACTCTGCGAGCGACAGAGACAGCCATGGTGGCAGATAAAGACAAACGAAAGAATCAGGCAACAGCCTGGAGTAGGAATAGTAAGACCGTAATGAAAATGAAATTGAATTAAATGGGACGAAAACGTGGTAGAAAGACCAAAGAATTTCTCTGTTGAATTCCAAGAAACAAAAAGAGTCCGGGAGGACTGTATAATATGGTAGGTGGATAAATGACGCAGGAAAAAAATGTGTAGTAGTATCAGCTGTGAGATATGTATGGAGGAAACTTTTATCCACTCGTTAATGTTTAATGGGTGGTAGTGGTGGTGATAGAGCCACCTCTCAAAGTAACAAACCAACGCTTTTACTTCTAAATCTCTTATTCTCAATCCACATACTCCAAGAACATTCACTGCTTTCATCCCAAACTTCGAGTGCAACAAGTCATCATAAAACACTTTCCCTAGTCGTCTGTCAGTGCACGCGGGTACTGTTGAACCACTATCAGATATACTGTCACCATTAGCATTTTTGCCAGTCATGGTCCGTCTTCCATAATTTTTGGTGGGACTGTCACTTGATTGTGCTGCGCTGACGTAACTCTACAATACATAGTTATTCAGGTTCATTTTCGGAACGTACTTTGCAATTTTGTGTGTTCGCATGAGTAATTATAGCTCCTTGTTCGATTCGCATCTTTGTTATATTAGGTGAGGATCAATAATTAGTACAGCCACGAGATCCGCCAGTGGGCAGTTCTGCATGTTATGAGATTTTGTATCTACTGAGTTTGATGTTAAGTCTCTCCTGAATTATTTTCCTCACGAAATCATTTTTCAACTCTTCGATCTCTAATACTTATTTGCGCATCTGCTCATTTCAGCTTCGTTTGTGAATGCAAGACTTTGAGGTGAAATCTATTTCAACTTTTTATCAACCGTGCTCCTCCAGCGGAAAAAAACATTATTATATATGAATTCGGCAGCTACACTGTTTATATTCAGTTTTCAGCTAACTAAGGTACGATCGAGTCGCAGTGAGCCTATAAACACGTGCTCAAACGAAGAGTGCTTCGAAAAGTTGCTTAGAAGTTATTTATTTTCCATTCGTTACCTATCAGAACATATCCTCTGTGCTGAATGTATGTTTTCTACGAAAGCTACACTTACATTGATGGATGTGTTAGGAGAGTTAGAGGATCTTGGTTGCAATTTATCTTGGTTTCGCTTATGTTAAAGGACCCTTTATTGCTTCGTTGCTCTGTGAAAGTATGTCAGCCACCTCATATTTCAGTAAAAGTAGTCATATCCCGTTGTTTTCCATTTATGGATCATTCATGCAAAGGGTAATATCTGAAGGGGATCAAAGTTGGAGACATACACACATTAAAAAAAAAAAAAAGTTTTGAGTCATCCCGGTTCCGAGAGTTCCGGAACGTATAGAGAAAATTGGATTAGAGATTAACATAACCTTTTTTATCGGTCATGAAAACCATATATTGTGTGTTGTACCACCATACAGCGAGACCTTCAGAGGTGGTGGTCCACACACCGGTACCTCTAATACCCAGAAGCACGTCCTCTTGCATTGATGCATGCCTGTATTCATCATCGCATGCTATAAACAAGTCCATGAAGGCGCTGTGGGTCCAGATTGTCCCACTCCTCAACGGCGGTTCGGCGTAGATCCCTCAGAGTGGTTGGTGAGTCACATGGTCCATAAACAGCTCTTTTCAATATATCCCACGCTTGTACGATAGGGTTTATGTCTGGAGAACATGCTGGCCACTCTAATCAAGAGATGTCCTTATCCTGAAGGAAGTCATTCACAAGATTTGCACGATGGCGGCGCGATTTGTCGTTCATGAAAACGAATGCCTCGCAAATATGCTGCCGATATGGTTGCACTATCGGTCAGAGGATGGCATTCACGTATCGTACAGCCGTTACGGTGCCTTCCATGACCACCAGCGGCGTACGTCCGCCCTACATAATGCCACCCCAAAACAGCAGGGAACCTCCACCTTGCAGCACTCGCTGGACAGTGGGTCGCCTCCAAACACCGACGATTGTGTGCTTGAAGGCATATGCGACACCCATCGTTGAAGAGAACGCGATGCCAATCCTCAGCGGTCTATTCGGCATATTGTTGGACCCATCTGTACAGCGCTGCGTGGTGTCGTGGTTGCAAAGATGCACCTCGCCGTGGACGTCGGGAGTGAAGTTACGCATCATGCAACTTATCGCGCACAGTTCGAGTCGTAACACGACGTCCTGTGGCTGCACGGAAAGCATTATTCAACATGGTGGCGTTGCTGTCAGGGTTCCTCCGAGCCATTTTCCGTAAGTAGTGGTCATCCACTGCAGCAGTAGCCCTTGAGCAGCCTAAGGGACGCATGTCACCGACAGCTGCTATCTCTCTTTATCTCCTCCATGTCCGAACAACATCGCTTTGGTTCATTGCGGGACGCCTGGACACTTCCCTTTTTGAGAGCCCTTACTGGCACAAAGTAACAATGCGGACGCGATCGAACCGCTGTATTGACCGTCTAGTCATGGTTGAACTACAGACAACACGAGCCGTGTACCTCCTTCCCGGTGGAATGACTGGAACTGATCGGCTGTCGGACCCCTCCGTGTAATAGACGCTGCTCATGCATGGTTGTTTACCTCTTTGGGCGGATTTTGTGACATCTCTGAACAATCAAAGGGACTGTGTCTGTGGTACAATATCCACAGTCAACGTCTGTCTTCAGGAGTTCTGGGAACGGGGATGGTTCAAAACTTTTTTTTGATGTGTGTAGTATGCTACGTACTCGCTTGTTAAATTTGGAAGGTAGTGCCTTTCAGTTGCTATACACATAAATTCTGACTACAAAGCTGCGATCTCGTTGTTACCTACCTGCTCGCCTAAAGCAATAACACAACGAACAATAAAGTATAAAAGTGCGGATTTAAAATCGTGTGTTCCATTTGCAGTGCAGAAATGACTGCGTTGTTACACAACAGACAAAAAAGTAGCGGTATAGACAGTACCAAGCACGTCGAGTAAATAATCTGTGGCGTATTAGCTTCCGCGGACGTGGGTGAAGGGTCCGGAGGGTTCGCACTAATTCTAGTCTCCCGCTGACCTAGTCGGCGCGATTTCTCCACGCCAAGATCTGTACGCAGCGAGCCACAATGCTCCTAATTGCACCTCCACTTCATAAATCACGAGGAAATTTCAGGTATTCTTGCTTCTCTGCTCAGTTTTTATGAGTCTGTACCTGCAGACATTCGGCCATACATAATGTTCTCCGTATGATTACCTACAGTGATTTATAAGGGATCGTAATCGAAAGCTTAGATGATTGCTTTCTGTTACATTGCAGGTAGTAATTCAGAGCAAGGGCATTTTACTTTCCTGTACACATTGATGACAACGTTACCGCAAACTGAAATTTTCAAGTGACCGTATATAGTGTAAAGCGCAATCCCATCAAATATTTATCAAAAGGTAAATCATAGCGTGACTGCTTAATTTCATTAAACTGGTGTGTACTAACTGTAGATATTCATTGTACAGATTTATATCTAGAAGATTAGTAATTTTGTAGTAGTAATTTGCACATAAAGAAGCAAGAATACACGTGGACGCACATGACTTTTACAGCAGATGGTTTCTGTGTCCTTTCAGTTTCTAATTTCGAACTATCGACTTTTTTTTAAAAATATATCTAACTTCACTACAGTAGTCAAGCCATAGTCGCAGTAAATTACAGAAAGATTACATGACTAATTTCGGTGAAGCTCAGTCACCACTATCAAGTATGAAATAAGTCGGCCATCCATTAAGAGAAATTGAAATATAAGTAACATCTAACCACAACACCTTTGTCGTAGGAAACATTATTGTGAATTTCTCATGTTAAATTAAACATCATGATGCACTACTGGCAAAGAAGCAACGTCACTGCAATTCATTGCTGTGAAGCTTTTATCTATACAGAAAATTAAAGTCTTCGTATATGTTGTATTAGGATCGGCGTTGTCCAAATTCTTGCATAATGAACTTAACGAGTGAAAATCTTGTCTTATTAATCACAACAATTCTGCTGTTATTCTGAAACATACATCACTCAAGTATGAGGTGGAACCGTTAACTGAAGTATCGAAACTCATCTTGATGAAATTAATGAAATAACAACATCCATCCGTGAATACTGTGTGTTATTATCTGTGTATATTGTCTCCAAACCAATTGGTCAACTCGGAGACAAAAATCTCCACATCTCAACGTCTTAAAGTTGAAAATGCATAGCTTGTAATTCTGATCACAGCACTCAATAGCGTTGTGCCCAAGAAACAACTGTTTCCTTGCACGACACATATACAGTCGAAGTTAACACATACACATAACTGATCAACACGATGGACACAGGACTCACTGCGCTCAGTAGTACTGTGTCCAAGAAACAGCTGTTTGCTTTGAAGACACGTATACAGCCGAAGTTAGCATGTGGCTGACCAACACGATGGAGGCAGTATCACAAGATTACAAGCTAGGTATTTTCAACTATTAGACGTTGAGATGTGGAGATTTTTGTCTCAGAGTTGACCAGTTGGTATGCAGATAATGTATACAGATAATGCACTGCCATTAATCATGTTTAAGTAGACATTTACTTTTTCGATATTATTTTTAGATGCTCTATACGTTTTATACACTCCTGGAAATGGAAAAAAGAACACATTGACACCGGTGTGTCAGACCCACCATACTTGCTCCGGACACTGCGAGAGGGCTGTACAAGCAATGATCACACGCACGGCACAGCGGACACACCAGGAACCGCGGTGTTGGCCGACGAATGGCGCTATCTGCGCACCATTTGTGCACCGCCGCCGTCAGTGTCAGCCAGTTTGCCGTGGCATACGGAGCTCCATCGCAGTCTTTAACACTGGTAGCATGCCGCGACAGTGTGGACGTGAACCGCATGTGCAGTTGACGGACTTTGAGCGAGGGCGTATAGTGGGCATGCGGGAGGCCGGGTGGACGTACCGCCGAATTGCTCAACACGTGGGGCGTGAGGTCTCCACAGTACATCGATGTTGTCGCCAGTGGTCGGCGGAAGGTGCACGTGCCCGTCGACCTGGGACCGGACCGCAGCGACGCACGGATGCACGCCAAGACCGTAGGATCCTACGCAGTGCCGTAGGGGACCGCACCGCCACTTCCCAGCAAATTAGGGACACTGTTGCTCCTGGGGTATCGGCGAGGACCATTCGCAACCGTCTCCATGAAGCTGGGCTACGGTCCCGCACACCGTTAGGCCGTCTTCCGCTCACGCCCCAACATCGTGCAGCCCGCCTCCAGTGGTGTCGCGACAGGCGTGAATGGAGGGACGAATGGAGACGTGTCGTCTTCAGCGATGAGAGTCGCTTCTGCCTTGGTGCCAATGATGGTCGTATGCGTGTTTGGCGCCGTGCAGGTGAGCGCCACAATCAGGACTGCATACGACCGAGGCACACAGGGCCAACACCCGGCATCATGGTGTGGGGAGCGATCTCCTACACTGGCCGTACACCACTGGTGATCGTCGAGGGGACACTGAATAGTGCACGGTACATCCAAACCGTCATCGAACCCATCGTTCTACCATTCCTAGACCGGCAAGGGAACTTGCTGTTCCAACAGGACAATGCACGTCCGCATGTATCCCGTGCCACCCAACGTGCTCTAGAAGGTGTAAGTCAACTACCCTGGCCAGCAAGATCTCCGGATCTGTCCCCCATTGAGCATGTTTGGGACTGGATGAAGCGTCGTCTCACGCGGTCTGCACGTCCAGCACGAACGCTGGTCCAACTGAGGCGCCAGGTGGAAATGGCATGGCAAGCCGTTCCACAGGACTACATCCAGCATCTCTACGATCGTCTCCATGGGAGAATAGCAGCCTGCATTGCTGCGAAAGGTGGATATACACTGTACTAGTGCCGACATTGTGCATGCTCTGTTGCCTGTGTCTATGTGCCTGTGGTTCTGTCAGTGTGATCATGTGATGTATCTGACCCCAGGAATGTGTCAATAAAGTTTCCCCTTCCTGGGACAATGAATTCACGGTGTTCATATTTCAATTTCCAGGAGTGTAGTTCGACAAAAGAGAGAGGAACTATGACCAGACATCCTAATAATGCTAAAAAATTCTTTTATAATTTTGTAAAAAACATAATTATAGCAAGTCCCTGCTCTATTAGCAGTGTACAAGAGGTCGTAGAGTTCTACAAAACAATGTGAGGCAGGGCGATGGTCTGTGCACTGAAAGGTGCTCCGAGTAAGATGGCATTAGGCATGGTGGCGGCGTTGTGCCTGCATCCTTTGGCATAGAGCGTCACAGCAGTGTTCAGACATAAATACAGAAAGCGAACTGATCACTCCAGTCGAGTGGTGCCGTAATGTTGCAGTACTGGTACAACACGCTAGCGCTATGTGGCCACCCCATCAAGCACCAGATGGAACGCACGTCCAAATGTAAAGTACCTATGGTTGTAGGAATCATCCGTATAGCCACAGTATTCAGGGATGACACCACCTTTGAAGCGTGCTGTGTTCCATCAACTGCCGATAGCGAATAAGATTTGGTCTTCCTCCAAATGCTTTGCATAAATGGCGCTGCATGGCAATAACTTCTCTCCTTCTGTAAAGTGCACACAATTCACAGACTATGCAGTTTTTTTCCTATTCTTTTTACTTTTGTGTCAGCCATAATTTGTAATGCTTGACAACAAGGGAGATGTCTGTCCCATTGCTGCTGTCACTCTTAAGCAAACATCATACCTTTTACGCTAGCCCCCCCCCCCCCCCTCTCTCTCTCTCTCTCTCTCTCTCTCTCTCTCTCTCTCTCTCTCTGTGTGTGTGTTTGTGTGTGTGTGTGTGTGTGTGTGTGTGTGTGTGTGTGTGTGTGGTGTCGTGTTTCCCGCACCCATGCTAATCTCTGAGATAAAAAGGCTATCACCTAGCACTTATAAGGAAGATGTGGTTGCAGAGGATGTCAAATAATGCTGATCTGATGAGAAAAGAGAAGCGCTCTCCGGCTCATACGTGAGCAATTTCTTATTAGTGTATACTGAAGACATACATACACGGAAGACAAACACTAGAGACATGCAGGAATTTCCGTCACGTTGACATCTGAACGAAAGTCTTTAAATAATTCTGAAGAATGTACCATACAAAGTGTAAGATGGAGAATAAAGGCCCTGTCCGGTCGATCAAGAGTTTCAATTAACTTTCCAGGAGACATCATGTATATTTTTAATAACTGACAATGAAATAAATCTGCTAGATGACATTCAGTTTGGCTTTAAGAAAGGTAAAGGCATCGTTCAGACAGACCCAACGTTGCACTTGATAATGGTAGCAAGACCGCTCAGTACACGTTCATAGTATTTGTCGAACTAGGGCGTTCGACAATGTAAAAAGGTACAAAATCTTCGAAATTCTGAGAAAAATAGAGGTGAGCTATAGGGAAAGGTGGGCAATACCTACGAAAACGAAGAGGGAACTGTAAGATTCGAAGACCAAGAACGAAGTGCTCGGATTAAAAATGGAGTAATACAGGGATATAATGCTTCGCTGCTGCTGTTCAATTTATGCTGCGAAGAAACAATGGAGAAATAAAGTACAGGCTCAAGAATGGGATTAAAATTCAGCTTGAAATGATATCGCTGATAAGAATCGCTGATGTCATTGCTACCTTCAGTAAAATTTAAGCATTGCGGGACTGATGAGTCCAGAATGTGAATTGAGAATATACAGGAAAAAGACAAAAGTAATGAGGAGTAGCAGAAATAAGAAAAGCGAGAGACTTAACACCAAAATTGGTATATGACGAACGAGACTGTGGTCAGATAATTCTACTACTTTGGAAGCATAATAATCCATAACGGACGAAGCAAGGAGAACATAAAATGTAGAATAGCACGTACGAAGAGATCTTTCCTGGCCAAAACAAGTATAGTAGCAAACATCTATCCTAATTCGAAGACTAAATTTTTAAGAATGTACTTTAGGAACACAGCATTGTACGTTAGTGAACCATGGACTGAGGGAAAACGGGGAAAGAAGACAATCGAAGTGTTTGTGATGTGGTGCTACAGAAAAATGTTGAAAATTAAGTAAGCTGATAAGATGAGGAATGCCGGCCGAAGTGGCCGTGCGGTTAAAGGCGCTGCAGTCTGGAACCGCAAGACCGCTACGGTCGCAGGTTCGAATCCTGCCTCGGGCATGGATGTTTGTGATGTCCTTAGGTTAGTTAGGTTTAACTAGTTCTAAGTTCTAGGGGACTAATGACCTCAGCAGTTGAGTCCCATAGTGCTCAGAGCCATTTGAACCATTTGATAAGATGAGGAATGACAAAGTTCTCCGCATTATCAGCGAAGAAAGGAACATACGAAAGACGCCGACAGGAAAAGGGGACAGGATCATGGGATATGCTTTAAGACATCAGGCAATAATTTCCATGGTTCTATAGGGTGCAAATGCTGCTCTGAGATGAAGACGTTGGCACACTAGAGGAAATGCCGCCGGCCATATCATGTCAGTCAGAAAGAAACTGTGTAACTTACATTTGTAAAGCGGCTGAGGGAAACCCTGTGAATATGTGAATTTCTCATATAGACAAGGAATTTCTGGTACTAGTCATTTTATACTATATCATTTTAATAAACATCACACAATCGATTTCCTAAAACAAATATATAGTGACAGAGGTGCAAAGTTTGGTTAAATTAATATAGTGAAGGTCTGTAAAAGTATGTAATCATTCACGTAGCCACGTGCCACTGTAGAAAGTATATAACCTTTTACAAATACAGGCTTATTTCCCATAATTATATTTCGTTGTCTGTTGATGGTGCACCAGGGCGAGTCACAGTTATAAAGTAATTAAATGCTACTACAAGTTAATTTCAGACCCTCCCCCCCTCCTCATAGCAAATAGTGAACTTCGGTTTTCATTCAAAACAAGACGAATATAATGTAAAATGTAGCATCTAGTTCGGAAATAGTACATACCTACGTAATTATACTATGCATAAAAATATATATGAGAGAAGGACCTGACAATAGAATTAATTCTGGAGACGCGCCGTATTTACCAAAGTAAATACATTCGTAACTTCACTGGTAGCAAAATGTCATTATACAGGGTGTTTCAAACGAACATACCGGTTTTAAGGCGTTGTAGCATTTATTACGTTCAACTTACGGTTGTAAATAATACATCAAATGAAAGAGCAACCCAAACAGATTTGTTAGTATACCTGTGCGCAATGGGAAAGGTATGGAATGGCATAGAGCAGGGCTTCCAACCTTTTCAGCTGGCGGACCCCTTCTTCAGTCGAAAATCCATGGCGGACCCCTAGTCAGTCAAGAGCACAGTAACTTTAAATTTCAGAGCGAAACCCATGGGAACTGAAAGCTTCTTAATGCAAGTGCCATGTTCCCAACAGGCCCGCTCCCCCCCCCCCCCCCCCTCCCGAAGTATCAATAGTCTTTGAATTAGAGATGAATGAAAACAGCTTGAAATTAACGATCCAATTTGAATTCCCACTGTATCCAGACACTTACTAGTGGATTTACTCCCTTTGTTCAACACACTATAGCCTGATTAAAATTATTTGGTAATTTACATTTCACACGTTGGAGCTGCCTTCCTCCAAGAGCAATCAACGTCACGTCCAAACTGTTCGCTGTTGACAAGCTGCCTCTTGTGGTCTGTTCACTTCCACCGTTTGACTACTGTTGTGTAAGGAGCATGCATATTTCGTAACAGTCGTGTGTGTGTGTATGTGTGTGTGTGTGTGTGTGTGGTTTTTCGTGAAGAAAAATGTTCAAATGTGTGTAAAGTCCATGGGGCTTAATTGCTGAGGTCATGAGTCCCTAGTCCTACACACTATTAACCTAAGTTTAACTTCCGCTGAGGAGAACACACACACACACACACACACACACACACACACACACACACACACACACAGGCGCGCACACACACACACACACACACACACACACACACACACACACACACAGGCGCGCGCACACACACACACACACACACACACACACAAACACACACACACACACACACACACACGATCCTGAGGGAGGACTCGAACCTCCGGCAGAAGTGGCCGCGCAGTCCACGACGACATGGCGCCCTAGACTGCGCGGCCATTCCGCGCGGCTGTTAAGAAAAGAGGCCATGATTCGGGATACAAACACATCACGAAAGAAAAGAGGCAAAGGAATTGCCTTTAAAGGACTATTGTGACATCTGTTGTGCAATGTGTGGGAATTCATTCACCCAGTTTACATGCGTTTCCAAAACCGGATTTCGTAAGCCGATGTCCCAGTTCCGCTTTTTGTTGGTCAGGTAAACACTTCAAAATCGATCCTGGAAATCTGCTTCTATAAAGCCGTATTTCAGTTGCAGAATCGATTTTCGTGCCCATGTAAACAGCTCGGAAAGTCTAGTTATTTTTAAGTCATTGCGTATCTACTGAACGGCTGCTGTCAGTCCATAGCCGGCAGCTAGCATGCGGCGCTGCAACAGTGTACTGTCAGTTGGAGGCTGGCAACTGGCAGGCGGCGTGGCAACAGTTTAGCCACAGCTGACAACTTCAACTACTACTTGGACACTATATCGTAGCAGTCAGCCTCGACTGTAAACAAATTAGGAAAACAAACAAACAGACTCTCTTCTTTCTATGTAAGAAGACAAAGCACTTCACAGAACGTAAGACTTTTTTTCTCACAGGTAACAGTTCTGGCAGAGGAGGCACGTGAAAAGTCCTCATTTCCAGAATGAGATATCATTCTGGAAACATCCCCCAAGGCTGTGGCTAAGCCATGTAGCCGCAATATCCTTTCTTTCAGGAGTGCTATTTCTGCAAGGTTCGCAGGAGAGCTTCTGCAAAGTTTGTAAGGTAGGAGACGAGGTACTGGCGGAAGTAAAGCTGTGAGGATGGGGCGTGAGTCGTGCTTGGGTAGTTCAGATGGTAGAGCACTTGCCCGTGAAAGGCAAAGGTCCCGAGTTCGAGTCTCGGTCCGGCACACAGTTTTAATCCGCCAGGAAGTTTCATATCAGCGCACACTCCGCTGCAGAGTGAAAATCACATTCTGGAAACATCCCCCAGGCTGTGGCTAAGCCGGGTCTCCGCAATATCCTTTCTTTCAGGAGCGCTAGTTCTGCAGGGTTCGCAGGAGAGCTTCTGTAAAGTTTGTAACGTAGGAGACGAGGTACTGGTGGAAATAAAGCTGTGAGGACGGGGCGTGAGTCATGTTTGGGTAGCTCAGATGGTAGAGCACTTGCCCGCGAAAGGCAAAGGTCCCGAGTTCGAGTCTCGGTCCGGCACACAGGTTTAATCTGCCAGGAAGTTTCAAGTCCTCATTTGTTTACGCTCGAAGCCAGTTGCCACAATATAGTGTCAGAGTAATAGCAAGTAATTGTAATTGAAGTATAGGCAGGCCGTATGTTTAACTGAGAGGACGGAATATAATACAAAGAAAAGAAATTAGCTTTAGAGATCATTTTAATTTTCGTAACAAAATATCAATGTCAGCAGAATTCAATCAATAATTATTTTGTAAATGATAGAAGACAGAAACAGATTGCTACAGAGTTATAGTTCAGGTACGTTCACTGAGCATCTACGAAGAAAAATGCTTTCTTCTTTACTATAGGATTATTACTGTAGGAATAATAATGGAATCCTAATGTGATGGTTGAGGGTGCTTCTGCTGACACAGTTTTGAAAAGTTGGGTTAAATTCTTGACAACTGGAGACGGATGTCTGGTTCCGCATCTAGACAGCTTCGGTACTTCTTTTTGTGGACAGCATAGATCGAGAATGCAGATTCACACGTGTATGTTGTGGCAAACGGAAGAAGTACACATTTTGCCTTTTCAACAATAGGGTAGTATTTCTTGTTATCCAAAAGGATCAAAAAGTGTGAGTAACAGTCAATGTCAAAACTTGATTTCAAGGTAGGGTCTGTGGCAATTTCTATCAACCCCTATATTCATTTGATGATAGAATGTTCGGCTTTTTGGATACAGTGAATGGGTTGACCACCCATTCGTATTTCTGCAGATTCTCACCTTCATCTGTTGGGAAATAATGCTCCAACAATGACATCAAGCTTCGGAGATGTTCCAGGATTTGATGGAACGAATTCTTCCCAAGCGCCAATGTTTTGTTTTCAAAAACTCCTTGAGAAGAGGAAAACACTCGATCTCCCCCTTCTCGACAGTCTCTGCCCAAAAACTGATTTTCCTCTTGAATGCTAGAACTTTGTCGATAGCAGTGACCTTTGTTTCACTTTGCCCTTGGAGTGAAATATTCATATTGTTCAGACTGGAGAAAATATCTCACAAAATAGGCAAGTATACACTACCAATTTTCGTCATTAATAAGGTCTGATAATTTGGTGTTATGCTCCGAAAGGAAAGCTAAGACTTCCAATCTTAATTCGTACAACCGAGAGAGTGCATTCCCACGTGAGAGCCTCCTCGCTTCTTTGTGGAGAAGCAGGGAACGATGAAGGCCTCCCATATCTTCACACAGTATTGTGAAAAGTCTTGACTTCAACGGCCTTTATTTTATACAGTTAATGATTTGAATGTATTCGTCTAAAACTTTCTTGGAAGAAGCGGGCATTTGTTTCGTAGCTAAAGCATATCTGTGGAGAGCACAATGACTACTGCTGCAATTCTTGGCGTTTTCTTTTATTTTCGTTATTGCTCCGACTGTAGGACCCGTCAATTGCTTTTGTACCAACTGTGCACGCATATATGCAATTAGACCATGAAACTCCGTTAGTCCTTAGAAAATCATCCAATAGATGGAATATTTCAGCACCTGTTGTGCTGGCAGGTAGTGGTCTGCACAATAAGAGGTCCTCCTCAAAACATCCAGAATATTCATAACGGACAAAAGCCAATAAATTCGCTAATCCTGCAACATCAGTGGATTCATTTATCTGCAGAGAAAATAAATTGTGTTGGATGCTAGAAACAAGAGTGTCTTTCACATCATTTGACATGTCTCTTGACAGTATTGCTTGATAATGGCACTGAAGATACAAGCTTCACTCCTTTTCGTCTAGCATGCAAGAGACAATATCATTAACACACGGCTTTATGAGATTTTCTGCAATGGTATGAGCTTTACCTGTTTTTGACACTCGGTAACTAACCAAGAAAAATGGTTCAAATGGCTCTAAGCACTATGGGACTTAACATCTGTGGTCATCGGTCCCCTAGAACTTAGAACTAATTAAACCTAATTAACCTAAGGACATCACACACATCCATGCCCGAGGCAGGATTCGAACCTGCGACCGTAGCAGTCGCGCGGCTCCGAACTGAGCGCCTAGAACCGCGAGACCACCGCGGCCGGCAACTAACCAAGAAAGAAGCTTTTAATGAATTTTCATTAATTTTTCTTTCCATGGGTTTTCATGCAATGCTGAGAAGCAGCTAGTTCAGCACTCTTCCTTTTGAAAAAATCGATGTCTTTAGCCTGGAAATCCGGGTGAGTACCTTCAAAATGACGGCGCAACTTAACTGGAACCATTGAACTGTTCGGAAGGACTCGCGCACAAATTACACACTGAGTTTCACCCTCCTTTGTCTCCATAAAGCCCATTTCTAAATTCTTTCGTTGTACTTACGCTTCTTGGTTATTTCACTTCCACGGGATATTGCAACCAATGGAGTACTTGCAGCGTTTTCACATAATAAATCCAGCTGTGGAGCTTCTTGTGATTGTTCTTCCTTTGGTCCTCCTCCCTCCTCATTCATTTCAACTGGAAACTTCCCCTGTTGTGAAGGCGATGGAGAAACTACACCCTTCTTCAATGGTCCTGACTTCAAATGGCTCTGAGCACTATGCGACTTAACTTCTGAGATCATCAGTCGCCTAGAACTTATAACTAATTAAACCTAACTAACCTAAGGACATCACACACACCCATGTCCGAGGCAGGATTCGAACCTGCGACCATAGCGGTCGCTCGGCTCCAGACTGTAGCGCCTAGAACAGCACGGCCACTCCGGCCGGCACAACACCAATTCCAATAGTTTTTACTGTATATACTCAGACCCCCATGAACCATGGACCTTGCCGTTGGTGGGGAGGCTTGCGTGCCTCAGCGATACAGATAGCCGTACCGTAGGTGCAACCACAACGGAGGGGTATCTGTTGAGAGGCCTGACAAATGTGTGATTCCTGAAGAGGGGCAGCAGCCTTTTCAGTAGTTGCAGGGGCAACAGTCTGGATGATTGACTGATCTGGCCTTGTAACACTAACCAAAACGGCCTTGCTGTGCTGGTACTGCGAACGGCTGAAAGCAAGGGGAAACTATAGCCGTAATTTTTCCCGAGGGCATGCAGCTTTACTGTATGGTTAAATGACGATGGCGTCCTCTTGAGTAAAACATTCCGGAGGTAAAATAGTCCCCCAGAGCTGTTTACCAAGTAATCAAAAAATGGCTCTGAGCACTATTGCACTAAACATCTGAGGTCATCAGTCCCCTAGACTTAGAACTACTTAAACCTAAGTAACCTAAGGACATTACACACATCCATGTCCGAGGCAGGATTCGAACCTGCGACCGTAGCGGTCGCTCGGCTCCAGACTGTAGCGCCTAGAACCGCAGGGCTACTCCGGCCGGCTCCTGATTTCAGCCACCGATCCGTGTTAGAGGTAATAAACTAGTCAAAAATCGACTTACGAAATAGGTAGTGCACTGACAAAGCAAGTTTAACATTTAATTATGTCTGGGGCCGCATACGTGCCAGCGAGCGCTGTGATTGGTCGACAAAGGTTGCTCCGCGCATGCGTAAAAGGTTTCAGCGCACCTAGCGCCGTTTGCCGGCCCACTAACGACCTCCGTATTGTTGCGAAACAGTCAATCAGAGAAGCCGCATTCCCCGGCAATAAACTTTGTATGCGTTTTCACTTAGGAACTGCAAAGGCTGCTTGGGAATACGACCTGAAGTAAAAGTACACATGTTTTTCGCACGAAAAAAAATAGTGATGAATTTGATTTTCACATTTTTATTCAATAATTTTACTCATTATTTTACATGATTTGGAGAAAGGTGGCCGCGGACCCCCTAGAAAGAGCTGGCGGATCCCTAAGGGGTGTTGAACGAGTGCGAGTCTTTCACGCTTTGCCCCAAGGAATATATCCGCGGAAAGTTTATGGGCCTTTCTTTTTCGGTGAATCAACTGTAACTGATGTTTCTTATCTTGATGTGCTACAGCTATAGTCCGTGCCTCAAATGTTTATTTGGGAGCAAGATGGTGCGCCGCCTCGCCGACGTAACTCAGTACGTGACTGGCTAAACGACGTTGTATCCGACCGGTGGATTGGGCGCAAGGGGCCGGTTGACACAGCATTTTATGCGTGACCTCCACGTTCACACACGATCTGACGCGATCGTGTGTATGGGCCTCCGATACCAGCTGATCGATCCTACCTTAGAAACAGTGTTACTGCAACAGTTACTCCTGACACATTGATCAAGGTTTCGGCACAACACGCCTATCGACTCGATGTGTGACCGGTGTTCACACTGAATAATTGCAAGAAAACTGTTTGTGTTTCTCTTCCATTTAGTGTATTATTTATGATAGTAAGGTGAATGTAATATGTGCTACAAAGCCTTAAAGCCTGTATATTCATTTTGAAACACCCTGTATTTACGAGAACTATAGTTACTTAGGAAAGAGTACGTACAAGTTTTGAAATACAGCAATGTTGACAGCAGAAATTTAATAAAAAATAAACATTAAAATAATTAAAATTACTGTAGCCAAAATAATCCAATCGCAAATACATTAGTTTCACTATAGCTATAATTTTTTTCCTGTAACGAAGTGAATTGCGGAGAAATCCTTACTGAAATGCAGATATCAAACTGATGAGCTGTACTGCAGATGAATGACAGATGCATGAACGTCGTTTTAAAGATTACTTTCTTTTACAACGTTTTGAGTCTGAAAACTATAAAGGATTATTCTCGTATAACATAACCCGCTGCTAATGGTGAAAAGTGTATTGGTGAAGAAAGATGAAAACAGAGTTTGCTCAATGCAGAACTCTTTTAAAACATGTTTATTTGTTTAAAACGAAATTCAAAGATAACAACGTACTAACACAAAGCCAGTCCGATAGACCCTGTTCGCCAAGTTTTCCCAGACAAGTTAGCACAACTAGGGGCATAGGTACTAATGTACTTGCCACTAGTCTTTATTTTTAGCCGTGAATGAGTGTGCATTGCGGACGGCGTTTAGACGCACCCACTTCGGTGGAAGATTGCGACGAAATTACAGCAGCAACAGGAAAGGTTGTCTGCACGGGCGAACCCAGTTCAGCGAAGAGGGGCTTTCCCGTGCTGCGGAAGACGGTCAGCGGTCACTGCCTCACGTTGCCCCGACTGAATGGCGCTCTCACGTGGCGCCGGTATTCGCAGAATTTCACCGCGATCACAGCATCACAGGCGTGCTTTCCTCATACGTACAACAGCTCCAGGAGAAGCAGGCACCAGATTCGAAACATACATATCCGTACTGAATCTACATACTCTGCGTAGCTAATGACACTATTACGGTCGCTGGCAGGAAAGGACGATTCTTTTTTTTTTCCAGTAGTCTTTCAACTCGTTTGATAATGTCAGTTTTTTGTCTAGCTTGCAGGAGTTACACTGTCCGAGAAAAATCGTGAAACCCTCAGAAGACATAGTCGGATGTCAATGTAACTTCGCATACGTACACCTTATTGGTGGGTGTTTAAATGATTACAGTTGCAATTCCTGTGACAGGTACAACGAATAACAGATCGCTTTACTTTTGTTAGTGATTAAATGTTAGGGTAATGCTAGGCTTAGGTAATGTTAGGTTTAATGCTGGCAGGATATATAAGAGGTACAAACAGCCTCAGTTGCGGACTGATCACTGTGAAGGACACGGAGATCCCGTGTACTCATGTGAGATAACGTCATCAGCACCTGACAGTGTTTGAAAGGGGCCTGCATTGCATGTCTTCATTTGACCGTATTGCGCGCCAAGCGCATCATAATTCATTCACATTTGCAGCCGGTGCTTGCCATCCGAGAACAAGTACACTACTGACCATTTAAATTGCTACACCAAGAAGAAATGTAGATGGTAAACGGGTATTCATTGGACACACACACACACACACACACACACACACACACACACACACATATATATATATATATATATATATATATATATATATATATATATATATATATAACTGACATGTGATTACATTTTCACGCAGTTACGGGGCATAGATCCTGAGAAATCAGTACCCAGAACAACCACCTCTGGCCGTAATAACGGCCTTGATACGCGTGGGTATTGAATCAAACAACTTGGATGGCGTGTAAAGGTACTGTTGCCCATGCAGCTTCAACACGATGCCACAGTTCATCAAGAGTAGTGACTGGCGTATTGTGGCGAGCCAGTTGCTCGGCCACCATTGACCACACGTTTTCAATTGGTGAGAGATCTGCAGAATGTGCTGACCAGGGCAACAGTCGAACATTTTCTGTATCTAGAAAGGCACGTACAGGACCTGCAACATGCAGTAGTGCATTATCCTGCAGAAATGTAGGGTTTCGCAGTGGATCGAATGAAGGGTAAAGCAACGGATCGTAACACATCTGAAATGTAACGTCCACTGTTCAAAGTGCCGTCAATGCGAACAAGAGGTGACCGAGACGCGTAACCAATGGCACCCCATAACATCACACAGGGTGATATGCTAGTACGGCGATGACGAAAACACGCTTCCAATGTGCGTTCACCGCGATGTCGCCAAACACGGATGAGACCATCATGATGCTGTTGAAAGGTGGCTACACTGAGCCACAGCGCCAGAGATCGCGCCAGAGAGTTTAGTTCCGCCGCCTCCACTGGCAGTGATTATTGAGAAGTAGCGGCAGGCAGTGCTTGCCGAGAAGTTGTGGTGGACACTGCTTGTCGTGAAGTCGGAGTGAGATGTGGTAGTGGAGAGTGTTGTTCCATGTTTTATGCAGTGGTTTGATGGGAGAGATAGCAGATGTTGTTCCAATGGAGATATTGTAATGATCTGAGTGCTTTTCGTCAATACATATGAAGGTAACAAATTCCCTGTTTTTTCTTTTTAATATTTCTGTATCTCAAATAATGCATCATTACAGGTTCAGTCAACAAAGCATCTGGCTTGTGTTCTTGTATTAGAGTGTAATTCTGATTTTCTTGCGCAATTATAGTATTTCTAATTTTTTTAATTACTTCAATATAAATGGTACTTGAAATTTCTTGTCTTATTGGAGAAGAACCGTGCCAGATGTGTACGTTGAGTCACACTTCTACACACAGAACAGCTACACTTGTGCTTTGTTGGCTTCATAGATTTTATAGTTGCTGGGGACTTAATTAATTAACTGTGTTAACGAAAATTTTGTTTCATTGTTTGTTGTTATTCTATGCAGTCAGATTGCGTAATAATACTAGTCAGGGCCAGACGTTTACGAGACTTGCGTAATCGGACTTACAGCTACTAAAAATATTTGCATTTTCATTTTTTATTTAATTAAGCCCCCATGCACTGTAAACAGAATCTGGATTCATCCGAAAAAATGACGTTTTGTCATTCGTGCACCCAGGTACACCGTTCAGTACACCATAGCAGTCGCTCCTGTCTGTGATGCAGCGTCAAGGGTAACCGCAGCCATGGTCTCCGAGCTGATAGTCGATGCTGCTGCAAACGTCATCGGACTTTTCGTGCAGATGGTTGTTGTCTTGCAAACATCCCCATCTGTTGACTCAGGGATCGAGACGTGGCTGCACGATCCGTAACAGCCATGCGGATAAGATGCCTGTCATCTCGACTGCTAGTGATACAAGGCTATTGGGACCCAGCACGGCGTTCCGTATTACCCTCCTGAACCCACCGATTCCGTATTCTGCTAACAGTCATTGGAGCTCGACCAACGCGAGCAGCAGTGTCACGATACGATAAACCGCAATCGCGATAGGCTACAATCCGACCTTTATCAAAGTCGCAAACGTTATGGTACGCATTTCTCCTCGTTACACGAGGCATCACAACAAAGTTTCACCAGGCAACGCCGGTCAACTGCTGTTTGTGTATGAGAAATGGGTTGGAAACTTTCCACATGTCAGCACGTTGTAGGTGTCGCTAATCATTTGCATATCACAGCATCTTCTTCCTGTCGGTTAAATTTCGCGTCTGTAGCACGTCATCTTCGTGGTGTAGCAATTTTAATAGCCAGTAGTGTAATAGACTCCTTGCAACACTGTGTGTCCCCCCGCACTATCGACTGGAGACTAGCAGCAACCGGGCTATGGAATTATCATCCCATGCGAAGACTGTCGTTAACACTGCAAAACAAACGGCTGCGACGGGAGTGGTGCTATGACTGGGAAGAATGAACTGCTTTTGAAAGGCATCGTACTGTTTTCAGAGACGAAAGCGGTTCTGCTTTACGCTGGACGATCGTCGTTGGCGAGCATTTCGGCAACCTGGTTTGAGGTGCCATTCTTCCAATGTTGCGAAGAGTCACAGCAGTGTTTCTCCCGGCATCATAGTGAGGTAAGCCGCCGGTTTCAACAGTACAGTGCTCTTCCACACACGGCACGTGTCTCCATGAAGTGTCTGTGTGATGCTGACGTACTCCCATGGTAGGCAAGATCCTCAGATCTGTCCCCGAAAGAACATGTGTGGAACTGGCTCGGGTATCAGTTATGATCTCAAAGATCAGCTACAACAGTCGTTGGCCAGTTTGCCTCAGGAGACGACACGTCGGCTTTGACACTTTTTTGCCAATAGCGCGCCAGGGTGTGGTTCAAATGGTTCAAATGGCTCTGAGCTCTATGGGACTTAACTACTGTGGTCATCAGTCCCCTAGAACTTAGAACTACTTAAACCTAACTAACCTAAGTACATCACATACATCCATGCCCGAGGCAGGATTCGAATCTGCGACCGTAGCGGTCGCGCGGCTCGAGACTGTAGCGCCTAGTACCGCTCCGCCACTCCGGCCGGCGCCAGGGTGTGAATCGGACATTCAACAAAGCTATGAACCCCCTTGAAAATGTCCTCCGCACATCTAAACGAAACGTAGGGTCTTATAGTGGAATTCCTTCTAAAACGGCATCATGGCCCGGAATATTTTATATTATAACTCCGGCCGTGGAAATGTACATTTTACGATTTGATACCCTTTCCAACTGAATCGGTGTATGCATCAAGGTGAGGGGCTGCAACGTCATAGTGATAAATGGGTTCTTTGTAAATTTTTCTCGGTGTCGTAATCACTTACTAAGTGAAGTTTTACTTCGTTTCCTCCTTCCTTTCTGCGTTCTCAACCTTTTCGTCAGACAGTGTACACTACAAGAAAAAAAATTAGTACACCCTTTTAGAGGTTTCCAGTTGATTCAAGATGGAGTACTTGAAATGATTATATTCACTGATCAAAAGTTCTCTCTCTCTCTCTCTCTCTCTATTTGTGAATAACTCGAAAAATAAGCTTTACACGAAAAAATGTGTAGAATCCAAAGTTGATTATTTTCGATGGGGACATCTGCTGGTGCTAAAATTAGCCCGCCACCCCAGCCCCCCCGAACTAGTGAATGCTATCGACAGGGGACGTCAAACTGATTCGATATGTTTAGATTTCCAGAAGCCTTTTGACGCCATTTCTCACAAGCGTCTTCTAACCAAACTGCGTGCCTATGAAGTATCGTCTCCGCTGTGCGACTGGACATAAAGGTCACAGTTTGCAGTAACTAATGGAAAATTGTCGAGTAAAACGGGAGTAGTATCTGGCTTTCCCTAAGGAAGTGTTATAGGCCTTCTGTTGTTCCTTATCTACATAAAAGACTTTGGAGACGGTATGAGCAGTCCTCTTAGATAATTTGCAAATGATGCTGCCATTTACTGTCATGTAAGGTCATCAGATGATCAAAAAGAACTGTAAAACGATCTAGACAAAACAACTGTGTTGTGAAAAATGTGGCAATTGACTCTAAATAATGAAAAATGTGAAGTCATACACATGAGTACTAAAAGGAATCCGCTAAATATCTGTTACATGATAAATCATGTGAACTCACCTAATATTTAGTGATTGCAATTACGAATAACTTAAACTGGAACGATCCCGTAAATGATATTGTAGGGAAGGAATACGAAAGACTGGGATTTATTGGCAGAACATTTAGAAAACGCAACAGGACTACTGAAGAGATTACTTACATTATGTTTTTCCGCCCTCTTCTAGAGTAATACTGTGCGGTGTGGGATCCGCATCAGATATAACTGACAGAGGACGTCGACAAAATCCAAAGAAGGGCAGCTCGTTCTGTAATATCGTAAAATAAGAGAGAGAGTACCACCGACATGATACACCAATTGGGGTGGCAGTCATCGAAACAGAGGCGTTTTCGTAGCGGGAAGACGTTCTCATAATTTTTTTTTTCTCCTCAGACTACGAAAATATTTTGTCGGGGCCGACTACATAGGGAGAAACGATCATCACAATAAAATAAGAGAAATCAGAGCTCGCACAGAAAGATTTAAGCGTTCGTCTTCCCGCGCCCTCTTTCAGGGCGGAACGGTACTGAGATGAACACTCTTCCAGGCACTTAACTGCGAATTGCAGAGTAAGGATGTATATGTCGAAATAGAATGCTGGTTCATACATTACCTCTGTAAAGTGTCTGCCGTGTTGAGGTACTCCCATGGCCAGCAAGATCCCAAGATCTTGACAGAACGTATGTGAGACCAGCTTCGACGTACCTTTACCGCAGTGCCACTATTCAGGTTGTCAAGCAGGAGTTTCGATAGGGATGGACCAGCTTGCCTTAGGAGATGATACAACAGCTGTATGATACCATTCTCAACAGAATCATTGCACCCACCACGATTAGGGAGTGTGCAACCTTATAGTGGTGAGTGAGCTCGTACCGACAAGTTCTTTGTAAATTTTACTCGATTTTGTAATCACTGAAGTAACATCACTTACCTTCTCAACCCGCGAAGTTTAATCTCGTCTCCTCCTGTCTTTGTGGGTGCTTCATACGAGGGTTGTCCAGAAAGTAAGTTCCGATCGGTGGCGAAATGGAAACCACAGTGAAAACTAGAAACGTTTTATTTGCAACAGTTAGGTACACCTTCCACCTACTTCTCTACATAGTCGCCGCTCCAACTTCGAGTTTTGACGTAGAGTTGTATCAACTTTCCAATATCCCCGTCATAGAAAGCAGCCGCGTGTGCTTTCGGCCAGTTATCTGCACTGGTCTGCAGCTCGTTGTCTGTGGAAAAATTTTGTCTTAGTAGCCAGCGGTTTTTGTGAGCAGAGATGAGACTCAGGGGGAGCCAATTACGGGCTGTATTATCGGTGATCAAACACTTCTCATCGGAAACGCTGTAGGAGCGTCTTCATTGCCCCTGCAGTCTGCGGCCGAGAATTGGCATGAGGAAGGAACTGCTCGACAGTTGTGTTATGTGGGCTGCAATGACACAGGCGAAATCTCTAACCAGGCCCTTGTAGCGGGACTTCGAATTTCGCCGCGCTACACTCGTTTCCTCAGATATAAATTATGCCGTCGCAGCTGTATGAGCGCTCGACGGCAGAGAAAATATATAAGAAAATGAAGGTACAAAAATTGTAACTCTTTTTGTTTTCTACCCGCTCTTATCTCTAGAGAGCGGAAGCTTAACTCACTTATTAGCTAGTCTTGATCGGATTACGGCGAAAAAACTTATTGATGTGCAGACGTATTGTGGAAGTTTGTATGCAATTTGGAGGATGGAAGCAGCATTGCATTTAATATCAAGACGGTTTTAATTTGTATACATTAGTAATTCCTGGACGATGAAATTTATTGCAAGATTTCGGAGTAGCTACGACTTTTCACGCACAAATGAAGCAGGAGATTTTTGGAAACAAGACCAGGACTCCGCAAGAAAGAAGACATGTTAACATGGTAAAGAATGAACTCTTATCTACGCCATTTCCCCCTGTTAATCACATTTTGTTATTCTCTGTTCTCTTTCAAATAATTTTTGTAGTGGAAATTGGTTTGACGTCTGCTCAGAAACGCCACAAGGACCATCCCAACAACAGATTCTCCGAATCTCGGAGTCCGATAGTTCTGTAATACAAAGTCCGATTTGCATTTCATTCTTTCCCTTTTTCACCGTCATTAACGATTTTAAAACCCCCTTTTTATTCACCATTTCTTCCCATATATTCAATCTTTTCTTTTCTTCTCTTTTTTCTTTTTGTTACCCACTACACCCTCATACTTGGCGGGAGACGCGATTCCCTACACATCTTTACGTGCTCGCTGTTCACTCAAAGCTGAAAAGAGCGACGTGACACGATCGCCGCGCATGCTAGAGACACTGTCCAACGCATCTTGTAAGTAGGCTGTTTAAGTTCTTATATTGGTAACGCCGCCGCCACGTAGCGCTCTCTGTATGAAAATCACTGGCTGTGCTGTGTGCAGTCTGTGGCTAGTTTGCATTGTTGTCTGCCATTGTAGTGTTGGGCAGCTGGACGTGAACAGCGCGTAGCGTTGCGCAGTTGGAGGTGAGCCGCCAGCAGTGGTGGATGTGGGGAGAGAGATGGCGAAGTTTTGAAATTTGTAATACTGGATATTATGAACTGCTATGTATATTATGATTTTTCAACACTATTAAGGTAAATACATTGTTTGTTCTCTATCAAAATCTTTCATTTGCTAACTATGCCTATCAGTAGTTAGTGCCTTCCTTAGTTTGAATCTTTTATTTAGCTGGCAGTAGTGGCGGTCGCTGTATTGCAGTAGTTCGAGTAACCAAGATTTTTGTGAGGTAAGCGATTTGTGAAACGCATAGGTTAATGTTAGTCAGGGCCATTCTTTTGTAGGGATTTTTGAAAGTAAGATTGCGTTGCGCTAAAAATATTGTGTGTCAGTTTAAGCACAGTCACGTATAAATTTTTCTAAGGGGACGTTTCAGTCTGTGCAAAGCTGTACCGGATTTTTCCAGTGATTTCCATTTCGCGACTGATCGGGACTTACTTTCTGGACAACCCTCTTACTATTTTTTTCAGAAAATGTACTTATTGACATTGATACTTTCGTCCGGAGCTCATTTCTCAGGAATTAAACTCGTTCAGATTTCAACCTGATGTCAGTTTCTAGGACTGTATCCAGCGGGACTGTAAATTAAAATCCGATAATAGTCGACCCGGACATGCTGTTCGCCCTTGAACAAGAATAAATTTGCTAAGGACTTCAGTTCTTCATCACTGTAAACAGCGTGAGAACGTGCCCTGAATAGATGACGTCCGCACTTCGGAGAAGTCAGTCAGGAAATCCAGGGCGGCAGCGCGGCTTTTGTGAGCGGGCGGCCTCTGCTGACGCGGCACTTGCCGCCACTTCGCGCCTCTGTCGCACTCCACGCCGTGCCGGATCTCGTGCTTCTGCCGGTGCTTCCCACCTGCCTTTAGCAAGCTTGCACTCATTACTAAGCAAATTCGCACTTATTTCTAGTCTGGGTTCGCCAGATTTTTTCCTTTCCACTATCCTTCCCATTACAACGCTAACTGTACCTGAGTACCATAGTAGATGTCGCTTTCATTCGTCCCTTCTTCTGAAAAGTGATTTTTATAGATCTGCATTCTCACCTGTTCTTTTCAATACTTCATTTCGGACCATACATTTCCACTTAATCTTAAAGATGTTTCTATATCGCCACTTTCCAAATTCTTATTATTTCTCCTTGACATTTTTCACTGTGCACCTATCACTTAGCATCACGTCCACACGATGCTGTGTTCCCTACATACAGGGACCCCTTTCTCAGTTTCAGAAATATCTGATACAAGTAGAGCTCTGAGGAAGAATATCACCTAAGCGAGTCTTCCCGTGGTGTCTTCCTTGTTTTGGTCATCCCGAGTAACCTTGCTTCCTAAGACGCTCGTTAAACTCCTTTTCCCCAAGTCACATTCCAAGATAAATATTTTGCCCATTCCTTTCAACAGGTCTAATCTTCATTACACCCACCCCGATATGCTATATCGTCGGCTAACATATCTGTTACCCTACAACTTTTATTTCTCTTTCGAATGTTTATTTTTTCCTTCAGTGCTTCTTCGATGTACAAGTTCAAAAGCGGCGGTGAACACCTGCAGCCCCACCTTGAAACATTCCTGGATGTTCTGTATAGTGTTATGCATAAATTTCGCGAGATCGAATCTTCTCACGTTTTTGTATTCTTTTGTTCACATTTGGTACCTTGCCAGCTGAGGGCACCAATGAGCACATTACTTTTCACTATAAAGTTTACTTCAATCAACGTGAAACATCCGCTTAGAAAAATTAAGAATGACAGTGCTGGTAAACCTCTTACATTATTTGATTTTCAAACAGCTGAGCAAAACTGAACGTACTCAGATATTTCTCTCTTTACTCAATAATCCCCACAAAAGAATGGCCCTGACTAACAATAACCTTTCATGAATCAGTTACCTCACAAAAATCTTCGTTACTTAAACTATTGCAATACAGCGTGCGCAGATACTGCCAGCTAAATAAAAGATTCAAACTACTGAAGGCACTAACTACTGATAGGCATAGTTAGCAAATGAAAGATTTTTGATGGAGAACAAACAATCTATTTACCTTAATAGTGTTCAAAGGTCATAAAATATATATATCAGTTCATGACATCCGGTCTTACAAATTTCGTTTTTCTGGCGGACACACGTCAAGATCGTCCGCTCTCAAAACTCTGGCATCGCTCTCCCCACATCCATCACAGCTGGCGGCTCACCTCCAACTGCACAACGCTACGCACTGTTCACATCTAATAGCCCAACACTACAATAGCGAATATTCCAACAATGCCAACCAACCACAGATTGCACACAGCACAGTCAGTGATTTTCATGCAGAGCGCTACGTGGCGTTGTTGTTGTGGTCTTCAGACCTGAGACTAGTTTGATGCAGCTCTCCATGCTACTCTATCCTGTGCAAGCTTCTTCATCTCCCAGTACCTACTGTAACCTACATCCTCCTGAATCTCTTTCATCTCTTGGTCTACTTCTACGATTTTTACCCTCCACGCTGCCCTCCAATACTACATTGGTGATCCCTTGATGCCTCAGAATATGCCCCACCAACCTATCCCTTCCCCTAGTCGAGTTGTGCCACAAATTTCTCTTCTCTCCAATTCTATTCAATACCTCCTCATTAGTTATGTGATCTACCCATCTAATCTTCAGCATTCTTCTGTAGCACCACATTTCGAAAGCTTCTATTCTCTTCTTGCCTAAACTATTTATTGTCCACGTTTCACTGCCATACATGGCTACACTCCATACAAATACTTTCAGAAACGACTTCCTGACATTTAAATCTATACTCGATGTTAACAAATTTCTCTTCTTTAGAAACGCTTTCCTTGCCGTTGTCAGTCTATATTTTATATCCTCTCTACTTCGACCATCATCAGTTATTTTGTTCCCCAAATAGCAAAACTCACGTACTACTTTAAGCCTCTCATTTCCTAATCTAATTCCCGCAGCATCACGCGATTTAGTTCGACTACATTCCATTATCCTCGTTTTGCTTCTGTTGATGTTCATCTTATGTTCTTCTTTCAAGAGACTGCCCATTCCGTTCAGCAGCTCTTCCAAGTCCTTTGCTGTCTCTGTCATCGGCGAACCTCAAAGTTTTTATTTCTTCTCCATGGATTTTAATACCTACTCCGAATTTTTCTTTTGTTTCCTTCACTGTTTGCTCACTATACAGATTGAATAACATCAGGGAGAGGTTATAACCCTGTCTCACTCCCTTCCCAACCACTGCTTCCCTTTCATGTCCGTCGACTCATAACTGCCATCTGGTTTCTGTACAAATTGTAAATAGCCTTTCGCTCCCTTTATTTTGCCCCTGCCACCTTCAGAACTTGAAAGAGAGTATTCCAGTCAACTTTCACAAAAGCTTTCTCTAAGTCTACAAATGCTAGAAATGTAGGTTTGCCTTTTCTTAATCTAGCTTCTAAGATAAGTCGTAGGGTCAGTATTGCCTCACGTGATCCAACATTTCTACGGAATCGAAACTGACCTCCCCGAGGTCGGCTTCTACCAGTTTTTCCATTCGTCTGTAAAGAATCTGTGCTAGTATTTTGCAGCCGTGGCTTATTATACTGACAGTTCAGTAATTTTCACATCTGTCAACACCTGCCTTCTTTGGGATTGGAATTATTATATTCTTCTTGAAGTCTGAGGGTATTTCGCCTGTCTCATACATCTTGCTCACTTGATGGTAGAGTTTTGTTAGGCCTGGCTCTCCCAAGGCTGTCAGTAGTTCTAATGGAATGTTGTCTACTCCCGGGGCCTTGTTTCGACTTAGATCTTTCAGTGCTCTGTCAAACTCTTCACGCAATATCATATCTCCTATTTCATCTTCATCTACATTCTCTTCCATTTCTATAATATTGTTCTCAAGAACATCGCCCTTTTATAGACCCTCTATATACTCCTTCCACCTTTCTGCTTTCCCGTCTTTGCTTAGAACTGGGTTTCCATCTGAGCTCTTGATATTCATACAAGTGGTTCTCTTTTCTCCAAAGGTCTCTTTAATTTTCCTGTAGGCAATATCTATCTTACCCCTAGTGATATGCGCCTCTACATCCTTACATTTGTCCTCTGGCCATCCCTGCTTAGCCATTTTGCACTTCCTGTAGATCTCATCTTTGAGACTTTAGTATTCCTTTCTACCTGCTTCATTTTCTGCATTTTAATATTTTCTCCTTTCATTAATTAAATTCAATATCTCTTCTGTTACCCAAGGATTTCTACTAGCCCTCGTCTTTTTACCTACTTCATCCTCTACTACCTTCAGTATTTTATCTCTCAAAGCTACCCATTCTTCTTCTGCTGTATTTCTTTCCCCCATTCTTGTCAGTCGTTCCCTTATGCTCTTCCTGAAGCTCTCTACAACCTCTGGTTCTTTCAGTTTATCCAGGTCCCATCTCCTCAAATTCCAAGCTTTTTGCAGTTTCTTCAATTTTAATCTACAGTTCATAACCAATAGATTGTGTTCAGAGTCCACATATGCCCCTGCAAATGCCTTCCAACTTAAAACCTGCTTTCTGAATCTCTGTCTTACCATTATATAATCTGAGACCTTCCAATATCTCTAGGCTTCTTCCATGTATACAACCTTCTTTTATGATTCTTGAACCAAGTATTAGCTATGATTAAGTTATGCTCTCTGCAAAATTCTACCAGGCGGCTTCCTCTTTCATTCATTAATCCCATTCCATATTCACCTACTACGTTTCTTTCTCTTCCTTTTCCTACTATCGAATTCCAGTAACCCATGACAATTAAATTTTCGTTTCCCTTCACTATCTGAATAATTTATTTTACCTCATCATACAGTTCATCAATTTCTTCGTTATCTGCGGAGGTAGATGGTATATAAACTTGTAATACTGTAGTAGGCGTGGGCTTCGTGCCTATCTTGGCCGCAATAATGCGTTCACTATGCTGTTTGTAGTAGCTTACCCGCATTCCTATTTTCCTGTTCATTATTAAGCCTTTTCGTACATTACCCCTGTTTGATTTTTGTTTATAACCCTGTAGTCACCTGACCAGAAGCCTTGTTCCTCCTGCTACCGAACTTCACTAATTCCCACTATATCTAACTTCAACCTGTCCATTTCCAGTTTTAAATTTTCTAACCTACCTGCCCGATTAAGGGATCTGACATTCCACGCTCCGATCCGTAGAACGTGAGTTTTGTTTCTGCTGGTAACGACGTCGTCCTAAATAAGCCCCGCCCGGAGATCCGAGTGGGGGACTATTTTACCTCCGGAATATTTTACACAAGAGGACGCCATCATCATTTAACCATACAGTAAAGCTGCATGCCCACGGGAAAAATTACGGCTGTAGTTTCCCCTTGCTTTCAGCCGTTCACAGCAAGGCCCTTTTGGTTAGTGTTACAAGGCCAGATCAGTCAATCATCCAGACTGTTGCCCCTGCAACTACTGAAAAGGCTGCTGCCCCTCTTCAGGAACCACACGTTTGCCTGGCCTCTAAACAGATACCCCTCCGTTGTGGTTGCACCTACGATACGGCTATCTGTATCGCTGAGGCACGCAAGCCTCCCCACCAACGGCAAGGTCCATGGTTCATGGGGATGGTACGTGGCGTTACCAATATGTTTCGACACAGCCATCAGGAAGGCAATATTCATGGTCTATTGATAATGACCAGTCGTTCTAAGCGGCTGTAGGCACTAGGAAACTTTATGAGCGTTTGTAAGTAGACTGTTCAGGTTTTTACATGGCGTTACCAACATAAAAACCTAAACAACCTACTTACAAACGCTCATAAAGTTTTCAAGTGGCTATAGCCATTTAGAACGACTGGTGACTATCAATAGACCATGAGTATTGCCTTCCAGATGGCTGCGTCGAAACATGCTAAGAATCGACATTCTGTTGAGCCTAGTACACTCCTGGAAATTGAAATAAGAACACCGTGAATTCATTGTCCCAGGAAGGGGAAACTTTATTGACACATTTCTGGGGTCAGATACATCACATGATCACACTGACAGAACCACAGGCACATAGACACAGGCAACAGAGCATGCACAATGTCGGCACTAGTACAGTGTATATCCACCTTTCGCAGCAATGCAGGCTGCTATTCTCCCATGGAGACGATCGTAGAGATGCTGGATGTAGTCCTGTGGAACGGCTTGCCATGCCATTTCCACCTGGCGCCTCAGTTGGACCAGCGTTCGTGCTGGACGTGCAAACCGCGTGAGACGACGCTTCATCCAGTCCCAAACATGCTCAATGGGGGACAGATCCGGAGATCTTGCTGGCCAGGGTAGTTGACTTACACCTTCTAGAGCACGTTGGGTGGCACGGGATACATGCGGACGTGCATTGTCCTGTTGGAACAGCAAGTTCCCTTGCCGGTCTAGGAATGGTAGAACGATGGGTTCGATGACGGTTTGGATGTACCGTGCACTACGCAGTGTCCCCTCGACGATCACCAGTGGTGTACGGCCAGTGTAGGAGATCGCTCCCCACACCATGATGCCGGGTGTTGGCCCTGTGTGCCTCGGTCGTATGCAGTCCTGATTGTGGCGCTCACCTGCACGGCGCCAAACACGCATACGACCATCATTGGCACCAAGGCAGAAGCGACTCTCATCGCTGAAGACGACACGTCTCCATTCGTCCCTCCATTAACGCCTGTCGCGACACCACTGGAGGCGGGCTGCACGATGTTGGGGCGTGAGCGGAAGACGGCCTAACGGTGTGCGGGACCGTAGCCCAGCTTCATGGAGACGGTTGCGAATGGTCCTCGCCGATACCCCAGGAGCAACAGTGTCCCTAATTTGCTGGGAAGTGGCGGTGCGGTCCCCTACGGCACTGCGTAGGATCCTACGGTCTTGGCGTGCATCCGTGCGTCGCTGCGGTCCGGTCCCAGGTCGACGGGCACGTGCACCTTCCGCCGACCACTGGCGACAACATCGATGTACTGTGGAGACCTCACGCCCCACGTGTTGAGCAATTCGGCGGTACGTCCACCCGGCCTCCCGCATGCCCACTATACGCCCTCGCTCAAAGTCCGTCAACTGCACATACGGTTCACGTCAACGCTGTCGCGGCATGCTACCAGTGTTAAAGACTGCGATGGAGCTCCGTATGCCACGGCAAACTGGCTGACACTGACGGCGGCGGTGCACAAATGCTGCGCAGCTAGCGCCATTCGACGGCCAACACCGCGGTTCCTGGTGTGTCCGCTGTGCCGTGCGTGTGATCATTGCTTGTACAGCCCTCTCGCAGTGTCCGGAGCAAGTATGGTGGGTCTGACACACCGGTGTCAATGTGTTCTTTTTTCCATTTCCAGGAGTGTATAACATTCCGGTCTCTATGAGTCACTGTTACCGTGAGGTTGTCTTGATATTGCTGATGACAAGAAAACTGAAAAACTGCTGGTAACGTTATTAACAAAAGTATGATCGTATGGGGATATCCAGCTAAATTTGTCATTGGGTTGAGAGTTCCTTGCTGAGGAGCACACAGCATCTTATCTTGGATGCAGAGTCATCGAAATATCAGTGCCCCTGGGAAGTGTGATGCAACCAGGAAATGCATTCGCAGTTAAGAATATGAACCACCTTCTGCTTTACGCTTTGCCCATTTGTGCTCGAATCATGGCCAGAAACAATCTTCCATGTGTCACAAATATTTCCGTCCGAGAAGTACATATTTATTGAGAAATGAGGGCCTGGTATTGGCGAGCAAATGCATGCATGTCGCAAGGAACACTGCATCGTATTTCTTAATAACACAGGGACTGCTCCTTCGTATCGAATGTTGGGATCCTTCCTGTTCATGATACATATTAATGATATGAACGTGGTATCTCTTCCCGAAAGAACAGACGCCGTTCATGACCGTGCAGCTTCTCTAGAATGAAATGATAAATAAATCGAAACCCTTAGCTGCCGACAGGTAGTGTTCATATACATCAATGGGGACAGCTGAAAATGTGTGCCCTGACCGGAACTCGAACCCGGACTCTCCTGGTTACATGACAGACACTCTATCCACCTGAGCCACCGAGGGCAAAGAGGATAGTGTGACTGCAGGGACTTATCCCTTGCACGCTCCCCGTGCCCTCGGTGACTGAGATGGATAGAGCACCTGCCATGTAAGGGGCACACATTTTCAGCTGTCCCCATTTGTGTATATGAACAACACCTGTTGGCAGCAAAGGGCTTCGATTTAAATATCATGTATTAATGATCTTGTGGACGATATTAATAGTATCCTCAACCTCAGACTTCTTGCCGATGACACTGTCATCTATAATGAAGTACTGTTTTAAAGAAGTTGCACAAATAATGAGTGACACCCTGTTAAGATTTCAAAGTGATGCAAAGACTGGCAGCTTTCTTTAAATAAACCCGTACACTTCACAAAATGAAAAAAACTTAATATGGTTCAAATGGCTCTGAGCACTATGGGACTTAACATCTGTGGTCATCAGTCCCCTAGAACTTAGAACTTCTTAAACCTAACTAACCTAAGGACATCACACACATCCATGGCCGAGGCAGGATTCGAACCTGCGACCGTAGCGGTCACGCGGTTCCGGACTGAAGCGCCTAGAACCGCACGGCCACACAGGCCGGCAAGAACTTAATATCTTGTGGCTATAGTTTCAGTGAGTGACAATTGGGATCGAGCAATTCATACAAATACCGGATGTAGCACTTCGTAGGGATATGGCATGGAACAACGACATACGCACAGTCGTAGGTAAAGCGGGTGGCATACTTTAGTTTATTGGTACAATCCTACGGAAATTCAGTCAAAGGAGATTGCTTACAAAACATTGGTGCGGATGATAATAGAATATTGTTCAACTGTGTGAGACCTGAATGTAATAGGACTAACACGCGACAGCGAACTATGCAGAAAATGACTTCACGAATAGTCACAAGTTTGTTTCGCCCGCGGGTTGTGTCACGGAGGTGATGAAATATTTACCTGGCAGACTCTTGAAGAAAGACGTAAACTATCCCGAGAAAGCCTACTTACAATGTTTAAAGAGCTGGCTTTAAATGGTGACTCCAGGAATAAACTGCAACAATCTACGCAACGCCCTTTAGGGATCGTGAACACAAAGTAAGATTAATTACAGCGCGCTCAGAGGCTTTGAAACAATCAATCTTCTCACGCTCCATACGTGAGTGAAACGGGAAGAAGACCTAATAACTAGTACTATGGGATGTACCCTCTGTCATTCACTTCACGGTGGTCTGCAGAGTATGGATGTCGATGATGATGTAGAACCTAGCTTTCTACTAGGGAACGCCCGAAGGTGAGTTACATATTCCTACGGCTAGTGAAGCAACTTCTGTTGAATGCTACACTACACTCCAAATCGACACAGATACACTCCTGGAAATGGAAAAAAGAACACATTGACACCGGTGTGTCAGACCCACCATACTTGCTCCGGACACTGCGAGAGGGCTGTACAAGCAATGATCACACGCACGGCACAGCGGACACACCAGGAACCGCGGTGTTGGCCGTCGAATGGCGCTAGCTGCGCAGCATTTGTGCACCGCCGCCGTCAGTGTCAGCCAGTTTGCCGTGGCATACGGAGCTCCATCGCAGTCTTTAACACTGGTAGCATGCCGCGACAGCGTGGACGTGAACCGTATGTGCAGTTCACGGACTTTGAGCGAGGGCGTATAGTGGGCATGCGGGAGGCCGGGTGGACGTACCGCCGAATTGCTCAACACGTGGGGCGTGAGGTCTCCACAGTACATCGATGTTGTCGCCAGTGGTCGGCGGAAGGTGCACGTGCCCGTCGACCTGGGACCGGACCGCAGCGACGCACGGATGCACGCCAAGACCGTAGGATCCTACGCAGTGCCGTAGGGGACCGCACCGCCACTTCCCAGCAAATTAGGGACACTGTTGCTCCTGGGGTATCGGCGAGGACCATTCGCAACCGTCTCCATGAAGCTGGGCTACGGTCCCGCACACCGTTAGGCCGTCTTCCGCTCACGCCCCAACATCGTGCAGCCCGCCTCCAGTGGTGTCGCGACAGGCGTGAATGGAGGGACGAATGGAGACGTGTCGTCTTCAGCGATGAGAGTCGCTTCTGCCTTGGTGCCAATGATGGTCGTATGCGTGTTTGGCGCCGTGCAGGTGAGCGCCACAATCAGGACTGCATACGACCGAGGCACACAGGGCCAACACCCGGCATCATGGTGTGGGGAGCGATCTCCTACACTGGCCGTACACCACTGGTGATCGTCGAGGGGACACTGAATAGTGCACGGTACATCCAAACCGTCATCGAACCCATCGTTCTACCATTCCTAGACCGGCAAGGGAACTTGCTGTTCCAACAGGACAATGCACGTCCGCATGTATCCCGTGCCACCCAACGTGCTCTAGAAGGTGTACGTCAACTACCCTGGCCAGCAAGATCTCCGGATCTATCCCCCATTGAGCATGTTTGGGACTGGATGAAGCGTCGTCTCACGCGGTCTGCACGTCCAGCACGAACGCTGGTCCAACTGAGGCGCCAGGTGGAAATGGCATGGCAAGCCGTTCCACAGGACTACATCCAGCATCTCTACGATCGTCTCCACGGGAGAATAGCAGCCTGCATTGCTGCGAAAGGTGGATATACACTGTACTAGTGCCGACATTGTGCATGCTCTGTTGCCTGTGTCTATGTGCCTGTGGTTCTGTCAGTGTGATCATGTGATGTATCTGACCCCAGGAATGTGTCAATAAAGTTTCCCCGTCCTGGGACAATGAATTCACGGTGTTCTTATATCAGTTTCCAGGAGTGTATATTGCTCTATTTTTCAACATAGTGACCATGTCTCTGTAAACAACGTCCAGAGAGTTCTACCATCTCATTTGATTCCTCGGTGGTAGAAATCCCCTCCATGGTCGCGGAGTAATTCCGAGAACCGCTGTGTGAATGTCCTCATCGTTGGAAAGTCTTTCCTTTCAGCTTGCCGGTTGCGTGGACACTGTCGTGTGCATGATGGCTTCCTCGATCAGCGTCACATAAGTCTGTGAGGCACTGGTCGGATCGTTGGCACTCTCTCACTTCAGTTGGACGCGCCATTGCATTTGCTCCATACAGCATCACAATTTCACGGTGAATCTGTTTGCAGTGTAGACATTTTGACCACAACCTATTGTCCCATGCACTTCAACTTTGGAATACATTTCCAGTTGCAGCGCCATTCCACCCCCACACTGCGATGCACCTCTGATCCGTACCGCACCAGACCTTGCCTACAAGAAACCCGGGACATGCGATGCCGGAAAAAAAAATTAGTACCCAATTTTAGAGTTTTCCAATTCACTCGAGATTTATTGTTGCAACAATGAATATGGAGTAAATGAAATGATTAAATTTACAGATCAATAGCACAAGGGTTTCTGAGGTACCAGGTATCGAACCATGCTGAAACACCCATATTAGTACGTGGTTCAATCTCCACGATCGGCATTGCATCTAGTGAAACGTGCAGATGGCGAATGCTGCCCTGGGATAAGTTATTCCACAACTGCTCGACCTGTTCACGAAGTTCTGTAAAGTTGCGTCCACACTACTCGTGCTCGCCAGACTTATGCCCGTCAGATTCTTCAGTCAGCAGACTCATCCAAATTGTCTGACTCACACTCGTGCCGCTTCTGTCTTCATCAACACAATCCCAGTTGCTTTGCAGGCCTTGACTCGTGAGGATCTGCCCCGTACTCGCGTCGTGACCAGTGCCAGCTTCATAATTTAAAAAATGGACGAGGTGGCTACAGCAAGTGATGCGCCTGTTAGGTCGGGAACAAGACAGTAGGAGAGGCAACTAAGACTCAAGAAAACACATGTGGTGAATGTTTTCAGAAGCAGAGAAACATATTGTGGGAGTGATTTTGATGGATGGATGGGTGAATTCGATGTTGGAAACCAATATGTCCTCATCTGATTTTGAATATCTGATAAATTTGGTTGGACTGAAGATAGCAAAGCCTGACAGCAAATTTCGGAAACCTATACCAGTTACTGAGCGGTTGACGCTTACGCTCAGGTACTCAGCAACTGGCGATTCCTACTTCAGAATTATTTAATGTCTCCAAGGAAGTGATATCAAATATTGTTCCTGACGTATGTAGAGTTTTTATTGGATTCACTTTTTTGGAATTTGTTCTATAATGAGAGTTTGTGGCATCTCGCAACATGGCATATTGTTCATAAATATTTATGAATGTGATAGTAAAACCGTCGGTCCAGTCTATTTTAAAAGAAAACCCGACGTCCACAATAAAGGTCTACCAAGGACGAACTGGACGAGTTCAGTGAGCATATTGATCTAGGCTTGTCGCCGTCCACACCACTCGAGCATCTCTCCGTGAAATCCTTTGACATACCGACGACAGGCGGAGGCAAACATACCATAGGCGTGGGTGCCTCGTGAGCTCGTTTCAAAATTGGAAATTTGTGGTAAGGTCTTATGGGACCAAACTGCTGAGGACATCGGTCCCTAAGCTTACACACTACTTAATCTAACTTAAACTAACTTGCGCTAAGAACAACACACACCCATGCCCGTGGGAGGGCCGGCCGGAGTGGCCGAGCGGTTCTAGGCGCTACAGTCTGGAACCGCGTGACCGCTACGGTCGCAGGTTCGAATCCTGCCTCGGACATGGATGTGTGTGATGTCCTTAGGTTAGTTAGGCTTAAGTAGTCCTAAGTTCTAGGGGACTGATGACCACAGCAGTTAAGTCCCATAGTGCTCAGAGCCATTTGAGCCATTTATGAACCCGTGGGAGGACTTGAACTTCCGATAGGGACATCCGCGCGAACCGTGACAAGGAGCGTTAGACCGCTCGGCTACCACGCGCGGCAGCTCGTCTCACGAAGAGTCTTCGGAGCCTGCCTCCATCCACATTACTCGTAAGACTGATGAGTCTCACAAGCACACGCGTCACACGAGTAGTGTGGAGACACCTTTAGAGTTGCTGGCTGATGAGTCGCATGAGTCACTTTCCTATCACATCCCCCAAGTGCTCGATTGGATACAAGTCTGGGGATGGTGCTGGCCAGAAAAGTCGCCATACGATTTGCAGAGCACGTTGAGTTTTCCGGGCAGTGTGTGGGCGAGCATATCCCAATGGAACAACACATCACCTTCCTACTGCAACAACGGCAAAACAACGGGTCTAAGTACATTCTGCACTTACCGAGCACTGGTAAGCTTACCCTCCAGAAACACAAAAGGTGAACGAGGGTTGTAGCTTATCTCAACCCGAACATAAAGCCTGTGGTGGGGGCCAGTGAGTCTTGAACGAGTACGCTCTACGAGACAGCATTCCCCAGATCTGTGTCGTACTTTCATCGCAGAGGACCACGACACGCCGTTCCATCTTCCAAGTGCTTCTCTGACGGCATCAGTTGAACCGTGTACTTCGATAATGCGGCGTGATTGGAAGACGGGCTAGAGGTGTGCATGACCGTAGTCCCATAGCTAATAACCGGTCAGTTCTAAACAGTTCGTGCTGACATGTCTGTGCTCACAAACCCTCTTATCTGTGCTGTGGTAGCTGTACGATCTGCCACAGCTGCCCATAGTGTACGACGATCCTGGCTGGCGTCTGTGCCGGATGGATATCCAAAACCTAATCTAGAGGTGTGAGAATGTTCACGTGACCACCACGATACCAGCATCCTTGCATCCTGATGCTGCACGTCCAGGTTGTGTGGCAATGCTCGGAAAGTACCATCCCACCACTCTGAAGTCCACAATTTGACCCCTTTTAAACTCACTCAGTTGGCTGCAGGAAGGACAAGTGTGTTTCAGTGGCGTGGTTGCATGCTTGCTACCCAAGTTCACGTCAGACTGACCCTCCTGGCTGTAAGCCGTCCCTGTTAAGGCAGGCACAGATAGCGCACATGTAGCTAGGCCACTACACTGTCTGTTGGTGGACGACGTTGAAGCCATTATGAGTACATCTCTATCACCCAAGTGGCTTATGCCGTCATCGGATCAAAACTGCTCTCCGGATTTGCTAATTTTTTTTCCGGTAACGTATATTCTCGACGGACAATGCCCCATGCTTGTTGCGCAATGGTCATAGCGTGAGAGCAGATGTGTACCGTACCTTTTGAAGTCCTACGTACTAATCTTAGATAATCAGTGCATCAGTAATGTTTACCTTGGTAAATCTGCATAGAAACAGTAGAATTTGGTGACCTCTAAGGTTCTGTACAAACAGAATACTACGTCCACACTCATCCACAAAAAGATGAGTGTCTACCCTTCAGGAAACAAGTTAAACAAGTTGCCTTCTGCGCAAATTATCTTTTGTGGGACAACCATTAAGTAGAGAATACTGTTCTGGGACTCATGTATACAGGCTGCTTTATATGCAGTGAAACATTTTGAAACGGCGTGGTGCGATCGCGTAGACAGAACGCCCTGACGACTTGTTTTCACTCTGACCGCTCGGTCTACCGCTAGCGTCAAGAATTTCCTGATGGCCGTAGCTGCGGCAAACGCTTCTACCTAAGTAACTCACTGCCTTTGTCATAGGGAAACACTGAGGTAAGTGGCGTTCCAAAACAAAACAAAAAACAATGTCTTCTCGTGTTACTTCGCCTGAAGATGGGAGGACAATATACGCCTCTCGAAGCGTTGGGCGCTGATGACCTAGCTGTTTAGCGCCCTCCACCATTAATCTACATCATCATCATCATCGAAGCGTTGTGGACACACTGCAGAATAGCTTGGTTGGTACGTCGGGAAGGCTTCATCACATCGACTCAGCACGAAAACATTTTGGCGCACACTCTTAAGCTTTCCGGAATAGTGGTTGTGCTTGTTGTTTACCTGAGGTATCTGTAACACGGCAGGCTATAGGTCGTGTTTGAGCTATAGTAAGGCGACAAAAGTCGTAGGATATCTGCAAATATCGTCTGAGCTCTCCGGCAGAAATATTGAGCCATGTTAACCCTATAGCCGTCCATTATTTTCTTTCATAGTTTCAGTCTGAGTATATATAGTAAAAACTATTGGAATTGGTGTTGTGCCGGCATGAATGGCCGTGCGGTTCTAGGCGCTACAGTCTGGAGCCGAGCGACCGCTACGGGCGCAGGTTCGAATCCTGCCTCGGGCATGGATGTGTTTAATTAGTTCTAAGTTCTAGGCGACTGATGACCTCAGAAGTTAAGTCGCATAGTGCTCAGAACCTATTTTACCATTTTTTGAATTGGTGTTGTAGAAGAATGTTGAGGATTACATTGGTTGATCGAATAACTAATGTGATGATATTGAACAGAATGAGGAGGGGGTGTGGAGAGGGGGCGAGGGGAAGAAATTTGTGGCACAACTTGACTAAAAGAAGGGATCGGTTGAATGACACATTCTGAGGCATCAATAAGCCGTTAATTTTGTAATGATAGGTGCTATATATGTGGCGTTGGGGGTAGGAGGAGATTGTGGAGGAAAACAAAGGCCTGACAGTCAGCAGGTTCAAATACACTCCTGGAAATGGAAAAAAGAACACATTGACACCGGTGTGTCAGACCCACCATACTTGCTCCGGACACTGCGAGAGGGCTGTACAAGCAATGATCACACGCACGGCACAGCGGACACACCAGGAACTGCGGTGTTGGCCGTCGAATGGCGCTAGCTGCGCAGCATTTGTGCACCGCCGCCGTCAGTGTCAGCCAGTTTGCCGTGGCATACGGAGCTCCATCGCAGTCTTTAACACTGGTAGCATGCCGCGACAGCGTGGACGTGAACCGTATGTGCAGTTGACAGACTTTGAGCGAGGGCGTTTAGTGGGCATGCGGGAGGCCGAGTGGACGTACCGCCGAATTGCTCAACACGTGGGGCGTGAGGTCTCCACAGTACATCGATGTTGTCGCCAGTGGTCGGCGGAAGGTGCACGTGCCCGTCAACCTGGGACCGGACCGCAGCGACGCACGGATGCACGCCAAGACCGTAGGATCCTACGCAGTGCCGTAAGGGACCGCACCGCCACTTCCCAGCAAATTAGGGACACTGTTGCTCCTGGGGTATCGGCGAGGACCATTCGCAACCGTCTCCATGAAGCTGGGCTATGGTCCCGCACACCGTTAGGCCATCTTCCGCTCACGCCCCAACATCGTGCAGCCCGCCTCCAGTGGTGTCGCGACAGGCGTGAATGGAGGGACGAATGGAGACGTGTCGTCTTCAGCGATGAGAGTCGCTTCTGCCTTGGTGCCAATGATGGTCGTATGCGTGTTTGGCGCCGTGCAGGTGAGCGCCACAATCAGGACTGCATACGACCGAGGCACACAGGGCCAACACCCGGCATCATGGTGTGGGGAGCGATCTCCTACACTGGCCGTACACCACTGGTGATCGTCGAGGGGACACTGCGTAGTGCACGGTACATCCAAACCGTCATCGAACCCATCGTTCTACCATTCCTAGACCGGCAAGGGAACTTGCTGTTCCAACAGGACAATGCACGTCCGCATGTATCCCGTGCCACCCAACGTGCTCTAGAAGGTGTAAGTCAACTACCCTGGCCAGCAAGATCTCCGGATCTGTCCCCCATTGAGCATGTTTGGGACTGGATGAAGCGTCGTCTCACGCGGTCTGCACGTCCAGCACGAACGCTGGTCCAACTGAGGCGCCAGGTGGAAATGGCATGGCAAGCCGTTCCACAGGACTACATCCAGCATCTCTACGATCGTCTCCATGGGAGAATAGCAGCCTGCATTGCTGCGAAAGGTGGATATACACTGTACTAGTGCCGACATTGTGCATGCTCTGTTACCTGTGTCTATGTGCCTGTGGTTTTGTCAGTGCGATCATGTGATGTATCTGACCCCAGGAATGTGTCAATAAAGTTTCCCCTTCCTGGGACAATGAATTCACGGTGTTCTTATTTCAATTTCCAGGAGTGTAGATGTGCGTTGTAATAGTTATGCATGAATAACCATGCTTTTTCTAAGACAGGCTATCGTGATGGCCTGCATAAAATCAGTGAAGACTACATCGCCAACATGTTTCAGTTAAAAGGTCATTCACATTATTGAACTAATGGCGTCAAATTATCATGGCTATCTCTGGAAAATCTTTTGTTTTAACTTGAAAAGTTCTACAAGCGAGAGGACAAGTTTAAAATAGTTCGGAATCCTATAAAACAAACTGATGACTGATCAATAAATAACTTAAGCTGGTAACCATTAACACTGTCCGAGGTTTCAGGGTAGACTCAGAGCTGTTTACCAAGTAATCAAAAAATGGCTCTGAGCACTATGGGACTTAACATTTGAGGTCATCAGTCCCCTAGACTTAGAACTACTTAAACCTAACTAACCTAAGGACATCACATACATCCATGCCCGAGGCAGGATTCGAACCTGCTACCGTAGCGGTCGCGTGGGTCCAGACTGTAGCGCCTAGAACCGCTCGGCAACTCCGGCCGGCACCAGGTAATCATCTACCCTGGCGTTACTAGTGTTCATAGTCTAAATCCACATGAGAAATTTATCAGCTTCAGATGGCAGTTAACAAGACGCTGCACCACGTTTTGAGAAAAATTGTTGTGGACCTGTGACTGACAAGTCGCATTATTGTAATCTATATTACTGCTATGCGGTACCTACTTAAGAGCTTGGCAGAGGCTTCATAGCACACTGTCACGCTATTTCGCCACCGTTCCGCTCTCGAACAACGCGCGGGAAAAGCAACTTCAATCTTTTCGCACGAGCTCTGATTTGTCGTATTTTAATACAATCATCATTTCGCCGTATGGAGGCGGTTATCAAAAAAAAAATTCACATTCGGAGGAGAAAGTTGGGGATTGAAATTTCTTGAAAGGTACTGTATTTGCCTACTAAGGATAATTTCAGTCAATTCCCATATACACACAAAAAAAAATTGCATCATCTCGGTTCCGAAAGTTCCGGAACCTGTACAGCACATTGGAATAGAGATCAACATAAACACCATTTCCGTCCTTTTTATTGCTCAAGAAAACGACACATTGCATGTTGTACCACCATACAGCGAGACCTTCAGAGGTGATGGGCCAGATTGCTGTACACACCGGTACCTCTAACACCCAGTAGCACATTCTCTTGCATTGATGCATGCCTATATTAGTTGTGACATACTATCCACAGCTTCATCAAGGCACTGTTGGTCCACATTGTATCACTCCTCAACGGCGATTCGGTGTAGATCCCTCAGAGTGGTTAGAGGGTCACGTCGTCCATAAACAGCCCTTTTCAATCTATCCCAGGCATGTTCGATAGGGTTCATGTCTGGAGAACATGCTGGCCACTCTAGTCGAGCGATGTCGATATCCTGAAGGAAGTCGTTCACAAAATGTGCAGGATGAGGGCGCGAACTGTCGTCCATGAAGACGAATGCCTCGCCAACATGTTGCCGATATGGCTGTACTATTGGTCGGAGGCTGGTATTCACGTATCGTACAACCTTTACGGCGCCTTCCATGACCACCAGCGGCGTACGTCGGCCCCTCATAATGGTCCATGTTGTTGGGCCCATCTGTACCGCACTGCATGGTGTCGTTGTTGCAAAGATGGACCTCGTCATGGACGTCGGGAGTGAAGTTGCGCATCATGCATACTATTTCGCACAGTTTGAGTCGTAACACGACGTCCTGTGGCTGCATGAAAATCATTATTCATCATGGTGGCGTTGCTGTCAGGGTTTCTACGAACCATAATCCGCAGGTAGCGTTCATCTATTGCAGTAGTAGCCCTTAGGCGGCCTGAGCGACTCATATCATCGACAGTTCCTGTCTCTCTGTATCTCTTCCATCGCTTTGGTTCACTCCGAGACGCTGGACACTTCCCTTGTTGAGGGCATTTCCTGGCATAAAATAACAATGCGGACGCGATCGAACCGCGTTATTGAGCATCTAGGCATGGTTGAACTACAGCCAATACGAGCCGTGTACCTCCTTCCTGGTGGAATGACTGGAACTGACCGGCTGTAGGACCCCCTCCGTGTAATAAGCGTTTCTCATGCATGGTTGTTTACATCTTTGGGCGGGTTAATGACATCTCTGAACAGTCGAAGGGACTGTGTCTGTGATAAAATATCCACAGGCAACATCTCTCTTCAGGAGTTCTGGGAACCGGGGTGATGAAAAACTTTTTTTGATGTGTGTATAGAAGGGCTAACATACGCAGAGGTTGCCAGAAATATGGGAACACTGTGAGAATTTCATGCTTCAACAAAAAACCTGAAACTCGCACTGCTGTAATTGACCACGAATGGCACCTCCACAATGTCCTCAATACGTTGCAAGTGACTATCGTGATGAGAACCGTGTTCCGAGCAGGTGTAAGTGCTTTATCTCCGAGCTAAGTGAAACCTAAAGTGGACAAATTACTGATGCTCGTATAGTGGATGCTTCGGAAACCATCCGAGGGTTTGGTGTTTCAAGAGGCACCATTTCGAAGATTTATACCGCATACAATGCAGACCAAAGTGTGTGTTGAGTGATCATTACAGACGGCCATTGAAGAGTACTGTGACAGCCGCAAAAGTCAGTGCAGAAACGAATGTCGAAACCGTGATCGTCGTCAACACGGAAACAAAGAATTGCAGTGTGGTGCCGAAGCCATAAAACCTGGACTACGGAGCAATGGAGGAAAGTCATTTGGTCGGGTGAGTCTTGTTCCACTCTGTTTCCAGCTTCTGGCCGAATTACGTCTAAGGAATGCACATTATCGGGATTTAGTGATGATCTATTGAACCATATCAAGGAACCACATGAAGGTATTCCATAGGCCCCGTTGTCACCGTGCAAGATCGCATTTCTGCCAACGTTTATATGACCATTTGAGCCGATCCTATCCATGCCATGGTACAATATTTGTTCCGCAGAGGTGATACTGTGTTCTAAGACGACAGGCCTCCTGGTCAAACAGTTCGCATCGTCCAGGACTCTTTTTGTGAATACGAGGACGGTTTTCTCACCTGCCCAGAGCACCATTGTCACTTGATTGCAATGTCACTGGGTTTTATAAAAGTAGCAGGGTAACTGAGTGACTACTCAAAATGGTTGTTGCATGGTAGATATAACTGTTTCCGTATACACACAAGAAGTTCAGAAAGTAGTGTCGATCGCCCATGGATATAATCCGATTTTCAAATGGTCCTGGGTTTTCAGTGTTGAAGTATAGGTCAGGTGCATCAAGTTTTCCTCCTTTCCATTCGCCAAAATTAAAGACTGCTGAAGTGTAGTGCCCTGCTCTGTGTGCTTTAAGACACCATTGAAAGGAAAAAAGGAAGAACTTTTAAAAATGTTTTCATTCAACCAGTGTTAACAGGTAGTCGCCGTGTTGAAACATCTTATGTTTTTGATGATTTTTCGATTGTTATTGATACAGTACTCTTAACTTTCAACGAGCTGCTTTATTTTCGGTAAAACTACTTGGGAAGAAGACCAGAACAGGTAATAAGGCTTTCGACAATTCATTGGAATACAATTTTGCTAGAGAACGCATCTCCAGGCGAAGAGTACTTTTCTTCTGCAGGTCCACTTATCGTATGAAAGTACTGTTTATTCTTCCTTCCATTAGTAATGGCTTCTGTGGTATCTTCACCTTTTCTGAAACCAGACCACTTTAAATTCTCCAATGCTTCTGCCTTCATTTCTCCCTCCTACTAAGCATACACATGCCTGAGATTATCAAATTTTCAACGCGTTTCATGTCTTTTATCATTTATCATTTCTTCTGCTTCGTGATACATTTTCTTCAGTTCCTCATCCACTTGTGAAGTGAACTCTTAAACGTTCACGGCGACGTCGGCGTCGATTTTGTATCATTCATGATTACCACCTTGCTCATAAAAACTCGGTGTATTACTTCCCCTTCTGTTGATAATAATGCCAACACCTGTTACGCTGATCACTAATGCTGTTTCAATATTGTAACATCATTCGCGGCTACGGTCGCAGGTTCGAATCCTGCCTGGGGCATGGATGTGTGTGATGTCCTTAGGTTAGTTAGGTTTAAGTAGATCTAAGTTCTAGGGGACTGATGACGTAAGATGTTAAGTCCCATAGTGCTCAGAGCCATTTGAACCCATCATCCGCGGAAAAAGCTCTCTGTTCTATTCATTTTAGTTCAAGTATCCTTGCCAAGCATAAAATCCTTTGTATATCTTCTGTAAAAACAATTTTTTATCATCATGGTTCCGTTGTCCTTAGGCAGCCGATTTTTTTTAAACTCATGAAGCAATCAAAGTAAATCTTTTTTGTGCATTGTTTATTGATTCCTGGACAACATTTTCTGAGTTTTTGGAGAAATTTAGTTATCATTAGCACAGTTTTTTGAAACTTTACAAAATAATAAAATGGCTAACGTTCGAAACAAAGATGGAGTTTTGTCTTTTGTTTTTGGTCACGTTCTTTGCGATAACATATGAATAAATAAAGATAAAAATCCTTGCGGAAATACCCGAGGAGTAATTCACGGAAATTTCACAAAGATATTTCTATTATGGTGCCCGCAGTCCATTCCGTCAGCTTTAGATACATTGCCTACAGTATCCACATCCTTAGCTAACTTCAAACTTCTCATCATTTCTCAGTGCTTCAAAATCCCACTTCCTTCCACGCTGATTGTTCCGTACTTCAATCTACTCCACTAAATTATGATCTGAGTCTATATCTGCTCCTGAGTACGTCCTACAATTCAGTATCCGGTTTCGGAAGCTCTGTCTGACCAAGATGTATATTACCATCTGAAATTTATTGCAGAGCTCAATTAGTCTCTCTCATCTCTATCTCACGTTCTCTCGTATTACTTCGTTCTATTCCTTCCTCTACAACGGCGTTACAATCCTCTGCCTCCCAGTACATAGTTAATTACCCTTCAAAATCCTTCTGTATGCAATGAGACTATTAGGAATGACAGTTTTATTCGAAGACAATAATTATACTGACGTCACTGCTGTTTATGTTGATTCACAGGACATTACAAAATGCGGGGCATGGTTGTTAATAGCGCATGTGGTAAGCACGGATAGCAATGCCTCCCCTGCAACGAACTCCCATGCTAACCACAAGGTTGGTAACGAGTTCTTGTCACAGTGCGAGGTGCCAGGGCTAGCAGTGTGACTAAATTCTTCCCGAATCTTCATATGTAAATGATGCTCTAAGCCCCGATTCACACAGACATTCACGCTCTAAATATGGCTCAGGCATGTGAGTCAAATATGGAGCAGTTTATGTTTTACAATCAGAGTTGGAGTGCTCCGCAATTAAATGCCCAAGATGTTACAACAATTTCAATCATTAAACTAACCTGAACTCAATCACACATGATAATATTTAAGTTAACAATCCCTTTGTGAGCTTTCAGAATCTAATTACAACCTCCGATTCATTCTGGTTATTACCTTTACAAAATGTTCCCTGAACTGATGGTCCATTCACATTGGCAGTGGTGGTATCTGCTTCAGTTTATGGGGACTTCAGGCACACTGTTTGCATACACACAACAAAAAATACAGAATACAAAAAAACATGGTGTAGAGAACAACACAGTAATTTGTGCGCCCTACTATCCTACATAAGAATTACAGTGCAAATTCACAAACACATACAAGGTATAACATACATTACAAAAACAACACTAGAGAAAGAAATTTAAGAAAAAAAAACTAGGTTCATGGGGTATCAAGTTGTGCTTGCACATTGCACAATGTTCCGACTGTGCTGAGAATGAGGCACTAAATCACATTGTTAGAAATATTCGAAGCACTTCACAAATTCGTTAGTTTCTCTGAGGGGGTTGGTATGTTGAGTCATATGCATTGATGCACGTGGTTCCATGTCTTGAGCATCGGAGGGGGCTTTTGGGATGGGGCCACAGTACTGACATCACATAGGGCTAAACGTAGGGTGTTGTTGCTATGTTATTGCAACAGCAATAGGGAGTGCTGGAGCATCTGCAGTACGCTGTTGAGATTGCAGCAAGACCCACGCATGTGATTACGGTAGGAAGACATAGTGATAGGCTCTCCTCATGTCGATTAAATGTCTCTGAGGTCTACTAGTTGGGATGCATCACTAGTCCAGATCTCTTCTCTCCCTGGACAGTACTTTACGTTTCCCAATATTGAAGTTCGATGAGAGATGATGGCACGTGGAGTGACTCCACAAGTGTGTGAGGTCATCCATACAGGATCGAACTAGGAGCGACGATTGCTACAACTGCTCTCTAATAGAGAGAGAAGTTAGAAATGAGACAATTCATTTGTTAGAGTTTGTGGCACGATACTGCTTTGTGTAGGCAGATCGGCCAATGCTAGTGAGTTGTAAAAACCCAAACAGGTGAGTTTATAGCGTCCCTTTCTGTCCTGAGGCACATGAGGCGCAGGTTCTGACACCATACGTGATCTTCTTCGTGTACTCATGGCAACGTGGTCTGCCACAGGGAATCCCTCCAAACGGCTGCCGCGTCCAGAGAGCTAGCTGGCTGTTGCGTGTGGGTCGCATGTCAATGTCAACGGCCAGCCTCACTTTTGCTTGTGGCCCGGCGAGGATTCCACCTAATCCCTTAGGTATACAGCCCGGTGACTGTCAGTTTGTAAGACCGGATGCGCCTACGCCCTTCTCGTTAGGTGGCGCGCTGACGCTCCCCTTCTTGCAGGTAGCCGAAGACCTCTTGTTTTTGCTCCGGCTGGCATCTGCATTGCCACGATACCCGTCATTTGCACAATTCTGACAAAAATCTTATGCCTAACTTTTTCCCATGACCTTCTATGTTATAATAAATTTACGTAACGACACATTGATGGTCTGTCATTTCAGACACTCTTATTTTACTTTTATAGTTATTAATCTATGGCTACCATTATAACAAAATCTTGGTGTATCTGATCTAGACATGGAAATAATTTATCTTGATATTTGTGTAGAGACCGATCTCACTACTGTATATGGTGTGTGACAACTGATACTATGTATTGGATGAACAACTAAATGTGTGGGCCCGCACTAATATTAATATTACTTATATAGATCGACAGTAGACATGCTCAAGAATTAACTACCAATTGCCAATGATCTACATTCTATGTCATTTGAATAAATTATGTTTTATGCAGGTTGAAGTTTTATTGTGCTATAAAGAACATGCAACTATTCTACTTTCGCTCACCCGTCGTCCCTCCATCTCGGGTCTGTGGTTTGGTGACCTTAAAAATAGCATCCCAACAGGCGCGCGCCAAACATTCCTACTTGTGGTAGAAAACCCCCACAATATTAAGGATCTAGTTATTGTTGAATCCTAAAGTTTAACTTATCCTAGTATATGGTACTCTCCTTTTTTTTCCTTATACAATACTCTTACATAATTCCTGTCACGCTGAGATGTCTCGCTGCTCGCTGCTATTGACGACGACAGTGATGTGCGCGCCGTACGACACGGCCTCCAAGTTTTCATTACGCCTCACTGAAACTCCAGAGACTGGGTTAGCCATGGCTATACAAGACAATAAATTAACAGTTGCAACTTCTTTTTCTATGTGATGCTGTTTTTAGCGATCAGTGGGCACCTTTCCAGAGGCAATGTAATGTGACCAAGCCAGGACTGGTTCCTGTTGAGGATTCAGTCGCCCACCACACACCAGCTACACGGTATGTCAGGAATCTCCAAGTATAATTCCTTGGCTATTCATCTGTGACAGTCACGAGCAGCGCGCTAAATCCCCAACCAGCACATTGGCATGGTGGGGTTTATGCCCGCATTTCTACCGTCTAGGGCACCATTGGAGTCAATCGCTCAGAGGTTCACCCCGACTTGCAAGACAACGATGCTGGCGCATCACTGTAAAAACTATGCTGCCCATATTCATCCTCGAAATCACGCAATATACCACAGTCTTGCAGTGCGCTGACGCGTGCCTGCAAGCATTGGTATGAACGTCTCACAAACTGGTTGTGGCCGCTATGGAGCATATCACGACTTCTCAGAACGCTTGTAAGAGCACGTTCTTGTATGCGCCCATTTGTGCGACATCTCCTTACTCATCATTATCCCTCAACATGGACACCAGACAGGAAAGGACAAAAACGTTGCTCTTGGAAAGGTAGCGTCTCCTACTCCATCGACATTGGAAGTCGCGAACATAAACAAAACAAAAAGTTAGCAGCAGTAAATTCTTATGCGAGAAAACGCAGCGTGTTAATACTTTAACAATCTTAATCTATTAATGCAACGATTATTGTTCCCCGAAGAAAGGTTCATATATTTGCCTATTCTACTATGTACACCATTTGAACTACTATTATTCCACGAACTTCTTTGTATGAGAGATGTGGTGGAGTTCTATGGACTAGCGCCAATCCCTTGTCAGACTCCCTCTCCTCTGACGTGCATTAGGATTTGCAGGTCTAATTTCAATCTCCTGGTTCTCCTGTCGTCCTTGATTTCGCTCTCTCCAATTACGGTCGCTTTGCCGTTCGTTATTCCTCCTATCCCAGATTCGTTGTCTAGATTGACCTTGTTCCCTGACGTTCTGGTTTCCGTGTCTCTGGTTTCCAAAACCTTGAATAGCGTAACCTTGATTTCCTAACTGACCAGTGCGATTATGCGATCTGTTGTCGTCTTTTCTTCCTGACCCGTGGTATTTGTTACTCTGCCCCTTCTTCCTGTCCTTTGCGTCTTGTTTATCAAAGACTGTATCGAGTTCGCGCAATAGACTCTTGAATGCTCCTATGTCAGATCCACACTTCCCGACAAGTGTCTGTTGGTACCTAACTGGCAATTTGGAAAAGCAAAATTTAATTATTTCTCCGTTGCTATATGGACTATCTAAAAATTGACTCTTCTTGAGTAAATCATCAAAAATTTGGTTGCGCTCCTATGCCCGGACACTTCCAGTTCAGGACAAAATATTATTTCCTCTTTAATCCTGTCTTGCGTTTCCTTTGACCAGTAGATTCCCAGGAACGCATCAACAAATTCCTGACAAGTCTGACACGTCGCTGCCACACCCCGCATCTTTTCCACGGCTTGGCCTTCGATGTGTCCACACATGAATTCTAATTTTGCCAGGGTTGGCCATGATGACGGTAATGAATTTGTAAACTGCATCACCCAGCTCTTGGGATGCATCGACCCTCCATTATCTCTGAACTTTTGGAATTTTACTATCGACAGGAAGTGATTGTGATCAAAATCCTGTCCGTTCCTCGCACTGGTGTTGTCACTCGTTTCCGATTCTTGCACGTCGGCTGAGTGTCCTGATATATCTTGCTGATAACTGTGATGTGCTACCTCTGTATCACAGTGGAAGTGGCATTCAGCATTCACTCTTCTAAGTGGGCTGCAATTATTGGAGCTGTTACTCGCTGTTTCTGCGTATGCGCTGTTAGTTCCGTACTCTGTCACTGGGCTAGAGCACGGCGAGCTTTTCCTCGGAGACACAATTCTGTGTACTCCATCACTGGTATCTGAACGCGCAGTGCTCGTGTGCCCGTTTCGCTCTAGTTTTGCTATTCGACTCTCTACTTCTTTCATTCGTTTCGTGATGTTCGTAACCGCGATATTACCTTGAGTTTTTAAGAACGCTAGGGATTTTTAGTGGACTTGTGTCGCACGTCGCAAGCGACCTGCGAGTTGAGAAGTTACTTTTGCGATTTTCATCGCCCCTGTTGCTGCCGTTTTGGCTAGGCCTGCTACTTTTTGAGCTACCAATGACATTTGTTTTGTTTCTCCACATTCTTTCTTTATTGTTAGTAATTCCCCACGAATTTCCCCTATATGCGAAATTATTGCCTGGGTGTCCTTACGCTGTTCGTCAGCTTCTTCCTTCTCCTTCTTACGTTGTTTCTCATCTTCTTCCTTCTCCTTCTTACGTTGTTTCTCATCTTCTTCCTTCTCCTTCTTACGTTGTTTCTCATCTTCTTGCTTCTCCTTCTTACGTTGTTCGTCAGCTTTTTCTTTCATTGATCGCAGGAAGCTTAGTATTGAGTTAATGTCATCAGTTTGATCCTCGTCACATATGGGCGATGTAACTCTGGACACCTGGGCGCTAGAGCTCTGACGTGACCGGGCTGGCCTCTGTCTGCACTCGTTCGTTTGACTATAAACTTCTGCTACCGTCTCGACCTGTGTGCCTGTCTCTGTTCCAACTCCACTTCACTATCATAATCACGGCCGCGCCGTTGTTCTAAGATCGCGTCCAAATCACCTTCCTCATCAATGACCCTGTCGTCCTGTGCTGCTAAAAGTGTGCCCATCTCATCTCCGAACCTATCCTCGTCAGTAACCTGCCCCTTATCCATTATGCTATCCTCTTTTGTTTTAGTTTCGCTCGATAATAGTCGTGCCTTACTTCTCGTGATCATTCACGAAAAAACAAATTTATCTAAAATGCACAAGAAAAATCATCTACTACCAATATTTTTCCACATAGACATAAAATTTCAACAACGCCGTTCCAACGCTGTAATTACAAGCAAGATTTGTTGTGGTACAGAAACTGCACACAAACCCGACAAAGTTGTAAGTACGCTGTTTAGGTTCTTATATTGGTAACGTCACGTAGCGCTCTGTATGAAAATCACTGGCTGTGCTGTGTGCAGTCTGTGGCTAGTTTGCATTGTTGTCTGCCATTGTAGTGTTGGGCAGCGGCAGCTGGATGTGAACAACGCGTAGCGTTCCGCAGTTGGAGGTGAGCCGCCAGCAGTGGTGGATGTGGGGAGAGAGATGGCGGAGTTTTGTAATTTGTCATGAATTGCTATATATATATATTATGACTATTAAGGTAAATACATTGTTTGTTCTCTATTAAAATCTTCCATTTGCTAACTATGCCTATCAGTAGTTAGTGCCTTCCGTAGTTTGAATCTTTTATTTAGCTGGCAGTAGTGGCGCTCGCTATATTGCAGTAGTTCGAGTAACGAAGATTTTTGTGAGGTAAGTGATTTGTGAAAGTTATAGGTTAATGTTAGTCAGGGCCATTCTTTTGTAGGGATTTTTGAAAGTCAGATTGTGTTGCGCTAAAAATATTGTGTGTCAGTTTAAGCACAGTCGTGTATAATTTTCCTAAGGGGACGTTTCATAAAGTGTGATGTGGTACGGACACCATATCAAAGAAACACAAAAAACAATGAACAAACAAACAAATATATACGCTGAAAACAAAAACAGTAATCATGCGCCGCTACTTAAAACTAATCACGGACTACAAGAAAAAGAACTTGGGTATTAATTATTAAAAAAAAGAAGTAGAGAAAAAAATTTGAATGTTCCTACTAAGAATACTGTTTGCTTATCAGTGATTCACAGGAAAGATCTGAGGCTAAGGGTCGCCATTTTATGCGAGGTGCCAGTGTTAGCAGTGTATTTAACACTAAATTCTTCTCGTATCTTCATATGGAAATGATGCTCTAAGCCCCCTTTTCTAACTCCTACTTTTGCTGTTGCACATGGATTAAGAAAAAATGCGAACTGACTGTAATCGACCTTGCAAGTGGAGTAGAAAAGAGTTTGGCACCTGCAATAATTTAATTTGATAGACATTAATTAAATAAAGGATAGTTTCAGTAACGTAGTGAAAAATGAAAGGGTTGCTCTACCGATTAACAGAATGAAAGTTCTGTCCCAAATAACAATTTGATTCATTATGACTAAACTCAAAATCATAAACAAAACACATTAAACATTTACAATACATCAAAATGGATCAAATTGGATACTCAAATAAATGCTGTGAAGCTGAAGTTGTCCATAAACTAGATTTTTACATTTATGACAAAGTGGTATGTGGAGCCAATCCCTTGCAACTCAGATCTTAAGAGAAACACACAACCAACCTAACATTAATTGCTGCTACAGTAGTGAGAACTCAGACAATTTTTAGAAAAAGACGAACAGGCGCGCTCTGCTGAGCTCTGATTATCACAGTGCAAATTCTCTAATCTGCCGGTGCTGCAGACATACATTATCAAGCTGTCTTCTTAACTGCAAGGACATGATCTGGCGTACCGGAAGCGATGGCAGGTTGCTTCGACGTCCCGTCGTGGTGGTGATAATGTCGCGAGTAAAGCCTGAAACAAATTGTCCTGATCTGGTTGTTCCAGACTAAAGACTTCCTATCAATACAAATGCGCCTCTGAGGGAGACGAAGAAGGCTCGCCACATAATCACTGATGGTACAGTGATTGATTTTAACAAGCGAAGTAACACAGTAACTCCGATACAGTCAACTTTAGTCAAAACTGCCCAAGACAGACAGCATAGGCCACCTGTACACATTACGCTCAATTGCCAACTGTACTTGGAAAGTTACGTTGAAGTCAAAACTTCAGCAACTTCGTCAAACAGTTACAATTAAATAATATTAGACAGCCAACGGAAGGCAGGCTGTCCAGAGCAGCGAGAGCTCAGTCTTGTAACCTACTCCGACCGAAAGGCGAGAGCCGACTCCCACAAGAGCACCCGTACAAACCGAACGCAGAACATTCCCGCCCCCACGACAGTGGCCGTGGTTAAACGTTCCAATCAGCAACTCGAAAACCGGCGGAAAATTCCACTCTATTGCTGAAGCACTACCAATCCACCAATGGAGATTCTTGGCGCCAATTTCTGCGCCGATTTTGCTACGTCACGGAGCTATGCCCTGAGCAAGCCAATCACAGTTACGATTTTGCAGAAAACGCGGGAATTTGCCCGCCAAGACTGCTTGGGAACACAAGTCGTTCCCACACGTCGCTGGTAGCCCGCCAGAAAGTGTTTTCGCTAAGTTTCTGCGAAGTAACAGAATGTCTAGCCCGGCCGCTCCTTCAGGCCCCTGCGGGCGTGTCTACGCCGCTATTATGACAATGTCGGCGTCTGGAAAGCATTCACTCGACTCCCTCTCAAGATCAGCATAGCCCGCCTGTCACCAGACCACCCGGGTGACGAGAGACGCTGCGTGGGAAGTCCGCGTATGAAGGAATAGCAACATTTCACCGCATGCAATTAGAGAGGAAAATCGAATTACTCAGAGTAAGATAGTAATATGAGAGGGGGCTTTACCACCTCTCAACAGGGCATTCCATTCCTCCACCAGCACAGTTGACAATTGCTGAATGTTCGTGCTACAGTATGTATCCCCATCGCATCCCACACGTGTTCAATAGAACTGAAGTCGGGGGAACGTGCAGGCTCCGTATAGGCCCCAAATATCCCCTCCTCTGCCTGCGCTGTTCGATGCGGTCGCGCATTCTCATCTATAAAAATGAGGGCGAGGCCGAAAGCATATAGGGAAGGACTGCAGCGTGACAATAACATTGATTGGAAGTCAGTGCACTTATGGAACATTATGTCTCCTCACATCACACTACACCTGGACTGCCAAAAAAATCATGTACGAAAATGTTCCCGGGTGCATTACGCGTTCGCACCTCTCGCCATATAAGAATCACTACTCAGACTGAATTTGGTCTCATTCGAGAGGAGCACTCAATCCCACTCTTCGCTGGTCCACCATCGCAAACATTGCTGTCCATGTACGAGTGTCAGAGTAAGAGAACGTACTGGTCGTCGGGGAAAGACACCACTGCGATGCAGTCGGCATGCCACTGTGGAGCATCAGTCTGTGCGCCTTGCAATCCTTTTAAATGTGCCAACACCTGTGTCTGCTCTTTGACGTGGGTCCTTTATTGCCTTTTGCACAACGTACCGGTCACCTGCTGCTGCAGCTCACTGTGTCGAATACCTATTCTTCTCAGGTAGTGGTGCCTGTCGTTCAGAAAGCTTCCCACACACACGAAACAACGTTGTGAGCAGTACCCAAATACATCTCGTTTTTCTTCCAGTTTCCAGGTGAGTCTTCCCTCTGTGTAGTGACCTAATGTTGTTTATATCTATCTGATTACCCCACAATTCACAATTAAATGACTGACAGAGTATTCATCGAGCCATCTTCAAGTTAACTCTGCCGTACCATTCTTGACCAGCGCACGTAGGAAACGAATAATTACACCTGGAAACCAGGTACGAGGGCAGTTCAATAAGTAATGCAACACATTTTTTTCTGAAAGAGGGGTTGTTTTATTCAGCATTGAAATACACCAGGTTATTCCCCAATCTTTTAGCTACACAACACTATTTTCCAACGTAATCTCCATTCAATGCTACGGCCTTACGCCACCTTGAAATGAGGGCCTGTATGCCTGCACGGTACCATTCCACTGGTCGATGTCGGAGCCAACGTCGTACTGCATCAATAACTTCTTCATCATCCGCGTACTGTCTCCCACGGATTGCGTCCTTCATTGGGCCAAACATATGGGAATCCGACGGTGCGAGATCGGGGATGTAGGGTGCATGAGGAAGAACAGTCCACTGAAGTTTTGTGAGCTCCTCTCGGGTGCGAAGACTTGTGTGAGGTCTTGCGTTGTCATGAAGAAGGAGAAGTTCGTTCAGATTTTTGTGCCTACGAACACGCTGAAGTCGTTTCTTCAATTTCGGAAGAGTAGCACAATACACTTCAGAGTTGATCGTTTGACCATGGGGAAGGACATCGAACAGAATAATCCCTTCAGCGTCCCAGAAGACTGTAACCATGACTTTACCGGCTGAGGGTATGGCTTTAAACTTTTTCTTGGTAGGGGAGTGGGTGTGGCGCCACTCCATTGATTGCCGTTTTGTTTCAGGTTCGAAGTGATGAACCCATGTTTCATCGCTTGTAACAATCTTTGACAAGAAATTGTCACCCTCAGCCACATGACGAGCAAGCAATTCCGCACAGATGGTTCTCCTTTGCTCTTTATGGTGTTCGGTTAGACAACGAGGGACCCAGCGGGAACAAACCTTTGAATATCCCAACTGCTGAACAATTGTGACAGCACTACCAACAGAGATGTCAAGTTGAGCACTGAGTTGTTTGATGGTGATCCGTCGATCATCTCAAACGAGTGTGTTTGCACGCTCCGCCATTGCAGGAGTCACAGCTGTGCACGGCCGGCCCGCACGCGGAAGGTCAGACAGTCTTGCTTGACCTTGCGGCGATGATGACACACGCTTTGCCCAACGACTCACCGTGCTTTTGTCCACTGCCAGATCACCGTAGACATTCTGCAAGCGCCTATGAATATCTGAGATGCCCTGGTTTTCCGCCAAAAGAAACTCGATCACTGCCCGTTGTTTGCAACGCACATCCGTTACAGACGCTATTTTAACAGCTCTGTACAGCGCTGCCACCTGTCGGAAGTCAATGAAACTATACGAGACGAAGCGGGAATGTTTGAAAATATTCCATAAGAAATTTACGGTTTTTTCAACCAAAATTGGCCGAGAAAAAAAATATGTTGCAGTACTTATTGAACTGCCCTCGTAATAGGTTTAGGATAGGAAAGAATCAAACATCAACACGAGGAAGGGAGATCCATTCGATAGTTAGTCGTTTTCACCAAATTAACATTTATTTAAGTAAAACAATGAAACAGTATTCAATAAACACAAGGGGCCTGAGTTTATGAACAACAAGAAATTTGAATCGTTTAGTAAAGGGAAACTACATTTACCAAATACAGGGCACATCCGATTTTATGAAGAACAGTTTGCAGAGAATTTGAACACTCTTCTTTTATGAACAGTGAGAGCATCAATAGCTTGATTATAATTTACAAAAGTTCATGAGTTCATCCCGCTAAACTTCACAGCCTACGACCCTGGCGGAAGTCTCTCAACCAACGTATAGCTCCAAGGAAAAAACCAACTACACAACTTTTGCTAGGTATGACAGACGACGCACTCCCGCGGCAATAACTTAGACCTCGGGCGTTGGGCAGGGTGTCGCCAAGGTAGCGGCACAGAAGTCATGGATCCAGACACCAAGGTAGACTCGCGTGTTTCGCAGTCAACTGTGAACATAAATCACAAGCGATTCTAGTCGCTTCATTCCGGAACCGCGCGACTGCTACGGTCGCAGGTTCGAATCCTGCCTCGGGCATGGATGTGTATGATGTCCTCAGGCTCGTTAGGTTTAAGTAGTTCTAGGTTCTAGGGGACTGATGAGCTCAGATATTAAGTCCCATAGTGCTCAGAGGCATTTCAACCAGTACCTACAAAAAAATAATAGAATTTACACTAACAAATGATGAGACTCGCTTTATCGAGATAAATACAGCACGTAACCTCACATAAAATAAATAGTTAATGCCAAACTTATATATACACGGCTTCACAAGGCTTTTAATCAGATCAGAACTTGCTAAGATTGACAGAGATAATTAGAATGGCTTTTTTCTAACACAATAAGTACATACGCCTCTGTTTAGGTAAGATGATAAGCGAGTACATGTAACTGACAAGGTACAGGTACAAACAGAGCAGTTGCATTTAAGCCCCCTGAGGCATAAATAAGTACTGATAAAACACCTTAAGAAACACTAGTTAAGGTGAGTTTAAGCAAAGCAGAAAAGTTCAATTAGTAGTAACCCCACGTAATTCAATTATGACTAAGACACATCAACGTAGGTTAGAATGAATACACTTTACTAAATCACAATTAGATTTCAAATCAATACCCAATACCTGATACAGCCCCATGACATTGCCACCGGGTACAGTGCCACTCACTGGTGTTACCACTTCAATTCATAACATCGCAACCCAAGCGGGTGCACACAAGCTGTTTACCAGTTAACTGAAAAATGGCTCTGAGCACTATGGGACTTAACATCTGTGGTCATCAGTCCCCTAGAACTTAGAACTACTTAAACCTAACTAACCTAAGGACATCACACACATCCATGCCCGAGGCAGGATTCGAACCTGCGACCGGAGCGGTCACGCGGTTCCAGACTGAAGCGCCTTTAACCGCACGACCACACCGGCCGGCAGTTAACTGAATCACGTGGCTTCAGAGAAGGCGCACTAACAACCATTGGCCACTCTCAAGCCAAGACACACTGTAGAACAAACAAATACATATTATTCACCGAACAAGACACAATAATATTGCGCCAATTTTCCTTTAAACAATAAAAACACAGGGCTAGAATACCAATAGGCAGTATGTTACAGTGCACTCTCCCCACGGTCAATTCTCCTTTTAACTCCTTTTCAACATCTACATCTATGTGATAACTCTGCTATTCACAATAAAGTACCTGGCAGAGGGTTCAATGAACCATCTTCAAGCTGTCTCTCTACCGTTCCACTCTCGAACGGCAGGTGGGAAAAACGAGCACTAATATTTTTTCTGTGGGAACCCTGATTTCTCTTATTTTATCGTGATGATCATTTCTCCCTATGTAGGTGGGTGCCAACAGAATGTTTTCGCAATTGGAGAAGAATACTGGTAATTGAAATTTCATGGGAAGATCCCGTCGCAACGAAAAACGCCTTTGTTTTAATGATTGCCACTCCAATTCACGTAACATGTCTGTGACATTATCTCCCCTATTTCGCGATAATACAAAACGAGCTGCCCTTCTTTGTACTATTTCGATGTCATCCGTCAGTCCCACTTGATGCGGATCCCACACCACACAGCAGTACTCCAGAATAGGGCGGACAAGCGTAGTATAAGCAGTCTCTTTGGTAGACCTGTTGCATCTTCTAAGTGCCCCAGATATCTTATTTAAATCATTTTGCAAGTCGTTTTGATCATCTGATGACTTTGCAAGACAGTAAATGACAGCATCATCTGCAAAACATCTAAGACGGCTACTCAGATTGTCTCCTATGTCGTTAATATAGATCAGGAACAATAGAGGGCCTATAACACTTCCTTGGGGAACGCCTGACATTACTTCTGTTTTACTTGATGACTTTCCCTGTATTACTACGAACTGTGACCTTTCTGACAGGAAATCGCGAATCCAGTCGCACAACTGAGGCGATACTCTGTAGGCACGCAGTTTGGTTAGAAGACGATTGTGAGGAACGGTGTCGAAAGCCTTCTGCAAATCTAAAACTATGGAATCAATTTGACATCCCCTGTCGATAGCACATATTACTTATTTATTATTTTGAGCTTTTCCCCAGTACAGAGGCTTATCTCCAACATAATAATTTACTTGGAAATTACAATGCAAACAATAAACGTTCTTAAACTATACTCTCAAAATATTTCTCCAGGTGTTTCGATCTTGCGTGTCCTCTTCCCCTGCGCCCATTCTCCTCATTGTGTGCTGTACATTTTGGAGCCAGGTGGTCACAGGACGTCCTCTTCTTCTTCTCCCCTCCGGTTCCCACTCCAGTATCAATTTTGGTATTCTGGCTTCCTCCATTCGTCGTACATGCCCGTACCACTGTAATTTCTTCCTATCCATTACGTCATATATTCTTTCTTTTATTTCCATTCTCCTTATTACTTCGGTGTTCCTTATCTTTTCTTTCCTGGAGATTCTTGCCGATCTTCTCCAAAAGTCCATCTCTAGAGCTTGTAATTTTTTAATGAGCTTCATGTTAATTGTCCAGGTCTCCGTTCCATACAGAACCACACTCTCTAATATGGATTTGTATATTAATTTTTTAGTTCTGCTCATTACATTCCTGCTCCATAGGACTGAGTTAAGCATCCCAATGACCCTCCGTCCGCTACTAATTCTTTTACTGATTTCTGACTCTGATTTTCCCTCGATTTCTAAAATGGATCCCAAATAACAGAAAGTGTTTATCTTTTTAATTTTCTTTCCTTCAATGTATAGCTCATCTGAATCATTAGTCAAGTATTCTGTTTTTTGGTAATTAATCTTCAAACCCCAAGTTTTGTATGCTACTGCTAGTTGATTGCACATATAGTTAGCATCCTCCCCATCTTGTGCTACGACTACTTGATCATCAGCAAATAATAAATGATGTAGGTAAACTCCATCTCTTATTTCTAATCCCATACTATTACATTTACGAGACCATGTTCTAAGGCTAATATCTATATAGATTTTAAATAATGATGGTGACATGGGACAGCCCTGTAAAAGGCCTTTGCTTGTTCTAAATTTCTGTGAAAGTTTATTACCAACTTTCACTTGGCAAATTTTATCTTTATACATCTGTTGTATTATTTTAATCAAGGAAGGGTTTATGTTTGCCATATGTAGTGCTCTCCAAAGTAATTTTCTTGGAACAGTATCATACGCTTTTTCTAGATCTATGAAAATTAATCCTATACTTTTTTATTTTTCCCTGTGTTTCTCCTAAATCTGTCGTAATGTGAAAATATGGTCTACACATGATCTCCCAGCCGTGAATTCACATTGTTCTTCTTGGGTTCTAAAATTTTTTTCCAGTTTGTTTTTAATTACTTTCGCAAAAATTCTCATTAATGTGTTTGTAACACAAATTCCTCGATAGTTTGAACAAATTTTGCGATCCCCTTTCTTAAATATTGTATTAATGTAACCTAGCTTCATCTCGTTGGGTATTGAATCTCCATGTATCATTTTGTTGAAGAGCTGTGTTATCAGTTTCACAATTTTGTCACCTCCATATTTCAGACACTCCAGATTGATATTGCCTGGTCCCGGTGATTTACCATTCTTTCCTGTTCTCAACACCTGAAGTACTTCACTTTCTAAAATCTGGATCACATCATCTTCATGTCCTTTATCTTCCCCTGTTCCTTCTTCTAGATATTCTTCTCTGTCCTCATTTAATAATTTTTGGAAATACTCTTCCCATTCCTTTTGTGTTATCAGTTGGAGATTAGTTTTGCTTTTTGTATCCTGTCGAAGTCTTTTCAATACTGACCATGCTTCTTTTGCTCTCCCAAATCCTAATTTGCTATTCACCTTGGCACATGTTCTTTCCCATGCTTCATTTTTTGCCATCCTTATTTTTTTCATCACTTCATTCTTCTTTTCCTTGTATATTGACCTTGTTTCTTCTGATTTATCATTCAACCACTGAAGGAACGCATTTCGTTTTTCTCTAACGAGGACCTCTAGTTCCTCTGACCACCACTCTGCTGCACGATTGTGGTTGCTATCTTTTTTACCCAACACCTCTGTTGCTATGATTTTCACATTAGCTTTTATATAGTCATATATTTCCTCTGTGCTTCCTTCACATGATTCAACCAGTTTCTTTTCCATCCTGACCGCAAAGAGTGTTCTGATACTTTCGACTTGTAGGCTGTCAATATTAAAAGGTAAATTTTCATCTTTCTCAGTCTGGTTCGTTTTATTTATGTTACTTGTATCACTCCTTGCATTCTTCCATGGCCAGAAAGACTTCATTTTAACTAGACAGTGGTCTGATCAACACTGGGCTCCTCTATAAGATCTGATGTCTACTGCCTTGAAACTACTTGTTTGCCTAATGATAATATAATCTATTATAGAACGAAGTTCTTTGGTGTTCTGTTGCCAAGTATATTTATGAATGTCCTTATGTTTGAAAAATGTGTTGGTAATTTTTAGATCAAATTGTTCACAAATTGCAATCAACCGTTCCCCATTGTCATTATATTCGTCCTCTCCATGTTACTTCATGAGTATAAAGAGCTAGTTGTGTTTCACAAGAACGATATTTTCTGAATCCGTGCTATGTGTCAATAAATCGTTTTCTTCGAGGTACTTCACAATGTTCGAATACAGTATATGTTTCAAAACCCTACTGCAAAACGACGTTAGTGATATAAGCCTGTAATTCAGCTGATTACTCCTACTTTCCTTTTTGGGTATTGGTGAGACTTGAGCAATTTCCCAGTCTTTAGTTACAGATCTTTCTGTGAGCGAGTAGTTGTATATAACTGTTAAATATGGAGCTATTTTATCAGCATACTCTGAGGGGAACCTGACTGGTATACAATCTGGACCGGAGGCCTCGGCTTTATTAAGTAATTTAAGCTGCTTCACTACTCCGAGGGTATCCACTTCTATGTTTCTCATCTTGGCAGTTGTTCTTGACCGGAAGTCAGGAATATTTACTTCGTCTTCTTTGGTGAAGGAGTTTCGGAAAACCGTGTTTAATAACTCTGCTTTAGTGGCACTGCCATCAGTGACTTCACCGTTGTTAATCGCACAGTGAAGGTATTGATTGTGCCTTGCCGCTGGTGTGCTTTATGTATGACCAGAATATCTTTGGGTTTTCTGCCAGATTTCCAGACAGAATTTCGTTGTGGAAATTATTAAAAAGCATCTCGCTTTGAAGTACGCGCCATATTTCGAACTTCTGTAAAAGTTGCCAATCTTGGGAATTTTGAGTTCTTTTAAATTTGGCATGCTATTTTCGTTGCTTCTATAACAACGATCTGACCCGTTTTGTGTCCCATGGGGGATCAGTACAATCACTTATTAATTTATGTGGTATATATATATATCTCTCTCAACTGCTGTTGATAGTATCTCCCTGAAAACATTCCGCAACTTTTCTACATTTACATGATCAGATCGGAAGGAGTGAAGACTGTCTCTTAAAAAGGCGTTAAGAGCATTTTTATCAGCTTTTTTTTAAATAGATATACTTTGCGTTTCTTTTTGATGGTTGTAGTTTATAACACTCCTGTCTGCTACTACTGTACCATAACATCAATGCCAGAAACAGGTTGTGACAAAACTAATTTGTAAAAGCAACTATGGCACAAAGCAACAGAGCAGTGTTACCCTCTGAGAGGAATTTTGTTATGTTGACCGTGTTGTTCCTAACGGAGGTGGCTTATCGGAGATGAAAGTCAGAATTACGTTAATATTGGAATAGTGACAAACAAAATTTGGCCTAGCTATACTGTTTATAGAATAAGGGAAACGGTCGCCAGCCTAATTAGGCAAGAGAAAGATTAACGTTCTCGTTTATGAAAGTAGGTATAAGTAACTATAATGGACAAACACAACATAGACTTAGCCACACGCGAGTGCAATGAACTCTGACACACATATGTTTTAAGATTGAAGCTAACAACTGGAGCAGCACAAACTATTTGCGAAATTATAAGAGATACCGAAACACCCTATTACTTTCAGGCTTACTTAAAGTGAATGGTCTTTATAAAATTGCTATTAACATACACTTCTAATACACAAGATACACAAACACTTAGCAAACATGAATATATATTGTTTCACAGCTGCAGCTTTCTCACTTTTACTATAGCGAAACACAATGCTGACCAAATTGCAAGAAACTGACTCACCTTTTAGAATTTACTACAGACAATAATGTGATCATTTGCCTTATAAGTCTCAGTCTTAAGAGCTTTTAATATTGAAGTTAGCAACAGCACTTTAAATAGCAGTTTTAATAGGAAAATTATTTCAGCAACCATCATTAACTTTAACTTTCTCTTTACTATGTTCAAAAGTTCATCAATTAGAAAACTGGGTTTCAATGTACTTTCAGTAAGGACACTCGGTAATTACTTTACTTCAAACGGAGAGGACCCTGAGAGGTGTTATGATGAGGAGAAAAATCAAGGTAGGTACATGAATTCAGAACAAATTACCTTATATTTCAGCACATTAGCACATCCATTAAGCTGATCCTTCACTGTACATCATTATAGTATTATGTTGCAATGATTGCGCAACGTGGTGGCAACTGCATGTTGGTAGGTGGATCCGTGGACAGAATTGCTGGACTCTGTCATTTCTTCGTGGCGATGTTTGATACAAATTCCAGAATAGTTCCAGCTATTTATCCGTCCATCCGAGGCCTTGGAAAGAAGCAGGAAAAGCCTTTCTCTGAATCATCACAATATGCACCTTTATACTAGCAGTGCACGGACTCGTAGCTCGTCTCCGACGACTGGCTCGTCTCCGACTCGTGGCTCGTCCCTGGCTGACTATCAGTTCCACCTTTTCCACCTAGGCCAACCACAATTTGCGCGCGCTACACAGTTCCGTTCCCGAGGGGAACCACTACACCTTTTACATGCAGAATAACTAAGAACCCTAAGTGAAGGTCAGCCGTTTACATAACAGCAAACAAATACATTAAATAAAACAGAACATTTTCACATATTGACACTTCTACAAAAAATTATTCACACAAAATTACAATTATATACAGTAGGTTTTGTTCCCTCCAAATGGGACAAAGAATATAAATTGCAGATACACTGCTTTGCATAGAATTAAATCAAGACACCAAAGACACCAAGACACCAAGACACCAAAAAAAAAACATGTGGTTCCTGAAGAGGGGCAGCAGCCTTTTCAGTAGTTGCAGGGGCAACAGTCTGGATGATTGACTGATCTGGCCTTGTAACATTAACCAAAACGGCCTTGCTGTGCTGGTACTGCGAACGGCTGAAAGCAAGGGGAAACTACAGCCGTAATTTTTCCCGAGGATATGCAGCTCTACTGTATGATTAAATGATGATGGCGTCCTCTTGGGTAAAATATTCCGGTGGTAAAATAGTCCCCCATTCGGATCTCCGGGCGGGGACTACTCAAGAGGACGTCGTTATCAGAAGAAAGAAAACTGGCGTTCTACGGATCGGAGCGTGGAATGTCAGATCACTTAATCGGGCAGGTATGTTAGAAAATTTAAAAAGGGAGATGGATAGGTTAAAGTTAGATATAGTGGGAATTAGTGAAGTTCGGTGGCAGGAGGAACAAGACTTTTGGTCAGGTGATTACAGGGTTATAAATACAAAATCAAATAGGGGTAATGCAGGAGTAGGTTTAATAATGAATAAAAAAATAGGAGTGCGGGTTAGCTACTACAAACAGCATAGTGAACGCATTATTGTGGCCAAGATAGACACAAAGCCCATGCCTACTACAGTAGTACAAGTTTATATGCCAACTAGCTCTGCAGATGAAGAAGAAATAGATGAAATGTATGACGAGATAAAAGAAATTATTCAGGTAGTGAAGGGAGACGAAAATTTAATAGTGATGGGTGACTGGAATTCCTCAGTAGGAAAAGGGAGAGAAGGAAACATAGTAGGTGAATATGGATTGGGGGGAAGGAATGAAAGAGGAAGCCGCCTTGTAGAATTTTGCACAGAGCATAACTTAATCATAGCTAACACTTGGTTCAAGAATCATGAAAGGAGGCTGTATACATGGAAGAAGCCTGGAGATACTGACAGGTTTCAGATAGATTATATAATGGTAAGACAGACATTTAGGAACCAGGTATTAAATTGTAAGACATTTCCTGGGGCAGATGTAGATTCTGACCACAATCTATTGGTTATGAACTGCAGATTGAAACTGAAGAAACTGCAAAAAGGTGGGAATTTAAGGAGATGGGACCTGGATAAACTGAAAGAACCAGAGGTTGTAGAGAGTTTCAGGGAGAGCATTAGGGAACAATTGACAGGAATGGGGGAAAGAAATACAGTAGAAGAAGAATGGGTAGCTCTGAGGGATGAAGTGGTGAAGGCAGCAGACGATCAAGTAGGTAAGAAGACGCGGGCTAATAGAAATCCTTGGATAACAGAAGAAATATTGAATTTAATTGATGAAAGGAGAAAATATAAAAATGCAGTAAATGAAGCAGGCAAAAAGGAATACAAACGTCTCAAAAATGAAATCGACAGGAAGTGCAAAATGGCTAAGCAGGGATGGCTAGAGGACAAATGTAAGGATGTAGAGGCTTGTCTCACTAGGGGTAAGATAGATACTGCCTACAGGAAAATTAAAGATACCTTTGGAGAGAAGAGAACCACTTGTATGAATATCAAGAGCTCAGATGGCAACCCAGTTCTAAGCAAAGAAGGGAAAGCAGAAAGGTGGAAGGAGTATATAGAGGGTTTATACAAGGGCGATGTACTTGAGGACAATATTATGGAAATGGAAGAGGATGTAGGTGAAGATGAAATGGGAAATACGATACTGTGTGAAGAGTTTGACAGAGCACTGAAAGACCTGAGTCAAAACAAGGCCCCGGGAGTAGACAACATTCCATTAGAACTACTGATGGCCTCAGGAGAGCCAGTCATGACAAAACTCTACCATCTGGTGAGCACGATGTATGAGACAGGCGAAATACCCTCAGACTTTAAGAAGAATATAATAATTCCAATCCCAAAGAAAGCAGGTGTTGACAGATTTGATAGTTACCGAACTATCAGTTTAATAAGTCACAGCTGCAAAATACTAACGCGAATTCTTTACAGACGAATGGAAAAACTGGTAGAAGCCGACCTCGGGGAAGATCAGTTTGGATTCCGTAGAAATGTTGGAACACGTGAGGCAATACTGACCTTACGACTTATCTTGGAAGAAAGATTAAGAAAAGGCAAACCTACGTTTCTAGCATTTGTAGACTTAGAGAAAGCTTTTGACAATGTTGACTGGAATACTCTCTTTCAAATTCTGAAGGTGGCAGGGGTAAAATACAGGGAGCGAAAGGCTATTTACAATTTGTACAGAAACCAGATGGCAGTTATAAGAGTCGAGGGGCATGAAAGGGAAGCAGTGGTTGGGAAAGGAGTGAGACAGGGTTGTAGCCTCTCCCCGATGTTATTCAATCTGTATATTGAGCAAGCAGTAAAGGAAAGAAATGAAAAATTCGGAGTAGGTATTAAAATTCATGGAGAAGAAGTAAAAACTTTGAGGTTCGCCGATGACATTGTAATTCTGTCAGAGACAGCAAAGGACTTGGAAGAGCAGTTGAACGGAATGGACAGTGTCTTGAAAGGAGGATATAAGATGAACATCAACAAAAGCAAAAAGAGGATAATGGAATGTAGTCAAATTAAGTCGGGTGATGCTGAGGGAATTAGATTAGGAAATGAGACACTTAAAGTAGTAAAGGAGTTTTGCTACTTAGGGAGTAAAATAACCGATGATGGTCGAAGTAGAGAGGATATAAAATGTAGACTGGCAATGGCAAGGAAAGCGTTTCTCAAGAAGAGAAATTTGTTAACATCGAATATAGATTTAGGTGTCAGGAAGTCGTTTCTGAAAGTATTTGTATGGAGTATAGCCATGTATGGAAGTGAGACATGGACGATAACTAGTTTGGACAAGAAGAGAATAGAAGCTTTCGAAATGTGGTGCTACAGAAGAATGCTGAAGATAAGGTGGGTAGACCACGTAACTAATGAGGAGGTATTGAATAGGATTGGGGAGAAGAGAAGTTTGTGGCACAACTTGACTAGAAGAAGGGATCGGTTGGTAGGACATGTTCTGAGGCATCGAGGGATCACAAATTTAGCATTGGAGGGCAGCGTGGAGGGTAAAAATCGTAGAGGGAGACCAAGAGATCAATACACTAAGCAGATTCAGAAGGATGTAGGTTGCAGTAGGTACTGGGAGATGAAGAAGCTTGCACAGGATAGAGTAGCATGGAGAGCTGCAACAAACCAGTCTCAGGACTGAAGACCACAACAACAACAACAACAACCAAAGTTTTTAACAAAGAAAAGAGTACACAATTTTATGTTATCGATTCAAACACATTTACAGACGATCAACAATGTGACATTAAATAAAGCAAAAAAAATTCATACAGCATAAGAGCTGTGGTGTTACACATGCCCCATGTTTCGTTGAAGTTTCCTGTAAGGGATACTTCAAGGAAACATCTATAGCACCTAAGTGGTGCTGGCTGCAAAAAAAAAAATTATTCCATCCAACTTCAGTTGGGAGAAAAAAAAACACGCATTACAAACATACAGTATATACACTAAGAAATTGCATACATTTCTTCCAAAAGATTTTCAAAGTAAGACATTTACAGAAATTTTCATATTCACACTGGTTTAAGGATACTAATTTTCATTATTACACAAGATACTTTTAAGCATGTTCATTTCATACACACACAGTTCAATTAATAGGCAATCAGTACAAATTTAATCTGCATATTAGTAGAATATGGTATAGCCTTCAAATAAAATAAAGAAAATACACATATACAACAACACAGAACATTCTAAGTTAGCAAAACAGAAGTTTGTCTCTCAATAATTTTAGAGGAATGTAAGTTTCAGACACACAAGTATAGTCATGATCACAGTACATTTTACAAGGTACAGCAATTAATGAAATATTGAAAATATCAGTTTGCATCCACATATGTACAAATATCTACACAAAACACCTAAGCGAACCTTTTTCCAACTGACTCTTTAAATACCAAAGTAACTTTGCAAGGTTTTTTCAAAATAATTAACTTTAAAGCTGCTCTTCATTTATAGCAGTCCAAAATATTTGTTGCACATAAACACACTAACCTATTCAAAACCTATCTTCAATCATCACTGCTGTGTTTTAAAACAAGGCAGTCCAAAACTTTAAGTTATTTCAAAAAACCTAGTATCAAAACACCTACATCCATTTAAATAAGAATGCATATATATTTTATAATAACTTTTCACTGACTTCAATAAGAATAGTCAGTTTATAACATATTGCTCAAAAAAACCTAACTTAGTTCACTGCTTGCCTCAGCACTAGCAGTCCATGTTACACATTCTGCCCATTATTGGTTTGGCAGTCTTTACCTATAACATTTAGACACAAAACACAATTTAGATTAAGAACACACAAAAAAACACATTTTTAAATTAATTCACTGCCCCATCCTCTAGGTTTGGCAGTTCATGACCACTTATCAGCTCCTTGCCCCACAAATGCAAGTCCTTTGGCTACTGCTCACATAGCATATTTTGTAGTCCTCAACTTCAGGACCACAGCATTCTTATTCTTTTGTCATGTTTTGCTGCCCAACAACATATTTTTGAGCAGTTTATTGTCATCATCTTTAGGTTTTTTCATCTTTATGTCACATCTTTGGTAAAATTTGCTTTAATGGTATAAAACATAAAACCTGCAACTTTGAAACAGTAATTAGACACTGGCAACAAAACCATTTCTTTTCAAATGACACAACCAGGTAACATATACATTAATCGAGAAAACTTTAAATGTCATACTTGGGATCAAGTCAGGATTAAGAATTTCTTACTACTCCTTTACCATTGTTTTTTCACACACAGTTAGGTCATTACACACATCAAGATCAGGATAATAATTTCATATCCTATTGCAAGTGATTTCTGCCAACCCTTTTGCTGGCACTAGACACATACCTCACACACCTATTTCACATACATTCTCCTCCTCAGTTTTAAACACATATACAGTTTTTCAACACCATATTAGCCCCTTTCTTTTTCAAAAACATTTACATTTAATTATATTATGGCATTCATTTACCTTTTCTTTTCAGTAAGCTATTCTTTTCTCGTCCATATTTCTCTTTCCAATTACTTTTCCATTACATTTTTCCTGCACAATACCCACTATACATTCATTATTCTTGGTCATTTTCTTTTGTACCTATATTATTTATCCATTTATTTGTCCACAAACAATACATAGTATTCTACATTATTTCCACACTATTCAATACACTCTGATAGAGAAGAAGGAAAGAAGATAGTAAAAGTTCTGAATGATGAAGAGGAAGGTTGGCAGCACGAAAAGAAACGGAAGTAGTGCTGACAACGACTCGGGTCCCTGATGCTCGTCAGGCACCTGACAATGCAAAGAGTGCATGTCCCCTGAGGGTTAATAACCCTCATCAGAGGACATGTACTTTTAAATACACAACATAGTGTAAACATAAGCCCTTTCTGATTTTTAAGTATATTAGAAATAAATAATTATCTTTTGGAGTTCTTTGCACTCTCATTAAGTTACTATAAGCATCATGAGTAACAAAGTTCTCAGGTTTCTCACACTACATGGCCCTCTCATCATAATTAGACTGGCAACAGTAAGTGTTCAATTGAAAATAAACATTTCCTAAGCAAATTCAAACAGTACACTATAGTAAATAAGCAACAACCTCCCACAGGCCTCAAGATCAACAAAACAATAATCCACTTTCAGGTAACACTCAGATACAACAATAATAATAAAGTCATGCATTATATTAACATTATATATATACATACAGCATCCTGCCCCCAGTCTCTTTATTAACCAGGCAGTCTTTTATGTTTCATAAATTAGTCACTTAAGTCTGGTGGCTCTTTAGGCCTCCTGTTTTCTACTTTTTCACTAACCCATTCAGATCTTGCCAACGTTTTGTTTCATCTGGTGGCTTTTTAGGTTTTGGAATTTCAAAGTCTTTAGCAAGGTACAACATTTCCTGTTCTGCTGTTATTTTATCAGGTGGTTCTTTTTGTTCCTGTAATTCACTCTCTTTCAAAACATTTGTTAAGGCTTGCCCCAGTATAGTATCATCCGGAAGTTCCTGCAAATTATGCTCCTGTGTTACATTACTGAATAATTCATTCGGTTTTGGCCCAGTTCTACTTTCTGTATCTTGCTTTGGAAAAATGTCGCTAATTTTCTCATACCCCCTTTCAGTAAAAGTATATTCACTTTCATCTACACCTGAAAATTCATCTTCACTGGAGTCATCACTACTCTCTTCCTCACCATCAGATTTACTTAAGTACTCGACTTTTGAACAACAGAGAAAGTTAGTATATTCATTCTTATCTGTATTCATATACCCCTCATCATCTGAACTATCACTGATTTCATTTTCGTCATCAGATTCGAGCAGGAAAGCAACTTTTAGACAGTGAGGCAGATTATCACTAGATGTTTCAGTCACTTCGTTTTTCGACTCATTTTCTACACACTGCACATCATTTGGAGACTCAGGCACTTCTGTTGCATCACTTTGAACGATTTCAGCCTTAACTTCATACTTAGTATAATCGTCACATACTTCAATAACTTTCATTTCATTTTCTTCCATGCTGTCATTTTCAGGTAATCGTGCGAAATTCTTACTGGACCCTTCTGCATCAAAACTATTAAACACCTTTCCACAACAAGAATTTCATCTACACTGCTCATAATGTCATGATTACTAACGTCCTCCTCTACCTCTTTTTTACCTATTATTAATTGTGCACACGTCTTTTGCGTGGCATATTCTACCTCCCTTTCCTCCTTATTCATCACAACCTCCCCCACATCTACGTATTTTACCTCATACACATAATTAACAGTACAAATGTTCTCCTTTTCACTCGCCTTTTCTGGCTCCCTTTTATTCTTTAATAAAGTCTTTTCACACGATTCCGATACCGAGTTATCATTATCATATGACATATTAACTTTATTTTCATTTCTACATTCATCTACTACTGAAACCGGCCATCGGAAGTGTCCGATCCCGCCTCTTCTGTCTCCCTCTACGGCAGCCATCTTGTTCTGACGTCTGCCATTTGTGTCTGCTGCCAAGTGCAATGTACGCTGCTCCAGCAACCGCTGGCCCGAGCACGAACGGTCACGTGACTTCGCACTGGGAACGCCACTATGTATCACTCCGCGCCCGTCTGCTATAGGCGCGCGCTTAACCTTCCTGCCCCGTAGTTTACATCTTTCCTTCTCGAATCTAATATTTGGCATCTTTTCTTTGGGCCCAAAACCGGTTTCCGCGTGAATCCGGCCCGTAACACACGCGGTTTTTAGTCTTCCATTTCGTCTCTAGTTTGGGAATTCCGTGCTATGTATCCTCTGCCGCGCGTTGTATAATTTCCTCTACCTCTTGCACGACCTCTTTGAATCGTGTTTACACGAAATCTATCGTTTTCCTGTCGTTCAGCTTGGCCATTACTTTCTCGCGGATAATTATTGTTATTATGGGGACGGTACTCGCGATTTCTTCGCCAGTGATCTTCATCCTCTACCCTTTCCAAGAACGCAGAAAAACTTCTGTGTGTACTCCCAACATATCGTTTCGAATCCTCAGGCAGTTTCTGCCAAAGCACCCAAACGATCTCAGCTTCAGTTCTTCTAGCCTTCAAATGTATCAGTTTTCTATACCATGATTCGCAGAATTCTTTCATGGTTTGCCTACCTCTGATGTCATACAACCTGGCCATTAGAAATTCACGCCACAACTGGTCTTGTTTTTGTTCTGACCAGTATTCGTCAATAAATTTTTGTTTAAAGGTTTCAAAAGACATCTGGTTAGTATGAAGATTCAACCCCCACCTTTTTGCTTCTCCCGTTAATGCACTGATTACAACATTAATTTTTTCCTGGTCAGACAAATATTCAGGAAAATTTCTTTCGCAATTCTTTACAAAGTCTAGGGGGTGCCAGCCGTTATGTCTCTTCGCTGGGTCGAATTTTTCCTCGCCCTCTAATATTTTACTGAAAGGCATTTTTTCAGTAAAATGTGTAGGTCCGGTTTGTATTTTTCTTTCCAAGTCATACATTTTGCCTTGGATTTGTGAAGTGTTATGTTCACACTTCTTTTCGCAAGTAAGAATCTGTTTGGTTAGAGCTCTGCTTGTTTCTGTTACAGATTGTTTAATCTGTGCAAATTCCGCGTTACATTCAGTTTGTATTTCGGATTTAATACCGAATACCTTTTCGTCAACCTTAGTACGGACTAAGGGTTCAATTTGATCTTGAATTTTAATTACTTCAAAGTCAAATCTTTCGTTAATGTCATCAATTTGTCCTTGTACATTGGCAATATAGCCATTGATGACAGTAATTCGCTTTTAATACTTTTGATTTCATTACTCACTGTTCCTACCCTTGAGTTGACTTCTTCAATTTGTTTACTAAGTCTGGTACTCTGCATTTCGATTTGTGCATTAATATTGTCACTGTGTGCTGCAATTTGTGCCTTAATATTGTCATTGATATTGTCATTTTGCGCTGCAATTGGTGCCTTGATATTGTCATTTTCTGCTGCATTTTGTTGCCCCTGTGCTGCAATTTGTGTAGACAACATTTTTAACAATTCTATCATATCTGAATTCTTTTCACTTTTATGTCCTGCTACATTTTCGTGTTCAAGTTCTACTTTCCTTTCAGTTTTTGGTGATTCAAACATATCCCTCGATCCATCAGCATAGCCACTGTCTTCGACAACATCGCCTACATTGTCTTGCTTAGTACGCACTATACACATAGCTTCGATCTGTTTATTAACGTCTGCGTGATAACGTACGTAATTTAACTCGCGCGTCATGCCATCTGTTGGTGTGCTGCCTGAACTGCTCTCGGTTGCATTCTGCTCTCCCTTGTCTACATTTATTTCTAGTTTCCTGTCCATTTTAGCTATTATTAAGTACTGATACCTTTTATTTATAATTTAAACTGAACTTTCACTACTAGTTCTGTCAACTAATGTACAGGTTCGTGCCGCTGGACGTTTTATGTTCACTCTATGTTTGTAAAATGCTAACTACTTGTAATTTTTTCCGTCTGTAGGTGCAAACTGAACAACGTCTTGTCACGAGGCGCCACGTATAACACTACCTAACTGCTACTACTGTACCATAACCTCAATGCCAGAAACAGGTTGTGACAAAACTAATTTGTAAAAGCAACTACGGCACAAAGCAACAGAGCAGTGTTACCCTCTGAGAGGAATTTTGTTATGTTGACCATGTTGTTCCTAACGGAGGTGGCTTATCGGAAATGAAAGTCAGAATTACGTTAATATTGGAATAGTGACAAACAAAATTTTGCCTAGCTATACTGTTTACAGAATAAGGGAAACGGTCGCCAGCCTAATTAGGCAAGAGAAAGATTAACGTTCTCGTTTATGAAAGTAGGTATAAGTAACTATAATGGACAAACACAACATAGACTTAGCCACGCGCGAGTGCAATGAACTCTGACACACATATGTTTTAAGATTGAAGCTAACAACTGGAGCAGCACAAACTATTTGCGAAATTATAAGAGATACCGAAACACCCTATTACTTTCAGGCTTACTTAAAGTGAATGGTCTTTATAACATTGCTATTAACATACACTTCTAATACACAAGATACACAAACACTTAGCAAACATGAATATATATTGTTTCACAACTGCAGCTTTCTCACTTTTACTACAGCGAAACACAATGCTGACCAAATTGCAAGAAACTGACTCACCTTTTAGAATTTACTACAGACAATAATGTGATCATTTGCCTTATAAGCCTCAGTCTTAAGAGCTTTTAATATTGAAGTTAGCAACAGCACTTTAAATAGCAGTTTTAATAGGAAAATTATTTCAGCAACCATCATTAACTTTAACTTTCTCTTTACTATGTTCAAAAGTTCATCAATTAGAAAACTGGGTTTCAATGTACTTTCAGTAAGGACACTCGGTAATTACTTTACTTCAAACGGAGAGGACCCTGAGAGGTGTTATGATGAGGAGAAAAATCAAGGTAGGTACATGAATTCAGAACAAATTACCTTATATTTCAGCACATTAGCACATCCATTAAGCTGATCCTTCACTGTACATCATTATAGTATTATGTTGCAATGATTGCGCAACGTGGTGGCAACTGCATGTTGGTAGGTGGATCCGTGGACAGAATTGCTGGACTCTGTCATTTCTTCGTGGCGATGTTTGATACAAATTCCAGAATAGTTCCAGCTATTTATCCGTCCATCCGAGGCCTTGGAAAGAAGCAGGAAAAGCCTTTCTCTGAATCATCACAATATGCACCTTTATACTAGCAGTGCACGGACTCGTAGCTCGTCTCCGACGACTGGCTCGTCTCCGACTCGTGGCTCGTCCCCGGCTGACTATCAGTTCCACCTTTTCCACCTAGGCCAACCACAATTTGCGCGCGCTACACAGTTCCGTTCCCGAGGGGAACCACTACACCTTTTACATGCAGAATAACTAAGAACCCTAAGTGAAGGTCAGCCGTTTACATAACAGCAAACAAATACATTAAATAAAACAGAACATTTTCACATATTGACACTTCTACAAAAAATTATTCACACAAAATTACAATTATATACAGTAAGTTTTGTTCCCTCCAAATGGGACAAAGAATATAAATTGCAGATACACTACTTTGCATAGAATTAAATCAAGACACCAAAGTTTTTAACAAAGAAAAGAGTACACAATTTTATGTTATCGATTCAAACACATTTACAGACGATCAACAATGTAACATTAAATAAAGCAAAAAAAATTCATACAGCATAAGAGCTGTGGTGTTACAAGTTGTTACGATATTCAGCCTAGCAGCAACTGCCTTGTGGTCGCTAATCCCTGTATTCCTCACAACACTTACTATTTGTCCAGGATTATTTGTTGCTAAAAGTGCAAGTATGCTTTCGCAACCATTTACGCTTCGAGTGGGCTCATGAACTAGTTGTTCAAAATAATTTTCTGAGAAATCAGTCAGTACAATTTCGGATGATGTTTTATGCCTGCCGCCGGCTTTAAACGTATAATTTTTCCAGCATATCGAGGGTAGATTGAAGTCACCACCGACTATAAATGTATGAGCAGGGTACTTATTTGAAATGAGACTCAAGTTTTCTTTGAACTGTTCAGCAACTATGTCTTCTGAGTCGGGGGGGGGGGGGGGTCGGTAAAACGATCCAGTTAGTAGTTTAGTCCGATTAGTGTAACCTCTACCCATACTATTTCACACGAACTATCTACTTCAATTTCGCTACAAGGCAAACTACCTCTGACAGCAATAAATACTCCACCACCAAATGTACACTCCTGGAAATTGAAATAAGAACACCGTGAATTCATTGTCCCAGGAAGGGGAAACTTATTGACACATTCCTGGGGTCAGATACATCACATGATCACACTGACAGAACCACAGGCACATAGACACAGGCAACAGAGCATGCACAATGTCGGCACTAGTACAGTGTATATCCACCTTTCGCAGCAATGCAGGCTGCTATTCTCCCATGGAGACGATCGTAGAGATGCTGGATGTAGTCCTGTGGAACGGCTTGCCATGCCATTTCCACCTGGCGCCTCAGTTGGACCAGCGTTCGTGCTGGACGTGCAGACCGCGTGAGACGACGCTTCATCCAGTCCCAAACATGCTCAATGGGGGACAGATCCGGAGATCTTGCTGGCCAGGGTAGTTGACTTACACCTTCTAGAGCACGTTGGGTGGCACGGGATACATGCGGACGTGCATTGTCCTGTTGGAACAGCAAGTTCCCTTGCCGGTCTAGGAATGGTAGAACGATGGGTTCGATGACGGTTTGGATGTACCGTGCACTATTCAGTGTCCCCTCGACGATCACCAGTGGTGTACGGCCAGTGTAGGAGATCGCTCCCCACACCATGATGCCGGGTGTTGGCCCTGTGTGCCTCGGTCGTATGCAGTCCTGATTGTGGCGCTCACGTGCACGGCGCCAAACACGCATACGACCATCATTGGCACCAAGGCAGAAGCGACTCTCATCGCTGAAGACGACACGTCTCCATTCGTCCCTCCATTCACGCCTGTCGCGACACCACTGGAGGCGGGCTGCACGATGTTGGGGCGTGAGCGGAAGACGGCCTAACGGTGTGCGGGACCGTAGCCCAGCTTCATGGAGACGGTTGCGAATGGTCCTCGCCGATACCCCAGGAGCAACAGTGTCCGTAATTTGCTGGGAAGTGGCGGTGCGGTCCCCTACGGCACTGCGTAGGATCCTACGGTCTTGGCGTGCATCCGTGCGTCGCTGCGGTCCGGTCCCAGGTCGACGGGCACGTGCACCTTCCGCTGACCACTGGCGACAACATCGATGTACTGTGGAGACCTCACGCCCCACGTGTTGAGCAATTCGGCGGTACGTCCACCCGGCCTCCCGCATGCCCACTATACACCCTCGCTCAAAATCCGTCAACTGCACATACGGTTCACGTCCACGCTGTCGCGGCATGCTACCAGTGTTAAAGACTGCGATGGAGCTCCGTATGCCACGGCAAACTGGCTGACACTGGCCGCGGCGGTGCACAAATGCTGCGCAGCTAGCGCCATTCGACGGCCAACACCGCGGTTCCTGGTGCGTCCGCTGTGCCGTGCGTGTGATCATTGCTTGTACAGCCCTCTCGCAGTGTCCGGAGCAAGTATGGTGGGTCTGACACACCGGTGTCAATGTGTTCTTTTTTCCATTTCCAGGAGTGTATTTAATCAATCCTTTCTGAACACTGTTAGGTAGTTTGAAAAAATTTCGGCTGAACTTATTTCCGGCTTTAGCCAGCTCTCTGTACCTACAACTATTTGAGCTTCAGTGCTTTGTATTAGGGCTTGCAGCTCTGGTTCTTTCCCAACACAGCTACGACAATTTACGACAATACCAATCGTTTTTACAACTACCTTACTGTGTTTTACCTACGCACTTTTAGACGGACGCCACTTCTGTGGTTCCCTGAGACCCTCTAACATAAAAAACCGCCCAGTCCCTTTTACACAGCCCCCGTTACGCATGTAGCCGCCTCGTGTGTAGTGGACTGCTGTCCTATTAAGCGGAACCCGGAAACCCGCCACCCGATGGCGCAAGTCAAGGAATCTGCAGCCTACACGTTCACAGAACCGCCGAGGCTCTGCTCCAGATCCTCCACTCGGGTCTGCACCAAAGGACCACAGTCGTTTCTATCGACGATGCTGTAGATGGTGAGCTCCGCCTTAATCTCGGAAGCAAGACCGGCAGTCTTTACCATTTCCGCTAGTCGCGCGAAGCCAGACAGTATCTGCTCCGATCCAAAGCGACACACGTCATTGGTACCGACATGAGCCACCACCTGCAGTTAGCTGCATCCTGTACTCTTCATGGCATCCGGAAGCACCCTTTCCACATCCGGAATGACTCCCCCCGGAATGCACACGGAGTGCACACTGGCTTCCTTCCCCTCCTTGGAACCGATGTTCCTAAGGGGCCCCATTACGCGCCTAACGTTGGAGCTCCCAATTACCAGCAAACCCACCCTCTGTGAATGCCCAGACCTTACGGGCCGAGAAGCTTCCTCTGGAATAGGGTGGACGACTGCATCCGGCTCAGAGACATCATCAGCCACAGATAACGCCCGAAACCTGTTCGTCAAACGAACCGGGGAGGCCCTACGATAGGCCCTCGGGAAGTTTTTCGCTGCCTGCCAGACTTTGGAATGATCTCCCACAACCACGGGTGAGGGGTCAACCTCAGCGCAGGCAGTACCCGGGGCGGCCACAGCAGTGGACCGATCAGAGGACGCGTGGGACGTGGTCGACGTCCCTCACATCCCCGCGTTCGATCAAATACAGTGACCCCCCTAGGCAGCAGCCTGAAGCTGTGTGATGGAAACCAAAGCAGCCTGGAGCTGTGAGTGAATGGCCGGCCGGAGTGGCCGAACGGTTCTAGGCGCTTCAGTCTGGAACCGCGCGACCGCTACGGTCGCAGGTTCGAATCCTGCCTCGGGCATGGATGTGTGTGATGTCCTTAGGTTAGTTAGGTTTAAGTAGTTCCATTTTCTAGGGGACTGATGACCTCAGATGTTAAATCCCATAGTGCTCAGAGCCATGTGAACCATTTTGTGAGTGAAGGGTCGACAACTCAGCTCGCATCTGTACACAACAATCACAGTTCCTATCCATTACTGCAGTCGCTCCTGTTTGAAGCTCTTAAAAATATATAACAAACGAACTGTGCACTCCCCTTATTAGTAGCAGGAACTAGCGGTGCTGCTCTCGCTGACGGTCTAACCGGCACCCAAATAACAGAAGGAGCGTCCCGTGACCAGAGTTCCAGAACACGACATTCGTCACCTTCTTTAGCGGCTGCCCAACATTCGACAAGTCGCTCAGCGATCTGGCTGGGTACATGCGTTGTCGAACCCAAATCGGCCCAACCAAACCCCGCCGCCAGGTACTGCTGCTCCGGCCCTCCTCCTCCCGCCACGTGCCGTTCACAAGTCACTGCCACCTCGCCGAGCCTCCACACCTCAACCAGGAAAACCAAAGATAAGTAACAAGGGAGGTGACTATCGATAACGGTGACAAAGGTATTAGGCCAGCAAACCGAGCTGCCACGGCTGAACATCTGAGCATACTAACTCTGATTTCTCGTAGTATGACGATCATTTCTCCTTATGTAGGTGGGGCCAACTAAATATTTTCGTACTCTGAGGAGAAAGTAGGTGATTGTGAAGGTCTTATCGCAACGAAAAACGCCTTATTTTAATGATTGTTACGCCCATTCCTGTATCATATCCTTGGCACTCTGTGCCCTATTTCGCGATGATACAAAACGAGCTGCCCTTTTTTTAATTTCTTCTGTTTCCTCCGTCAATCCTACGAAATGTTGATCCAACACCGCACAGCAGTACTCCAGAAGATGGTGGACAAGCGTAGTGTAAGCAGTCTCTTTAGCAGACCTGTTACATTTTCTAACTGTTCTGTCAATAAATCGCAGTCTTTGGTTTGCTTTCCCAAAAACATTATCTGTATGATCGTTCCAGTCTAAATTATTCGTAATTGTAATCCCTAAGCATTTAGTTGAATTTCCAGCCTTTAGATTTGTGTGATTTATCGTGTAACTAAAATTTAACGGATTCCTTCTAGTATTCACTTTTCATTAAGTACAGACAATGGCCATTGTTTGCACGATACATAAATCTTGTAAAATTGTCTAGGAATTTATCTCCGATGCTTTACAGATTATTCTGCCATTTATCGTCTTGTAAAAAGTCTAAGAGCGCTGCTCAGATTGTCTCCCATGCCCTTCATGTACACCAGAACAGCAGAGGGCCTACAATAGTCCCTTGGGGAACGGTAGATATTACTTCTAATTTAGTCGATGACTTCGCATCAGATACTATAAACTGTGACCTTTCCGAGAGGAACCCCACTAATCCAGTCACACAACTGAGACAATACGCCATAGGCACCCAGTTTGTTTCGAAGTCGCTTGTGAGAAACGAGTCACATCGTTGATGTGTCACTTTACTTTATAAATCTGGTCCTTAAGTTTTGCAGAACAGTGTAGTTCGAGACTTCCTTTCTGTGGAATTCAGATAGGGTGATTTATCGATGCAATAAGAAACCTGCAGTCGACGACATCCTCCAAATGTTCGTTACACTCAATTTTCTTCGCAATTTTCGCTCAGAACCTGCTTTATATGAACCTGCATTCAACGACATTAGAAATTCCTGTCGAGTGTTGAAACCGATTGCCATTGATATGCGCGGAATTCGTCTGCGATCCCTGTTGGTTAGGACCTTTTTTACGACTACTTTTCTTCTGCCATATTACATGGCCTATATCACTCATGATAGATGCGTTGGATATTCCTTGTTACACCAACAAAACCGGCAGCTTCATTCAAAGTGTGCTCATGGACACGTCCAAACACCACAGCTTCTTCTGCTATTCTATAACATCTCCACGACGCCCCAACGACTGGCTCACTAGAAAGCAACCAGTGAGTGAACAAGTATTAAATTCCGTTGTCTGTCACATCAGGGTGTGGCAGTACTAGTAACGGGGCAGAGTACTGCTCAATATCCTCTAGTGTGGTGTGACTCTTCAAAGTTCGTAACGTTTTTGATTTTCATATTGGTATTCTGGCAGCTATGGGTTTATTTATCGATTGTTTTTTCTTATTTGTCGTTCACTGTTGCTATCTGAGTTTACATGTCGCCATTTTGTCATTTGTAGATAATGAGTGTGTATAGTCTGTGTATTCGTGAGAATTACTCATGCATGCACAGTGACAGACGGTCTGAAGGGGGTTCAGTCGAGTACGCAGATCTAATTTTCATCTGCTAGAGGAAAGTAGTGGACAGAACAAAACAGAAAGAACTAATAATGTAGTTAAGAATTTTGACCACCAGAGTCCAGTAGTGCACAGAGACATTCAAGAAACAGGTCAAGAGAATGTTTTTGTGAATGGTTCTGTTTATTTCGTGAAGGCCTTTTTGTTTATTTATGTTTCTACAGTTTTATATACGCTTTAAGTAGTGTGAATGATGCATGAATGTGGTCTGAAGTAAATACTTAGATCATTGTTCTACTGATGAACGCTGTACGAACTAGTGTGAGAAAGGTTTAAGACAGTGTCAATGCAGACGACGGGGAATTTTGTGTCATAATATGTTAAGTAAGTTTATGGTAAAAGGAAAGCTAATTCGACTGCAAATGAAAATAGTTAATAACGTAAAGTATGAACAAAATATCAGAATGTTAAATGTTTAATTCGGGAAAAAGTACAATTCGAAAGTGTGTTATTTGTTGATTGGCTAGTCATGAAAGGCGCTGACTAACGCGGGAGAATAATGTTTTTCTATTGACCTTAAAGGAAACTGACCAATCAGAACGGAGTATTCTTCGCGCGTCTTTGCTTGGTTCAAATGGCTCTGAGCACTATGCGACTTAACTTCTGAGGTCATCAGTCGCCTAGAACTTAGAACTAATTAAACCTAAGTAACTTAAGGACATCACACACATCCATGCCCGAGGCAGGATTCGAACCTGCGACCGTAGCCGTCGCTCGGTTCCAGACTGTAGCGCCTAGAACCGGCCGGCACGCGTCTTTGCTCTTGGAGATACAGAATGCTTATAGCACTCTAGGGGAGTCGGAGCCAATGGTACGGAATTGTGTAGTATGAGCTCCGAAGGTAGTTACAATTTGCCGGTTTTAGTTGTGCTGCATGTTTCAGAAGTGAACGCATATTTATTCCAGTGTGTTTTTTAGAACGTACGGATTTTTTAAGTAATTTTGTATATGAGAAAAGACAGTAATTCCTTGTGGCATATTGAGCAAATCGGTGACTAAAAACCTGAGTGCATTAGACATCGACAAACTTAATAGTATGGCGAGAATTTTCATTTAAGAACAATCCGTACTTAGAAGCTGTTCAGATTTCCGGAAATGCGTTACCATAAACTTGCTAACGTGAATGAAAGGCTTTGTGCATGACTGTGTTAAAATCAACACGGGTTTGGCAGTGAACGTGTGCATCTCAAAGTTCAGAATATACCGAAGTTCTTTCGGTATTTCCACCTTTCTTTCAAAATTAAGACCTTTTCCCGTGTCTTGGAATATTTATGTTGTATACAGCCTTGTGCGAGTTGTAGTACGGTACGTTTCTGCTCGGCTTTCCTACCGGCGATCTGCTGCAACTTCACAGGTAGGTACAGGTAATGAACGAACGTAGCCGCGGAGTTGCGGACGCTAGAAAATAAAGTGCCAACTGGAGCAATCGCAACATTTCCGACATATTCTTCTGTTTGAGTTCAACAGAGAGGTGACAGCAGCGGAGAGAGCCAGAAGCATTTGCGCCGACTGTGGGGATAATGCCACTGGACAGAGCACGGCAAGGACCCGAGTTTCTCGTTTTAAGGGGGATCGTTCGACAGTGGTGACTCTAATCGGTCTTCATCAAACTCCGAATATCTTCCTGAACTTGGAAACGGATTAACCGACAGTTATCCACGTCAGTGTACTCGAGAGCTGGCAGACGTGATGAACTGTGGTCATAACGCCATCGTGCAACATTTAGATGCAATGGGGAAGGTTCAGATATTATGTGTGTGGGTACTACCTCCTCTAAGCCAAAATAACAGAAATCAGCGTGGCCATATGTGCACCACTGCTTGCACGTCATCAATTGGCTCGTGAACAACACCGAGCATTCCTATCCTGTATCGTTACTGGTGACGAGAAATAGTGTCTTTTCGCTAACAGAGGAAAAGAAGGGAGTGATTGAGCTCAAAAAAACAGCGTCTCCTCACATACAGATCTACGCTCTTCCACAAAAGATAATGTCTTGCATGTGGTGGAACAGCGACTGTGTGGTGAATTACAGATCGATTCCCTGAGGTATAACCGTCACTGCTGACATTTATGGTCAACAACTGAGACATCTTGCAAACGCCCACCCGCATTCTGCTAGACTGACAAAGAACGCTATACAGGAGTGGGGTTGGGAAGTCAATCCACATCCACCTCTTACATCCGATCTTGCTTCTTCAGTTTTTCACCTTTTCCGTTCTCTATCGAACAGGCTTTTAGGAACTTCCTTTCCGGAACGTGGCTCGACGAGTAGTTCGCCTCACAACTACGTGATTCCTAAATCCGCTGAATCGAAAAGTTACCACAGCGTTGGCAGACTTATAAATAGTGAAAGAGAATATGTTATTCGTGACTAAAGTCTCCGTTATTTGTGTTTATTAAACTTATGGAAAAAATGCTACGAACCTATGCGTCAACCCTCTACTTGCGGAAGATGTGTGCACAAATTTCTGGGCTAAGAGTACTGAACTGAGTGCACAATATGCTCATTGGGCCGTAATGGTGTCCAAGCTTACAAACCAAATGCTAATTTTAGTGGGGCACTGTGTGACAAATGTAACTTCCTCACCAACTTTGTTTGGTAAGGACCACGCCATTGTAATATCAGAATTCACAGACTGGAAAATTTGTGGCGCTGACCCACTCATAAAGATTCAGCTACAAGTTGTAGATACATTTTAAAATTTTCTACGGAATAAAGTTTCTGAAGTCGTGCACATGTTGCATGTAGTGAAAAAGTTGTCTAAAATGACGCATTCTACCTTATATTTCATTTTATTAATTGTGCTTTTCAGCTTGGTTGTAAAAATGATTAGTCGTAAATGCCAAGAGACTTTTAATACACATTGCGTTCATGTGTGCATGAAAATGAAATGAACGCTTTGGCGTGAAAGTGCTGTTCGAATCTTCGTTTCTTTCCTATGTTTTTAATGCTGTTCTGTCTTCGTAATTTTAGGTTTCAACTACCATTTTCATTTTCGAGGGCGTACAGAGAAGTAATGCCTCCGAATTTCTCATTCTGTTCTCAATATCAGTTAAGGTATTACATGCCATGCACATTACTTGGTCAACTACCCGGTTTTGCTGGCACAAATTGCAACCCTCTGCCAGCAGAGGGCTCCAAATCGTAGCGTGTAATATGAGGGCGTGTAACGTAAGTAGTTAATCGATTTTTGAATTGGAAGAGTTTGTCCGAAGATGTAGTACCCTCTCTTTCAGCATGGCAACGGTGGTCCACACACAAACGCTACAGTGTCTGTAACAACCCCAAAGCCTTGCGTTCACTGTCATCTTTCGTATTCCATACAGTCCCGACGTTGCCCCATCCAATTTTATTCTGTTTCCAAAACTTAAAGAACACCTCCGAGGTCTTCACTTTCACAGTGATGCAGTGGTGCAAGCAGAGGTAAGGTTGTGGCTCGGTCACTAGAGTCAAACGTTCTACAATGACTGTATAAAAAATTGGTCTCTCGTTGGGACAGATGTGTTCCTCGAGATGGTGACTACGTTGAGAAACAAATATGTAGACGTGAAGAGTAAAAATGTAGACTGTTAATGAAGTTTGTTTTATTTAATAAGGCTTAAGAGTTTACACTTGAAAAATTTGGAGACATAATTTTTAACGCGTCCTCGTATACGTTTTCGAAAATTTATGCTTAGGCTTTAGAAATGTCTTTTATTGACTGAGTGTGCAGCTTATTATTTGATTTTCTCTTGTTTTGGCGACTTTGTTTTGACAATCAGTTTCAATTAATATGCCTATCCAACAAGGAGATCTGTAGACATATGAGTGTCTGATTTTTTTTTTACTTATTTTTAAAGTAGAAATGCACGCAACGGTACTTCCTTGAGAAAGGTCGAATTTGATGCGAAGTGCGTCGTTGAATACTGATCAGCAGCAACGCACAACTAATTACAGAAGTACTGCTACGTTACAATTGCATGTCAAGTTTTTCACTGTTGCCACTGACTATAGTTACTTAGCTCTGCCAGGTTTGCAACACTGCGTCCTCCTGCATTGGCGGTGATCCCAGTTGCGATGACGTTGCTGCAATTCGTGGGACATTCCGTTGCGTAGTGTGCATGTGTATGTGTGTGTGTTTTTCTGTCGCTGGCTTCACTGTTGTGGCTGCATCGCGGTGCTGAAACACAGCACTGTCGGCTCATCTGCAACACCAGTTGCACCATTCACTACGACAGCAGGTTCACCACTTTGCGCGGCTATTGACAATGATTTCTGTCTGGGAACCCCCGTTGACATATGTGTTTCTCTCTCTATGTTTGCGGTTTACCCTATCATTAGTCACTTGCTTTTTTCGTGGAGATGCCAACATCTAGCTACGCCGTATTTGGTACAGTCGAATGTGATACTGGATTCGCATTCGTGAGGCTGGAGCTCAAATCTATGTACGGTGGACAAGATCTATGTTCCCCTAAAACACTTACGACGAATGCTAGACATTCGTTAATGAAGATAATTCTCTCAGACTATGTATTCTAAACAATGGCAAATTCCTGTCGTTTATTTATTCTCTGCATACGAAGATTTGTCCTGTAAAGTAGTCAGTCTCGAAATTGTGCTAGAGTTGGATTATTATTATCGGGTTATGTTGGGTAGATGTTATAACTACGATATTTGTGAGGCTGTAGTTGGTAAGTATAAACAGATTCGTCTTAGGTGCCCATATAGCAGGTACGGTGAGCCGTAGAAGGGTTTGTTTATCACGTCGACAAAATCAATTTGTGACAATTAGTTTACAATGGGACCGTGTGCGTACTTGTCATCTCCAATTTCGCCCAAACATGCAAGGCTTGACCAGAAATGTAAATGACAGCAGTGAGAGCTCCAGATGGCCAAGCGTTTAGGGGAAAAAAAGAAAAAGAACAAAATATTTTGGTAGGTCGGGCGGGATTGAGCCATGTATCATAGCGTACATTTCGTGTATGGCGGCTCTCGTAATCGTCGTATTTATGACTAGTTGACAGTGGTTATTCAACCTTAATATTGATTTCTTTCTGATCTCAGGGCTAGACAATAATTAAATTTTTGCGAGAATGCGCCAATTACTAATAAATTCCGTTTATTAAAAGTTATTTCGGTTTATTTGCAGTGAAAGTTATGCAGAAACTGAGAAAAATAAAAAAGTGTTCCTATATCAGTTTTGAAAAAGATTTATTTGTTACTGTAGTGTGAATAAAACATATTCTGTACCTTAATGTAGAAAAGAGTTTGCCATATTTAAATAACAATGTGTCACGGCCAACGCGAAATGGTGAAAGTAGGGCATGCAGACGGCGTCAATTAATTCGCTCACGCGTGTGCGATGTACAGCGAGTGTAAAATGTATTCGGATACCTATGTGCTTCCTGTCTGCTACTTACGAGCATTTAAGCGACTAATCACTGTGCTGTAGTGCTTGAAAAAGACGTTTGAGGAAGGATATGTGTGCTATGGAATGTGCTTTCCAAGTGAAGCCCTAAAAAAGTTAAACTTACTGTGGTAAACAAAATAAAACATTTGATGATGCACAAGTTTACGCAGAAAAATTATTCATCAGATTTTTTTTATTTCAGTGGTTTCTATGCAGAAATAGATCGAATGTACCTGGGAACTCAGAAAAAGCGTTGTTTGTTCAAAGGCATTTAATTTTATCTGGAAAATGAATAACTATCTCATTGCCAACACTCAGAGTTGACAAAATCGAAGTGATGTAACGTTCGCTGACAAAAACAGACACAGGAAGGAAAATTGGTCGTAAAGAGTTCACAAGTTTCTAGACAGAATGAAGAGGGCTATTTCGCGGAAGGAATCATTCACTAATCTACAAAAAGAATCGTAAGAATTTGAGAACAGATAAATCAAAATAAAGTGATCATTATAACACAGCACTTTCCACAAATCAAGAACTGGACGAGAGCCATCATTCGCAGATGGAAATAACAGGTTTCTTCTGTATTTCATCGGAAACGACCTTGAAGCCTGAGCACTGACGCAGCTGCTGAAGCACTTAAAAGTTACTTAAAGGAATATAAAGGTATTGATAATACAGTGAGGAACGACTACATATAAGTAAACTACGAAAAAAACCGGGTAGCTGAGAAGAAAAAATTAATTAGTGAAGGCAGTTCGCAAAAAAAGTCAATTTTTAATCGCTGAATTTCGAAATCACACATGAAAATTCTTTATAATCTTAATATGAACGATCAAAGTTAGTTTAACATGCTAAGGTTTGTCGCAACCCTGAATCACAGTGATACAGCGATCGACCGTTACCTGCTTAGGGATTCATAATTTTGGGTACACTCGGAAACCTACATATGATTGAAAAAATAATGAAATGCGACGTATAGTGATATACCGGTGACAAACTTCTACGGGAAAACTAGAGCTGGGAAATAATTTTGACTCCGAAGATAACGGTAGTCCCATGATTCTGGGCTAACTTATTGATTGGCGACTCCATGGAGTGTTCTGTGCACCACGACCAAATATTGGATAGAATTGGAAGGAGAACCAGCATTGGTCGTATCTTTTTGTTTTATTATCCGCAAAATCGATTTTCGGTCACTTAGTGACCATCCTCAGTGCTAGAAGTTAAAAATTTCACATAACGATCATAGAGTATAAAACAGAAAATCACAACTACACCTGCACATGAACATAACAGTTGGTAGGAACATACCTGTAATATACAATTAAAATTGGTGGGCACTGGTATCAACAAGCTTAGAGCGATCACATAAACTGAGGCCGCTGTTTACATGCACCTGTTCAGCAGACCTCGGTTTGACAGGGCTTGGAACGCCCTCTATGTGACCTGTGTCACGTGAAGACTTAATATTACTGGTTTTGCAAGATATTGACACAAAATAACTCTTGTACATTTGTGAATCATGAAGTAATTCAAATTTAAAATGTACTTACAACACACAGCAGACGAAGGGGGAAGGAAACATCTAAAATACATTGGCATATTGTTTTAAAAAAAAACAACTTCTATCTGTTTAGCCAAATGAAAGATGAACTCAGTGGGAGGCAGTACGTGGGTAATAGGAAGGTTATTGGTGCAGCAAGACATTGGTTCCAACGTCTACCAGTAGAGTGGTGCGATGTGTGCATACAGGCCCTCCCATTAAGGTGATTGTAGGCAGTTACACTGAACCGAAATTATTTTTAAAAGTAGGAAGAGAGTGGGTAATAGTATGGTGTATTGGAATTCTGAATAAAGCCAACATGCTTCCAGAAAAAAAATGTTGCATTATTGAATAACACTCCCAACTGAAAATACAGGATGATCCTTTCATTACTACTGGGAAAAAATTGGTCCCACGTCAAAATACCTGTGAGACACTCATACCCCACCAGTCCCCACGTTGGGAAACGGCATGACGGAAAATATTTTTTTTTCATATGGTTGCTTCTGACCATGACATTCATTAAAATAACTGTACAATGGCTTTTACTCCGGAAACATTATTTGGTAGTGAAATAGTTAAAGATCTCGCCTATTAACGCAGGGCACAGAAAGTAAACACTTGTCGTCAAGATATTTACTATATCGTTTGCAGTGACAGCAACTCTTAGAAAGATTCCTTTCTAAAATATACGATTATTGCGATCGAGCGAAGTTGGAGCACTTACACATTTTCGTCGTCGGAAACACTCTCTCTCTCTCTCTCTCTCTCTCTCTCTCTCTCTCTCTCTCTTTGGGCACAAATGAATCGCGCTCAGCTATGTGCACCACCCGCCCTTCGGTCTTCCCGGACAAGGAGCTGCCCTGGTAATGTTCAGCGATCAGAAATTGTGAAAGTGTCGCCAGACGCTCTTATCCCGAGGCTATCTAAACAGGTAAACATCGAACAATCGGGTGCATTGCAAGCACTTGGGAAAGTCCACTGCTATTTTTCTGATATATTACAGCGAGGGCAATACGGACACTTGGAGAATTCGTGACGGAAGATAACATCGGAGACCTGCAGGTACTATCGCCAGGAAGAATCGCATACTGAGTGATGTCTTGTCGATCACCATATTTTTTCCCTTATTCTTAGGGACAGGAATCACAGTCAAGGTTGCCAGGTCAAGTTCTATAAATTGCAGGGTGGTGAATGGCTTTATAAAACAAATCAGAAAAACAAATATTCCTCTAGTCATATACAAAAGTCAAACAGTTTTTGCATCTTTTCAGCTGTAACGAACCACTCTGTGATTATTATAGTTTTAAATCCAAACAGGCCGAGTTCGCTTTAAATCTGTAGTAATAGTACATGAAACATGAATTAGACTGTTTCCTTCATAAAATAATAAAACTTCTCCTGCTGTACAATTTCACCTTTCTGTAGCGTTGTATGTTCGCACAACAGTGCACAACAACAAAATGGTTCAAATGGCTCTGAGCACGATGGGACTTAACTTCTAAGGTCATCAGTCCCCCAGAACTTAGAACTACTTAAACCTAACTAACCTAAGGACATCACACACATCCATGCCCGAGGCAGGATTCGAACCTGCGACCGTAGCGGTCGCGCGGTTCCAGACTGTAGCGCCTAGAACCGCTCGGCCACTCCGGCCGGCAAGAAAATCTCAGCTCTGAAACAAAAACGAATTGTGGGCTTCTGTTCCTAAACTGAAGGCTTGCGGGAAATGCTTTACTTTACTCCACCTGAAGGGCCCAGTCACCCCAAGAAGTCTCTTGTTACTCCGCTAAAAGAATAGTAGCTTGGCGACTTTGCCCGGCTCTCCCCACAGTTTTGTATTTAACCCAGTGTTTCTTTGATTCATTTTCCTATTATCGTTGGTACAGCACATTTTCGTAAACGATTAGTTATTTGTAAAGTCAATTACCCGCAGCCGCTCGTCCCCACTTGCCAGCCGGGATGGCCGAGCGGTTCGAATTCTGCCTCGGGCAAGGATGTTCTTGATGTCCTTACAATAGTTAGATTTAAGTAGTTCTAAACTACCATAGTGTTCAGGGCCATTTGAACCATCCCCACTTGCCTCAGGTAATCGCTACTCTATTATAATTAAAATTAACTTTACCACTTAGATTGCAGTTTCTGCTACGTCGCCATGAGGTTCAAATGGTTCAAATGGCTCTGAGCACTATGGCACTCAACATCTTAGGTCATAAGTCCCCTAGAACTTAGAACTACTTAAACCTAACTAACCTAAGGACATCACACACACCCATGCCCGAGGCAGGATTCGAACCTGCGACCGTAGCAGTCCCGCGGTTCCGGACTGCAGCGCCAGAACCGCACGGCAACCGCGGCCGGCGTCATCGCCATGAGGCTGACGATTGATAAAGACGTCTGCTTTGGAGGGGAATCGTCTAATTTTGCACACATCAACTCCCCAGTGGCTCCTCAGTTTCAGTGCCTCCCCTGAGAGCGCACTGACAGTTCGCGATATTGCAGCGATAGACGCCACCCGCATGCGCGATGCAGCTTTCGACAGCAATGGTGACGCGACGACTAGTGGCTACCGCAGCGCCTTGACCACTGCCGCCACTTCCTGCAACTCTAGACCTGACAACGTGGTTTTGCAAGTTGCTGGCGGACGTATGGACGAATTTGCACCTAAAGCTGCCGTTTATGACTGCTACATTGCTAGTTACTAAAACAGCAACGCCAAGGCGAATAACAAGTAATAAAATTTTACTTGCTGTATGCATGCAGTGCGTTGCAGGAACATCATATTATCTGACCAACGATTATCACAAGTGGCTGAACCGCCAGTATAACAACACGTGGGCAGTATTATGTTGACAGTAGGGAATCAGAATAGGCTTATCAGGAAAACTCAGTGACTTAGAACATGCGCTAGCCGTTTGATGTCACCTGAGTAATAAATCTATTAGGGACATTTCGACACTTCTAAAATCGCCCAAGTCAACTGTTGACGATGTGATTGTGAAGCGGAAACGCGAAGGAACAAACACAGCTTAACCAAGACCTCATGTATACATGATGATCAGAAACAGTCTGAGAAGCTTGTAAAACTGTGCCGGCCGCAGTGGCCGTGCGGTTCTAGGCGCTACAGTCTGGAACCGCGTGACCGCTACGGTCGCAGGTTCGAATCCTGCCTCGGGCATGGATGTGTGTGATGTCCTTAGGTTAGTTAGGTTTAAGTAGTTCTAAGATCTAGGGGACTGATGACCACAGCAGTTAAGTCCCATAGTGCTCAGAGTCATTTGAACCATTATTTTGTAAAACTGTTGCAGGGGAGGTTGTGCTGAGAAATAAAGGTTAAGAAAAAATTCGATATGTTGTGCCTTTTCCGACCTAATTAGCATAGTTGGGGTTTTAAAAGATTTACTTTGTCGTAACATTAAACGTCGTACCTATAAATAAACTGTTCAGGTAACATTCGTTTCCGAGCACTTCCCACATACGTCATGTCATTCTGAAGTCGTGCGAGATATCGACGACAGCAGGAACTGCTATCGACTTCCGTTAGTGTTCGATACGGGTCTCTCAAAAGACTTGCACGAACGTCGGATATTTTAAAAAACACGCTATTCTTGGAATGATCTACTATAATTATTGTCATAACTAAAAGTGCCATAATGATTTATCGACGGTTAATACCTTCATATAAGAGAGCTCTCTCAAGAGTGAGTTGTTGCCATCAATAATTTAAAAATTAAGCATGAAACACGCTTTTATTATAAACTGCAGTATGCCATTTCACGGTAACGAAGTACTGAAAATTTATCACATACGCATCTCGATTATAATTATATGTCGGTTAATAGCGTATCAACCATAATAACTCTTAAAGAGATACTATTGTAACCAACAAAAGAGACAAATTTCTCTCGACAAAGTGCTGGATTAACAGATAACATCGTCATTTCTAGAGTCGGAAGATGTAGGTTCGCATCTCGCCAAAGGCATTTTTTTATGTTAGCCTTATTCTACATGGATACTCTGCAAATAATATTTAAGTGCCTGGCAGAGGGTGCAACAAACCACCTTCACAATTCTCTATTATTCCAATCTCGTATAGCGGGCGGAAAGAACGAACACCTATACCTTTCCATACGAGCTCTGATTTCCCTTATTTTATCGTGGTGATCATTTCTCCCTACGTAAGTCGGTGTCAACAAAATATTCTCGCATTCGGAGGAGAAAGTTTGTGATTTGAATTTCGTGAGAAGATTCCGTCGCAACGAAAAACACCTTTCTTTTAATGATGTCCAGCCCAAATCATGTATCGTTTCTGTGACATTCTCTCACATATTTCGCGGTAATACAAAACATGTTGCCCTTCTTTGAAATTTTTCGATGTACTCCGTCAGTCCTATGTGGTAAGGATCCAACACCGCGCAGCAGTATTCTAAAAGATGATGGACAAGCGTAGTGTAGTCAGTCTCCTTAGTAGATCTGTTACATTTTCTAAGTGTCCTGCCAGTAAAAAGTAGTCTTTGGTTAGCCTTTCCCACAATATTTTCAACATTATTAACACATTCTGGGACTTCCTTATGAATATAATACAACTATGTTCGCACTTCGATGTTATTTACATTTCAGTCTGATTAGAGAACGAAGGAAGAAATAAATATTCAGCGATTTACGAGTGCGTGGTTGCGCAGGAACGTAAGAGGACAGCTTAAATTGCAGCGATTGAAACGAACAACTACAAAATTCTCGTTCACCTGCTCACAAACGATTGGATCTTTATTTTCGAGCATGTGGCGACTTCCGAGTTAGTGGTAAGGCAGCATCCTAATAGGGCAGCTTAAGTTGCTGCGAGTGAAACTGGAAGCAATAACGTTCGTTTTATTACTTGTCGGCCGGCCGGAGTGGCCGAGCGGTTCGAATCCTGCCTCGGGCATGGGTGTGTGTGATGTCCTTAGGTTAGTTAGGTTTAAGTAATTCTAAATTCAAGGGGACTGATGACCTCCGATGTTAAGTCCCATAGTGCTCAGAGCCATTTGAAACATTTTTTTTATTACTTGTCACAAATATTTCGCTGCCCATTTCCGAATGTGTGACTATTTCCGAGTGTGTGGCGGGGCAGGAACCTAAGGGGACAACAAATCGTCCTGATACACAGTACATCTACATCTACATCTACATCTACATTTATACTCCGCAAGCCACCCAACGGTGTGTGGCGGAGGGCACTTTACGTGCCACTGTCATTATCTCCCTTTCCTGTTCCAGTCGCGTATGGTTCGCGGGAAGAACGACTGTCTGAAAGCCTCTGTGCGCGCTCTAATCTCTCTAATTTTACATTCGTGATCTCCTCGGGAGGTATAAGTAGGGGGAAGCAATATATTCGATACCTCATCCAGAAACGCACCCTCTCGAAACCTGGCGAGCAAGCTACACCGCGATGCAGAGCGCCTCTCTTGCAGAGTCTGCCACTTGAGTTTGTTAAACATCTCCGTAACGCTATCACGGTTACCAAATAACCCTGTGACGAAACGCGCCGCTCTTCTTTGGATCTTCTCTATCTCCTCCGTCAACCCGATCTGGTACGGATCCCACACTGATGAGCAATACTCAAGTATAGGTCGAACGAGTGTTTTGTAAGCCACCTCCTTTGTTGATGGACTACATTTTCTAAGGACTCTCCCAATGAATCTCAACCTGGTACCCGCCTTACCAACAATTAATTTTATATGATCATTCCACTTCAAATCGTTCCGCACGCATACTCCCAGATATTTTACAGAAGTAACTGCTACCAGTGTTTGTTCCGCTATCATATAATCATACAATAAAGGATCCTTCTTTCTATGTATTCGCAATACATTACATTTGTCTATGTTAAGGGTCAGTTGCCACTCCCTGCACCAAGTGCCTATCCGCTGCAGATCTTCCTGCATTTCGCTACAATTTTCTAATGCCGCAACTTCTCTGTATACTACAGCATCATCCGCGAAAAGCCGCATGGAACTTCCGACACTATCTACTAGGTCATTTATATATATTGTGAAAAGCAATGGTCCCATAACACTCCCCTGTGGCACGCCAGAGGTTACTTTAACGTCTATAGATGTCTCTCCATTGAGAACAACATGCTGTGTTCTGTTTGCTAAAAACTCTTCAATCCAGCCACACAGCTGGTCTGATATTCCGTAGGCTCTTACTTTGTTTATCAGGCGACAGTGCGGAACTGTATCGAACGCCTTCCGGAAGTCAAGGAAAATGGCATCTACCTGGGAGCCTGTATCTAATATTTTCTGGGTCTCATGAACAAATAAAGCGAGTTGGGTTTCACACGATCGCTGTTTCCGGAATCCATGTTGATTCCTACATAGTAGATTCTGAGTTTCCAAAAACGACATGATACTCGAGCAAAAGACATGTTCTAAAATTCTACAACAGATCGACGTCAGAGAGATAGGTCTATAGTTTTGCGCATCTGCTCGACGACCCTTCTTGAAGACTGGGACTACCTGTGCTCTTTTCCAATCATTTGGAACCTTCCGTTCCTCTAGAGACTTGCGGTACACGGCTGTTAGAAGGGGGGCAAGTTCTTTCGCGTACTCTGTGTAGAATCGAATTGGTATCCCGTCAGGTCCAGTGGACTTTCCTCTGTTGAGTGATTCCAGTTGCTTTTCTATTCCTTGGACACTTATTTCAATGTCAGCCATTTTTTCGTTGGTGCGAGGATTTAGAGAAGGAACTGCAGTGCGGTCTTCCTCTGTGAAACAGCTTTGGAAAAAGGTGTTTAGTATTTCAGCTTTACGCTTGTCATCCTCTGTTTCAATGCCATCATCATCCCGGAGTGTCTGGACATGATGTTTCGAGCCACTTACTGATTTAACGTAAGACCAGAACTTCCTAGGATTTTCTGTCAAGTCGGTACCTAGTATTTTACTTTCGAATTCACTGAACGCTTCACGCATAGCCCTCCTTACACTAACTTTGACATCGTTTAGCTTCTGTTTGTCTGAGAGGTTTTGGCTGCGTTTAAACTTGGAGTGAAGCTCTCTTTGCTTTCGCAGTAGTTTCCTAACTTTGTTGTTGTACCACGGTGGGTTTTTCCCGTCCCTCACAGTTTTGCTCGGCACGTACCTGTCTAAAACGCATTTTACGATTGCCTTGAACTTTTTCCATAAACACTCAACATTGTCAGTGTCTGAACAGAAATTTTCGTTTTGATCTGTTAGGTAGTCTGAAATCTGCCTTCTATTACTCTTGCTAAACAGATAAACCTTCCTCCCTTTTTTTATATTCCTATTAACTTCCATATTCAGGGATGCTGCAACGGCCTTATGATCACTGATTCCCTGTTCTGCTCTTACAGAGTCGAAAAGTTCGGGTCTGTTTGTTATCAGTAGGTCCAAGATGTTATCTCCACGAGTCGGTTCTCTGTTTAATTGCTCGAGGTAATTTTCGGATAGTGCACTCAGTATAATGTCACTCGATGCTCTGTCCCTACCACCCGTCCTAAACATCTGAGTGTCCCAGTCTATATCTGGTAAATTGAAATCTCCACCTAAGACCATAACATGCTGAGAAAATTTATGTGAAATGTATTCCAAATTTTCTCTCAGTTGTTCTGCCACTAATGCTGCTGAGTCGGGGGGTCGGTAAAAGGAGCCAATTATTAACCTAGCTCGGTTGTTGAGTGTAACCTCCACCCATAATAATTCACAGGAACTATCCACTTCTACTTCACTACAGGATAAACTACTACTAACAGCGACGAACACTCCACCACCGGTTGCATGCAATCTATCCTTTCTAAACACCGTCTGTGCCTTTGTAAAAATTTCGGCAGAATTTATCTCTGGCTTCAGCCAGCTTTCTGTACCTATAACGATTTCAGCTTCGGTGCTTTCTATCAGCGCTTGAAGTTCCGGTACTTTACCAACGCAGCTTCGACAGTTTACAATTACAATACCGATTGCTGCTTGGTCCCCGCATGTCCTGACTTTGCCCCGCACCCGTTGAGGCTGTTGCCCTTTCTGCACTTGCCCGAGGCCATCTAACCTAAAAAACCGCCCAGCCCACGCCACACAACCCCTGCTACCCGTGTAGCCGCTTGTTGCGTGTAGTGGACTCCTGACCTATCCAGCGGAACCCGAAACCCCACCACCCTATGGCGCAAGTCGAGGAATCTGCAGCCCACATTGTCGCAGAACCGTCTCAGCCTCTGATTCAGTACAGAGATGCATCACATGCACGTCACAACAGATGCTCAAAGAGTCCTCCAGGGGACTGCAGATGATGGGGGTAGCAGCGATTGTCATGCATGATACACATAATCGTACTTTGGCTTACACCGTGTTGGCGGGCCACTTGCCTGGAAATTGCACTGGGGTTCGTCTCAATATCCTGTAGAATCTGGTCCTCCAAATCTGGTGTACGAACAGTCCGCCGTCTCGCCGCACGTTCGTCTGTCTGAAAGAACCCAGGATCACACAAACGCTCAAAAAGTGCTTGAAATGAGTGACGAAGTTGGTGTCTGTGAGAGTACTTGTTGTGGTATAGCCTTGCTGCCCCTCTACCGTTTCTGTCTGCTTGGCCATACGCAGACACCGTCTCGGCTTGTTTCCGACATGAATAACGGACCATTATGCTGCTTATAGTACGCTGCGTCAATCACACAGAATGCATCACACAAGGAACACACGGTACGTGGTCAGAGAAACTGTTATTCGCCAGCACCATCTATTAGCACCATCTACCGTGGCAACGATGCATTTACAGACACATGTTCATTGGATCTTTCTTCCTCCATTTCCAGTCAGGAATACGTCCCTGCTGTTTGTCGATTTTATTAACGTTCACCCTGTATGCGGGCAGTTTAGTGTTTGCTCTGAACCACGTACGAGGTGCATTCAAGTTCTAAGGCCTCCGATTTTTTTTCTCCGGACTGGAAAGAGATAGAAACATGCGCATTGTTTTAAAATGAGGCCGCGTTCATTGTCAATACGTCCCAGAGATGGCAGCATCGTACGGCAGATGTAATTTTACCGCCAGCGCCGAGAATGAGAACTGTTTTAAATACTTAAAATGGCGACGATTTCCTTACTTGAACAGCGCGCAATCATTCGTTTTCTGAATTTGCGTGGTGTGAAACCAATTGAAATTCATCGACAGTTGAAGGAGACATGTGGTGATGGAGTTATGGATGTATCGAAAGTGCGTTCGTGAGTGCGACAGTTTAATGAAGGCAGAACATCGTGTGACAACAAACCGAAACAACCTCGGGCTCGCACAAGCCGGTCTGACGACACGATCGAGAATGTGGAGAGAATTGTTTTGGGGGATCGCCGAATGACTGTTGAACAGATCGCCTCCAGAGTTGGCATTTCTGTGGGTTCTGTGCACACAATCCTGCATGACGACCTGAAAATGCGAAAAGTGTCATCCAGGTGGGTGCCACGAATGCTGACGGACGACCACAGGGCTGCCCGTGTGGCATGTTGCCCAGCAATGTTGACGCGCAATGACAGCATGAATGGGACTTTCTTTTCGTCGGTTGTGACAATGGATGAGACGTGGATGCCATTTTCCAATCCAGAAACAAAGCGCCAGTCAGCTCAATGGAAGCACACACATTCACCGCCACCAAAAAAATTTCGGGTAACCGCCAGTGCTGAAAAAATGATGGTGTCCATGTTCTGGGACAGCGAGGGCGTAATCCTTACCCATTGCGTTCCAAAGCGCACTACGGTAACAGGTGCATCCTACGAAAATGTTTTGAAGAACAAATTCCTTCCCGCACTGCAACAAAAACGTCCGGGGAGGGCTGCGCGTGTGCTGTTTCACCAAGACAGCGCACCCACACATCGAGCTAACGTTACGCAAGAGTTTCTTCGTGATAACAACTTTGAAGTGATTCCTCATGCTCCCTACTCAACTGACCTGGCTCCTAGTGACTTTTGGCTTTTTCCAACAATGAAAGACACTCTCCGTGGCCGCACATTCACCAGCCGTGCTGCTATTGCCTCAGCGATTTTCCAGTGGTCAAAACAGACTCCTAAAGAAGCCTTCGCCGCTACCATGGAATCATGGCGTCAGCGTTGTGAAAAATGTGTACGTCTGCAGGGCGATTACGTCGAGAAGTAACGCCAGTTTCATCGATTTCGGGTGAGTAGTTAATTAGAAAAAAAATCGGAGGCCTTAGGACTTGAATGCACCTCGTATTTTCACAGGTTTGTATCGTGGCACATGTTCAAGTTAACTTAAACTGCGTGATGTATTTAGATTCAGCTCATCTTGTACTGACCATTCCATCGCGTATCTCATTTTTCTTTTTCCTTCTTTTATATTGTAGACATGTTCTCCTTTGCGTGTCACCTCCTCTAGTATTCACTTTGTGTTTGGCTCAGCTTCTCACTACGTTGCACGATATGTTCATGATCACCTCACAACTCCTTCATTAGTGCCTTGAAACGGACATGACGTCCGAATCGCGTAATGACAGGCTTTGCGCAAGACGCCGTCGGATCATCGGTGTGAACATCCGACGGCCGTTGCCACTGGTCCGTGGCGGCTGGAGGAGCGGCGAACGAAGCAGTCCTGTCCGCGGGAAGTCTGTCTCAGTGGTTTCCAACTGTCTTAGACCCTGAGTGCAATTTGACATTACATAGTACATCCACTCCTTCCCCCCTCTACAGTCTGTTGCCGCCCCTTCCCCCACATTATCACACCCAACGAAACTTAGAATGAAAGATTTTTCTTGGAACGCTTTTATCATATACAGGGTGGTCCATTGATCGTGACCGGGTCAAATATCTCACGAAATAAGCTCAAACGAAAAAACTACAAAGAACGAAACTTGTCTAGCTTCAAGGGGGAAACCAGACGGCGCTATGGTTGGCCCGCTAAATGGCGCTGCTATAGGTCAAACGAATATCAACCGCGGTTTTTTTAACAGGAATCTCCACATTTTATTTCATATTCGCGTAGTACGTAAGGAAATATGAATGTTTTAGTTGGACCATTTTTTTCGCTTTGTGATATGTAGATGGCGCTGTAATAGTCGCAAAAATACGGCTCAAATTTTAGACGAACAGTTGGTAACAGGTAGGTTTTTAAATTAAAATACAGAACGTAGGTACGTTTGAACATTTTATTTCGGTTGTTCCAATGTGATGCATGTACCTTTGTGAACTTATCATTTCTGACAACGCATGCTGTTACAGCGTGATTACCTGTAAATACCACATTAATGCAATAAATACTCAAAATCATGTCCGCCAACCTCAATGCATTTGGCAATACGTGTAACGACATTCCTCTCAACAGCGAGTAGTTCGCCTTCCGTAATGTTCGCACATGCATTGACAATGCGCTGACGCATGATGTCAGGCGTTGTCGGTGGATCACGATAGCAAATATCCTTCAACTTTCCCCACAGAAAGAAATCCGGGGACGTCAGATCCGGTGAATGTGCGGGCCATGGTATTGTGCTTCGACGACCAATCCACCTGTCATGAAACATGCTATTCAATACCGCTTCAACCGCACGCGAGCTATGTGCCGGACATGTATCATGTTGGAAGCACATCGCCATTGTCATGCAATGCAACATCTTGTAGTATCATCGGTAGAACATTACGTAGGAAATCAGCATACACTGCACCATTTAGATTGCCATCGATAAAATGGGTGGCCAATTATCCTTCCTCCCATAATGCCGCATCACACATTAGCCCGCCAAGGGTCGCTGATGTTCCACTTGTCGCAGCCATCGTAGATTTTCCGTTGCCCAATAGTGCATATTATGCCGGTTTACGTTACCGCTGTTGGTGAATGACGCTTCGTCGCTAAATAGAACGCGTGCAAAAAACCTGTCATCGTCCCGTAGTTTCTCTTGTGCCCAGGGGCAGAACTGTACACGACATTCAAAGTCGTCGCCATGCAATTCCTGGTGCATAGAAATATGGTACGGGTGCCGTCGATGTTGATGCAGCATTCTCAGCACCGACGTTTTTGAGATTCCCGATTCTCGTGCAATTTGTCTGCTACTGATGTGCGGATTAGCCTCGACAGCAGCTAAACCACCTATTTGGGTATCATAATTTGTTGCAGGTCGTGGTTGACGTTTCACATGTGGCTGAACACTTCCTGTTTCCTTAAATAACGTAACTATCCGGCGAACGGTCCGGACACTTGGATGATGTCGTCCAGGATATCGAGCAGCATACATAGCAGACGCCCGTTGGGCATTTTGATCACAATAGCCATACATCAACACGATATCGACCTTTTCCGCAATTGGTAAACGGTCTATTTTAACATGGGTAATATATCACGAAGCAAATACCGTCCGCATTGGCGGAATGTTACGTAATACCACGTATTTATAAGTTTGTGACTATTACAGCGCCATCTGTCACAAAGCGAAAAAAATGGTCCAACTAAAATATTGATATTTCTTTACGTACTACACGAATATGTAATAAAAAACGGGGGTTCCTGTTTTTAAAAAAGCAGTTGATATCCATTTGACCTATGGGAGCCATCTATCAGGCCAACCATAGCGCCATCTTGTTTCCCCCTTCGAGCTAGACGAGTTTCGTTCTTTGTAGTTTTTTCGTTTAATGCTTATTTCGTGAGATATTTGGCCCTGTCATTATTAATGGACCACCCTATATATATTTTGTTGTTTTAGAATGAATGGCAAAGGGATTCATAGTGCATCGGAAATGCTACCCACAACTCTTTCTGAGATAAGATAGCTAACTATCCAAAGTGAGGGTAGACACTTGTTACAAAACATACTTTCCAAGCGTTGCTCTTCTCCATTGCGGCACTTGTTTGACCTGCGCACAGCAATCCCATTTAAAATCAACCAAGTTAAAACGAGTGCGCTATACTTACTGTTTGTAAATTACTTGATCGTTGCACTCCTTCCGAACTGGCAGGAAGTGGAACACTTCAGGCTTAATGCTTTGTGTCTGACCGCAGCCACTAACAGAAATAATAATAATAATACTGTCTACAGCACAATAGTAGCCCTCATGTAGTTACTGCTGTGTCGTGCTGTCAATTCACTTATTTGTTTCGAAGCGAGTAGTGAAGCAGTTTCTGCACTACTGCTGGTGCTATTTACAACTTGGAGAATACATTTTTTGAGAAAATTAGCATTTTTTACATATACGTCTCACTTTTACCATCAGTGATGTACAGAACAAAGCACAACGTAGGTGTGTAGTGGGTGGACTATGTGAGAAACCTGTAATATCCACCGAATTGATGCTACTAATTGAGAAAAGGTAATTATTGATAACGCATACAATGAAGAGGAAAAGAAACTGATACACCTGCCCAATACAGTGTAGGGCCCCCGCGAGCAAGCATAAGTGCCGCAAGACAACGTGGCATGGACTAAAGTACTGTCTGAAGCAGTGCTGCAGCGAATTGACACCATGAATCCTCCACGGCTGTCAATAAATCCGTAAGACAAAGACAGGATGGAGATCTCTTCTGAATAGCACGATCCAAGGCATGCCATATATGCTCAGTAACCTTCATGTCTGGGAAGTCTGGTGGCCAGCGGAAGCGTTTTAACTCAGAAGAGTGTTCCTGGAACGACTCTGCAACAATTCCGGACGTGTGGGGTATCGCGTTGTCTTGCTGGAATTGTCCAAGTCTGTAGCAATGCACAATGGACATGAATGGATGTAGGTGATCAGGCAGGTTTCTTACATAAGTGTCACCTGTCAGAGTCGTATCTAGATGAATCAGGGATCCCACATCACTCAAAATGTACACGCCCCACACCATTACAGAGCCTCCAGCCCTGTTGATGGATACATGAAGTTGTCCTCATACCCGTCCATGTCCAGGCGCTCGATATAATTTGGAACGATACTCGTCCGACCAGGCAACACGTTTCCAGTCATCAATAGTCCAATGTCGGTGTTGACGGGCCCAGGTGATGCGAAAAGCTTTGTGTCGTGCAGTCATTAAGGGTACACGAATGGGCTTTCGGCTCCGAAAGCCCATATCGATGATGTTTCGTTGAATATTTCGCACGCTGGCACTTGTTGATTGCCCAGCACTGAAATCTGTAGCAATTTGCGAAAGGGTCGCACTTCCGTTAAGTTGAACGATTCTTTTCAGTCGCCGCTGGTTCCTTTCTTGAAGGATCTTTTTCCGGCCGCAGCGACGTCGGAGATTTGATGTTTTAACCGGATTCCTGATATTCACGGTACACTCATGAAAATCCACACTTCATCGCTATCTCGGAAATGCTGTGTCCCACCGCTCGTGCGCCGACTGTAACACCACGTTAAAACTCACTTAAATTTTGATAACCTGCCATTTTCGCAGCAGTAACCGATTTAAAATGTTCAAATGTGTGTGAATTCCTAAGGTACCAAACTGCTGAGGTCATCGGTCCCTAGACTTACACACTACTTAAACCAACTCATGCTAAGGACAAAATACACATCCATGCCCGAAGGAGGACTCGAACCTCCGGCGGGAGGGGCCGCGCGATTCGTGATATGGCACCTGTAACTGCGCGGCCACTGCGCGCAGTAGCCGATTTAACAACTGTGCCAGACACTTGTTGTCTTATACAGGCGTTACTGACCACAGTGCCGTATTCTGCCTGTCTACATATGTCTGTATTAGAATGCGCATGCCTATAACAGTTTCTTTATAGCTTCAGTTTATAATGAATATTAGAGACTTAGAAAGATATGATAATAATGATTTTTTGAAAATACTTTAATTTCATGATTCAAACAGAATCGAATCGTTTAGCTTTCACCCCTCAGAAAATTTCATTTTTCCTCTCGGGGAATAATTACCCCAAGGTTGGGAACCATTGGTCTATCTGATGATGCGTTTGTACCAGCGTTGAAGCTGCTGAAGGGAGGTTTGAGTCGGTCAGTGAAGATGGTCGTTAGCGTTCCTTTAACATTGACCTTCAACATCTTCTGCCCCCTTCTGATAACTGGATACAGTCTGTCATATGGTGGCTGCACTGACTTACGTACCGTGCTTTTGGGCAGAGACTTGATCACAATTCCACAGGTCGTTGAAAATAAAAGGGAGGCCAGTCTGTTGGTCCCTCGGGGCAGCGAGACCAAGCTGCCGAATTTGTGAACGCAGCTTGCGGACCAAGTCTGATGCGTGGAAGATATCGTTCGGCATGTTGCTGAGGAATTCGCTGGGCAGCGGGATCGGTTGGCCATAGCTTTTAGGTCTTCCTTGACGGACACGCGGAGGCCCGGGAGGACGGTTGGTAGTGATTCTGTCCACCATTGCGAGTCATGACACTGAAGGGATGCTTTCAGTATTTCAGAGGGTTTCAAATGGCTCTGAGCACAATGGGACTTAACTTCTGAGGTGATCAGTCCCCTAGAACTTAGAACTACTTAAACCTAACTAACCTAAGGACATCACACACATTCATACCCGAGTTAGGATTCGAACCTGCGACCGTAGCGGTCCTGCGCTTCCAGACTGAAGCGCCTAGAACCGCTCGGCCACACCGGCCGGCGCTTTCAGTAGTCTGTGCATACGTTCTGCCAAGTACAGTCAACGCTCTGGATGGCAGCAACAAACAACACTGTCGGTCACGTTTTCTAACGTCAGGCACACCAAATGTTTCAGCTGGTCACATGCAACAGCTTCTGGAAGATCATATGTTTTCAGAATGAGATTTTGACTCTGCAGCGGAGTGTGCGCTGATATGAAACTTCCTGGCAGATTAAAACTGTGTGCCGGACTTCTGCCTGCGGTTCGCAGGAGAGCTTCTGTAAAGTTTGGAAGGTAGGAGACGAGGTAAAAGCAGAAGTAAAGCGGTGAGGACGGGGCGTGAGTCGTGCTTGGGTAGCTCAGATGGTAGAGCACTTGCCCGCGAAACGCCAAGGGCCCGAGTTCGAGTCTCAGTCCAGCACACAGTTTTAATCTGCCAGGAAGTTTCGTCATATGTTTTTGTTATCGACACATAAACTACAAGTATTTTGTTAATCATAAAACATGCTTAGTGTACGGTGCAATGTACAGTTCAATTAATTATAGTAATGATACTGTTGGAATACCGAAGTTTACGTAAGTACCAGCATGATTTTACATGTAGCAATTCCTATAGGTAAATTTCGTGTTTGCCGAATTTCTATGCCGTATTTTTTGGATCTTCATGGTCATATGGAATTTCAGGCATATGAATTTCATAAATTACATCTCTGTAATGCATTTAGTGTGTCCCAGTGTGGTTTATACAGAGTAAAATTACGTGTTAAACAATAACTACAACAGGCATATTGGCAATGCATGTATATAAATCTAAGCTAGTCTTTATTTTTTTGGACCGAATTCCTTTGAAAAACAGCAAGCTAACACCACACTGGGTAACCAACGAAAGACGGGAATAAGTGACCGCCTACGCAGTATTTTTAGATACGCGCTTCTCACCTTGCAGCTTCTGGTAAATTCTCTTTCCCGAGAAACAAAAATCGTAACTCACATGAGATGAAACATTGGAGTCCTGTCTTTCACCAGAACTGCTGAAAGCCACACAGAAACATGATGCAACAACAGAGAACTCTAACCTACATATTATCGTCAACAGCAATGGTAACTAAGCTTTCGAATCGGATATCAAAATGTTTATTTACTACTTCTCCATCGTCTGCTTTCTCTATAAATACCAACGACCTACGTAGATATAGTTCTTTGATAGATACGTAAGACAGAACTTCCTAGCGTGAAACAAGACACACTTCATCGAAGCCAGAGATGTAATAACGGTAAATAACAGTTATATAGATAATCGCCAGTATCTGTAGGGTAAGATACATCGGTAATTACAGAAATGCACGTGTTAAATTAATGTTACCAAAATAATGAAGCAGCTCACACATTGCAAGCTTTATGCTTGAGTGCATTTGTACATGAAAAGAAGCACAACATATTTGGGATTTATTATCCGAAACGCGTCATGTGGCCAATTAATGAAGAAAAAATTTCGACTGATGGTAGCAAATGTTTTTGATATACAAAACCATATGATTCCGTGCTAGCAGACTATATCACTTAACATGATGTTGCAAAACATGGAGGTTAAGTTTCTGATTGGCTTAAAATATGGCCGCGCCTTGAGCAGTCTATGATGTCTGTATAGGTCGTCCTTTCGTTGCCGGATGGTAGGCTGTAGTCCTAATGTGCTTCATGTCCACTAAGTTGCCGAGTGCTTTGAATAAGTACGACTCGAATTGACAGCCCTGGTCAGTTGTTAATACGTAGCGGTACTCCAAAACATCCATCCCTGGAAGAAATGTGGTAGCAGCAGTTACAGTGTTTAACGTTGCAGTAAAGTAACTATGCTTACACCCGCCTTATTTTGGTGATCTCGAAAATAGCCGACGCCTCGTACCATACCGTGTAAAATTTTATTTCGAGGAATACATTAGTGGGAAGCAGTATAAAGCCATGGATATTTGTAGAAGAATTAACATTATCTGTTGGAATAGTTGTGCACAGTGTGAAATGCGATAAACCGATAAATGCAGTCAAATGGTATCGTATTTTATGTCATTACTGTAGTATAATACAAGACATCAACGATTCAGGTGGCAGAGGGTGTAACTCTGTTTAAAGGCAGTCGACTTTGTGCGCTTTTAGTGTGTGCTTACGTGCCTTTCCTGCAGATAGGAAACAGACCCATTAGTGACTGTGCGTGTTGCGTACATCAACCACGATTGTGGCAGTGCCACACGGAAAACATTTATCGTGTGATGAAGAAGGAAAAATCTGTGCTTACAAGGAAATGAGACTCTATAATCGTCAAATCGCCAATACGTTAAACCGTTCAAGTACAATGACTGAAAATTGCGTTAGGTTGGGTGCACGACAAGGACAGAAATAAGGGCAAAGTAGAAAATTGTCTGAGGTATCTAAACTGTTACTTTTGCGGGAAAAAATGACCACAACGAATTATTCATCTCGAATTGTTGCTGATTTACAATTGCCAGTTTACAGTAACTCTCAGACGTGTATTAAAGATTTTGGAAAATGGAAAACACCTTGTATTCAAGGAACGACTGCAGAAACCTGAGCCAACACCGAAATATAAATAGACTAGAGTTTGTTGAAAAACATAGGTCATGGACCTTAGAATCGGATAAAGTGATCTTCAGTGATAGGAAAACACATAACTTGGATCGGCCGGATGGATTTCCATATTATTAGCACGATCTGAGGACGAAACAGCAGGTAAGAATGAGTAGAAATTTTGTTGACGGAAATGTTATGATTTGGACAGCCTTTAGCGCTAAAGGTAAAACACGCATTGCTCTTGGTTAAATACCGTAATAGAATGAACTCCAATGCGTACACTGAGAAACTAGAGACAAAATTTATTAGAATATATGATGACGTAGGGGGCGAAAGTCTAATATTACATGAAGATAATGGTTCTGTGCATGTTTCTGCAACCACAACCAAAAATTGGTTTGAAGGCATATCGATGGCTTGTCCTGGACTGCACGTAACCAGCATTTGAACCCCGTGGAAAATCTTTGGGGAATACTCGCAAGGCGTGTTTATCGCAGCGGAAGTCAATTTAGGGCATTATGTGAGCTGAAAAGCGATGCAAGAAGAATGGAAGACAGTTTCACTGCAAGAACCACAAAACCTGACATCAATGTCGAAAAGATTTTTTGAGGTGTTTAGGAAGAACGACGTTGGACAAAGTGCCAATGACACAATATCAAAACAGGGCAGTGAGTGCATTGATACCAATTTTCATCCAGGAAATGTTAACGCCTTATTTTTTTGCTCGTGTTATGAAAGAAGTTATGTAATTTTTTAATGGTTGATTGTGTCTTATGTGTATCTACTACTTTTATAATAAATTCGAAACATGTATCCTTCAGACATTGTACTGTTGCTTTCGCAGGAACCCGCCCTTTACACTGATTTCCGCTACTGTAGTAATTGCTCACTTTGTCGAACACATACATTTTGAATTTAAAAGGAAAAATCGTAAAAATATGGTCTTTTTCTCGATGAGAGATATAATATGAAATCTAATTTGTTTGTTTCTTTCGTGTCCTTTTTTTTTCAATCGTAGTCAATATTGCACAATATAATTTTTAAGCTTTCATCTTTTTCTCCCCTTGTGGATTATATAGTTGATCCTTTCGACAGCTGACAATGACATCAATTGGTAAAGCAGGAACGCTATGACGTCTTGTGAGAACTTGCAAAAAATATTTCATAAATACTGGTAAATTGTGGACTAGGGAGTTGTTTACTGAAACTCTTTTTTTTTCAGGTAATTCCGTGGACATGCGTACCTGAACATAGGTACCATTCAACCGATATGAGTGGAGTTATATTAACTATGCGAGGTGACGAAAGCTGCTCTTCTTAGTACGGTTGTGTGCTGACTGGAAGGTAAGTGGAAACTGTTTACACGGTACCATTGTGTTTTTAACGCACATTTTAACGTAGAGTTCACTGGAAAAAATGCGGACTGTTGTAACGTAAAGTCACTAAAGCTGTGGCGCCTTAGAATTTGGCCACCGTGGCTCTGGAGTGTTCATGCATCTGAGACAATGAAGACTACTTCTAACGTTTTCTGAATGCACGTAGTTTGAAGACTGAGGAGGATGTTACGGAATAGCTCCGCCTGCACCGCAATTTTACAGAATATGAGATATTACATGTTCTACGATAAGGAACAAAACTCTGTGTATATCAACTATTTATAGTCCAGTGTCAGTGGATGTACGAATAAGTTTCGCTATAGTGGGTTCGCCGACCGTTTATGGTATCGTAAAAGGTGGTCGCGAATCATAATCCCACATTGGGTACAGATTTTAATTTCAAATGCGCCTTCCCTGTGTCAATTTGTAACTCATCCCATAAATACAAGAGAAAGAGAGAAGTAAACGGTTTTTTCAAATTTTTAAGAATTGTGAAAACTGCTGATGCAGCATTCTTCCATAACCTGACTGTTCCGAACTTGGGATAGATCTCAGGAATTAAAAATGAGAAGCATAATTGACAAGAGTAGTAACTGTCTATTACAACTTGTACTGCTAATGGTTTTTACGTAATTACCTGGATTACGCGTTTTGCTGGTTGTCAGGCTCCGAATAACTGTTGGCGAGCAGATAAGTTTGATGATAACGGACCGTATTTGTATTAAACAGGGTGTTACAAAAAGGTACGGCCAAACTTTCAGGAAACATTCCTCACACACAAATAAAGAAAAGATGTTATGTGGACATGTGTCCGAAAACGCTTAATTTCCATGTTAGAGCTCATTTTAGTTTCGTCCACCTACGCTCAATGGAGCACGTTATCATGATTTCATACGGGATACTCTACCTGTGCTGCTAGAACATGTGCCTTTAGGGCAAGTACGGCACAACATGTGGTTCATGCACGATGGAGCTCCTGCACATTTCAGTCGAAGTGTTCGTACGCTCCTCAACAACAGATTCGGTGACCGATGGATTGGTAGAGGCGGACCAATTCCATGGCCTCCACGCTCTCCTGACCTCAACCCTCTTGACTTTCATTTATGGGGGCATTTGAAAGCTCTTGTCTACGCAACCCTGGTACCAAATGTAGAGACTCTTCGTGCTCGTATTGTGGACGGCTGTGATACAATACGCCATTCTCCAGGACTGCATCAGTGCATCAGGGATTCCATGCGACGGAGGGTGGATGCATGTATCCTCGCTAACGGAGGACATTTTGAACATTTCCTGTAACAAAGTGTTTGAAGTCACGCTGGTACGTTCTGTTGCTGTGTGTTTCCATTCCATGATTAATGTGATTTGAAGAGAAGTAATAAAATGAGCTCTAACATGGAAAGTAAGCGTTTCCGGACACATGTCCACATAACATATTTTCTTTCATTGTGTGTGTTGAATGTTTCCTGAAAGTTTGGCCGTACCTTTTTGTAACACCCTGAATATAATGCATCAAATAATTTCCATTACGATGAATGACATTAATTGGACTTCGTATGATAAATGTAGATCGCAGAGGTTTGACTTTACTTTAGTGTGCAAATCTGCACGTAATGACACGTGCTTCACCCGCAATTCGCCACGCCACCAAACTGATCTCCTTCCAAGTTCACTTACACTGAATCCATATCATTAGTTTACAAACGGTAACAACAGTGATATACAAAGTAAACATGGAAAGAAATAGTAATTAAGATTATCATTACAAAACTTGTAAGATGTAATTACAATAATGCTTACATGCTAAGCTGCTGTAAGAGAGATAACAAGAGGACAGTGCCCAAAGATAGAAGGGGAATCATGGTTCTCTTACTTACAAAGGTATGTCGTAACTGAAATCAGTGATTGTCGTATTAATGTTGAACAACATCTTATGTTCACTTCGATATCGAAATATTTACTTACAATGTGCTAAGAAAGAATCATTATGGTTAACACGGACGACACTGACTCTTCAAATATGGAAATTTATAAACGTTCCTGCACGGGTGAAGCACAGTAAATGGGTGGTTCAAATGGCTCTGAGCACTATGGGACTTAACATCTGAGGTCATCAGTCCCCTAGAACTTATAACTACTTAAACCTAACTAAGCTAAGGACATCACACACATCCATGCCCGAGGCAGGATTCGAACCTGCAACCGTAACGGTCGTGCGGTTCCAGACTGAAGCCCCTAGAACCGCTCGGCCACCCCATTTTTCGTGTTAGGTATTTTGTTGGTCGTTACAATTCTCAAACCTTACTTCTTTTACTGCCCCTCCCCCTCATGTCTTAGCTGTTGGCTTAGGAGTCTTGTGCTGATTCAGATTTTTGGATCGTTCATTTGCAAATGTCAGTTACTTTTTTTTTGCCTTCCTCTATATTTTCTCGTGCAGGATTCTTTTTTCCTATTATCTGTTCTGGTTTACTCTATACCTTAATCAACACACCTGAAAATACTTCTACATACTAGAGTTTTTCCACTGATTTGGCGCGGTTAGCGTACCAAACATTTTTAACTGTCCTTTATCTTTCCATAGTTCATTCCTCAGAATCTCAAACTAATAAATTGTTGCTCTCAAAAACTGTTTACTCGCATGCTTGACCTCCTTGACATGCTTTAAATAATGCTTAGAAAACTCGATTTACAGTGGAAACTTTTATTCTGTGCTGTCTTTGGCGGTAGTATTTTCTATCTTTCACTGATTTCCGTGTTGTACATGAGTTATGTGGTATTCTTGTTCACGATTGAGCACATCAATGCTTTAGGAAAGTTTGGTAGTAGATAATGAAGCAGTATATTTTAACTCTGGTTGTGAAAGCGTTCCACATATTCCGACCAAAAAAAAAAGACAACTTTCTGAAGCATACGATACGAAAATGCCCCTCGGCTGGTGATTTATTTATCAGTCAGGTTTAAGAAAGAAATAAAACCAACAGTGTGCACGTTGTGTGTTCGCCTTGGCCTAGACTCCTAGAGCGTGGGCAGGTGGACGACCCGCAGCTACCAGACTGCTCACGCGACCTACACTTGACTCACGTGTCGGGGACTTCCCTGGACTCTCCCCCCCCCCCCCCCCCCCCCCGCCCCACTTCTTCAGCTGTACCGTCCCAGACACGGTACCGGTCTTCCTCTCTGACGTCAGAGGTTGCACTGGTTCCGCTACGAGTTGTGGCTTCCGTCGTGAGTACCATATTGCGATAAAGGCGCCACATACAGGTAGTACTGAACCTGCACCAGCAATAAATAGGTGTTCAAGACTCTGCCTTGGGTGAAACGCAACTTTATTATTTTTGTAACATCACGCATACATTTTGTCTACAGTGTTTTTATCTTTATCTTATTCAACCCGAAAACAGTTCATAGAGTTTGGCATCATGGAAACCTTAAAAGCCAATGACAAAACTGCATCTTTACTGTAGTAAACAGACAAAAATATAAGAACAAACTATACGCTTTAAGTAGAAGAAAGACACTCCCAGTGATGACCGTATTACATCACCGAAACATATAACGGTGAAGAGAGAAATTTATTTATTTGCTGTCATTTACAAATGACCTGCCACCTTGTTACCAAGACAGCTCGTACTTTCACAATACGAAATGGTATACGAACAGAATATGCAAGTTTTTTGTTATTTCTTATTTTTAAAAAGGATTAATAACATTGCAGCTTTAAATACTTATAAACTTAAAAGTAATTAAGAAACGAAAATCTTAAAATTAGCGACTTTTGTTTGGAAGATAGGAATTTATGAAGACAGAGACGAGGCTATGACGTATATTACATATTCGAAAAAAGTTTTCTAGAATAAACAAGATTTTTAAATTTAAGATGGATAGATAAAAGATAATAAACATTTATGAAATTAACAAAATTTAGGAAAAATGAATTATAAACCATAACCATATTTTTAGGAACAATAAAAATAGAAGATACGAATGACCCTTCACCAAGTGTGTATGACGGTGAGTGTCTTGGAACTGTTCATCAAGCCACCGACTGCCAACCACAGCTCTTCATCTAAATCTAACATATGCTCTAGATTTCATAACGACTAAACCTTAACCTTATTGTTTTAGGCTGTTGTGTTGCTTATTTAGGGTATTTCTTCATTTTCGCTTACGGTCATGTCGGGATCAGGTCATCACCTGATTCAAAATGGTTCAAATGGCTCTGAGCACTATGCGACTTAACTTCTAAGGTCATCAGTCGCCTAGAACTTAGAACTAATTAAACCTAACTAACCTAAGGACATCACACATATCCATGCCCGAGGCAGGACTCGAACCTGCGACCGTAGCGGTCGCTCGGTTCCAGACTGTAGCGCCTAGAACCGCACGGCCATCGCCTGATTCCATGTCGTAATCAATGCTCTGATATACCCTCCATAGGTCGATTTGGATATGTCAGTCAGTGTGTTTAACACGGTCCTTTGGTCTTCGTCTCTGAGCATTGCGTGTTTGGTGTCTTGAATATTGTTGAGCTTTAAGTGTATTGCGTGTCCGATGTCGGAACATAGTCCGAAGGACTTCTCCCCCACATGTACATGTAGGTGTCAGCCTCAGACTAAGTGTGTGGGATGAGGGCGGTGTCGTATTAAGAAGTGGACCATACCGCAGTTAGGATCGATATATTTGAGTTTTAGTCTCTCCCTTACATCGGAAAAGAACAGGTGTAGCCTACGGCCCTTATCACTTGTGTCACACTCACCTTGCCAGGTATCCATCCTCCAGTTTTTAAATTGGCGTTTCGTGTCAATTGGTACTCTAGTGACCTTTCCAACTTCGTCGTGCCTTCCCACCTTAAGTCAGTACACAGCCGCACTATATCTTACCGTAATGTCTGTTGGGTAGATTCCGAGCACCACATAGAGCGATTCCATTGAGGTGCTGCGAAAGCTCCCGATAGTCTAAGTAAGCCCCGCCTTTGCTCTCGTCTGACGAGAGTTCAGTTTGTTGACAGGCTCAACTTGTAAGCCTGTGTACTGGCCGGCGAAGACATAAAACAAAAAATTGTGTTTTGCTCAAACTAGCCTCGTCAAAACATACTGTTGTTCACCCAAGTACCGACACACCGTTTTTTTAATGATGCAGTCGTCATTTGACTGCAGTAATTTTTATTTTATTGTTATACAATCCAGATTCCGGCCTTAGGCAAGCACAAAAACTTATTTATATTTCAGAAGACATCAGACTAGTATGAAATAAAAGCCCTTGACGCAAGACGTATCTGGTCATATAGGCCAGATCTGTCAGTAGTAAAAGTGAGAACATTTCTAAAATGCGCTTTAGAGATATTCTAACTTTACTAATGACAGATGTGGCCTATACGAGCAGGTACGCATTTTCGACAAGAGCTTGTACTTCGTACCAGTCTGATGTCTTTTGACATATAAATAAGTTTTTGTACTTTAAAATGGCCTAAGTCCTAAACCTGGATCGTGTAACGATAAAGCAAAAATTCTTACAGTCAAATGGCGAGGGCATCATTCACAAAATTTACCATGACTATGGCTCCAGCCAAAATAAAAATCGACGACACAAATAGCGAAATTCCCTCTAGATAAATCTCACCTACAAACTTTGAGGGATCACGTTTGGTCAAGGAATATATCGTTTGGAACCAGTCGGGCATTAGTGTGGCTCATTGGTCCAAGAGCCCAATGCACCTAGGCAACACGTATATACTGTAACTGCTTCTAAGCCTTCAGTGTGGGTTGCCAATTGCCACCAGAACCTAAGCATTGAGCTCATGGCATGATTGTGTGTCACGGTGAAATGACGGGGCAACGTAAGAAACCGTCATCGGTTCCAAAGCACCAGTTTCAGAACTGGAGACATTCACACCACGGTAGTTTTCTTGTGTTTTATGAACGAGCGGGGAGAGCTTCGTCCTGGGCGTGTCCACGATAGAAGACGAGGTGGGAAATCATAACAGTCTGAGAAAACCTCGACCACAACGTGACACTTGCTTCAGACACAGGTCACGTAGGACTCTAGAGTGTATTGTAAGAGCGCAGCCGACATGTCCAACAGCACAACGAGCAGACATTTGATCAATTAGAAAAGCGACTCTTTTTGAAGTGTGGACCAATTTCTTCATTAAAATATTAATGACACAGCCACTCATACATCTGGCTCGTACATTTGTGCTCCGCAATCCACTTTATGGTGCATGGTGGAGGGTACTTAAGTAACACTACAGTTTCCCACTTTTTTATCCATTCTCAAATTGGGAACAAGCCGGAAATTGCTCGTGAGCCTTCGTCCGAACTCGAATTTGTGCGTCCATGGTCATTTACGTATGTTCTAATTAAAACCTACATTCTTTGAATTTTAACAGTAATGTGCTCCATCATTCATAATACCTCACTTGTAGTGCCTCCAAATGGAGTTCGGTAAGCATCTCCTTGAAGATTAGAGTTTACTAAACGAACGCACGAAGAGTTGTGCCACTCTTCTTTAATCTCCTCTATTAAACCTATATGATAATGATCCCAGAACCTACCAGTACTGGAGATTGGGTCGATGGATGATTTTGTGAGCCATTTATTTCGCGGGAGCATTGTCCTTCCTTAATCTTCTTCCAGTGATTCTGACTCTGGTATCTGTTCCAACTACTTTAACGTGGTCTTTTCACTTTAGGCTGCGCCAGAGAAATATTCCCGAATTGTTTAGAGTGCTTGCGATATCTAATGATTTATCGCTACTCTGGTAACGGGAAAATAGTGAGGCATTCCTCCTATTTGCATGTAACACGTTACATGTATATATGCTGTGGTCAATTGACAGTTTCTATCTAAATCAACCGTAGTTATTTTCAGCTATTGATACTTTCTAGGGTATTTAAACAAGTGTCCCTTGTTCCTACTGGCGATTGAACTGGTTAAAATTTTAAAAAATGTTTCCATAAACACATGACTGTGAACAAATACTTGTTGAGATGTAGGCCATTCTAATCTGTGATCGTCATCTATCTTTTTACACTTTAGCAAGTGCTCAATGAGATTACAGCTCTGACACCCTTCAGCCCCCATCCAAAGACGACTGGCTCAAATTGAATTTTCTCATAGTCATGGGACACAAGCTCCCGTAATGTGTGAACGTGGACGATGGTTCTGAGGCAAGAGTGGCCAACATTTCAGCTCGCGGGCCGTGCCCCAGCACGAGTACTAAAGCTGTTAGGCTGGCTGCACATTTCCACCCACTGCAACGCTATGCTGTCCGAGCGCGAGGAGGGGGAAGAGGGGAACACAGCGAACGGGCCACATTTAAATGGCAGTACGACTTCGTTTTATATTTCATATTTCTCAACAACGTAAAAACAAAACAAATTTTCAACTTATTTAATTATTTTTGGCGTGCTGAAGACGTAATATAATTTTTGCCTGGTACAAACTGTTGGCACGCAGACAATTTTACAGAATTTGGCACTCGGGTTGCCACGTAATTATGAATTATTTAGTTTCATTATGGAAAAAAGATGTTCGATCGAAATATTAAACCACGTTTGCAACCTCTCTATGGAGCCTTGGAAATTGTACCTGAGGAAAACTTTGTAGGCGTCCTCACTAGTCTCAACGTAAAAATATTTGTCATTAAAACTGGAATTACCTTCCAGGTCAATCAGTTACATGTGCACATGCACGGGGCACTTTCAACTGAAATGGGGAAAGGTCTCCAATTCAGCAAGATAACAGTCTTCTCAATACCTTTACAAACCTATCCTTGTAAGTCTTTCAAGGCCACAATAAATTCTTCAAATATCGTATTTCCTTTAAACCAGTGAGTTTAGGGAAATGATTGGTGGTTTTTTTCAGAAGTTGTCCCTTTTACAACACGATTTTCTTTCTAAATGGATCCCCATCAAATGAGAGAGGAGTTACCTTTTGATGTCTTACTGTGGGCAGTGTGCAGTCAAATCCTTTCTGGATGTTCTAGTTTTTGCTCCTGCACTCCTTTTTCCTTATCAGTTTCCAGAATAGCGCGTTTTCAATCGAAAGATCGTTAACCAACGCACTTTTCAGTAATACATGAAGTCTCCATAATCTTCATTTAGTTCCACTAGAAACTGTTCCAAATGACAATGGAATAATGCGTGCGACTTCAGAAATTTTAGTGTTCGTAGCACCAATTTCTTCACGTGCTACATGTACAGAACACTGAATCGCGTCTCTCGATTGTTTTAATTTTTTACTTTTTTATTGTGAACTAAATCTTTAAATTTCTTCTGTATGGCGTTGTAATGTCGTTTCATAACAAATACGGGGTACCCGTCACTTGTGCGAACTGAGAATTCTCATCCTTCTCTTCTACCATTCCCAATCATTTTAAAGGATTGTGATGATTGATCGCTAGACCGCCTCTATTTGTGCAAACAGCCACTGGATATTTCCGAGGAGTAACAAGCAAAGTCGAGTGAGAGGCAGAACTTGATGATCACTCGGTCCACACACGTTGCAGGCGTGACGTTCGACACGCCGTGGCCGTCCGTGGTCTAAGAGATTAAGGAAGGTGAACAGATAGGTCACATAACTGAACCTCCAAACGAATGCGCTGGCTACTAGATTTTCTTGTTAGGTGCTTCCCTATAAGGTGTACGAAATAGGAAGGTAACTCGTCGTGAACAAACCACACCAATTGTCGTTCTACAATGGTAACGTCCTCCAACAGTGCGAGTAACTTGTTGCGCAGATATTAATGATCCATAGGACCTATTGATTTATTTGGTAAAGTATATGGTCCGCATATTGATATTGAACACGAACCTTATTTGTTGTTTTATGATCGATCGAAGATTTATATCTGCCATGCGTGGTTTTTCCAGTTGTTTTCTCACTCTGAGTGAATACCACCTCAACCGTAAATAAAGTACGAACAATGACCTGCAGATTTCGGTCCTCCGTTCTGGAGTCCGGTGGCACAACTGTAATCTGGCGTGGTGGTCTTGTGACCTGAAACTTTGCACAGGTCGAAAGTGAGGTGAATAAAATAACTGCAACTGCAGAGTTGACCACAATGGGGCGTTCTTTATGCTACTCCCAATTCTTCGCAATTCTGCATGCTGACACACTAACCGACCGTGAGCAACCAAAAAAAGTGATGCTCCTGTACACAGCGATTCGCTATAAAAGTTGAAGGATATATGCTAGATTTATGACAAACTTAGCATGTCCTGGAGTTTTGAGAATAATGCAAGTTTAAAATGTAGCAAAAGTTAGCTTTAAGTAAGACTAATGATCATACGGAAGTAATAAATTTATTTTGTTTCATGCACGTCATAATACTATCATTGAACGGTGTGACTTGTAAACATGATGCATTTAAACGATTTCACCCACCTGATGAAGCTGTCCGGAGATATTGCACCTGCCGTCACCAAATAGCCCGAATGGGGGACTAAACCAGAATCCTTCGACATTTTACATTTTTTTCAGTTACAGGTCACATTTTCAGAGGATACATATTATGTATTTTTAATAACGTGGTTTCCATTGCGTTCTCTATCCTCATGCCGTCGATAATCGCTGATCTTCCGCCTTTGAAAGGCAGTTTCGCACCCCGATGACGAGAAGCTCTGAAACATCTATCCGCTCGGTTGCCTTCTTGGAAAAGGTCGTTGCTATAATGAAGGTCATTCTTTATACCAGAAGTCCTCACCCACCACTGTGGGCAATTTTTATTCAAAACCTGAGTTGGACCACTCAGAACGTTTTGACTAGTAGTCAATGTAATACATACAACGAACTGGCAATAAATATAGTAGTCAGGATTGGAGGCATCTGTCGTCATCTTCTTTGATATGACTGTAAGATATTGTTCTTTGAGAAATCCAGACGTAAATGATTTTGCAGTGCAAGCTTGTCAGAACCTCAATCAACAGTCAATGCTGTTACAAGACTAACAGAATCTTCAAAGGGCCGTTGAAGTAAGACCTAATATAATGACATAAATTTGTTGCCCAATTATACAACATATTTTTCTCTCTGTTTGAATAAAAACAGATTCCACAAGGGCCAGTCATGTGACACTCAGACTGCTCTCTTCCATCACAAAAATCAGTATGTTGTCTACTTCCATTCTATGTTTTTTTAAATAATTTCTTGAAAATCGTTGATATAGTTTCCCTCCGAAACATGGTAACAGACAGATAGTAATCTTGGAGTATCAGTAGAGTTATATGATTGAAATGAAGACCTCCTGGCTAACAGACATCACTGCACCATTCTTAACAGGCATACGTTGCCAGAAGAACGTGAAGCACGATGTATCTAATGGCAACCCCGTGGTAGGATTGGTGCTTATCACTAATTACATGAATGACCTGGCTGACAGCTATCCCTCAATTTAAATATACTGTAATTTGATGAAATAACACACTCGACATCACCGATCATTCACTGGAGACAGACATATTTTCAAACTTTCGAGTAAAACATGAAAAACTCTCAAGAAATTGGAAAACAACATGCCGTAACTACATAACAAAAGTAATGTTATGATTTTTATTAAATTAAGAAACCTGAAATTTTGTCTCGCTTTTCCACCAAACATAGTTTCCGTTGTCCACGAGTCAGAATGGGCCTCAGAGAATAGCGATCGCAGATGCCCTGAGTATTGCTGGCATGACGTATCTGACGAATCCTGTAGGTTGATGTAAACATGCGAAAGCGCCATTATACCGTCTCCAGTTAGCATGTTGTCGGCGATTCAGATGTGCCATAAGGATGGGCACTGTGGCGTAAGTGTCTGAACGAATCAGTGGTGACATAGCAAATACAGTGAAACAACGCTAATGAGACTACAGTAAATGATACTGGCAAAGTTTTAGCAGGCTTCTTGCGTTTTGGTGAATTCACAGTAATTCTTGCTTGTCGCTGTGGCAAAAGTTGTGAATCCTCCACTCCAAGCCGTCGGTTTCTGTGAATAGAGAAGAACGTAGAAGAGACGAGGAGATGGTGTGGAGACATTTGACTGTAAAGTCAAATAGAAAAAGAGAGAGAGGCGCCTGGCCGGAGCCTGGCGCAATTTTGCCTAGCCCTTTGAGTAAGTATCGCTTTTTAGCGTCAGCACTGCCTTTGCTCTGAGCAGGTCACAATTTGCGAGGGCTGTTCCACTACTTGTACTGCTTCTTCAGTTTGCAGTTTCTTGAGTTCGCAAGCTGCGCGAAATAGGAAGCCAGTAGTGGTTGCGTAACAATCTCCATGTACTTTACAGACACCTACCACTTGTTCACAGAACAGCCTGTCTACACCCAAGTGATCTTCACTCAAGCAATCATTTATTGTACACTTGCGTGCATCAATATGCATTTTCTTGTGAGACTGACATTGTTAAATTCGTTTTGAGGTCATATACTTTTCTTTGAATTTTTCTTTGAGCTTCAAATAAGCAGTCGTCATTGTGACAATTACAAGAACATACACTCACCTTTCTTTTAACTAACTGCAAATCATCTAACAGTGACAAAAACTTGAGAAAATGAACTAGTAGACTGAAGCTTAGCATTATATTCTTTTTTGTCCTAAACGATTCCAGGATATGTGACCCTAATTCAAACATAAATATGACGATTTCTTTTGCAATGAACTGTGCTCTCACTGTGGCGGCATTACATTGTAAAACTGGCGCCCAACTTTGAACATGTAATGTATAGGAGATAGAAACTTTACTTCATTTGTATTGGCAGTTATTAATGAGATTGCTCTCATTTATACGGGGGCGTGATAAAAAGTATTGCCTCCTTTTCTTGTGGAAACTGTTAAAACTCTTTTAAAAAACGAACGTTAATAACAGTCTACATCTTTATTCTTCATGTTTACCTGTTTAATCCTCAACATAGTCATCCTAACGACGAACACATTTCTTCCGACGAGAGACCAGTTCGTTGATAGGGTCACTGTATAATGCTCGACTTTGTTGACGGAGTCGCAACCTCACCTCTGCTTGCACCGCTTCATCACTATCAAAGCTAAGCCCTTGAAGATATTCTTTAACTTCTGGAAACAGTGAAAATCGGTTGGGGTCAAGTCGGGAATGTACGGAGAATGATCGATGACAGTGAACCCGAGGCATCGGATTATTGCAGATATTGCAGTTCTCGTGCCTCGTCTGGCAGTCTCATGCCGAAGGCGAGGGTGCTCCATGTATGGACGAACTCTTCGAACCGTTACTGGCTTATAGCACGACGTTTCTCACACGCCGACACCGCCATGTAACACACTAAACTTCGGAGCCCTCTAGCGGCAGAGGACTGCAAATAAATAGATATGAAGAATAACGATATAGAAAATAAGGTTCTTTTTATTTAAAAGCTTCAATAATTTTCACGTAAACAGGAATTACTTAACAACATGCCTCTTGTTCAACACAGTGTTAAGAACACAGACAACTTCAGTTAATGTAACTAGCAATGTCCCCATTTAATGTTATACAAAGCATACATTAGTCTGTATAACGTTTGTGTGTTGAGTGAGAAAGTGTGGTAGGCAGTTTGCAAAATCCGCTGCCGAGACCCAGGACGTCAACGCGCTCACACAACCAATAGAGACAAACATTTCAGTGGTGTAAGGCCACATTCCCGATCACGTGTGAAGGCTGCTGCAAGCCATTAATCGAGCGCCTTTAGAGTTAGGCGTTGCATCAGCAGCAGCGACCGCAGGAAGGCCATAACTGCTCTCCAACAACCCACCCACTGCCTCCGTGCAGGCGGCCTCCTACGGTAAGGAGTAGAAGCCTATGTGCGGCTCTCAAGCGGATCACAGTAATTACGATGAGAGGAGTCTCGCGAGGCTCAGCAGTACCTCATACACATTATTAACGCTCCAAGGACAACTCGGTTTTTACTTCGTCGCAATCTTAATGAGAAGAACTAATATTCAGGATGGAAGGTTATCAGTGATAAGATTCGCTGATGTAGCCCTCGGTGGATGCGAGAAAGAATTGGAGGACGTACTGAATGGATTGAACGAAATGTGGATGGAGAGTAAACCATAGGACGAAGACGAAAATAATGAGGAGTAGCAGAAATAAAAGGCACGAGTGGCCCATCGGGACCATCCGACCGCCGTATCATCCTCAGTTGAGGATGCGGATAGGAGGAGCGTGTGGTCAGCACACCGCTCTCCCGGTCGTTATGATGGTTTTCTTTGACCGGAGCCGCTACTATTCGGTCGAGTGGCTCCTCAATTGGCATCATGAGGCTGAGTGTACCCCGAAAAATGGCAACAGCGCATGGCGGCTGGATGGTCACCCATCCAAGTGCCGACCACGCCCGACAACGCTTAACTTCAGTGATCTCACGGGAACTGGTGTATCCACTGCGGCAAGGCCGTTGCCTAGCAGAAATAAGGTTAGTGAGAAATACGCCGGGGTAATAGTGATTCCAGGTGTGCCGCAGGGGAGTGTCGTAGAACCGTTGCTATTCACAATATATATAAATGACGTTGTGGATAACATTGGAAGTTTACTGAGGCTATTTGCGGATGATGCTGTAGTATATCGAGAGGTTGTAACAACGGAAAATTGTACTGAAATGCAGGAGGATCTGCAACGAATTGACGCATGGTGCAGGGAATGGCAGTTGAATCTCAATGTAAACAACTGTAATGTGCTGCAAATACATAGAAAGAAAGATCCTTTATCATTTAGTTACAATATAGCATAGCTAACACTTGGTTCAAGAATCATGAAAGAAGGTTGTATACATGGAAAAACCGTGGAGATACTAGAAGGTTTCAGATAGATTATATAATGGTAAGACAGAGATTTAGGAACTAGATTTTAAATTGTAAGACATTTCCAGGGGCAGATGTGGACTCTGACCACAATATATTGGTTATGAACTGTAGATTAAAACTGAAGAAACTGCAAAAAAGTGGGAATTTAAGGAGATGGGATCTGGATAAACTGAAAGAACCAGAGGAAGTACAGAGTTTCAGGGAGAGCATAAGGGAACAATTGACAGGAATGGGGGAAAGAAATACAGTAGAAGAGGAATGGGTAGCTTTGAGGAATGAAATAGTGAAGGCGGCAGAGGATCAAGTAGGTAAAAAGACGAGGGCTTGTACAAACCCTTGGGTAACAGAAGAGATACTGAATTTAATTGATGAAAGGGGAAAATACAAAAATGCAGTAAGTGAAGCAGGCAAAAAGGAATACAAACGTCTCAAAAATGAGGTCGACAGGAAGTGTAAAATGGCTAAGCAGGGATGGCTAGAGGACAAATGTAAGGATGTAGAGGCTTATCTCACTAGGGGTAAGATAGATACTGCCTACAGGAAAATTAAAGGGACCTTTGTAGAAAGGAGAACCACTTGCATGAATATCAAGAGCTCAGATGGAAACCCAGTTCTAAGCAAAGAAGGGAAAGCATAAAGGTTGAAGGAGTATATAGAGGGTCTATACAAGGGCGATATACTTAAGGACAATATTATGGAAATGGAAGAGGATGTAGATGAAGATGAAATGGGAGATATGATACTGCGTGAAGAGTTTGACAGAGCACTCAAAGACCTGAGTCGAAACAAGGCCTCTGGAGTAGACAACATTCCATTAGAACTACTGACAGCCTTGGGAGAGCTAGTCCTGACAAAACTCTACCATCTGGTGAGCAAGGTATGAGACAAGCGAAATAGCCTCAGACTTCAAAAAGAATATAGTAATTCCAATCCCAAAGAAAGCAGGTGTTGGCAGATGTGAAAATTACCGAACTATCAGTTTAATAAGTCACAGCTGCAAAATACTAACGCGAATTCTTTACAGGGGAATGGAAAACTGGTAGAAGCCGACCTCGGGGAATATCTGTTTGGATTCCGTAGAAATGTTGGAACACGTGAGGCAGAACTGACCCTACGACCGATCTTAGAAGAAAGATTAAGGAAAAGCAAACCTGCGTTTCTAGCATTTGTAGACTTAGAGAAAGCTTTTGACAATGTTGACTGGAATACTCTCTTTCAAATTCTGCAGGGGTAAAATACAGGGAGCACTCCTGCGAACCTTGCAGGAGAGCTTCTGTAAAATTTGGAAGGTAGGAGACGAGGTACTGACAGAAGTAAAGCTGTGAGGACGGGTCGTGAGTCGTGCTTGGGTAGCTCAGATGGTAGAGCACTTGCCCGCGAAAGTCAAAGGTCCTGAGTTCGAGTCTCGGTCCGGCACACAGTTTTAATCTGCCAGGAAGTTTCATATCAGCGCACACTCCGCTGCAGAGTGAAAGTCTCATTCTGGAAGGAATAGCGTGATTGGTAATAGATGGAAGTGTGGAGCGTAAAAATTGTAGAGGGAGATCTAGGAATGAATACAGTAAGCTGGATCAAGTGGGTGAAGGTTGCAGTAATTAAGCAGAGATGAACAGGTTTGCGCAGGATGGACACGGTGCATCAAACAGGGCGATACTGACGGGGCGTTTTAAACGCCTTATATGTAGAAAATAACAGAACGTAGAAAAATAAACATATAGCCTTTTCATTATGACTGAAAATTCAGTGTCTCTGGAAAACATTGGGTTTTTGTGGCTTCATAGCACAATTGCACCAACAGTCGATTTTTCACTACAGTGCTAGCGGACCAAACGAAAAATCCTTGTAAGTAACATGTTATTTTAAAGCGTAAAGAATATTCCCTAAGATAATTTAAAATTTCCAAGGTTGAAATACTAGATTTTAGAAACGGAAACATTTTTTGCGCAAAATTTACTAGACATTACTGTCGTTGATGAGGGTATTTTTAAAAGGCAATATTTCATGAGGTTCAGAAATTTACATTTTAAGTTAAGACAGCAACGGAAACATTTATGTGTAAAACTTACTTAGTATTATTGCCGTTGTCGTTGATGTTGGTATTTTTATCGCCATTTTCTTAAGAGCTGCAAGACTTCAGTGCTTTTCCATAGAGAGACGACGGATTCACTGCAGCTGAATCTGTGTCATTCCTTCCTGAGGCCGAGACGCACGCTCGTTTGCGGTCAGAAACCATGAGCTCCTAGCCACGTGCGCGAGCAATCCAAATCGTGCGACATATTACATCACTAAGTAGTTACGGAAATACTTTCCCGCTGGATGTAGATCTCGGCCCCGCTACACTTGTAAAACCGCCGTTATCACACCCACCAGGTTAAAATATTCACCACTCCTACACCGATCGTAAATGTCCTGTTGTAATTCCATTGCTCATGGAAATATTCCAAGGTCCGCCACTAATATTCAACGTGTACAGTAACCGAAAATAAGAAAAACAGAACTGGTTAACTGTTCGTTGGTAAAGTCACACCAAAACCAAAACACTTCAGGTTTCCACGAAAGGAAATGTAGTTTACTCATCATAAACCTTTCCACGACCGTCTCTTTCACAACACCACCTAAAGCCGATCAGTCACTTGGAATCTGAGACTGTTTCCCTATTTTGTAACAGTAAACAATAATTTCTACCCACTGCCTCCCCCCCTCCCCCACCCACAGTACGAAATACTGCAGTATACTTTATTTAAGCCTCAATCATTCGTAAGAAACTGAACATTTATTTCTTGTCGTCATTCGCTCTCGTTTACGGCATCCAGTAGAACACCTGCCGAATTCAGTGTAGACCTTGACTGAAAACTGCCTGCTAGATTAAAACTGTTTGCCGGGCCAAGACTCGAACTCAGGACCTTTGCCTTTCTACTATACAGACCTGTCGGTGGAGCACTTGCCCACAAAAGACAAAGGTCCCGAGTTTGAGCCTCGGTCCAGCATACAGTTTTAATATGCCAGGAAGTTTCATATCATCGCACACTCCGCTGCAGAGTGAAAACCTGATTTTAGACCTTAATTGCTTAAAGTAACGTATTTTAGATATCGGTAGTATTATTAACGCAATAAAATTGAAATCATTTTGACACTTCTGTTTGGCAGTTGTTGATTTCATGACATTTGAGCGTGTGAATACCTTTTACTCTTACGTATTTCCACGATATCATATGCCTCCTGACCCCCTACATACACACACACACACACACACACACACACACACACACACACTACATATTTATACAGAGGAATTTCACAACAACAGGTTGATGTGCAGATGTTGCCGATGCTACAGAAAAGTTTAAACGTTAAGGCGTCACTAAATTTGCCTTCGTTGTAATATGTTCCATCATTAACTGACAGGGCCCAACGATCCAGAAAGCCTACTGTACAAATCGGTTGTCAGACATACTTGTCTGCAGTTCAAAGGGATTACTTCAGACTCAGGTACAGCGGATATTCGATGAGTCACAGGAATCAATGGTCGTGGACATCCTGCCACCATTAAGGTGTAGATCTCAAGAACGAAGTGGATGGTGACGCTGTCATTAAACTCCATATTTCAGAGTTTGCAGCCTTGTTGATGAATTCATTTTTCCATAATATTTCGACAACCGTTCATGCTGTCATCGCCGAGTATGTAGAGCGCACCACTCGGGTGTTCCCCGTCTAGATGAACTGTGAAGTGACCATTGGTTCTGAAGGGATAATGGAGATATCTCTCTCCCATCCTTCTTTTCTTCGTTATGTGAGTCAGAAGTAACTGCAGGGTGTCTTGGGAGCTTTGTAGCGTTTCTGTGGCAGTAAGTGATGGAACGGTCAGGAAGAAGACTTGTAATAGTAACTGAGAAGGAAGAGTAATTGTTTAACGAAGTATGTTGTCAAATGGCTGAATGCAGAGCAGATCATAATGCTAAATATACGGAAGTTATAAATGTGACCTTTTCTGTTAAATTACTTCATGGTTTGAGAATGAGCGAGTCTAATAAATTTGAGCGTAACGAAAATACTACAGTGAAGTTGCTGATTCCTTCACAACTACTTGTTGGAACTTTGTGCAAAAAGTGAACACCTTTGAAATATTGAATTTGGAGCGTTTATATGCGAATTAGTTCATGAATTCATGATGCGAAGTCTCTGATTTCCAGCGGAATATTTATGAATATTGATGATTTCAGTGATATTTGGGATCCCTACATTGATGAAATTCTTTAGTATAACACTAGTTGCGAAGGGAATTATGTGTAGTACATTTTTGTTAGTTTTAACCCTGTTGTTTAAGCTATTTATGGCTATCAACACGTAATGCTCCACGCATCTGAAACACAGGGAGGTATGCAAATGCAATCTATTTCTCCAGAGATAGAGTACAGTTCGTACAAGGTCTGCATAATTTTGTTATATGCGTTTGTACTATATTAATTTCATGCAGGCTGAGAAACGTAACCCTGTCAGCCCAGGTCGTTGATCGTGAATCGGTGAACGGGATCACTCCTTCTGGAAGTGAGCGTTGTATGTTCACATTTTTGCATATTAATATTCATCTTATAAAAACAAGTACAAATAACGACAATAAATAAAACAGTGGATGTAAATAGCCTAGGATGTTAATGTGTATACAGATTCAAAAGTAAGCTCAAACTTACGTACAGGCTCAAAGACGCGAGTATCTCTGTTGTGAATTTGTTTGCTGAATGGTGAATGTGTATTAAGGAGAAAATTTAAAATACGGGTGACAGTCACTGCTGTGGATATACGCTATCACCATGCTATTTCCTTATTTGCCGGACTGCTTACGTGCCGCTGACAATGTTACTAAATGCTAAGATTAGTTTACACTACGTTAGTCATACTCCATGTGTCCTGCAGAGGGACGTCTCTCGTATGCGAACGGAAGGATTTATATTTTATTTAAGTTCAATGTAATTAATTAATGTACTATTATTAAACATAGTTGTATAACAATGTTAGTTACAAACTAATGAAAATAATTTATTAAAAATTTAAATATATAGTACTGATGTTCCACAGTAACAACTATTTTACAGCTGGTTGAGAACCGGCTGTCGGCTTTCTAGGCCATCCTCAGAGAACTTAGGATTTAAAGGGTAATCCACACTACAGCAACGAGCGTTTACAACTGTGGAAAGAGTGTTTTTCCAAAGACATGTGACCTTTTACAACTACACATCTATAGAAACACAAAAGCACAATTAAATTCACAAAGAAGCTCTGAAAAAATAAATCTTATATTACTTTATACTCAAAGATTAAAAGTTTAAGAATGTTGTGTTGTTGTTGTTGTGGTCTTCAGCCCGAATATTAGTTTCTTCCAACTCTCGACACTATTCTGTCCTGCGCAAGCCTCTTCATCTTCAAATAACTGCTGCAACCCACGCCCATTTTAACCCGTTTACAGCAGTGGTTTCCTGGCTTCCCTCTGAAATTTTTACTCCCCACTTCCCTCCAATAAAGAGCACCGCCAGCATTTTTTTCAGGGGGGAGCATCTCGATCTACGCATTACGGTCTATAATTTATGCCAGTGTAATCTTGTAGTTATAGGTAGGTAGACCTACTTACATAAAATTAGGCCTTTATTCTAAGTTTAAATCGCGCGGAATTCGAATATGAATCTGAATAAGCATCTCGCGCCTGTATTTAAATCTCCATCTCTGGAACACTGTATGTGTTGGAGGTGGTGAGAGATGGGGGAGGGGGGGGGGAGAGGGTGTTCGGGCACTGCACAGAAATTATATAATAGGTTGCTTAGCCTGGTAGCTGTGAGTAATTATTGTTTATGTAAGGGATTTATTTGCTTAAATTATGAATGACGTAAGACTTTTCTATGCAAAAAGAGCGAGATCAACGTCTGTGGTGAAGATAATACTTCTCATATTACAGCATCCAGTCCAGGGGTATTATGTTTGTATTTGTACTCAAATTAATTCCTGTATTATGTCTCCACATATCTTAATCTCGTTAATTTAAAAGTAAATTAGTGAAACTATTGGTAATTTGACGGATGTTACGCACGCAATATCTCCCGAGCGTATCGTTTGCGTGCCACTCTCATGTTCGATTTACTGCTATGGCAAGTCACCTGTCCACGACTTTCATTTAGGTAGGAAAGTTTATTGGTTTTAGTTTAAAAAATGTGATCAAGGTATGGTGAGGTACGCGGACTGCGTTCCTTAAAATATCGAATTAGGCTTTACTTTGCATACATCTCAGTAACAAATAGCACTCACTACTTCAATTTTGTAATGTGAGCAAACAAACGTTAGTGCACTAAGTCATTGCTAGATACTGAACTGTGTTTGGATCCTAAATATCAAGTTCTGAGTTTTCAGTTACTAAGAAATCCTTGGACGCATAGTACTTATAACACGTACAATTTTAAAAATGACATACCGGGTGGTTATAATTAAACTTTACCTATTTAACATGTTATAACACGGAAACTAATCATCGTACGAGTACCAAACTTTTGGCATTAATACCAAGGACATGGGGAAGAAAAATAATGCAGAATCAATTCAATTGGAACACTATTAATGTGCTATCACGGTACGTGATACCATAACATACCAGAACCATTACTGCTACAAAAGGGACTCAATATGGCACCCATCAGTTTCCAGAAGAGTCTGAAAGCGCAGAATTGCATTCTGAACAGCAGCGTGTACTTAGGTATGCTGGCTACCTCTCTTGATATGGTGCGCTTCAGATCTGCACATGTGTGAAGTTCCCCTCGTAACCAGAAATCACAGGGAGTGAGATCAGCTGATCGTGCCACCCAAGCATTTAGAAACGATCGGCCGATAATTCAGTCGTTTCCAAATGTGTTTCGGGGAAGCAAGTGAACACGAGCGATGAGTGGTGGGGCCCCATCTTGCATGAAAACTGTTGACTTCAATGCGTCTCTCTCCTGTACGGCGGGTATGACCTTCTGGAGAAGCATATCGCAGTAACTCTGGCCAGTTAGACTGTACGTCTTTGGTCCTTGAGCGCCAACCTGTTCAAAAAATAATGGGCCAACAATGATCGAAGCCGTGAAGCCACACCATACGGTGAAACTTTCACCATACAGAGGAACTTCATGCACAGTGACTGCAGGTGAAGATACCCACACTCGGAAATTCTGTGTGTTCACCTCACCCGTCAGATAAAAATGATCGTCTGTCCATAGGATGGTCCAGGGCCAGCCCTATCGATTTCAATCCCTACGAGAAAGTGGAGAGCGAAGTCAACACGTCGTTGTGCGTCCTGTAATGCACGCTGCTGTTCGATATGGATCTTGTACGGGCACTATTTGAAACTGGTTCGACGTACCTTCCCTACAGTGGACAACGGGATGTTCAACTGTCGTGACACAGCACGCGCATTGCCTGACGATGGGGAATTGCGCGCAGCGTTCTCTGCCATAGCAACAGCGATTTCATCAAACACCTGTGATGAAACCGGTCGTCGGCCTCTTCCCGGAACGATGCACAGTTCTCGAGTTTATTTGAAGCTCTTCATCATGCTCCACACAGCAGGTGGAGAAAGGGAACTCTTCCGTAATCCTTTCATTCGGCGATATTCTCGAAGTGCAGCATTTGCTGTTGTTTTGATAATAGAGCTTCACCAGTAACGCCCTGCTCCTTTTGTCCAAGCTCACGTTGGCACGTCAACAGGTGTACTACGACTGCGAGACTACGAATCACGATGGCTGATGACGGCACCTGGTGGCCATAGTTGGAACTGGACGGCGGTGCTGTGACGCATAGAATTCATGCAGCCCGTACTTTGGACATCAATGCTACCAAGTATGGTACTCAAACGGTAGTTACTTTCCGTGTTTAACGTGTTGAATAGTTTAATTATAACCACCCGGTAAGCCTTGATGGTAAACGAGCCTTTCGATCTGACTGGCTTACGACCTCCCCGTGGGTGGACTACTCGGCTGTAGCTGAAGGACCTCTTGGGTCGAGTATGTGTTTCGTTTAGACCTCCAGTAAAACGCGGTCTACAAGGACAGTTCATCATTTCATCATTGCCTCATATTTCACAAGTCTTATGAAGCCTCATGCGACAAATAAGTGACATCATGACGCATTGGTTTCTTCACAAACATATGAACAATAAGGAACTGAGTGTTCATGAATGTTTAAATCCAGCATCTCACAAAAAAGCAGAGGAAAACTTAAGTCACTTGTATCAAAAATTTTGTTTCGCGTGCAGCATTGTCTTCGACTTCACGGGGAAGTCGATGACTGTTTCGTTTTCACAGATCTGCTACGTTTGCGAGCTAACTCTGGGGACGAGATTTTAAAAAATCATTTAGAGTCAGTAAGTGAATCATATTAGTACATATCTCACCAAATTCAAACTGATTTGCTAGAAACTTCTTGCGATGCTCTAAGAAGAAGAAGAAGAAGAAGAAGAAGAAGGAGAAGAAGAAGAATTGAGGAGGAGAAACAGACTTCTGCTGACAGCAGTGGTACACAACATTTACGGACTGCAGTTCGCTGTCTGCCGTGGGATCAAGATCACTAAGCCAATTACTTGTGAAGAATTTTTGAACATGTTCTGTTCCAAGAGACAAACACGAAAGCCATTTCGGTGACTACTATTCAGTTTCTAGAAGATTGTTACATGTATTTAACTAAAGCTGTTGGTCAAGGATACGATGGTTGTGTTACAATCGCTGGTCATAAAAAAAAATGGCTCTGAGCACTATGGGACTTAACATCTATGGTCATCAGTCCCCTAGAACTTAGAACTACTTAAATCTAACTAACCTAAGGACAGTACACAACACCCAGTCATCACGAGGCAGAGAAAATCCCTGACCCCGCCGGGAATCGAAGCCGGGAACCCGGGCGCGGGAAGCGAGAACGCTACCGCACGACCACGAGCTGCGGACGCTGGTCATACAGGCGGTGTCCAAAACATTATAATAGACAAGTTCCCTGCAGCCCTATTCTTCCACCGTGCAAACTATATTTTAAATGTTCTCATCAATGACTGAATAATGTCGGTGAAGTGAGAAATGCTTGGTTCAAATCGCTCTGAGAACCATGGGACTTAACATCTGAGGTCATCAGTCCCGTAGAACAGAGAACTACTTAAACCTAACTAACCTAAGGACATCACACACATCCATGCCCGAGGCAGGATTCGAACCTGCGACCGTAGTAGCAGCACCGCGGTTCGGGACTGAAGCGCCTAGAACCGCTCGGCCAAAGCGGTCGGCTGAAAAGTGCTGGTGGGTTAACAAAAGACATCTTACATTTCTTGTGGAGACAGTACACTGCTGCAACATAAAGTCTTAAATATCCCTCCGTTCTGTGAATCACTTTGGATAGCGAAGTACAGAAGTATCAGAAAATTTTCTGAGAACATTATTATTATAATACGAGATCTAGAAGAGCTTTCGCGCAAGGCAGCAAACTCGGAAACGGTACTCGAAGTATTAACAGCTCTACACGACTGAAATAAGTCCAACATATATCGTGACGCTCTTAGTGATTACTGCCTCTTCTGCCAAACTGAAATACGTATACAACCAATAAATATAAAGAATAAATATAAAGACAGTTCACAACAACATAAATACATTTACTATTTCCTTCAAGCACATGGCGGTAATGCCTTGACGGAGTTCGGAGCTGTCTTCGAAAAAGTTAATAAAGGAAAGGAAAATATAATTGCGAAGACCTGGACGTTGAATATGAACGTCGTCGATTGTTGACAAGGCAGACGTATAAATCAAATAAACCATCTGAAAATGTAGAAGAATTCTTCTATATATCTTTCATCACAAACTTAGCCTCTATGATTTCGTCTCTGAGAGACCGATTCTCTTCCGTACACAAAAGAGCATTTTCGTTTATGTAGCTCCACCCTGACAACATAAGAAAATTAGATAAATCTTCATTTTTATGAATTGCGGAAGACATACAGAACTTTTGTGGAGGTTTTTTAAAGAATTTTATTCCCGAAATGTTTAGTGTAGGGTCATTCATGAAAGACACACACTATTTAAAAGACGCCCTACAGTCACAATTTTGAAGATAATGCGGCAATGAAATTCTGAACCATGAGTTACATGAAATTCACATTTACTGTTAAGTCGCTTGGATTACACATATTTAACTTTTTTATGGAATTTAAAAATGACGTTTTTAAGAAATAATGTATTACCTTTTTCTCAGAAACTATACAAGTGATTCCTGAAGCTATTTCTCTGTTTATTTCTTTGCACATAGTAAATTTCTCGCGAGAGGTTTTTTGAATATACCGAAAAGGAAAATGTTAACAATTTTTAATAATAATTCTGTAAGTATAATAACAAGTCACCCGTAAGTCCATGGACTTTTCGCCGTATCTCAGCTTACTCTCAGAATTTTTATATTTACTCATGAGACAACATTTATTGGGTTTATAGAATTGAGTGAACAAAATTGCATGTTACAGCCTTCATAGATTCTGAGAAAAAGGTACATAAACTTTAAAAAGAATAGTTTTCAGGAAATACAATTCAAACTTAAACGTAACGCCTTTTCTTATGTTACCTCTTCAGGAAACCCCAGATCTATACTCAGGGGCCTCTTCCCTTCAAAGATTCTCTTTTGGTTTCTTGTTTTCTGCCTTCTATCCTTTACTAGGTCTTCAACTAACTTTTCAGCTACAGAGAGACGCTGTATATCTATTTTTCTCAAGATGGCTTGAGTGAACATTCCTACAATAAAGCCTATTTCTTCTAATACCTTCATTCTCCTTAAATACAAGAGCGGCATAATAAGTTGCAATTCTGGAGAAAATTTGTCACCAGCACAAAGAAAAACTAGAATTGCTTCTTCTTAAACAACGCAACTGGTTTGTTATTCAGAATGAGATTTTCACTCTGCAGCGGCCTGTGCGCTGATATGAAACTTCTGCAAGGTTCGCAGGAGAGCTTCTGTAAAGTTTGGAAGGTAGGAGACGTGATACTGGCAGAAGTAAAGCTGTGAGGACCGGGCGTGAGTCGTGCTTCGGTAGCTCAGATGGTAGAGCACTTGCCCGCGAAAGGCAAAAGTCCCGAGTTCGAGTCTCGGTCAGGCACACAGTTTTAATCTGCCAGGAAGTTTCATATCAGCGCACACTCCGCTGCAGAGTGAAAATCTCATTCTGGAAACATCCCCCAGGCTGTGGCTAAGCCATGTCTCCGCAATATCCTTTCTTTTAGGAGTGCTAGTTCTGCAAGGTTCGCAAACTGTAAAGTTTGGAAGGTAGGAGACGAGATACTGGCAGAAGTAAAGCTGTGAGGACCGGGCGTGAGTCGTGGTTTGTTATTGTTTCTTAGATATTGAACAGAATCACAGACGACCTATAAAACGAAAGAGTGTATACCACAAGCCTTCTAGATGTACCTCGTTCAAGTTTGCTTGAAAGAATCCACGGAATCGTTCACCAAGATATAGTACTGAAGAGCTGCTTCAAAAAGTGAGCGTGGCGGGCAGGTTGCATCACAAATTTAGGTATTTAATCACAGAAACTTTGGGTACTTATTGTCCATGAGGTCTACTAATAAACTGAAAAAATTAGTATTTTCGGTCAATTTCATGAACGTCCCCCTCCCCCCCCCCCCTGAAGGCAAATATTGCAACTAAAGTGACCTTCAATAAATCCATGTAATACGCAGATTTGGTTAGATCGGTCTCACTATTCCAAAGGCAACACGTAGTGTTGTATTGTACTGTATGGCACTGGGGACCTAGAAACGGCGGAGAGGCTTCGTCCTCGCCGTCGCCCGTCGCCCTCAGTGGTACACAACCCCATAACAGGTTACAGCAGTCAACTCACCCCCCCCCCCCCCGCCACACACCGAAACCAGGGTTATTGTGTGGTTCGGCCCCCAGTGGACCCACCCTGGAACGTCTCACACCAGACGAGCGTGACCCCAATGTTTGCGTGGTAGAGTAATTATGGTGTACGTGTACATGGAGAAAGTGTTTGCGCAGCAATCGCTGACGTAGTGTAACTGAGACGGAATACTGGAACGAGCCCGAGGCAGATGGAAAACCGCCTTAAAAACAATCCACAGACTGGCCGGCACACCGGACCTCGACACTAATCCACCGGGCGGATTCGCGCCGGGGACCGGCGTGGCTTCCCGCCTGGAAAGCAGTGCGGTCTTTCCTTTTTTTTTCTTTTTAACCTCGTTTTGTTCGCTTTCGTTCGTTGCATCTTCTCAGGACGGACATCGTAAGAGACCCGTTTAAGTTAGTCGTTGATCGGTTAACTCAATTTTTTTATTACAGAGGGCAGCTAACCCTCTGATCGAACACGCTGAGCTACCATGCCGGCAAACTCTACCCACTGCACCCAGTGTACGGAATATGCATTAGGCCGCACGGCTAACCGGGCGGGCCTGACATGTAGTGAAGAATGTTCATTTAATATGCTGCGACGTGTCAAGAGATGGAAACGGTCCATAATGGGCGACTCGAGGACCAGTGCATACTCAGTGTTCAAAGGGAGAGATTGAAAAGAACAGCAGATTACAAGCATGGGACCCGATCTGGTGCAACGCTGGTTTGAAAAAAAATGCGTCAAGTTACCAAAAATGCTTGGAAGAAACATGTTGACTACGTAGGAAAGTAACACAAGCATTGCACAATGTCAATAAAATTCTTTCAACATGATGACTTGTGTGGAATGTTTTTTTTTTTATCTTTATAAAGTAAGGAAACCTAATTATTGGAAACCCATCGTCTTTACCCGTATAATGTTTCTTTTGCAACTTTTCTACTCAAAATTGCAGTGCTTCAACTTACAACTGAGAGGAGGGGGGGGGGGGGGGGGTAAATACAAGTGACCCTTACAAACTACACGAAAAATGGCTCTGAGCACTATGGGACTTAACTTAGAACTAATTAAACGTAACTAACCTACGGACATCACACACATCCATGCCAGAGGCAGGATTCGAACCTGCGACCGTAGCGGACTGAAGCACCTAGAACCGCTCGGCCACCCCGAACGGCTACAAACTACACGTACCCATAGGACACGCTTCAATCGATTTTCTTTCGCCCACATTTTCTGCTGTATTAGCGATGAAGATGTTGATCAAGCAGTAGCTTCCTATCTTTATATCAGTACCAGACATCTTTCCTTACTACAAAATTCACTTAAATTATTAAGTATTACTGTAATGATTTTTGTGGCACTCGTGATTTATTCGTGTCTACACATCAAGCAGCAAAAGTACTTTTGACGGTAGTTGTCACACGAAACTTCCGCAAGTTAAAGTTGTACTGTGACATTATCACACTAGACAAGCTGACAACTTATCACAGTTGTAACCTACAAGTGAAATTATTCTTAAACAGAATACTCTCAGTATGGAAAGACCAAGGAATATGTGAAAAATTTACTTCTCGGTAATTATTCGGTTAAATGATTATTAAAAACACGTGCATTGCCATCTTCAAACATGAGACGCAAACATAAAGAAAGCCAAACTTCCTGTGCAAGCCTGTAAATGAATAGCGAATAACGTTGACTGATTACAGACGACTAATGGTATGCATCTTGGAATCAGCTGATTTTAACATCTTCAAATCGTCCAAAGCAAACCGTGCCCGAACTCAACAACTCAAACTTTTCGGTTATTTACAACTCGTAGCGCAATACACAAAAGCACGGGAAAGAGTACTCAGGATCCGTTAGATGACGATCGTTTGGCTTTAGGAAACGTAAGGGGACCAGACACCCAGTTCTGACGTTGCGGTTGATAGTGGAAGCAAGACTAAGGAAAAATCAAGACACCTCCATAGGATTTGTCGACCTGGAAAAAGCGTTCGACAATGTGAAATGGTGCATGATGTTAGAAATCCTGAGAAAAATAGGGGTAAGCCATAGGAAAAGACGGATAACATATAATATGTACAAGAAACAAGAGGTAACAATAAGAGTGGAAGAGGAAAAACAAAGTGCTCGGAATAAAATGGCTGTAAGACATGGATACTGTCTACACGTCGAAGAAGCAATGACGCAAATAAAAGAAAGATTAAAGAGTGGGATTAATATTCAAGGTCAAAGGATATCAGTGATAAGATCCCCAGTGAGAGTGAAGAATAACGGAATCTGTTAAATGGAATGAACAGCCCAATGCCCTCCTCGATAGCTGACTGATCACCGTGACAGAATGACACGCAAGAGGCCCGGGTTCGATTCCAGGCCGGGTCGGAGATTTTGTCCGCTCAGGGGCTGGGTGTTGTGTTGTCTTCATCGTCATGTCATCTGCATCGACACACAAGTCGCCGAAGTGGCGTCAACTAAAGTGACTTGCACTAGACGAGCGGTCTACCCGACGGGAGGCTCTGGCCACACGATGTTTCATTTCAACATTCTATGAGTACAGAACTCGGATTCAGAATAAATCGAGGAAAGACTAAAGTAATGAGAAGTGGCAGAAAGAAGAACAGCGAGAAACTTAACGTCAGTATTGGTGATCGTGAAGTAGATGAAGCTAAGGAATTCTGCTGCTACTAGGCAGCAAAAAACCCATGACGGACGGAGCAAGGAGGACAAAAAAGCAGACTAGCAATAGCAAAAAGGGCATTCCTGGCGGAGACAAATCTACTGATACCAAACACAAGTCTTGATCTGAGGAAGAAATTTCTAAGGAAGTGCGTTTGGAACACAGCGTTGTATGGTAGTGAGACATGGACTGTGGAGGAACCGGAGCAGAAGAGAATCGAGGCATTTGAGATGTGGTGCTACAGAAGAATGTTAAAAAGTGGGTGATAACGTAAGGATTGAGGTGGTTTTCCGCAGAATCTGCGAAGTAAGTAAAAAGTTGAAAACACTGATGGGAAGAAGGGAGATGATGATAGGACATCTGTTAAGATATTAGGGAATAGCGTACTTGATAGTAGAGGGATGTATAAAGGATAAAAATTAGAGGAAGCTAGAGTATAGGATACATCCAGAAAATAACTGAGGAAGTAGGTTGCAAATGCCACTCTGAAATGAAAAGGTTCGCACAGAAGAGGAATTCGTAATGGGCTGCATCGAACTAGTCAGAAGACTGATGACTCAAAAAAGCATTCGCACTGTATTAAACGGTCTTTCATCACCGGATAGGAGGGCGACCTTCAGTGTGGCGAGATATGCGATTCTTACACAGCTCTCCTCCAATAGTGCTTCTCTAACTCGTCGTCTAGGAATTTCTGTTTCAATTCCCTAAGCATTTCTGCGTGCTGTATCGTCCTGTTAAGATCCCAGTAGTGCGCCCCTAAATTCGTTCGGTGTGAACAGCGAAGCCTCCTTGATAAGGAATTCAAAGGCTGGAACAGTACTGTTGATTTGCTTGCACTACCGTCTTTTATCAAATTTCCTTTGCAGGTGCACTGCACATTGTCAGAACCCTTCCAGCAAATCTAAACCTTTCATTTGCCTTTCCTAATAGTGATTTTACTTCATCGTTCCTTTTAGTACTGCTTCTTAAAATTACTTCTAAATACTAACAAGACGGGACGTTATCACCACTAATCTTATAATCGCCCACTGTCAAATTCTTTGTCTGTGTTATAGACATGGAACTGCATTAAACCAGTTAGGTCTGTCGTTCTTCTCAATTTTTCAGTGAAGCTCTGAAACACTATGAAAGTACTTCTAGCAAGAAAACTTGTTTCCCCATGAAGAGAGCTTCGTAAAACCATTATACATTGAGATAGTATTTACAAGCGCGCGAAACAGTACTTTTTCTCAAAACCAGACGTATTCGTCTTCATGGAGTTACCGCTATCGTTATCTATAAAAAAAAAAGGTGTCCGAATTCTCTAGATCGCTTTTGTTTATTCCTATATGACCGGTTTCGGGCCAGTGTCCATCTTCAGATCAGTTTTTAGAGTTGCCGTGTAATCTGTCGAATGTGGAACTGAAAGTTCACTGTTATAACTCCTTAACTTCAGTCTATATTCGACAGATTACTCTGTAACTGTAACAAATGATCTGACGATGGACAGTTGGTCCGAAATCGTTGATACTGAAACAAGTACAACGGTTTGGAGACTGAATTTGGACACTTTTTTAGTGTTTCTTCTTTGCGGATTGTGGGCTTCGATTCGAGATATTATGTGCATCTTGCTGAGTCAGATTGGACGTTGTAAATCTATAGTATTTAACTGACGCTTTCCACGCCCATGGTTTTCTACTAACAGTTGCTTGTTTTAATCTGTCCGTCAGTTCTGACACAGTTTTTCACAGATGGTGTTATTTTGTAAATAAAATTCTTGACCTCAAAGTTCAGCTTCGTAATTCTTCCCTCCTTTCATTTTTTCAGTTAATAAATTTCCATTAAACATCATGTTAAGCCACCCGATATGTGCCCACACAGATAACATTTGGAGTACGATTTTCTTGTGCATATAAATGTCTCTGATGTCAGAGAGCAGGGATCACACACATCTACTTGACTGGTCACACATGACACAGTCGTCCTTCAGTGAATTGATAGCTGCAGACCTGTTGAGTTGACCTGTGTTGAAAGTTACAAGTAGCTCTTACCTCAGAAGTTGTCAGTGTTTTACTGCCAATCACATAATTTCATCATACGATTCTTTACATCATCGGATCATTTCACAATCTGTTATGAAGCACGGGTGAACCCTTGCTTAGGCACTAAAGAATTGTACGGACAAATGAATAAAGACAGAGTAGAAGGCTGGTGTTCATGTCATCGTTTTGCCCCTGGGGTCGGTAAATACTGCACTTGATGACTGAAGTGTGAGAAGAGGAGGGAGAGGTTGACAGAGGAGAGTGCAACTGCGACGAAAGTAATGTGAAGAAATTTGAGTTACATTCAAGAAGCGTTTTCTCTGAACATAAACTATTTCATCACATCCACTACATTTGCGCAAAACTCAAGACATAACTTAGTCCCCTAGTAACATCTGCAACAGATGAGTAAGGAGTTCTTCAAATTTAGAGAGTAGGTTCCCAGAAACTAGAAAATATAGCCTGAGAATTCTGCAATTATACGGAGAAGGTACTCGTTAGGTGAAATGAATGGATAACAAAATATTTTATCACAGAATGAGGAGGTGGGGCAGGTGTTGGGAAAGTCGGTCAACTGGTTCATAAACAATATACCGTATTTGTACCGGTCTCAGTTTTTAACCTGACTTTTACCTCCCACAGACGCGAATTACCATAGTTTTGATGGCGAGATATAAGGTACTGCAGTTACTATAGTAAGTGCACTTTGCACTTATAGCGCACTAATAACCGAGTAATGATTGGATGTGTCTGAACTTCTCTAAGACTGTACGTATTGCAGTAATGAAAATCACAGCAGACGGTACGGTTAAAGAGCAACGAATATCTCTAAAAAGGATAAGCGCAGAAGTTGGACAGTCAAACATATATACAAGGATGGCAACGGCGAAGGAAACGTGGGTAGCATAATTAATGCTTCAATTGACAGACGGAAGTATTTAATACAAAAACGTTCAGGGAAACACAGGAATGCAATACCAAAACTCACGAATGAAACAGAAAGAAGGTGCAGCGAAGTCAAGACGAAATGGCCGCAGGAAAAATGTGAAGATCGAAAAGGAAATGGAACATACAAAAAAGTTGTAACAATCATGGGTGAAACTAAACCCAAGGGCGATAATATTAAGAAGTCAACCACCGTTAAACGTAGAGGAGAGGACAGACAGGCGAAAACAATACATTGAAGGCGTCTACGAGTGGAGGACTTGTCTGACTTGATGAAAGAAGAAATAACAATCTATATGAAAGACATATGAGATCCATTATCACACTCAGATTTTGACAAGTGTTTGGAACACGATCAACTAAGGCAGAAAGCGTAGACAACATTCCTTAAGAATTTCTCAAATCATTGGGGAATTGATAACCCAACGACTATTAAAGCTGATGTCCATGCATCCATGCTACTGACAAGAATAACGTACAGAAGAATGGAAGAGAAAATTTAGAATCTGCTAGACGGCTTTGAGAACGGTAAAGGCAACAGGGTTTCGGTTGATAATTTAGGAAAAATCAAGACCCTTCATAGATTTTATCGATCTTGAAAAAGCGTTCGACGATAAAAAATGATGCAAGATGTTCGAAATTCTGGAGCTCTGTCCCACAAACTGAAATCCATCACCTGTACAACACAATGCATTCACGTTTGCGTGCTTGTATTCTGCATTCTGGCAGTTATAGCGGTTATTAATGTGTCAGCAGTTCACATTTGCGATGGCTTACTCCACGCTTACATTTACCTATGATCTTGGAATGTTAATCACTTAAATACTAGTATGTTACCTAGACAAATGTAGTCCCAAAATTTCATTACTCTATATTAATTTTTTTTTCTGGTGTTGCGATTTTTTTCCGCCAGTGTATGTCACGTATCTTGAAAGTCGCAAACTCACTCATCAAAACCTACGGGGTACTTTCCGCTGACCTACAGTCAAGAAATTTGACAAGAAGCAAGGTTTCACGGTACAAGCAGGAAAAATCCACAAACTGTTAATTTGTAATTATATCAGACTGAAAATTTTTGTCTTTTTTTTAACCGACTTTAAACTTCAATTAAAACAAATTTCGGAGTCCCTCGGAGCAATATATTACCAGTATCGATGTCGATGACAGGCAAAAATTGTCGAAATCTTCGATTCCCGGAATGTATAAAGTCAATAAACATAAGAAGTTTGTACCGAACCGTCAGTGCATGAGTCCTACTCACACCTGGCAATTCCTTTAAATGAGTCTGCTTTCTTAAAAACCAAGCAAACCAATTGTTACGTTGTTTCACTGTCTCCAAAATCAATTTAACGTATTCTCGGTATCATTAATTTGATATACAACGAAGGAGAGGTCTTTGATCTCATTTGAGTAGCACTTCTTAACATAATAAAGGTAAAACTCCGTCCACCGGCCTTGGTAGGCTAGTAGGTACCGACCGATCGCCGTGCCTTCCTATGTCAATGGCGTCATTGAATGCGATGTGGAGACACATGGGATAACCACACCGCTCTTCTGACCTTTGTCATCTCTCATGACCTGGAGCCGTTTCTACTCCGTCGTGCTGCCCCTCAGTTGGCCTCTTAAGGCTGACTTCAGCCTGCTCCCGTCCTCTCGTCAGGGAATACTCACTGGCAATATCGGGAAACGCACGGCAGTCAGCCGCGTTGATGTCTCAGCTGATGAGGCAGACGTTTAACGTCTTCCCATAGCTACTTTATATAATATTCTGTTCTTGCTGTGTGATGTTTCATGTAATTCGACATTTTTCCTGGATTAGTCATCAGTCCTCTCACCAGTTTGATGCTGCGACCCCCTAACGAATTCTTCACCTGTGCCGAACTCTTCATCTCAGAGCAGCACTTACAAACTTCGTCCTCAGTTATTTGCTGGATGTATTCCAACTTCTACAGTTTCTAGGCTCTACAGTTCCATCTAGTATCATGGAAGTCATTCCCTAGTGTCTTAGACACACGCCCTGCCATTGCTCCATTCCCTCTTTGTCAGTGTTTTCCGTATACTTCGATTCTCCGGAGAGCCTCCTCATCCCTTACCTTATCAGTCCACCTAATTTTCGACATTCTTCTGTAGCGCCGTATCTGAAATGATTCGATTCTCTTTCGTTACGGTTTTCCCCGCAGTCCACGATTCAATGCCATAGACTGCTGTCTCCAAACGTACATCATCAGAAATTTCTCTCTCAAATTAATACCAATGTATGATATTAGTAGACCTCTCCTGCCCACCCAGGAATACTTCATTTGCCAGTGCTAGTCTGCTTTTGGTGTCCTCTTCGCTCCGTCACGCGCTACTTTGCTGCCCAAGTGTACTTGTAGCAGCAGGTTGCGCCGCCAGAGGGTTGTAGTAGGAGCTCTGCTGAGTCATTCTGCCACGCGGCGTCACCCAACAGTGATAAGTGTGGTTTCTTTGGCTGTTCTATGAGTGTGCGTACAGTGTAGACGTGACACGAGGAAATGGCTAGTTCTTACGAACAACGTGCGGCAGTGAAGTTTTGTTTCTTGCTCGGCAAGAACGTAGCAGAAACTGTTGCGATGATTCAGACAGCCTACAAAGACCATGCTCTTAGTAAAACGCAAGTGTAAGAATGGTTTTCTCGGTTTAAAAAGGGAGAAAAAAATGGCTCTGAGCACTATGGGACTTAACATCTGTGGTCATCAGTCCCCTAGAACTTAGAACTACTTAAACCGAACTAACGTAAGGACATCACACGCATCCATGCCCGAGGCAGGATTCGAAACTGCGACCGTAGCAGTCGCGCGGTTCCGGACTGAGCGCCTAGAACCGCTAGACCACCGCGGCCGGCAAAAAGGGAGAAATGGTGGTTGAAGATCAGCCCCTTTCCTGCCGACCTTCAACTGCTCGAAGAGAAGACAACATCGACAAAATCCGTGATCTCATCAGTGAAGATCGACGCAGGACAATCGACCAACTCGAGAACTTGTCCAGGTTGTCCTGGAGATCAATTCGGGGCATCGTGACCATCGATTGGGGGATGCGAAGAGTGGCAGCAAAATTCGTGCCGATGCTTCTTACCGGAGATCAAAGGGATCGTCGCGTTCAAGCCTGTCTCGAAATGAAGGACGCGTTCAAAGATGATCCACATTTTTTCAACAAAATCATTACAGGTGATGAGTCATGGTGCTATGGGTACGATCCGGAAAGTAAACAACAGTCATCACAATGGAAGTCACCTGGCTCACCTCCACCAAGTAAAGCTCGACAAGTGAAATCGGATGTGAAAACGATGTTGATCTGTTTTTTTGACATCAAAGGAATTGTACACTCTGAATTTGTCCCTGACAACCAGGCAGTAAACCAACAATTCCATTTGGAGGCTATGAGACGGCTTCGCAGAAGTTTGTCGCGAAAACGTCCGGCTTTGTGGGATTCTGGCGTGTGGTTCCTGCATCACGACAACGCTCCCGCGCACACGGCTCTCAGCGACCGCCAGTTTTTGGCCTCAACGAAGACGACCACCTTGACCCACGCGCTATATTCGCCGTATTTAGCACCCTCGGACGTCTTCCTATTGCCGAGGACGAAAAGAGACTTGAGAGGGAAGCGTTTCGCGGATGTGGAAGACGTAAAACGCAATGTCATGAAAGTGCTAGCAGGTATCAAAGAGGACGAATTTAAAAGGTGCTTCGAACACTGGAATGAACGTTTGGACAAGTGTATTAATGCTAATGGAGAGTACTTCGAAGGAGATTAAGGTTGTATTTGAAAACAATAAAAGTATATGCTTTCTAGAAAGAAGTTCCGGTTATTTTTGGGTCCCCCCTCGTATGATATTAGTAGACTTCTCTTGTCCAGGAATACCTCATTTACCAGTAGTCTGCTTTTCATGTCGTCATCGCTCCGTCATGCGTTATTTTGCTGCCTAAGTAGTAGAATTCCTTAACATCATCTACTTCGTGACCTTGAATCCTGAAGTTAAGTTTCTCGCTGTTCTCGTTTCTGCTACTTCTCACTACTTTCGTCTTTCTTCGATTTACTCTCAGTCCATGCTCTGTACTCTTTAGACTGTTCATTCTGTACAGCAGACCCTATAATTCTTCTTCACTTTCACTGAGGAAAGCAATCTTACCAGCGAATCTTATCATATATGCGCTGTCACCCAGAAATTTTAATTCCACTCTTGAACCCATATTTTATCCCCGTCATTACTTCTTCTTTACACAGATTGAACAGTAGGGGCGAAAGACTACATCCCTGTCTTACAGTCTTTTCAATGCAACTGTTGTTGGTCTTCCACTCTTATTATCCCTCTTGACAGTTGTACATATTGTATATTACCCGTTTTCCCCTATAGCTTACCCCTACTTTTCTTAGAATATCAAACTTCTTGATCCATTTTACATAGTCACTTTTCCCAGGCCACTAACTCTGTGAACATGTCTTGATTTTGCTTCAGTCTTGCTTCTGTTATCAGCCAAAAGTGCAGAACTGCCTCTATAGTTCCTTTAGCTTCCCTAAAGCCAATTGATCGTCGTCTAACAGGTCCTCAGTTTTCTTTTCCATTCTTCTGTATATTATTCTTGCCAGAAAGTTGGATGCATGAGCTGTTAAGCCGATTGTGCGATGATTCTCTTGCTGTCTTAGGAATTGTGTTGATGATATTTTCCCGAAAGTGAGATGGTATGTGGCCAGACTCATACATTCTACACACTGAAGTGAATAGTCGTTTTGTTGCCACTTCCTCCACCGATTTTAGAAATTCTGTTGGAATGTTATCTGCTCCTTCTGCCTTATGTGGTCTTAAGTCTTCCAAAGCTCTTTTAAATTCTGTTTGTAATACTGGACTCCTATGACTGTGTGTACAACACTTTTAGTTCATCTCCACATTTGTTTGTTTTTATAAGTGTAAGGGCGCTGATGATCTCGCCATTGGGCGCCCATGAGATCCAAATACACACACACACACACACACACACACACACACACATACACACACACACACACACTCCACAGAGGTGTACCACTTGTTACAGTTCCTGACACTGACGAAGATGGATGGGTTGGGTTGGGTTGTTGTGGGGGAGGAGACCAGACAGCGAGGTCATCGGTCTCATCGGATTAGGGAGGACAGGGAACCATCCCGGCATTTACCTGGAGCGATTTAGGGAAATCACGGAAAACCTAAATCAGGATGGCCGGACGCGGGATTGAACCATCGTCTTCCCGAATGCGAGTCCAGTGTGGAAGATGGATGATTGCGTTCATTATAGGTACTTGTAGACACGTACTTAACGTAAGGTACAGCGGGATGTAGTACTTAGAAAGTCGAGAAAATGAACAGTGAAATGGTTCGCGTCTATCTAAATAACAAAACAGAAAAATATCGTAGTGCATAGAAACTTAGGAGAATCACGGTAGTTCAAGACAGAGTTGGTCTAAAGGGCGTTCTGAAATTCCCGTTAAAAAGTTCTAGGACTTTTAGAGGGAAGTGAGGACATAATATTTTGAAAAGGAACTCATGTTGGAAAAGGTACCGTTTCCGTGTTGCTGCAGTTTAAAAACATGTTGTAATGTGACCATTTTTACAAGTAATTTATCAGTCATGACCCATAACATAACTAGTTTTACAGTTCCACTCATTAATAACCAAAGGAAATGTCGTGTACTCATTGTCGGATTCTCTTCAACGTCAAGCACCACAGCCTCTTCCAGTTCGGATATGCGGCGGCTCCTTGGAGTACCGTCTCTCTCGAAGCCTTTGTAACTGTGGCGGAAAGAGTATGCGATGGAGTCATACGTTGTGGATAACGATCTGGATAAAATCGACGAGTTGCTCTTCTGTTACCGTGAGCTTCATCCTTCAGAAGGATCATATCTGTGTATTACGTAAACGGGTACTCAACCACGTCCTTCTAACACTCACAGACACGAGACTGAGGCTCGAACCAGGTCAGAGATATAGGACAGAAGTCAAATGACAGCCGATTCGACGTAAGAACCCCCACAATGACTACCCTGTTGCATATCTACCCACCCACCAAACATGTTTTCAAAAGGCCGTAGTACGTTTCCGGAAGTGGGTTTCAATCCAAGACATTGTCCATTGAGTCCCCTTTAAAGTCCTAGAAGTAACGTAAATTCCCGAGCACCCTGTATATTGTTATTAAAAGCATAGTCGCACAATAGATTGACCCTTTTTGTACACAGATATGACGTATGCCTTTCTTGCTGTCACTGAGCGCAGTTTTCTGTACCACTGGCCGTAGGGAAGCTGGCGCTGTTGACACTAGATCACTTGTTATTGGCAGCTTGTCTGGATGTCAGTTACTGTGCGCTATCCAACTAACACAGACCTACGCCTCTCTACGTAAAGTGTTTTTCTGCTAGAAAAATGGTTCAAATGGCTCTGAGCACTATGGGACTTAACATCTATGGTCATCAGTCCCCTAGAACTTAGAACTACTTAAACCTAACTAACCTAAGGACAGCACACAACACCCAGCCATCACGAGGCAGAGAAAATCCCTGACCCCGCCGGGAATCGAACCCGGGAACCAGGGCATGGGAAGCGAGAACGCTACCGTATTCTGCTAGACGATGACACATTCTTGCCTGGTATTATCTTTGGGACTCTCCGCAGCGAAATGTATTTATTCCTCGCATTTGACGACCGAGCTGGTTTGCACCTTATCCATGGTTTGCTCAAAGTGTATTACTCCGAAACAGTATTTGTACACTGTGGTGAAAAAAATCATGGGATAGCGATATGCATAAATGCAGATGACTGTAGTATCACGCACACGAAGTCTAAAAGGGCAGTTCATTGGCGGAGTTGTCACTTCTGCTAGATGATTCATGTGAAAAGAATTCCGATGTGATTACGCTCGCGCGAGTGGAATTAACAGACTATTAACGTGGAATGCTAATTTGAGCTAGACGCATGGAATATTCCATTTCGGAAGTCATTACGGGATTCAGTGGCCCAAGATCCACAGTGTCAAGAATATGTAGAGAATACAAAATTTCAGGCACTACCTCTCACCATGGAGAATGCAATGGGCCACGGCCGTTTGTGTAGAGTTGTCAGTGCTAACAGACAAACGGCACTACTTGAAATAAGTGCAATAATCAATGTGGGACGTACGACGTACGTACCAGTTACGACAGTGGGGCGAAATTTGGCGTTAATGGGCAATGGTGGCAGGCGACCGGCGTGAGAGTGTCTTTGCTGACAGCACGACATCGCCTGCAACCTCTCTCCTGAGCTAGTGACCATATAAGTTGGAGCCTAGACGACTGGAAAACCGTGTCCTGGTCTGATGGAGCCCGATTTCAGTTGGTAAGAGCTGAGGATAGGGTTTGAGTGTGGTGCGGACCCCACGAAGCCATGAACCCAAGTTGTGAACAAGGACTGTGCAGGCTGGTGGTGGTTCCATAATGGTCAACAGAGCTATGGGCTCTCTTTACATGGAATGGACTGCGTCCTCTAATTGAAGTGGCCATGTTCATCTACTTCGAGACCATTTTCAGCCATTCATAGACTTCATGTTCCCAAAGAACGGTGGAATTTTTGTGGACGACAGTGCACCAAGTCGCTGTCCACAACTGTTCGCGATTGGTATGAAGAACATTCTGAACAATTCGAGTGCATGATTTGGCCATCCAGATCGCCGGACACGAATCCCAGCGAACATGTGTCGGACATAATTGAAAGGTGAGTTCGTGCACAAAATCCTGCACCGGCAATTTTCGCAATTGCGGACGGCAGCAAAGCTCAGTATTTCTGAAGGGGACTTCCAACGACTTTTGGAGTCCATGCCACGTCCTTTTGCTGCACTACTCCGAGCAAAATGAGTTCCGACCCGATGTTAGGAGTTATCCCATGACTTCTTGTGCCTGTGTGAGTTATAAATCAAATAAAGTATAGTTTTTGACAACAAAAACAGGATTCTTCTCTCCTTTCTTCGTGTGAAGGAAATCTGAATTGTGTGAACTGACAACCGCTACGGTCGCATGTTCGAATCCTGCCTCGGGCATGGATGTGTGTGATGTCCTTAGGTTAGTTAGGTTTAAGTAGTTCTAAGCTCCAGGGGACTGATGACCACAGATGTTAAGTCCCATAGTGCTCAGAGCCATTTGAACCAACCATTTTGAACTGACAAGGAGATCAAAAGGCAATGCGATTTTCATTATTTCTTATATTTATGGTTCAGTATCAATGAAACAAAGCACTTCCAAACAACTGCCAAAAATTCGAGAGAAAATCGGCGACGTACTTTTACGAACAGATTTAACACCTCAAGTGAGGTCCAATTTTCGACGGGCGGCATGACTCTGGTAGGGTGCTCGCCTGCCACGTATATAGATTGGGTTCCATTCCCAGCTGATGCAAACTTTTAAACAAACGTGCATGTTCTACGAGCATTTTCAGGGAGTGTAAAATACATAAGGATGGAAAAAATTGGTAGTGCTCGAGACTGGAAGGCTGGATCGCTGGTTCGACTCTCATTTCGGTCATTATAATTTTCGTTTTTTCTAAAATTTTGTTCAGTTCGAATACCTAAGTCACTGAAATACAAAAGTCATCATATACAGGGTGTTACAAAAAGGTACGGCCAAACTTTCAGGAAACATTCCTCACACACAAATAAAGAAAAAAATGTTATGTGGACATGTGTCCGGAAACGCTTAATTTCCATGTTAGAGCTCATTTCAGTTTCGTCAGTATGTACTGTACTTCCTCGATTCACCGCCAGTTGGCCCAATTGAAGGAAGGTAATGTTGCAATTGTGCAATCACGTCATCAACACAGATTTTCTGTGAACGTTTGGGCAGGCATTGTTGGTGATGTCTTGATTGGGCCCCATGTTCTTCCACCTACGCTCAGTGGAGCACGTTATCATGATTTCATACGGGGTACTCTACCTGTGCTCCTAGAACATGTGTCTTTACAAGTACGACACAACATGTGTGGTTCATGCACGATGGAACTCCTGCACATTTCAGTCGAAGTGTTCGTACGCTTCTCAACAACAGATTCGGTGACCGATGGATTGGTAGAGGCGGACAAATTCCATGGCCTCCACGCTCTCCTGACCTCAATCCTCTTGACTTTCATTTAAGGGGGCATTTGAGAGCTCTTGTCTATGCAACCCCGGTACCAAATGTAGAGACTCTTCGTGCTCGTATTGTGGACGGCTGTGATACAATACGCCATTCTCCAGGGCTGCATCAGCGCATCAGGGATTCCACGCGACGGAGGGTGGATGCATGTATCCTCACTAGCGGAGGACATTTTGAACATTTCCTGTAACAAAGTGTTTGAAGTCACGCTGGTACGTTCTGTTGCTGTGGGTTTCCATTCCATGATTAATGTGATTTGAAGAGAAGTAATAAAATGAGCTCTAACATGGAAAGTAAGCGTTTCCGGACACATGTCCACATAACATATTTTCTTTCTTTGTGTGTGAGGAATGTTTCCTGAAAGTTTGGCCGTACCTTTTTGTAACACCCTGTATACCGGGTGTTTCAGAAATAAGTACAGAATTTTGGTTGGATACAGGCAGCCATTTTCAGTACACGAACATGCGATCGTGATGCATATTTACGACGGTACGCGACCTCAAAATGTCATCGGTCCGCCTGGTGGTGCGATAACCGGCGGTACGTATTCGTTAAGTTTGGATATCTAGTGTCATTTGTATTCATTGGTGCCCGCGCCCTACCGAAGAAACTCCGCACTGGTTCCCTTTGTCCTGACTCGGTGCTGTGTCGGTGGATTGTACTTCTGAGGATTCTTCAAGTCTGGCAGTTCTTCAGAGCAGTCGAACTTAATACTGAGTCTCCCATAGTTGTTCCTTCGAAACAGCAGGAAAGGGATGAATGACAGTAGTACCAGAAGTAGGCAGTAAGGTGGTTCGAGGGGTATAATGGAGGTACTCGATCAACTTGACACCTGGAAGCTTAATATGAGCCGTGGTTTCAACGAAATGAAACGCTGATGAAGCGCGGCAACACCGAGCAACCCGGTAGGTGTGGCGGACTGGAATCGTTGCGGAACCGCTGACTTTGTTGTGACACGGGGTGTCCGTCCTTGGCGGACAGCTGGGCACGTGCAGGAGAACGGCGTTCGCCATTCACCGCCAGCGGGAAGCTACTCACAGGGCTGACCTTGCCCTTGAGGCAGCCGCTGGCTAGCGGCCGCACTGGAACTGCTCCACTCGCACGTCGCTTTCCCGGCCAATGCTGAGATTTCTCCGCTGGTTTGACCCTGACTCTGAGAACTGCATCTGCAAGCAGTATGCGCGGAAATATGGTGCCACACCCTGAAGGAATAAAAATATAATTACGTAAGCTTCCCTCTGGAAAGGACGAAGTCACACTGTACGACGAGGTTTCCAATCGTGAATCGTGGTCTCGTCTAGGGTCAGAGTTTGGACACGTTACTCCATGCCTGATCTCGCTATCGCGTTCTCGCTTTCCGAGCACGGGGTCCCGGGTTCGATTCCCGGCGGGGTCAGGGATTTTCACCTGCCTCGAGATGACTGGGTGTTTGTGTTGTCCTCATCATTTAATCCTCATTCATGGCTGTGGCGAGTTTGGACTGAGTAAAGGTTGGGAATTTGTACGGGCGCTGATAACCGCGCAGTTGAGCGCCCCACAAACCAAACATTATCACCATCATCATCGTTACTACATGATAGAAAGTACGGTGTACAATGGAATTTAAAAGCGACAAGCGATAGCCTCCACTCAGACTCCACAGGTGAGGGAACGAATTTGATGATGGTGGAAAATAATCGCCTCTGTCATCTCGTCGCTCAGCTGTCGCCGTCCATGGTCCTCACCTTCAGATGGGATGAGAGCAGAGCACGGCTGCAGCCTGCCGCACTTTGCTGACTTCAAAAATTGCGCTGGTATACATCGCAGATGCAGCTTTCCAAAGTTTGAACTGCGTATATAATTGGCTCTGAGCACTATGCGACTTAACTTCTGAGGTCATCAGTCGCCTAGAACTTAGAACTAATTAAACCTAACTAACCTAACAACATCACGCACATCCATGCCCGAGGCAGGATTCGAACCTGCGACCGGAGCGGTCGCTCGGTTCCAGACTGTAGCGCCTAGAACCGCATGGCCACTCCGACCGGCCGCGTGTATAATTGGGGTACAGTGTAGCTCAGGATAGCATTTCTTCCTTGTGGTAATCAAGCTTTTTACTAAACCTGCGTGGTGCCGTCGTTGCGGGGGAAGACTCCGACGAACGCCTAAAAACTGTCTCTTCAATCAACGATGGCTTAAGCTCTCATCTCTGCAACATTTTGAAAAATTAAGAGACGGTCGCCATAAAGCTACAGTATGACTTTATTCAGTCACTACTTTCAATCGCTTTATCAGTATCTGGTCGACGTAATCGGTCATAATGGCTTGCTCGGTAGGGCATTATCATCACATGATATCGAAACCAATTGCTGGATAAACATACTACAATTTGCAGGCGGTCTTATCTTCCTGCTCCAAACGCTCGGAAGCTGTGGAACACTTCCTGCACAAAATACGCTGCCTGACAATAAGGTGAAGTACCCAGAAGGAGGGTATGATGCATTATTTCAGTGATTACAAAATGCCGTTAAATTTACAAATAACTGGGATGGTATGAACTCACTTATTAGCGAATGACAAGGCGCCACTCTGGCCTGGATTTATGTACTGATTCACTTGGAAAGGGCGTCATAATGTGTTCGTGTTTTTTCCTGAGAAAATGTGGCCCACAACTGTCTTACCTGGTGCTTGATATCCCGAGTACCCACCGAGCAAGGTGGCGCAGTGCTTACTGCACTGGACTCGTATTCCGGACGACGACGGTTCAAACTCTCGTCCGACCAACCTGATTTAGGTCTCTCGTTATTTTCCTAAATCGCTTCAGGCAAATGCTGGGATGGTTTCCTTGAAAGAGCACAGCCGACTTCCTTCCGTAATCCAATGGGACCAAAGACCTCGCTGTTGGTCCCCTCCCCCAAATCAACCAACCAACCAACCAACCAACCAACTTGAGTACCGGCACTGGGATGGAGTTGACGTCCCACCTGGTGCCACAAAAGTCTACAGGGAAAAGATATAGGGATCTTGCTGGCCAATGTAACATGTGTTTATAAAATTAAAAGGTTTTAATGTTGTGAACTGAAATTGAACTAAACTGAACTGGTTTACAGCTCGTTATCCTTCTTGTGTGTCCGTGAACAATTCAAGTGGTGTAATTACGAAAACGCCATCTGATAAATTAAGTTTATAAAGTATCTAAAACTATATAACTGTATTGTAACTAACTTTTAGCAAAAAACTAGAAAACATAAACCTGTATACTGAATAAGATATTCTGTGAAATTTCGTACTGCGCAGTGCTACAATGCGTGATGTCACAGTGCATGACATGAATTTCCAACACACACAACTAGCAGAATAAAAATTCAACAGATAATTGCAAATCGAATTTTGGATGGACAAATGACCAAAACGTTTCTGTGGCAATGACCTGGGATTTTACTTGCGCAAACTGGACTTCACCTAATTTGAAACTAATATTAATTTTGAAGTAGAGTGTTTAACTATGAATGACTTTATCGTTTCCTAACTGACATTAAATTGGCCCTAGTAAATTTTCTTCGCTTACCTGTGGCAACGGAAATTCGGTATTGTTCCACAGCGATGAACATTAAAATACTACATAGCAACAAATTAGCTAAAAAACGAGAGCCTTGCGGAGTGCAGGGCAGGACTTGCAGCTATGCTAAGCAGATTATTCTGCTTACAAGGGAACCTCCCCATCGCACCCCCCTCAGATTTAGTTATATGTTGGCACAGTGGATAGGCCTTGAAAAACGTAACACAGCAGATCAATCGAGAAAACAGGAAGAAGTTGTGTGGAACTATGAAAAAAATAAGCAAAATATCCAAACTGAGTAGTCCATGCGCAAGATAGGCAACATCAAGGACAATGTGAGCTAAGGAGCGCTGTGGTCCCGTGGTTAGCGCGAGCGGCTGCGGAAGGAGAGGTCCTTGGTTCAAGCCCTCCCTCGAGTGAAAAGTTTACTTTTTTTTATCTTCGCAAAGTTATCATCTGTCCTTTCGTCCATTGACGTCTCTATTCACTGTAATTAGTTTAGTATCTGTGTTTTGCGACCGCATCGCAAAACCGTGCAATTAGTAGACGAATGGACGTGCCTCTCCAATGGGAACTGAAAACATTTGATCGCAAGGTCATAGGTCAACCGATTCCTCCACAGGAAAACACGCCTGATATATTCTATACGACACTGGTGACGGCATGTGCGTCACATGACAGGAATATGTTGTTGACCCACCTAACTTGTACGCTTGGCGAATGGGTAAAAAGATTCTTCTACCTTGCCCGATTTAGGTTTTCTTGTGGATGTGATAATTACTCCCAAAAAAGATGAAAACATAACGGACGGACAGATAATAATTGTCTGAAAATAAAAAATTAAACTTTTCACCAGAGGTAAGACTCGAACCAAGGACCTCTCCTTCCGCAAACGCTCACGCTAACCACGGGACCACGGCGCTCCTTAGGTCACATTGTCCTTGATGTTGCCTATCTTGGGCATGGACTACTCAGTTTGGATATTTTGCTTATTTTTTCATAGTTCCACACAACTTCTTCCTGTTTTCTCGATTGATCTGTGTTCCGTTTTTCAAGGCCTATCCACTGTGCCAACTTATAACTAAATCTGAGGGGGGGCGATGGGGAAGTTCCCTTGTTAGGATGGCTGTGTTCCGCTCAGTGCCTCTCCAAAACACATTGAGGAGACTTTCGTGGGGAGAATGTAGAAGATACTGCATTTACTGAATCATGCAGAAGAGGCTAGGATTCAAAAGCTATATTGAACCTCTGATACCTCACCTACTGTCATAAAAACCTTGTGTTCTGCCTGACGGCAGGTCTTGTCATGGGGGAAGCCTCGTCAACCAGGTCCACCGCATGAGCGTCTACGGAAGTGATTCGTGGTTTCCTGTTGCCTTCCACTGATGATGATGAAATGATAATGAAGACAACACAGCACCCAGACCCTGAGCGGAGAAAATCTCCGACCCAGCCGGGAATCGAACCGGGGCCCCTTGGCGTGACAGACCGCAGCGCTGACCACTCAGTTATCGGGATGGACACTATTGTCATGGGAGTGGCGAATTTCTAATTTTGAGAGCAAGCTATGTGAACAGATAATTTTGCTTACTCACTTCTCGACAGTAAGACTAAACGACCCGAACCAGTAAAGAGAAAACTGTGAAGTATTTGTCTTTCTCAGCCTCATGATAAATTACGCGCGAGCAATCAACGCGGTAAATTACTTTAAAAACTTCATTCTCAAATCAATCTTTTCCAGAACCCAACATCCTCTGCATCTTTCTCTGTGCTCTGCTAACAATGATTAACACCCGACTCCCTCTGTTATTTCACACAGAATGCTACTGGCAACGACAATGCTACTGTGAACCAAAGCTCACGTTTCTCGCACTGGCAGCCTCTGTGGCATAACATATCGACTATTGAAGTGTACAGGTATGAAGTACGACATATCGAATGCAAATAGAGCTCACATTACTATCATTAAATACCAAAAATAAGGTCACAACACGAGTACTTAAACACGACGCAGACAGTTCATAGAGACACGTTCCACGAGTGGACGTGCATCGTCCTGTTTAAAAATGGCTCGACAATACTGTAGCATGAGTGGTAAACTTGGGATCGTAGGTTGTCCGCGATGTACCGTTGTGCCGTCGAGGTTGCCTCAGTCTCAACCAGCCGTGACCTGAGGTCACACGCGATGGCTCCCTGTACCATGACGCCAGGAGTGTCACAGCTGTGCGTCTCCAAATCATTAGAAGAATGAGGCCTGTCCCCTGGCTGCATTAATACTCGCCTGCGAGCGTCAGCCGCCGGCCGCTGTGGCCGAGCGGTTATAGGCGCTGCAGTCCGGAACCACGCTGCTGCTACGGTCGCAGGTTCGAATCCTGCCTCGGGCATGGATGTGTGTGATGTCTTTAGGTTAGTTAGGTTTAAGTAATGACCTCAGATGTTAAGTCCCATAGTGCTTCGAGCCATTTGAACCACTTTTTTCTACCATTTTTGAACGTTAGCTGGGATAGTAGAGGACCGCGATCCGATAAGCACAGCGCGACGCCACGCACCAGCAGTCAGTGCTTCCACATCGAGGCACCACTCCTAATGCAGCTATTTCTGTTGTGATGTAAACGGCAGCCTAACCCACCTGCTGCTAGTCTTCCACTAATGGTGCGGGATGTGAAAGAGGGAGTGCATTACTTGGCCTCGGGTGGCAGGCACAGATGTGAAACGGTTACGATGTTCTCGGTGCACTATACGGCGAACCTCCCGTTGGTGATTAGACGAGGTGGATCGGAGAGTTGACAAGTATGTGTGCCCTGCAATTCTCAAATAGTCCAACCAGGCCAATGTCACATCAGAAAACTCCCCAAATCCGGATTTTGCACGATTCGCCCAACCAGTCAAATGGAGACCTGAAATGAGACCCACTTTCCAACTCTGCAGGTACTAAGTATGCAGCAACTTCATCTACATCTACATGGATATTCTGCAAATCACATTTAAGTGCCTGGCACTATTATTCCAAAGTCGTATAGCGCGCGGAAAGAATGAACACCTATATCTTTCCGTGCGAGCTCTGATTTCTCTTATTTTATCGTGGTAACCGTTCATCCATATTCTTCTTCTTCTTCCGTGTCCGGATGCACCAATTATATCTTCCCTTCCCAGTAGTTAGCAACGTAGATTGCTTTGTCATTGACTTTCAAAATATCATCTTTAGCGCATGTTATAGACATATCTGGGCAGATCAGTAGGTGGTCCAAGTCCTGTATTGCTCCGCATTCACACCTATCGCTATCACTGTAACCCCATTTAAATAGGTTTGATTTGCACCCAGTTCCTCCAGTGCGCAGCCGGTTTAATGACCTTGCGACGGGCTTGGTGGCGAGCTCTTCAGTAATTTCAATGAAACTCCTGCGGGATTTCAGCCGGACACGTTGTTTTCGGTGCATATGCATCGGGTGTCGAGGATCATTCTTTTGTTTTGATCTTTCGATCTCTTCGGCTACTTGTCTGCGGATAGTGGGTGGTCCTATGCCTATGATGGGGTAAATGATGTCTGTGGGAGTTGGTTTGAGGCATCCTGTGGCAATACGTACAGTTTCGTTTACGGCGACGTCAACTTGCTTAGTGTGAGCAGAGTTCCTCCAAACTGGCGCCGCATATTCCGCTGCTGAGATACGCAGAACCACACCTGTGGTGCGCAAAACATGTGGTTGAGCTCCCCACGATGAACCTGTTAGCTTCCGCAGTATGTTGTTCCTGGCACAGACCTTTTTTTTAGTGTTGTGACAGTGCTGCTTAAAAGAAAGTGCTCTGTCCAATGTTATTCCCAGGTATTTTGGGCTGTTTGTATGTTTCAGCTCTTTCCCTTGCCACATGACTCGGAGTTTTCGTTTGGCTTGTTTGTTCCTAAGATGGAAAGCGGATACTTGAGATTTACTAGGGTTTGGTTTGAGATTATTGCCGTCGTAATAGGTAGCAAGTTCTGTTAAGGCTCCTGTGAGATTCTCCTACACTTGTTCAAAGGTTTTATCCTGTGTGGCCACTGCTGCATCATCAGCATATATGAACATTCGTGTCTGGTGGCTGATGGGAAGATCATTGGTATAGATGTTAAATAATATTGGAGCCAAGTCCATTTTTCTGCGTCCTCCATCGGCTGTTTTTACATTGTAAGGTTACATAGTAGCGTCTGTTCTGTAGCATACATTGCACGAACATAGAAAGGATGTAGTCCTTAGTGACGTTATACACTTTCTGGGTAAGCAACTTATGGTTAACTGTGTCATATGCAGCACTGAGATCCAGGAATGCGACCCCAGTTACTTCTCCTCTCTGATAGCCGTCTTCGATGTACTATGTGAGATTAAGGATTTGGCCACAGCATGATTTTCCTGGTCGAAATCCAGCTTGTTCGTTAATGAGGGCTTTGTCCACATAATCAGCTATGCGTTTGAAGATCATTCGCTCCAGCACTTTAAATAAATGACAAAGCAGTGAGACAGGCCGGAAATTTTTAGCTTCAGCTGGGTCGTTCCCTGGTTTTAGTAACGCAATAACCCGAGCTTTCCTCCACAGTTTAGGAATTTGCATTGTTGTAATACAGGTATTCATTAGCTCTAGGATCCATGCTTGTACTCCCGGTCCAAAATGTTTAATATGCTCAGATCTCAGATCGTCGAGGCCAGCGGCCTTATTGTTTTTCACATCGTTGTTGGCATCTTGTAGCTCCTGAATGAAGAACGGGCGAGCTAGGAAGCTAATCTCCTCGTTCAATTTTCTTTTAATTTTGCCATTCCTGATCTTCCTTTTAGTTTTTCCGTTCATGAGTAGTTGGTGAGCTATCTGATCAGGTGTAACTTCACTGTAATTTGGTTGTGGTTCTGTTGGGTCGTTGTTGAGACTTTTGACCAGTTTCCATGCCGTGCCTAGGTCGGTGTCAACAAAATATTTTCGCATTGGTAGGAGAAAGTTGGTCATTGGAATTTCGTGAGAAGATTCCGTCGCAACGAAAAACGCCTTTCTTTTAATGATGTCCAGCCGAAATCCTGTATCATTTCTGTGACACTTTCTCCCATATTTCGCGATAATACAAAACGTGCTGCCTTTCTTTGAACTTTTTCGATGTACTCCGTCAGTCCTATCTGGTAAGGATCCCACACTGCGCAGCAGTATTCTAAAAGAGGACGTACAGGCGTAGTGTAGGCAGTCTCCTTAGTAGATCTGTTACATTTTCTAAACGTCCTGCCAATAATACTCAGTCTTTGGTTAGCCTTCTCCACAACATTTTCTGTGTGTACCTTCCAATTTAAGTTGTACGTAATTATAATACCTAAGTGTCTAGTTGGATTTACGGCTTTTACGTTAGGCTGATTTATCGTGTAACTGAAGTTTGAAGGGTTCCTTTTAGCACGCATGTGAATGACCTCACATTTTTCGTTATTTATGGTCAACTGCCACTTTTCGCACTATTCACATATCTTTTCTAAATCGTTTTGCAGTTTGTTTTGATCTTCTGATGACTTTATTAGTCGATAACGACAGCGTCATCTGCAAACAACCGAAGACGGCTGCTCAGATTGTCTCCCAAATCGTTTATATAAATAAGGAACAGCAAAGGGCCTATAACACTAGTTTGGGGAACACCGGAAATCAGTTCTGTTGTACTCTACGACTTTCCGTCAATTACTAAGAACTGTGACCTCTCTGACAGGAAATCACAAATCCAGTCACATAACTGAGACGATATTCCATAAGCACATATTCCATAAGCACATTTTACTACGAGCCACTTGAATGTTACAGTGTCAAAAGCCTTCTGGAAATCCAGAAATACGGAATCGATCTTAAATCCCTTGTCACTAGCACTCAACACTTCATGTGAATAAAGAGCTAGCTGTGTCTCACAGGAACGATGTTTTCTGAACCCATGTTGACTGTGTGTCAATAGACCGTTTCCTTCGAGGTAATTCATAATGTTCGAACACAATATATGTTCCAAAATCCCGCTGCGTATCGACATTAACGATATGGGCCTGTAATTTATTGGATTACTCTTACTACCTTTCTTGAATATTGGTGTGACCTGTGCAACTTTCCAGTCTTTGGGTACGGATCTTTCGCCGAGCGGACGGTTGTATATGATTGTTCAGTATGGAACTAATGCATCAACATACGGCCGGAGAGGCCGTGCGGTTCTAGGCGCTACAGTCTGGAGCCGAGCGACCGCTACGGTCGCAGGTTCGAATCCTGCCTCGAGCATGGATGTGTGTGGTGTCCTTAGGTTAGTTAGGTTTAATTAGTTCTACGTTCTAGGCGACTAATGACCTCAGAAGTTAAGTCACATAGTGCTCAGAGCTATTTGAACCAATAAATCAACATACCCCTTCACACTGCAGACTCAGCGTCGCTGTTCGATGAATCTCCCAGTAAGTAAGACAATGTGGATTGTAGGGCTGATGACTATGCGTGCCCTGCAATTATCGAATACTCCAACCGGACCAATGTCATGTCAGAATGCTCCCCAAACGCGTATTTTGCATGAATCATGCAGCCGGCCAAATGGAAACCGACAATGAGGCCTGCTTTCAAATGCTGTCGGGTGCTGGGTGTGTAGTAACTCTGTGTCCTTCACACTACCGACCTAACATCTGATGCTGTTCGGCGGATCTTCGAGTGATGGTTAGACAAGGTGGATAGGGGTGCTGATGAGTATGCGTGCCCTGGAATTCTCAAATAGTCCAATCGGGTCAATATCACACCAGAAAGCTCCCCATATCCGGATTTTCACAACTCGTCTAGCCAGCCAAACTGAGATGCTTTCAAACGCTATCACGTACTGAGTATGCAGTAACTCCGTTCCCTTGACATTGTATGGTACAGTGTCAAAAGCCTTGAGCCGTTCACGCCCCTTATGTACCCTACCAGGCCTGATAATGACACTAAACACGTACAACACTAATGCACTGAGGTGGTTGTGCTACTTGTCACAGAGGTTGCAGCTCTAATCAATGGTTTAGTGTGGTTAAGTTTTATGTCAGACGGTGTATATCAGCAACGTACGTATTGATATTTTACAGCCAACTGTGATCCTCTTCGTTAGAGTACCGTGCTTAAAAGACCAAGTCAATTTGTAATTACTTTCAAATCAGGGAAAACCTAGTGAATGATACGAAACACACAATTTCTGATGCTTGGAGTACACAGTCAAAATGAGTTTTCAAAGACATTTTAACGCCGTTGAGAAATGCCTTGTTTTTCAAGACAGATTTGCAAAAAATGGTTCAAGTGGCTCTAAGCACTATGGGACTTAATATCTGAGGTCATCAGCCCCCTAGAACTTAGAACTACTTAAACCTAACCAACCTAAGGACATCACACACATCCATGCCCGAGGCAGGATTCGAACCTGCGACCGTAGCGGTCTCGCGGTTCCAGACTGAAGCGCCTAGAACCACTCGGCCACAGGGGCAGGCACACAGAATTGCAAATTTGGCACTTTGGCCATCGATACTTGCCTTAACATAAGTCAGAAATATTACACGAGTGGCGTCGAATAACTCAGTGCATTTATAATGGCCAAACGTTTTTGACTTTTAGATAAGAAACTATCAGCCTCGATTGCGGTAATGAAACCAACCTGTACCTAGGTTTCAGCTCAAGTAATTGAACCTTCTTCAGAAGATATACATGAATCTATAATACGTCTAAAAGGGCATGGTCTAGAAATAAAACTAAAACAGCCTGAATAGTTTTTGACTCTTCCTAAGGCCTTGTTTTAAGTACTTATCAACGACCTAAATGCCAAAATTGCGATTGTGTGTTGAGAAATAAAATCAGTACAGTTATCGGCGAAAATATGATGACCCTCAAATAAAGAAGTGCATTAAATATCAATTTATACGATCTTTATCCTCTCGGTTCCTTAAGTACTAGGAAACGCGATTTCCGCTACGATGTAGCTGATAAATCCACAAGGGTATGCCAACGGCAGCATTGGCATGCAGCAGAGATGATACTGCACATCTTCTAGGTATGTAAGCGGATGGATACGTTGCACTCTCCTTAGTCCACACACTGTCTTCCTACCTTGTCTCCCGCAAATCTCAATCTCCTCTTGGGAGCATCACACTTGAAATTGGTACTAAACACTCACAAAACTCTTGCCCTGATCCATGTATTCAAATTTTCGCCATTATTTCCCGTGCCCTAAATGTCTCACAATGTTTCCTTCCCCTATCTCCATGCAGATACAGCCTCTCTTGTACTAGGTGATCATCTCACCTAACGTGGTATTTCTGATTCTCAAGGCAGTTTGGGTTTCCTCGATAATTCGCCTTACCATAGATAGTCGATGCGACCTAACGTCGTCTCTGCAATACTTGGAACCTGTATGTTATGCCCTTGTTTCTGTAGCTTACCTGTTACGGCAGCCCTCAGGTTAAGGGCGTTGTGTACATTTTCCACCACTTCATCTTCAACCATCCAATAAGTATCTGGGTTCACTATCCTAGTCTTATTGCACAGTACCTTGAAGCAAGCTTCACTACAGTCAGGAAAATTTTTCTGAAATGTTGTATCTTCTTCACTAAGATATAACAATGCCACATTCGGAGTGGCGTTATATTTTATTTTGAATCCAGTTTGTGCACTGTCTATAGTCGATTTTCTTCACCTGTCTGCCCTATCTGACGCTTCATATAGAAGCTTCCTGTTCATGTATCAAATCGTTCCGACAAGTGGATTCTGTTCCTAAGCCTTAACGATTGTGCTTTCCAACGTGTTCCTCACAAATGTGTTACAGTGTCAAGTCCGCATGCACCAATATCAAAAAGTAACATTTTCGTGTCTGCAGAATCGTAAGTTGATGAAGTCAACGATGTTCATTGCTGTATTTTCACCTTACCTGTAGCGGTGTGCTGACAGAGTTGTGAGTACACCAATTCTTTTTGCAGATATTTCAAAATTATATATTTTGTTTTGTTGGAAACGTGATCTAGGTGGTAGTATCTTCGCTCAGTAATTTAAACGTCCTCGGTCACGGGTTAGAGCTCCTCTGCCGCTTAAATTCTGAATAAAAACCTACAGTATTGGCGGCCGAAGACTTCCAGCTTAAGAAGTCACCCTCATTCTGCCGATGGCCCTGTCAAAGAGGGCGGATGAGCGGACAGACGTTCAGGGCACTTTCTTGCCCATGCGGTGGGAAAACTCCACCTAAAAGCAGAATAATCAACAATAACCAACGGCACGAGGATACAGAATGCAACAGAAACTACTTCTTTAAAGACACAGAATGTGTGTCCACTGGACGTGTGGCCTGTAATTGAAAAAGTGTCCCATGATCTCTCCATTAGCAAAAGATTCCGGAATAGTTTCCCATTCGGATCTTCAGGAATGGACTGCCAAAGGGGAGGTGACCTTGAGAAAAAGACCGAATAACCAACGAAAGGAGAACGATCTACGAGTCGGGGCGTGGAATGTCAGAAGTTTGAACGTGATATGGAAGCTAGAAACGCTGAAAAGCGAAGTTCAAAGGCAGGATATAGATACACTGGCCGTCAGTGAAGTGACATGAAAAGAAGACAAGGATTTACAGTCAGATAAGTTTAGGGTAATATCAACAGCAGCAGAAAATGGTACGAATAGGAAGGTAGGGTGGGATGTGATTACTGTGAACAGCTCAGTGATAGGATTGTTGTCATATAATTGACAGCAAAACAGTATCGACAACTATAGTTCAGGTATACGTGCCGACGAGTATTTGTAAAGAAGGTGAATGGCCGATTGCAGTGTCTTGCGGGACTCTGGGAGAACACAGTGCAACTGTAAAGGTTAGAACCTCGAGAAGAGCTAATGGGACTATTTACTGAGTACTGCCCGAGTGTACTGGATCATCGCCAAATAGTAATAAAGTAAGGCACTGAAGCAATTCCGTGGCGGTCTGATAGATATATCCGTAGGTTCAGGACAAGAATGTTGGGATAAGAGACCCAAGATTTTACACACGAGGAGGAACCAGACCACCTTACCGCAAAACGCTGTGAACTTTGTCAACGGAACCCGGTCTTAACGGATTACAGAATGATTCCATTGTCTCCAGTTCTCATCTTTCAAATGGACCGTAAGGGACAAAATATGGGTGGTCACGGCTCGTGCAGAGGCATACAGGCAGTCGTTTACTGCGTCGACCCATTTGCGAGGGAAGCAGGGAAGGGAATGTCTGGTAATGATACAAACAACAAAGTATCTTGCGCTATTCGACGTATAGTAGCGAACTGTGAGAGAATTCGGAGTAAGTGTGGATGCAGATGAACTAGAGGATACGCCTGTCAGCTGAATTGGAAATCATGTAAGCGGCTAAGGCAGAGTCGTGGGATGGGCGGCACTGCAGGACTAGGCGTGTGTCGGCGGCGCGGCTGCAGTGGTGTGGGCTCCGGCCTGGCGCCCGCAATGCGGTCGTCTGAATGAGCGGCGCGCGACACGTGCGGGAAGTCCGCCACGCCGCGCCACCCCCGGTCACGTCTGCGGCAGCCGCCTCGCCTCCCACGGCTGCCTGCTGACGGCCGGTAGCTGTGCCGCGGGCAATCGGGGCGATCCAAGGCCGCCACACCGCCGGCGAATGTCAAGGAGACAGCAGTCACCAGTAGCGCTCATCAACAACGTGATGACAAATATGGTGCGGCTACGCGGAGCTTTCGTACGCAATTTACACTGATTTCAGCCGTAAATAGAAACATTAAAAAAAGGTAGGAAGATTTTTCTGTTTAGCAAAAGTGACAAAAAGCAGATTTCAAAGTACCTGACGGGTCAACACAAAATTTTTGTCTCAAGTACAGATAGTGTTGAGGATCAGTGGACAAGGTTCAAAACCATCGTACAATATGTGTTAGATGAGTATGTGCCAAGCAAGAACGTAAGAGACGGAAAAGAGCCACCGTGGTACAACAACCGAGTTAGAAAACTGCTGCAGAAGCAAAGGGAACTTCACAGCAAACATAAACATAGCCAAAGCCTTGCAGACAAACAAAAATTACGCGAAGCGAAATGTAGTGTGAGGAGGGCTATGCGAGAGGCGTTCAATGAATTCGAAAGTATCTTGATGATAACCTGCCATTGTAGCAGCAGTAACCGATCTAACAATTCCGCCAGACACTTGTCTCACATAGCGTTACCGACCGCAGCGCTGTTTTCTGCCTTTATATATATATATATCCCAAGCCCGGATCCTCATCTTACAAGTGATGAGGGAGGAGGAGGGGGAGGAGTAACAACCTCGTAAAAAAACCTGGGTCCATCTGGCTCCGGATGGTAGCACCCTGTGAGGGCCCCTGCCTAGGGTTACGGGTAAAAACCGGTCAACGGTCTCATAGGCGGATGAGGAATTTTCAACTCCCAACGGCTGAGAGAGCGGAGGAACCAAAACTCTATAACTGCAAGCGTCTGTACCCAGATTGGGCGGCTTGTGGGCAGCGTCTGTTCCTCATGTTAGAGGCGGCTGTTTCAAGAAAACCTTCTAACGCTAACAACGTTAGTCGTATTCCTGGTAGGTTACGCAAGTAATCTCCCCAACTTTGAAGAATTTCAACAGTTACAATCTTAACGCATGATGGAAATGTCTTTCAATAACGAAACTACCCCAGGTGGCCAATCCACCGTCGGCAACGACGCAAGCAGACCCATGGATTCTGGGGAGTCTGCAACACCATGCAAATCCAACAAGATTAAACCCAGAAAAATATTCAACATAGCAACTCTCAACATAAACTCCCTTCTCAAAGTGGGAAAACTTAAGCACCTTACAGACCAGTTACACACGGAAGATATACAAATTGTGGCGCTACAAGAAACTCGCTTCACTGATGAAAACACATTTGAATCAAACAAATTCAGAATATTTAAAGGAAAACCTGGAAAAATTGTAATGAAGAAATGCCCTCAGCTTGGCACAGCTTTTGCTGTAAACACAAAAATTCTGAACTCTGTCGAACATTTTTGGTCAACATCATCGAGAACATCTTTCCTCACTTTTCGATGTGCGAATAAAAAATACACATTAATCAATGTTCACGCTCTCACAAATGACAAAAATAATGCTAAAAATAGGGAAGAAACAGATGAATTCTGGGAAAACCTTAAGGATCATATATCAGAAATCCCAGAAAACAATGCAAAAATACTTCTAGGAGATTTTAACGCTCAGATTGGAAAAGAAAAGAAATTCCGCGATATTGTCGGCAACTTTCCCGCACACAAACGAACCAACAAAAATGGAGAAAGGTTAATTATGCTCTGTAAGCAGTTTAAACTCAAGCTAATGTCAACTCGTTTTAAACATCTTCCCAGAAAACAAAAAACCTGGGTATCTCCGATAAAGAGTATCGGAGAATTTCAAATAGATCACGTTGCCATCTCCTCCAAATGTGAAAAAGAAATATTGAACACACGTGTCCGAAAATCTCTAAACCTCGACTCCGACCACTATCTCACGAAAATAAAAACTAAACTGATCCCACAAAACAAACAGAAAAGCAGAAACGGTGAATATAAAAACAGAAATAAAATAAATTTTGATCTTACAACCCTGAAAAATTACAAACTTAAGCCCAACTCTAACCTCAAGGATTTTCAGAAAAAACTAAAGACATTCTCCCCTTCACAAAACCTCCAAGAATTTCAGAACAACTTGATTGAGGCAACAGAAACAACCTTTCCAAAAAAGAGCAAACCGAGACACCCATGGTGGGACAGCAACTGTAATGAAGTTCTGCATGAAAGACTTAAAGCCTGGAAAAAGTGGAACTCACATAAAACTGAAAACAACTTTGATGAATTTAAGCAACACCAAGAGACAATATGAAAAACAACAACTGGACTCAATCGAAGAGAATTTCAAGAAATGCAACACGGCAGCTTGGTACAAAACATTCAACCAGAAACTCCGAGGATACCAGTCCCCTTGCCTAAACCTTATGAGAAATAATAAGACTCTCGCCACCAACAATACTGAAAACTGTGAAATCCTGGCTGAATATTTTGAGACACTCCTAAACTGCCAAACACCCATCCAGACTCTCAGTTTTACGCAACCAAAAACATTACCAACACATTCAACACCTCCGACACGAGAGGAAATCACAAACATAATCAAAAATCTCAAAAACAGGAAAGCATGTGGAGAAGACACAATTACAGCAGAAATGCTCAAGCTTGGGGGAGAAACATCAGTAGAAGCACTACACAAAGAACTTGAACAAATATGGGAAACCAAGAAAATCCCAAGTCACTGGAAAATTGCCCTAATTCACTCTTTGTTTAAAAAAGGTGACAAAAGGGATGTTAACAACTATCGTGGAATATCGCTTCTCCCAGTCCCATACAAAATTCTATCAAAAGCCCTGCTCAATCGTGTATCACCAATTATAGAGGGAAAACTTGGAGAATATCAAGCTGGCTTCAGACCAGGAAGATCCTGTGCCGAACAAATTTTTAACCTCAAAACAACAATGAACTATTTATCTAGAAGGAGCAAGAAATATTTCATAACATTCATTGATTTCAAAAAAGCTTATGACTCAATCGATAGGGACACACTTATCAAAACACTTCGAGAATATGAAATAGATGAAACAACAATCACCATAATCAAAGAAACATTAACAAATACAACATCAAAAGTAAAATTCCAAGGAGAAATTTCACGGCATTTCGAGGTCAAAACCGGCGTCAGACAAGGAGATGCGCTGTCCCCGGTACTCTTCAACTGTGTTCTTGATAAAGTCATAGCAGAATGGAGAAAACTCACGCAAAAACATGGAGTTGAGAAAGTCCAAATTGGAGGGAAGTGCTACAAAGCCATTGAAACCAACTGTTTTGCCTTCGCTGACGATCTCGCCTGTTTAGCTTACACACAAAAAGACACAATAAAACAAATAGAATTACTTAAAGAAACTGCTGAAAAAGCAGGCTTGCAAATTTCATTTGAAAAGACAAAAATCATTACAAATATCAAAAATCCACCAAAGAAAATAACTACGAAATATGGGAAAATACAGGTATCTAAACATTTTAAATATCTTGGTGAACTAATTCAGCCTGTGGCAAAAGGTCATCCAGCCTGCAGGGCTAGAATACAAAAACTAGAGACAGCAACTCACTACTGCAGACAAATGTATTCAAAAAAATGTATATCCAAAAACATTAAACTCAGACACTACCAGACTGTCATTAGACCGCAGATACTATATGCATGAGAAACACTGGCAAATTTTACATATGCAGAACAGATAGAAAATCGTGAAAGAAGAATTGTGAGGACAATTCTTGGACACAGGAAAATAACAGATGATCAAGGCAAGCCTGTATACAGACTAAAAAGCAACAAAGAAGTGTATACGAAGTGCAGCAAAATTACAGACGAAATTAGAAAAAGAAGATGCTCCTTTTATGCTCACATCATGAGGATGAAACCGAATAGGCTTACAAAACAAATATTTTCGTACATCGCAAATCTAAAAAATAAAAATTTATGGTTTATCAACACAGAAAGAGATCTAAAAGAAATGGACATAGATCAGGAAACAATATTTAACAGAAACCTTTTTAGAAAAAAACTGAAGTCATTCACGGGTTTCGGTGTGAAAATTAAGAAGACTTGTGGAACTAAATGGTCTGAAAGAGAGAAAAGCCGCCTTCAGCGCAAGAATGAAAGAAGTGTGGACTGAGAGAAAGAAGACTTCCCAGAAGCGCAAGAAATAACTGTTTTCACGGTCTTTAACGGCCAAATTTGTATAATAATAATAATAATAATAATAATAATAATAATAATAATAATATATAAAGGCAGAAAACAGCGCTGCGGTCGGTAACGCTATGTGAGACAAGTGTCTGGCGGAATTGTTAGATCGGTTACTGCTGCTACAATGGCAGGTTATCAAGATTTAAGTGAGTTTGAACGTGGTGTTATAGTCGGCGCACGAACGATGGGACACACAATCTCCGAGACACCGATGAAATGGGGAATTTCCCGTAACACCATTTCACGAGTATCAGGAATCCGGTAGAACATCCGATCTCCGACATCGGTGCGGCCGGAAAAACACCGAGCAAGAACGGGACCAGAGACGACTGAAGAGAATCGTTCAACATGGCAGAAGTGCAATCCTTCCACAAATTGTTGCAGATTTCAATGCTGGGATATGAACATTTGTCAGCGAGCGAACAATTCAACGAAACATCGTTGATATGGGTTTTCGGAGCCGAATGATCACTCGTGTACCCTTGATGACTGCACGACACATAGCTTTACGCCTCGTCTGGTCCCGTCAACACCGACATTGGACTGTTGATGACTGGAAACATGTTGTGTGGTGCGGGCATAGAGACAACGTCATGAATCCATGGACCCTGCACGTCAACAGTGGACAGTTCAAGCTGCTGGAGGCTGTGTAATGGTGTGGGGCGTATGCAGTTGGAGTGATATGGGACACCTAATACGTCTAGGTACGACTCTGACAGGTGACGCGTCCGTAAGTATCCTGTCTGATCACCTGCATCCAGTCAAGTCCACTGTTCATTCCGACGGACTTGGGCAATTCCAGCAAGACAATTCGACATCCCCCACGTCCAGTATTGCTACAGAGTGGTTCTAGTAACACTCTTCTGAGTTTAAACACTTCCTCTGGCCACCCAACTCCATAGGCATGAAGATTATTGAGCGTAACTGGGATGCCTTGCAATGTGCTGTACGGAAGAGATCTCCATCCACTCGTGTTCTTACGGATTTATGGACAGCCTTGCAGTATTCATGGTATCATTCCCTCCAGCACTACTTTAAACATTAGTCTAGTCCATGCTATGTCGTGTTGCGGCACTTTTGCGTGCTCGCGGTGGCGCTACACGATGTTAGGCAGATGTACCAGTTTCTTTGGCTCTTCAGTGTATATTTATCCACCGATATCGGGCAAGTATCTCCTAATCAACATGTGTTACCTGTTCTGGAATACATATCATGAATGGACGAGTGCAGGTTGTAGACACACAGATGACGACATACGCAAGTTTAGGTCTGGCCATGAAGCACACTCGCATATCCGAAGTTGTTAAAGAGTCCGCTCACGACAAATAGGAAATTCCGTTTCGAGTTCCGGTCTGGTACAAATTTTCAACGTCGTCATTCCATTACATGGCTAAAAGTTTCCCATATTCGCAACTGCGAATACATTTTGTGGAAGGGCAAGTACTATTTGAGTCTGTAAGTTATGTGGAACACATTTTAGTTTGTAGTTTTTTTTTATTTATGCAATATTTACGATCATAAAAAATTTTATACTCGTATTTGTCACTGGCATACCTAGGGTAACTGGCGCCCAGAGGAAGCATCCAACTTCGTGTCCCTCTGCCTCCCCCCCCCCCCTCCTTTAATTGGCTGCTACAGTCCAGAGCATAGGAAGACAACACACACACACACACACACACACACACACACCAGAAGAACTTGAAGCACTAAATAAAGAGAAAAGCACTAGGAGTGGGTGTTTGTATCAATAGTACTTAAATATCTAATGGTCATGACTAAAATATAGACAACGATGGCTGTGCACTGTATTCTAGAAAATTTACGTTTGGAAATCTGGAAAAATTATCCATTTTTAAAAAAAGGAGAGAGTAAATGGTTCAATTGGCTCTGAGCACTATGGGACTCAACACCCGAGGTCATCAGTTCCCTAAAACTTTGAACTACTTAAACCTAACTAACCTGAGGACATCACACACATCCACGCCCGAGGCAGGATTCGAACCTGCGACCGTAGCGGTCGCGCGGTTTCAGACTGAAGCGCCTAGAACCGCTCGGCCACAACAGCCGGCGGAGAGAGTAATTGAAGCAACAAGCACAAATGGGCATTGTGACGTAACAGTGCTAACATGGTATAGCTATGGTAAAAACCTTAATTAACAACGACAAACGGTAGCAGAAGTTTTAAAATTTCGGATATGGCTGCGCTTCAGTAAACATTTTATGTTGTATTCTCGTAAACATTCTGAATGGAAGATCAAGGTCTGTGAATTCTGGCATTTTTGCTCGTGTTTCTCCCAGTTGCTAGAATGTGCCGAGATGTGCCACCTGCAAGTTTTAGGTGGTGGCTAAAAAATGGCGGAAACGCGGGAGGTTTCCACCAGGAACTCCCACAAGCAGTGGTGGTGCGAGTAAGCCACTCTCACTATATCGTAAGCCAGAGTACTTACTAAGCGTCTTTCAAAGCAGTGTAAGCCACACGAGCTACCGAGAGATTATTACAAAACCCCACAAGTTGCCTTAAAAGTGGAGTTAAAGAACAGAGCCACCGCTGTGTTTCTATGAACAGCACGAGAAGTGCCCCGCATTTACACACCCAGCCATCGTTACGCCTATCGTTAGACGGGTGCCGCTACACAGCTAACTTCTAGTTTGTTGGCACAGACAACAAGAAGTGCTGGAGGACGAAATCCTGGTAGTTTCTCCTGCATGCAGGAAGAGAGAGGGAAATTTTCAGTTGTTCCTGTGGCAAACCTTGCTATTTTCTCCCCTCTACGGGTAATTTTGAGAAGTATGTGAGAGTAGGGAGCCAGTATTTTGGAGCATGTATACAGCGGCGGTTTGTGTCCCGTCATTGCAGCGTCGCCGTTCGGTGCCCTGCTGCAGCTGGGGCGCCTTTAGCTGTTTTGGACTAAGTGATGCTTTTAGCATTTGTGTCGTCTTTGAACTGCATAGCTCACAATTCGCGAGTCTGTTTCGCAACTTGTAATCCCTTTTTATTGTTAGTTCTCTATCATACTGGGATGAAAAGTCGGTGCTATGTGGAACTTTCTTTCGCGAGTTTTCCAGACTCTGGAAAGTAATTTGAAATTTCAATTTGCAGTCTTCCTGACAGCACTCAGATGCCTGCTCCACAGATATAGCGTTTATAAATATGGATATATCACACTGGCGATTCACAACGATCTTAATATTGTACACATATTGCTTTTTTACATGTTTTATGAAAGTAATTGTAAATCAATCCAACTTGAACAATATGGATTGAGAGCAAATAAATTAGTATTTTTAAGATAATTTATTCTCACTCCATCATTTCCTCCCAGAACCGTCTGATGAGGCAATCGTTTCCATTAAAAGTAAATATCGTCAGAGGACTCCAGTACTCTGGGCTGCAGCCTCTCTCTGACTGTGCTTCCAACGTAATACAGGTGCCATTACGAGAAACACATTCTTGTCTTGTAATCTGAAAAGTTAGCTCGGTTGTTTTTAATTATATTAACTGAATTACATTATATTTCGTGGATAATGAAAGTTCAACTGCATTGGCACTTAACACCGTGAATCATTATTAATTTCAAATTTGTACGATTGTGCTGGACTCTTTTGGAGCACATAATTGCTTGTTTGGTCATTTGTGTTTTCCAGAGTGTGGCAGACAGCTTGCACACACGGCTACTGAACGCCAGACGACTCGTACATAGTACAAGTAGTACGGCGACGAGTCGTAGACATGTCATCTTACTATGGCACGACATCACGAATTTCCATATAAGACAGGAATCTGTTTTATGTTCAAAACAGAACCAGTAAACGTACTCTGAAAAGTGCAATGCTGTTGAATTTGTCTCTCTCAGAACTATGATATTATCTCTAGAAATTACTGAGCTCCACTTCAAAAAGCGAAGTTCATACCGATACCTCTGCAATTAACGTAGTTGTGAATGAAGGCTCTACGTCGTTTTTTGAGGAATTTGTCACAATTCATCTGGGCGAAAACTACAAAGCCAATCATCTAAAGCCAAATACCAACTAGACGCAGGTGTGCGCATTTCACATGAAGAATAGAGAAGCTCGGCGGGAAATGGACGTTACATGGTAAGGCAAACGACTGGAGCATTGTTCAACACCAGTATATCTGGGTGTTACCCTAGACCGAACACTGTCCTTCAAGAAACATTGCCATAACACCATGCTGAAAGTTAATTCACGGAATAACATCTTGAGGAAGCTCACATCCATTACCTGGGGAGCAAGTCCTCCCATCCTGAGAATTTCGGCTAGTGCTTTGTTGTGTGTCTGCTGCAGAGTATGCTTTACCTGTGTGGAGTGCGTCCGTTCACACCATTCATGTTCATATTGCAATCAATGAGACAGTCCGAATCTTGTCAGGATGTATGAAACCAACTCCAGTCGATAAAATCTACCCGATTGTTGTGTTCCCCACTATTAGAAGGGCTGTTGCTGCTGATATACAGAGGGCTAAGCACACTTATGATCCCCAACATCCACTGCACGATCATCAGGCTGAAGTCCGTCGACGTCAGCCGACAAAAGGCTTCATCGCCAGGACTCAACCACTTGAGAGAACATCAGTCTAGCCGCATCACCAGGTGCAACAGCAAGCTACCACCTGATATCCCCGTAAAGAAAGAGCTAGCTCCAGGAAATGAATTGCCCTACCCCATTTGGAGATCGCTCAATCGTCTTAGGGTGGGCCTTCCTCTTTGCAAGACCAACATGCGAAAATGGGGCATTCTTTCAGCTGATGGAGTGTGAAACAACATAACACCAGGCCTACCTGCTAATTTGTCTTCAACTTGAACAACCCTGCACAACACAGGACCTGATCGAGGGAAATAACAAGGCCATCGGAGTTGCTACCTTCTGGAAATGCTGACCGGAAACGGAAAGGAAATGAATGAATGGGCGAAAACAGTAGTATGGTTTCTCGAACGGTTGAGGAAATATTTGAGGTGAACTGTTTAGCTGAATCACCCTTCATTGTCGTAGCCACCTTCCATAGTCTCCTATCGCCCCATACCTAGTAACAGCACCGATTTGCTGAATACACTGTTCGTGTTGTTACCTGGCCTAGTTTTGGAGTCAGTCGACAGGTTTAACATCGTCTTCCATCCGTCTCTGAACATCTGTTTCATATGTTATTTACTTCTTTATTTTAGTCATTAGTCTTCCAACTGATTTCATGCGGCCCGTCACGAGTTCCTCTCCTGATCAACATTTTTACCTCAATTATTTGCTGTGCATATTCCAGTCTCTGTCTTCCTCTACTTTTTTCACCTTGTACAGCTCGATCTAGAACCGCTTAAGTTCTTCCCCGATGTCTTAATAGAAATCCTATCATTCTGTCCCTTTTTCTTGTCAGTATTTTCAATATATTCCTTTCCTCGACGATTCTGCGAAGAACCTGCTCATTCCTTAGATTATCAGTCCACCTAATTCTCAACATTCTTCTGTAGCACCACACCTCAAACGCTTCAATTCTCCTCTGTTGCGATTTTCCTGCAGTTCATGTCTCATTACCATACAATAGTGTGCTCCAAACGTACATTCTCAGAAATTTCTTCCTCAATTTATGATCTATGTTTGATACTGTTAGGGTTCTCTTGTCCAGGAACGCCCTTTTTGTCCATGCTATTTTGTTATTTATGTCGTCCTTGCTCCTTCCGTGATTGGTTATTTTGCTGTCTAGGTAGCAGAATTCCTTAACGTCATCTACTTGTGATCCTCGAATCTGATAATCTCGCTGTTCTCGTGTCTGCTACTTCCCATTACTTCCGTCCTCTGTTCGATTTATTATCAGTCAACGTACTGTTTTCAGCAGACTGTTCATCCCGTTCAACAGATCGTGAAATTCTTCTTCACTTTCACTGAGGATAGCAATGTCATTGGCGACTATTATATTTGATATCCTTTCAACTTGAATTTTAATCCCACTCTTCGACCTTTCTTTGATACGTATTATACAAGTAACATGCTTAGTAACCTCTGTTTCCTATTGCAGTTGTTCCTCTCCGCTCTGATTCCCTTATTGTCCGCCAATTTTATAGATGTAGAAGAACACATTTTTTTCTTCATATTAAAAATCGTACACCATTGTTGGCTTGGAGGTCGCGTTGTTGCTCAGTCACAAATTCAATAAGTCGCTAGTTCGCTTGGCGCTAGGTCATGGGGATGTCTGAGTGCTGTATCGTAAGTTTGAGTGACCGGTGGACAGGACACGAAGAGTGCATGTGAAGTGTAGTGTCATGTTTGTGTCAGTTAAGTCCACATCTACATTTGTTCATTATCTCATCAGAAGTATCCGAACACCACAGTGTAATACAGAAATGGCCGTCAGATATCACGAGAGGCGGAACCACAAGCATAAAAGGAGGCGCGGTGTATTGAGTTGTCAGTAGAGAGGCACTAACAGCAGAATTGATCGCTCACGAGAGCTCAGTGACTTCTAACGTGGGCTGGTCATTGAATGTCAATGAGTAACAGATACACCAGTGATATTTAAACTCTTGCAAATGTGCCCGATTCGACTGTTGGCTACATGACTAGGATGTGGAAACGCGAAGCGGCAGCCGAAGCTAAACCAAGAGCAGGCAGACCTCATGTACTTAAAAACAGAGCCTATCGGGCACTGCGGAGAATAGTTGTACAAAGTCACAACGAATCGGAGGAAGGAATGACTCGTAAATTCAAACTGCTACTAGCAGTCCAGCTAGCACAGTGATGGTGCGTCGTGAGTTAAGGAAACGTGGTACTCCTGTCGTACACCTCCTTATAAGCTACACATTTCTATAGTCAAAGCTAAGCGACGCTTGAGGTTGCGTAAACATCTAAGCCACAGGACAATAGATGGCTGGACACGAGTGATTCGGAGTGATGAATCATCCACGAATTGCCCTGAGGCACGGAGGAGATAGTGTTACAGCATGGCGGTGTTCTTTGTGGTTTGTACGTGGTCTCCTTACTGCGCTCAAAAAACGCCAGTTGCAGGAGGATTTGAACAAATTTTGCAACGTTGTGTACTGTGCACAACAGAGGAACAATTCGGAGAAGATGGTTGTTTACATCAGCATGCCAATGCACCGTTTCATAAAGCAACATCTGTGAGACAATTTTTCGTTGGCAACTAACATTGCTGGAATGAGAGGTCTTCGCTCGAGACACCAGTGTCCTACACCATGACGTTCTCTGGTTTCAGCTGTTGAGGAAGATAAGGGCTGTCATTTCTCCACAGGCATTTAGATACCTCAGCAGGGTTCCGGCCGTCATAAAGGTGAAGTGTGGACACAGCCCGTATTAATCTCCACTAATAGGTGCCCAGATGCTTTTTATCGAATAACGTATGTACTCACTGTACAAAGCCTGTCGGAGGCAGAGATTTTCTGTCTTGCTCTGTTCGCGTACTGAGCGAGGGAAAAACGACTAAGTGCCTCGGTATCCACGCTAATCTCTCTGAAATTATTCTCACGACCCTCTGAGCTTCTTGATGAAGGCAGTAAAATGGCCACACTGTGTTCCTCAAATACATGTTCTCTAAATTTACCCAACAAGAGTTAGCGGGAATGACATCTCTGATCTGATCATTCCCATTTAAGTTCCAAAAGTACCTACGATAATCTTTCTCATGTGCTATGATGTCCTACGATACAACCACCAAGAATTCGTTCAATAGCTGCTCGGCCTGCTAGATAAGGGTCCGAAACTCTGGAGCAGCAGTTTCGTTCGCACTAGTGTGTCATTTTCTTTACAAAAGCATCGCACTTTCCCAAAATCTGCCCAAAGAAAATCCGTCTGCCATTCGCCTTTCCTTTTACTGATTTTACCTTTTTACCCGTTACATATCGTCTCCTACTATTTGTTTAAGAGATCGTCCGGGCTTCTGAAGTTGACCGTTAATCTTGTAATAGGATACTATCTGTTTTGTTACGGGCATATTTTTTCTTTTATCCGCATTTCAATGAAATAGTCAGTCATTCCACCAAGCGGGAAATATGTCATAGTTCTTAATTCGCTTATCTGACGACCAATTCCTGTCGGTAGACTGCGTTGTCAGCAAGTGGTGTACTAGTGCTGATGATCCTATCAGGTAAATCATTCTCGTCTGTTGAGAGCATTAGTGGTCGTACTGCGCTTCGCTGGTCACGTCAGATGGTACTTTCATTTCTTTTGAAATTCCTTCTATCTGATGTCGTCTGGAAAAAATATTCCTTAATAGTATCTTAGTTATAGCCCACAACGTGGTACACTGTCGAACGAATTCGGAAAACTAACAACACAGTACCTACCCGTTCCTCTGAAACTAGTGTTTGCAAGATACTGTGTGTGAATAACTTGTGATTCAAGTGAGTGTTTTTTCCAGAATCTGTGATGATTCATTGAGAGAAACTTCTATTCCTCTAGGAATCATCGTTCTGAGTACAGTGAAGCCAAACTGCGAGTATTTTGGGTTACCAACCCAAAGCAGGTAAGACTGGTGATGGCACTGCCCTCTAAGAGCTTACTTGTCAGACCTATATCTCCTATTAAATGAGTATTGAGTAATATAGTTTATGAATAAACAATGGAACATGTAAAATGTTTTAACTATCTTGGATGTAATATATCGTGTAGACATGAAGAAAATATGCAGACTAAATTGAACAGATTTGGAAGTATCTGTTGCACCATTAACAGAACTTTATATCATGAAAAACAGAATGAAACATGACTGAAATTTTATAAAATAGCTTCATTGCTAACTCCATTTCATGGAAATGAATCGTGGTACAACAAAAAATTGACATTTCTTCGAGCTGTGAAGGGATGTAGGAGAATAGATGTAATATGAAATGAAGATATTCGAAATGATTCGAAAATATGGATTGTAAAAGAAAAACAGGATGAAAACAAAAAGAAATGGAATGATCATCTACGCAGAATGGATCCAGAGACTCTGCCATCTCATATGAAGAAGTTTAAACGAAAAGGGAAACGAGATTCTGCGAGACAGAGAAAAGGATGGGAGCTGTATCAGGCCACATTTATACTAATGCGGAAAGTGCATGAGAAACATGACAGTTCAGTGAAATGATTATGATAGTCATAGCTGAGCATTTTACAGCCGTCCACTATATTTTTTTTCACTCTCCTGACTAGTTTGAAGCGGTCCGCCACGAATTCCTCTCCCGTGCCAATCCGTTCATCTCAGAGTGGCGCTTTCAACCTACGTTCTCAACTATTTGCTGGACGTATTCCAATCTCTGTCTTCCTCTACAGTTTTTGCCCACTACAGCTCCCTCTAGCACCATGGAAGTTATTCCCTGATGTCTTAATAGATATCCTTTAATTCTGTCATTTCTCCTTGTCAGTGTTTTCCACATATTTATTCCCTCTCCGATTCTACGCAGAATCTCCTCATTCCTTACCTTATCAGTCCACCTTTTTTTAACATTCGCCTGTAGCACCACATCTCATATGTTTGGATTCTCTTCTGTTCCGGTTTTCCCACAGTCCATGTTTCGCTACCATACAATGCCATGTTCTAAAGTACATTCTAAGAAATTTCCTCTTCAAATTAAGGCCTACGTTTGATACTAGTAGATTTCTCTTAGCCATGAATGCTCTTTTGATGTCCTCCTTGTTCAGTGCGTCATTGGTTATTTTTCTGCCTATATAGCAGAATTCCTTAACTTCATCTACTTAGTGACCATCAGTACTGATGTTGAGTTCCTCGCTGTTCTCATTTCTGCTACTTCTCATTACTTTCATCTTTGATTTAATCTCAATCAGTATTCTGTACTCATTAGACTGTTCATTAGATTCAGCAAGTCATGTAATTCTTCTTCACTTTCACTAGAGGTAGCAATGTCATCAGGGAATCGTATCATTGATATCCTTTCACGTTGTATTCTAATTCCACTCCTAAACTTTTTTATTATTTCCATCACTGCTTCTTTGATGTACAGATTGAACAGTAGGGGCGAAGGCCTACATTCTTTTATTACACCCTTTCTAATACGAGCACTTCGTTCTTTGTCCTCCAATCTTATTATTCCCTCTTGGTTCTTGTACATATTGTATGTTATTCGTCTCTCCCTATAGCTTACCCCAATTTTTCTCAGAATTCAAATATATTATACAAATTTAACTCAGTCGAACGCTTTTTCCAGGTCGACAAATCCTATGAAAGTGCCTTGATTTTTCTTTTATCTTCCTTTAATTATCAACCGAAACGTCAGTATTGCCTCTCTGGTGCCTTTACCTTTCCTGGCCCCAAACTGATCTTCATCTAACATATCCTCAATTATCTTTTCCATTCTTCTGTATATTATTGTTCTCAGCAACTCGGATGCATGAGCTGTTAAGCTGACTGTGTGATAATTCTCGCACTAATCAGCTCTTGCAGTCTTCGGAATTGTATGGATGATATTTTCCCGAATGTCAGATGGAATGTCGCCATACTTACATATTCTACAAATCAAGGTCAATAGTCGTTTTATTGCCCTTTCCCCTAATGATTTTAGAAATTCTGCTGGAATGTTATCTATCCCTTCCACCGTTTTGATCTTAAGTCTCTTAAAATCTGATTCTAATACTGGATACCCTACCTCTTCTAAATCGACTCTTGTTTCTTTTTCTATGAGACAAATCGTCCCCCTCATAGAGGCCTTTAATTTAGTCTTTCCACGTTTCCCCTCTGCCTCTGTATGTATCAGTGAAATTAACATTGCACTCTTAATTTTACTACCCTTGCTTTCAATTTCACTGAACGCTGTTTTGACTTTTCTATATGCAGAGTCAGTCCTTCCGAGAATCATTTCTTTTTAGATTTCTTTACGTTTTTCATGCAGCCGTTTCTTTTTACCTCCCCTGCACTCAGTGACTCGTATTTCTGTATTCCTTAATTTACCTGAACATTTTTGTACTTCCTTCTTTCATCAATCAACTGAAGTATTTCCTCTGTTACCCATGGTTTCTTCGCAGTTACCTTCTTTCTACCCATGTTTCTCTTTCCAACTTCTGTGGTTGGAATGGCCTTACTCACTAAAATAAGTTGGATAAATGGTTTGATGTAAAAGAAACTAAGTCCAAAAACAGCTCCAGGTTTTTGTGTAAGATCGCTTTCATTGCCCATCTCGCCTTATAAGACGATGATAAAGTACCAATAGAAACTAATCAAAAATCGCCCATGACTTTAGTGCGAAGAGATTCTGAAGTTAATCCAGGACGTTACCACACAGTCTTCTAGCTACGAATTCAAGTCTGCAGTGTGTATTACGCATACGGCTCCCACCTTCCACTTTCCACAACTGTTGGGTCGGCGGTGAGACACATTGCGCACTTGGCGTGAAATATGGCGCCGCAGCGAAACTGATGGTTAGCTACGCGGAAGAATTACGAGGGCTGCCCTGCAAGAAATTATACTTTCTGGAATGCCTCTTTAACTCAAGGCTCTGTAACACCTTTCGGTTACGGAGGAAGTTTTACTTACTTCATCTCGCTATAACCACACATTATCAAACTTGCCTCCTGGCTTCTCCTAGAAAGCGTCATGTTTGGAAGCATTCATCTACACTGACGGGGCGGAAAATGTTACACCACGAACTAGACCAAAGTGTATCAAACATATTGCACTATTTCCACATCTGTGGGTTATCTAGATTAAAAATTTCATTCTTATCCCGACATAGCTTCAGTACCGGCAAAACGCCATTTCTACAGATAAAGAATGATGTGAATGCGTGGTGATTATTGAGTGAGTGTACCAACTTAGTTCCAGCACAGAAAAAAAACCAGTTGGAGAGATAAAGAAAGGTGTGACAATGTGAAGATTATTGTGTATGTCTAACGTTCCTGGAACTTCGTAGGACATGCATGAACAGTGTGGTTGTAATTTCGTATTTGTTGCAACCGGCTGCAGTCTTTGACCATCATCCACAGAGAAAGAAAAACAATAAAGCTATCACATGTCACACATCATACAACAGCAGATTAACATTCTTCTTACAGCCACAGTTATTGTGTGCAACTGAATAACGAAGGTTCATAATGAGATGATGTGGCCCAGTCAGCGGCAAAAGACAAATTTCTTTGTCAAACTTCGTTAGTCTTTTGTGCACTGAATTGTCAGTGTAATAAGGACGTTAATCTCATGGTTCTCTTCTCCATGGTGATGGTCAAAGACCGAAACCAGTCGGCATAAATAGCAAATTACAGTACAAAACTGTATCATGCTTTACCTACGATGGATTTCTGCTGTTCCGGACAAAAAGAACGTTAGCACCGGTCGTATAACATCTGTATTTTATTGCAGATCTGGATTTCTGGTAACAGCTGCGGTAAAACACAGATGATACAGGCCTACGATCAAGGCTGACCTTCCTGTCCTGGATTACGTCACGCCCGTAGAGCACAGTTATTCCTACGGAATCAAACTTCATGAACATTACTGCCGTTCATTGTAGCCTAAAACATGCAGTTGCAGGTAGATTCCAGGTGAAGGTTGCAAGAGTATGCACGTGCAGTTTACCACTACTTTATGGACTTAAAGGTCGGCTACGTGCCTTCAGAGACAAGAGAGCTTCATACAAGACAAAACGCACAGACTTTTGGCTGCAGTGTAGTGGCTAAAAAACAGACCCACCACGAACGAATCATCCGAATGGAATGGAAATCTGGAGGTTGATATACGTGTACAGAAAAACAGATTACAAATTCAGAAAATTGTATGATTTATTCACGAGAAAGAGCTTCCCAAATTGAGCAAGTCAATAAGGCGATGCCCCACCTCTGGCCCTTATGCAAGGAGTTATTCGGCTTGACATTGATTGATAGAGTTGTTGTATGTCCTTCTGAGGGATAAAGCGCAAAATTCTGTCCAATTGAAGCGTGAGATCATCAACATCCCGAGATGGTTGGAGGGTCCTGCCCTTAATTCTCTAAACGTTCTCAACTGGGGAGTGATCCGGAGACCTCGCTGGCCAAGGTAGGGTTTGGCAAACACAAAGACAAGCTGTAGAAACTGTCGCCGTGTGCGGGCAGGCATTATCTTCCAGAAATGTAGGCCCAGGATGGTTTGCAGGGCATCAGAAGGGAAGTAGAATATAGTTGACGTAAGAGTGCCGCATACGACAAACAAAAGGGTTCTGCTATGAAATGAAAGGGCACCCATCACTCCTGGTTGTCTGGCTGTATGACGGGCACTCTTCGGGGCGTCTACAGACACATCTTCGGCCTGAAATGTCATTGACTGGAGTAGAACTGTCTTCAGTGATGAGTCAAACTCTGAACTGAGCCCAAATTACCAACGAAGACGTGTCTGAAAACTCCCCACACAGCGGTGGGATGCCAGATTGACTGTCGCCCGCCATACAGCTCGACAACCAGGAGTGATGGTCTGCGGTGCCATTTCGTTTGCTAGCAGGATCCATTGGCTCTCGTTCGGGGCACCCTTACAGCACAGCGCTAATTCTATACCCCGTTTTGTTGCCCTCCTTGGCATACCATCCTGCGCCTAAGTTTCTGCAAGACAATGTCCTCCCGTACACGGCGAGAGTTCTCCTGCTGGGCTTCAAAGTTGCCAAACTCTAACATCGCCAGCAAGGTTGTTGGGTCGTTCCCCAGTTGAGAACTTTGGAGCATTACGGGCAGGATTCTCCAAGCAGCTCGGGATTTTGACGATCTAACACAACAGTACATCCAGTTACTCTCTCAATCAGTGCCAAGCCAAATAACTGCTCGTGTAAGAGTCAGAAGTAGACCAACACGTTATTGACTTGCTCAGAATGGCTCTGAGCACTATGGGACTTAACATCTGAGGTCATCAGTCCCCTACAACTTAGAACTACTTATACCTAACTAACCTAAGGACATCACACACAGCCACGCCCGAGGCAGAATTCGTACCTGCGACCGTACCAGTCCCGCGGTTCCGGACCGAAGCGCCTAGAACCGCTCGGCCACCGCGGCCGGCTGACTTGCTCAATTTGTGAAGCTCTTTCTCTTGTATAAATCATCCAGTTTTCCTGGAACTGCAGTCATTTGTTTGTCTGTACACGTACGTCACACTTACCGATTTCTGTCTCATTCAGATAATTCCTTCGTGGTGCCTCTTTTTTTCTCTTAGTTTGTATAACCATACAATGAAGGCTTTCACCACCGGATGTTTCAGTTGCCGAGAATTCTTCCGGGTTGTATGGCCTTGATCCATGGAACTCTTCTGCCCCTGACGTTTCGTCCAAAGCTACGTTGGACATCTTCGGAGGTGCTCCTGGTTGTCCTTAGTCTTGCCGACTACCGAGTTGGACGTCGTAGAGCGGCCGAAATACCGTGGAAAGTGGGCGTGGTCTGGGTTTCACGTGATAGCAGAGATAAACCTTGTCAAGGATAAAATGTAACTATCGATCATAGTACGTCCTAGGTAAAAACTTCTCCTCCGCTTGGTTTCCCCTGTGGCCGTCCCCTGACACTGCCGCCGTGTCGAGGCCTCTGGGCTGAATTTTCGCGGCGTGCGAGTCTCATTTGGACAGCACTGGAAGGAAACTGGGGCTCCGAGCTGAAGTTGCCATGACGGAGGTTGGCCGATTGTGCGGGAAGTGACCAAAGACTCTGTACCGCGAGAGACTGATGGCTATTGGTTTTCCATCGAAAGTGTGTCTTCGCCGCCCCCCCCCCCCCCCCATTGTGTTGCTGTCCGTCGAATTACGTTTTGTCAACAAGCGGTCAGTAGTCGATTCACTTGCAGCCTTTTCCCTTGCCTGTGATTTCACTGGGAACCACCGTTGTTTCGTCAGTCGGTCGTCTCAGCGAACGACGCGTATTGGGTCTTTTGGCTGCATCTGGCTTCTGTGTGCCCCTGATTACTTGCAATTCGTCCCTGTTGCTGCACAGTAACTGGTTTCAGTATTGTTTGAGTTGCTTGTTCAACTAATATGAGACCTACTGGGATAGACAGGGCAGTTATTGCGTCGAATTGTTAAGCTCCGCCAGCCGCTGTGGCCGAGCGGTTCTAGGCGCTTCAGTCCGGAACCGCGTGGCTGTTGCGGTCGCAGGTTCGAATCCTGCCTCGGGCATGGATGTGTGTGATGTCCTTAGTTAGTTTTAAGTAGTTCTGTCTAGTGGACTGACGACGTCAGATGTTAAGTCCCATAGTGCTTAGTCATTTGAACCATTTGATTTGTTAAACCCCCTTTTAATTGTATTTTAGAATTACATTGCCCATCAGTGAGTTGTCCTTTAGCCCTAGCTGCACAGGGAGACGGCTGTCATGTGGCGGACACTGTGGACTGTTGATGAATGCCTTATATTGGTAAGGGGCAGTTTTTGTATCTAGTGAAGTTTTTGAATGAGTACTCAATCTTAAAGGTGTCAAAATACTGGATTTGTGGAGGCAAATTGCTGTAATCACCTTGGATTAATCTTTTTAAATATTGCTCTCTTGTTTAGATGTTTGTCGGTATATATACAGGGTGAAAAAAAATTCACGGATTCGGACTTCGCAGTGTGTTCCTCACATACTAGCAATACAAAAATGTCTGCTACAAAATTTCGTCCTGCGCATATTTCGGGCAGTAACTGGACGTTACTGATTGTTATTCTGGTAACACTGTAATCACGTATTTGGAAACTACGTTTGTCAGTATATAACACTAAGGTTGTGCAGTTGGTGCAGTGCACAGCGTTTTGGGTAGGCATGCAGGAGTTCGAGGGCTCGATTCTGGGTTTAAGCTTATTCGTTTTCATTTGCTAAAAGTAGTCTGAGTGGTACCATGCAAACACGGTATCTGGCGTTTCAATCGTCTTACAGCTATTACAGTGGGTCTTCTACAAAATATTGCAGTAGTTGTTGTTGTGGTCTTCAGTCTTGAGACTGGTTTGATGCAGCTCTCCATGCTACTCTATCCTGTGCAACCTTCCTCATCTCCCAGTACCTACTGCAACCTACATCCTTCTGTATTCATCTCTTGGTATCCCTCTACGATTTTTACCCTCCATGTGGCCCTCCAATACTAAATTGGTGATCCCTCGATGTCTCAGAAATATCCTACCAACCGATCCCTTCTTCTAGTCAAGTTGTGCCACAAGCTCCTCTTCGCCCCAATACTATTCAATACCTCCTCATTAATTATGTGATCTACCCATCTAAACTTCAGCATTCTTCTGTAGCACCACATTTCGAAAGCTTCTATTCTCTTCTTGTCTAAACTATTTATGGTCCATGTTTCACTTCCATACATGGCTACACTCTATACAAATACTTTCAGAAACGACTTCCTGACACTTAAATGACTCAATGTTAACAAATTTCTCTTCTTCAGATACGCTTTCCTTGCCATTGCCAAGCGTCTCATTTCCTATTCTAATTCCCTCAGCATCACCCGACTTAATTCGACTACATTCCATTATCCTCGTTTTGCTTTTGTTGATGTTCATCTTATACCCTCCTTTCAAGACACTGTCCATTCCGTTCAACTGCTCTTCCAAGTCCTTTGCTCTCTCTGACAGAATTACAATGTCATCGGCGAACCTCAAAGTTTTTATTTCCTCTCCATGGATTTTAATACCTATTCCGAACTTTTCTTTTGTTTCCTTTACTGCTTGCTCAATATACAGATTGAATAGCATCGGGGAGAGGCTACAACCCTGTCTGACTCCCTTCCCAACCACTACTTCCCTTTCGTGCCCCTCGATTCTTATAACTGCCATCTGGTTTCTGTACAAATTGTAAATAGCCTTTCGCTCTCTGTATTTTACCCCTGCCACTTTCAGAATTTGAAAGAGAGTATTCCAATCAACATTATCAAAAGCTTTCTCTAAGTCTACAAATGCTAGAAACGTAGGTTTGCCTTTCCTTAATCTTTCTTCTAAGATAAGTCGTAGGTTCAGTATTGCCTCACGTGTTCCAACATTTCTACGAAATCCAAACTGATCTTCCCCAAGGTCGGCTTCCATCAGTTTTTTCCATTCTTCTGTAAAGAATTCGCGTTAGTATTTTGCGGCTGTGACTTATTAAACTGATAGTTCGGTAATTCTCACATCTGTCAACACTTGCTTTCTTTGGGCTTGGAATTATTATATTCTTCTTGAAGTCCGAGGTTATTTCGCCTGTCTCATACATTTGCTCACTAGATGGTAGAGTTTTGTCAGGACTGGCTCTCCCAAGGCTGTCAGTAGTTCTAATGGAATGTTGTCTACTCTGGGGGCCTTGTTTCGACTCAAGTCTTTCAGTGCTCTGTCAAACTCTTCACGCAATATCATATTTCCCATTTCATCTTCATCTACAACCTCTTCCATTTCCATAATATTGTCCTCAAGTACATCGCCCTTGTATAGACCCTCTATATACTCCTTCCACTTCTCTGCTTTCCCTTCTTTGCTTACAACTTGGTTTCCATCAAAGCTCTTGATATTCATGCAAGTGGTTCTCCTTTCTCCAAAGGTCTGTTTAATTTTCCTGTAGGCAGTATCTATCTTACCCCTAGTGAGATAAGCCTCTACATCCTTACATTTGTCCTCTAGCCATCCCTGCTTAGCGATTTTGCATTTCCTGTCGATATCATTTTTGAGACGTTTGTATTCCTTTTTGCCTGCTTCATTTACTGCATTTTTATATTTTCTCCTTTCATCAGTTGAATTCAATATTTCTTCTGTTACCCAAGGATTTCTACTAGCCCTCGGCTTTTTACCTACTTGGTCCTCTGCTGCCTTCACTACTTCATCCCTCAAAGCTACCCATTCTTCTTCTGCAGTATTTCTTTCCCCCATTCCTGTCAATTGTTCCCTTATGCTCTCACTGGAACTCTGTACAACTCTGGTTTAGTCAGTTTATCCAGATCCCATCTCCTTAAGTTCCCACCTTTTTGCAGTTTCTTCAGTTTTAATCTACAGTTCATAACCAATAGATTTTGGTCAGAGTCCACATCTGCCCCTGGAAATGTCTTACAATTTAAAACCTGGTTCCTAAATCTCTGTCTTACCATTACATAATCTATCTGATACCTTTTAGTATCTCCAGGGTTCATCCGTGTATACAACCTTCTTTCATGATTCTTAAACCAAGTGTTAGCTATGATTAAGTTATGCTCTGCGCAAATTTCTACCAGGCGGCTTCCTCTTTCATTTCTGAGCCCCAATCCATATTCACCTACTATGTTTCCTTCTCTCCATTTTCCTACTCTTGAATTCCAGTCACCCATGACTATTAAATTTTAGTCTCCGTTCACTACCTAAATACACTCCTGGAAATGGAAAAAAGAACACATTGACACCGGTGTGTCAGACCCACCATACTTGCTCCGGACACTGCGAGAGGGCTGTACAAGCAATGATCACACGCACGGCACAGCGGACACACCAGGAACCGCGGTGTTGGCCGTAGAATGGCGCTAGCTGCGCAGCATTTGTGCACCGCCGCCGTCAGTGTCAGCCAGTTTGCCGTGGCATACGGAGCTCCATCGCAGTCTTTAACACTGGTAGCATGCCGCGACAGAGTGGACGTGAACCGTATGTGCACTTGACGGACTTTGAGCGAGGGCGTATAGTGGGCATGCGGGAGGCCGGGTGGACGTACCGCCGAATTGCTCAACACGTGGGGCGTGAGGTCTCCACAGTACATCGATGTTGTCGCCAGTGGTCGGCGGAAGGTGCACGTGCCCGTCGACCTGGGACCGGACCGCAGCGACGCACGGATGCACGCCAAGACCGTAGGATCCTACGCAGTGCCGTAGGGGACCGCACCGCCACTTCCCAGCAAATTAGGGACACTGTTGCTCCTGGGGTATCGGCGAGGACCATTCGCAACCGTCTCCATGAAGCTGCGCTACGGTCCCGCACACCGTTAGGCCGTCTTCCGCTCACGCCCCAACATCGTGCAGCCCGCCTCCAGTGGTGTCGCGACAGGCGTGAATGGAGGGACGAATGGAGACGTGTCGTCTTCAGCGATGAGAGTCGCTTCTGCCTTGGTGCCAATGATGGTCGTATGCGTGTTTGGCGCCGTGCAGGTGAGCGCCACAATCAGGACTGCATACGACCGAGGCACACAGGGCCAACACCCGGCATCATGGTGTGGGGAGCGATCTCCTACACTGGCCGTACACCACTGGTGATCGTCGAGGGGACACTGAATAGTGCACGGTACATCCAAACCGTCATCGAACCCATCTTTCTACCATTCCTAGAGAGGCAAGGGAACTTGCTGTTCCAACAGGACAATGCACGTCCGCATTTATCCCGTGCCATCCAACGTGCTCTAGAAGGTGTAAGTCAACTACCCTGGCCAGCAAGATCTCCGGATCTGTCCCCCATTGAGCATGTTTGGGACTGGATGAAGCGTCGTCTCACGCGGTCTGCACGTCCAGCACGAACGCTGGTCCAACTGAGGCGCCAGGTGGAAATGGCATGGCAAGCCGTTCCACAGGACTACATCCAGCATCTCTACGATCGTCTCCATGGGAGAATATCAGCCTGCATTGCTGCGAAAGGTGGATATACACTGTACTAGTACCGACATTGTGCATGCTCTGTTGCCTGTGTCTATGTGCCTGTGGTTCTGTCAGTGTGATCATGTGATGTATCTGACCCCAGGAATGTGTCAATAAAGTTTCCTCTTCCTGGGACAATGAATTCACGGTGTTCTTATTTCAATTTCCTGGAGTGTAATTTCTTTTATCTCATCATACATTTCATCAATTTCTTCGTCATCTGCAGTGCTAGTTGGCATATAAACTTGTAGTACTGTAGTAGGCGTGGGTTTCATGTCTATCTTGACCACAATAATGCGTTCACTATGCTGTTTGTAGTAACTTACCCGTACTCCTATTTTTTTTATTCATTATTAAACCTAATTCTGCATTACCCCTATTTGATTTTGTATTTATAACCCTGTATTCACCTGACCAAAAGTCTTGTTCCTCCTGCCACCGAACTTCACTAATTCCCATTATATCTAACTTTAACCTATCCATTTCTCTTTTTAAATTTTCTTACCTACCTGCCCGATCTGGAGGTATAATCGTTTTCATAAGTTAGCTTTTAAAGAAACCTTTGCATGTCGTGGACGCGAATTGCTTGATATCACTGCATCTTCTAAATTCCAATCCTGGTTTCTGCATACCTGCACCCAATGGTCCCATCGACTAATAGCACGTTCAGATCCATTACATTTCGTTTGATCCTTACGTCACCAATATAGCTAGCAACGTACTTTGCAAATGATTTCGATGGGACCATTGGGGGAGGGTGCGCAGGAAAGAAGTTTGGAATATAGTAGATACAGTGGCACGAAACAATTCGCGTCCGCGACGTGCAAAAGGATTCTTTAAAAGCTGACCAATGAAAGCGATTGTTCTTCCATTTCTGTGTTCGTAGTGCGTAACTGTAAGTGTATCGTAGAAGACCCCACTGTAATCGCTGTACGGCGATTAAGACTCCAGATACCGTACCATGCAGACTACTTTTACCAAATAAAAACAAATAAGCCTCGATCCAGAATCGAACCCTCGACCTCTAACATGCTAACCCAAAAGTTCTATCCACCGCACCAACTGCACAGGGCTCCAGTGGTATCCTAACAGACTTATTTACGGTACTTGTGACTACCGTGTGCCAGATTGCCGATCTTGAACGTCCATTTACTGCCAGAAATATGCGGAGCACGAGATTTTGTGGTAGATATTTTGTATTACCAGAACGTGAGGAATCGCGTTGCGAAGTCAGAGTGCACGAATTTTTCTTCACCCTATATTTTCAGAATTCTGGGGACAAATAATAGTTTTATTGCAGTTATCTTTGATTATTTCTTGGGATTAAGTTCAAATAGCTCTGAGCACTATGGGACTTAACATCAGTGGTCATCAGTCCCCCAGAACTTAGAACTACTTAAACTCAACTAACCTAAGGACATCACACACATCCATGCCCGAGGCAGGATTCGAACATGCGACCGTAGCAGTCGCGCTGTTCCGGACTGAGCGCCTAGAACGGCGAAACCACCGCGGCCGGCTGGGATTAAGTGTCAAATCTTATTTGAGTGTTCGTCATTTTTTTTAAAAAAAGGGAACAAATTTGCAGATGGTTTAAGTGGTGAATTATTCTTGTGCCTCACGTGTTACAGTCTAAGTTGATCTAACACTAATACCAGGTTGTCAGTTCTTAAGGCTGGGCTAGTTAGCCGTATTATATGCTGACCCAGCTCCCGGTTGTTCAAATGGTTCAAATGGTTCTGAGCACTATGGGACTTAACATCGGAGGTCATCAGTCCCCTAGAACTTAGAACTACTTGAACCTAACTGACCTAAGGACATCACACACATCCATGTCCATGGTAGGATTCGAAGCTGCGACCGTAGCGGTCGCGCGGTTCCAGACAGTAGCGCCTAGAACCGCTCGGCCACTCCGGCCGGCAAGCTCCTGGTTGTCCGGCCAGCAAATTGTTCCAGTGTGCCTCACTATCCGACCGACGGAAGAGGAAGCGGGTACGGTTATGCCGACGCACCAGTCAACGGCCACAATTGTTTATGTTTTAAGAACATTCTGGACAGTTCGAGCCAATGATTTGGCTACTCATATCGCCCGACAAGAATCCCATCGAACATTTATGGGACATAATCGAGAGATCAGTTCGTGCACAAATTCCTGCACCGGCAACGCTTTCTAAATTACGGACGGCTGTAGAGGCAGCATGGCTCAATATTTCTGCAGGGGACTTCCAGCGACTTGTGGAGTCCATGCCACGCCGAGTTGCTGAACTATGCCATGCAAAAGGATTTCCGACACGATATTAGGAGATGTCCCATGACTTTTGTCAGCTCAGTGTATAAACATAAATATACTGCATTGAGATGAGTTGACAAATCATCCGCCATATTTCTTCTTGGTTTTTTGCTTGTTCATCTTCCAACGACCCTACCAGTACCTTTTTCAGGGGAAAACAAGTACATGTAATGTCTTAGGTGTGAAGAAACGATGTTTGGGCCAAGAAGATCGCCGTCTGAGACAGCTGCTGCATTTAGTGTCATGATTTATTCATATTTGACATGCTGCTGACCAACAAAATCAATCATTTAGCCAATGCTCACATAAATTGTTAATGACTTTACTAGGGGACTCTGATAAGGGATTAATGTAAATATTGACGCCTAGTATTCCCTCACGCAGCCATCACGAATTATTCTATGGCTGTCGATAATGACAAGTCAGTTGAGTGGTTAAAACATATCAATGATCAGTATTAAATAACCAAATCAAAATCAAACACATTGCTACTGTGACGTATACCGCAAGATTCCATTTGACTATAGGATTATGAAACTGGAATCTCGTTTGGGGAAAGTATCACGAATATTACCTATGTCTGTTTATCGGTGTTTTCATTAATTATTGTCTCCATTTTATAGTCGAAATCTAGATCTGCAGGAAAGAACGTATTCTGCGACTGACTGCTCTCATTCTTTACACTTGGATATTCAACAGTCGTTATGCAACACTGGTATCCAGTGGATGTCAATTTGGTTAATTAAAGCAATTAAAATATCTGTAAATACATAATACTGCAACTAGTCACTTTGTTGAATAGTTATTTATTACTCCATGAACTGGTTTTCGAACCTTTCCAGGTTCATCTTCAGATGGTTTTCTGGAAGTTACATCGCTATTGGCTTTGTGACAAGAAGATGGAACACGCTTTAATGTATCCCCATGAGGATGAACAGTGCTTTCATATCATGCTCTGCAGGATTAGGGCACAGAAGCTATCCTCGCAGACCCTGTTAGCTCTGTGAATAACAGGTGATTCTGACTTCCAATAAATATTTATGAAATCGGCTTTCATTGGTGTGGCAGGAATTCATGGAAGGGCCAAGCCAAAGGTTCAACATCACTTTTGGTTGACATCTACTACATTCATTTCGTGAAAACATTTAAAATTTTCGTTTACAATGAAATAAAGTGAAAAGCCAGTTAAAAACTAATAATCACAGAGCGCCAGTAGTGCATAAATTTAATTTGAAATTTATCCGTTTCTTTAAAAAAAAAAAAGTTTAAAAAAAGATCAATTCTACGACTCGACCAATGTAAACATAGTTTACTGTCACAAATTCTTGTTTTTTAATTTCAAAAAAGCCTTTACTAAAAAACAGTTTTCATCATCAGTAAAGGACGCAACATAACCTACATTGCTCTTGGTATGTTGCTGTGGAAAGACGTCTTCGCTCTTCACTAAACACTGGTGGTGTAAACCATCGAAAGGCCTAGTAGAAAAATGAATGAAACAGAAAACTGTTTTATTTCTATTTATGAACAGTCATTGCCCTCATGGTACAGTTCTTTTTTGACGAAATGTTCACGTGCACTTTCATTTCTTAAATATTCTTTGCAAAACTAAAAACGGAATAACTTGCACTATTTTTTACCGTTACAATGAAATATTTGCTATTTCCTTTTGTTGCTAAAGGAAGACAAACTAGTGTTCTCTTTTACGACCAATGTCGCAAGTACTTGTACTGTAGGTAAAATCTGCTATGAAGCGGTTGTAAGACTACACTGGGGTAGCGATGTGATTTGAAAGGCTACGGGCGACTGTAAGTTTACACCCCGACAGTGATCACTTTAACTTGTAAGCCTTCCACTTGCCTACCTAGCCACGTATCTGCTAAACTGATTTTGCGCTCTGTCAGTGGTTGTTATTACTAGCCTGCATTGGAGGTTATCACTTTTATCAGAATCTTAAATAAAGCTCGAATGCTGAAGTAATTTAATGAAATGGTGACCATGTCGTCATTGAAGTCAATTATTGATGTGTGATTAACACATCAACATGGGATAATCTTTTAAAAAATATGGCAAAAGTTTATTGATCATAAACTATGAAAAACGACAGAAGCGAGATGACAAATAAATCATGAACTGTTGGCAACACAAATAGAAGCAACAAGTAATTAGCACTCCACTGGATGGTGTTTGGTTGGCATAAACTGCCGACAGTCCCCAGAGAATAATTAAGCATGAAACTTTTGCTTCTCTGCGGGTACTTTAAAGAGCCAGACATCGCGACACAATGTGACCAGCCTGTGAGAGTTGCGTTCGCTCTAAAAATTTGGTTCAGGCAATAATATTGCGTCGTTCTGGACAGTAGTCTTGGTGTGGAAGGCTTTCCAATGGTGAAGAGACTGCTTTGGCCCAGTACCAACCTAGAGGTTGCGTCTGCAGTAGTGCGACCTACATTTTGAGTAGCTCGCTTTCTTTTTATGTTTCTAATACTCAGCCTGCATTACCGATTTGATTCATTGTGAACTGTACGTTTGTACTGTTCAACTTTGGAACAGCGAGCTCCACAAATAACAATTTTTGTGCTTCATTCTCCAAGCAGTCTGCTAGATAAATTTTGGTACCTCCCACAGTGTTAGCGTCGTTCTTGGTCAATTTAACTGAATATTTAGATGGCTTTGTGCTCTGTCAATTTGTCAGTTTAATTAAACATACAGAGAAATTAAATTCCCGCCATTAGCAGGCTTTTCTTAAATTTGGGATCCTTTAACATGTTCTACAATCGTTCCTGGTCAACTACATTGTGGCGGCGTTATACTTGTGGCTAGCGCTATATACAGGGTGGGCAAACAAGTGTCACAGAGAACAGAGTTCCAGGGTACAAAGAAAAACAACATAGGACAGGAAGTACAGGAATAATCTGACTGTAGCAGATAAAGGTGACCACCATTCATCTCTTGGCACTTTTGAGCTATGGTCAACAAGCTGCTGACGGCGGATCGAAGCTGGACTGTTGGAATTGTTGCAGTCTCATCCGAAATGTTCTGCTGCAGTTCCTGAAGACTATAAGGGTTGTTGTAGTACACCTCAGAATTGAGGGCTTCCCACAAAAAGTAATCGCACACTGACAGATAAGGTGGCCTGGCTGCCCAACTAGGGCAGCGACCAAACTCCAAACTGCAGGTTCAGTTGAAGTATTCGCTCACACGATCGACGTGAAATGCCGTTGTCTTGGGACGGGCGCCAGGTTGATTTGGTGGAACTCTGAAGCATTTTCTGGAGAATTGTAAATACATTTCGTAGTGTGCTTCACGTTTCGGAATGTTGTTGTATTTGACATAAAAGTTTTCTGGGTTTGGTACCGCGTCATAATGTAAAAACTACTGCTGCTGGAGAAAAACCAACGTTTCGGCCACGGTTGCAGCGGCTTTCTTCTGGGTCTAACGGTGCGTTCTAGCTATGCAGTGTCCTTTATATTTGGTTGTTACTGTTCACTGAGCATGCCATTACGTCATAATTTTAAAAGGTAGTTTTCATTGGTCACTTAAGGAAGAAGGAGAGGGAACTTTATTTTAATAGGTTGTTGCGGTGGAGGGAGAACGTGACCTCCGTTGTCTATTGGCTCTTGTATTATGTACCATGACTGGTGGTCACCGTCGAATGAGAAGTTTGCTGCTGTTTACCAACTGCTGGACATCGGCCGCGCGGCGGCAGTTACTCGCCGGTAGTGCTCGTGCCTCGTGTTGACAGTGCGGTCTGTTGGGCTCTGATTGCTGGCAGCCAAGATGGGGCAAGCCTGAGTCCATCCTCCCTGTTCATGTTGTTAGGGTGTTTGAGTATTTCGATGGCCTCTCTGATCATACCTGAGCTTAAAAGGTTACGCACAACGTTTCTAGCCAATGGCTACAGCCATAAGTCGATAAACACAGCCTTGTCGACGAACACAAGCAAGCAAGAAAGATAAGCAAGAAACAGACAAACTGCAGGTAACAGTGCGCTTACCTTAAGTGAAAAACGTTACTGACCGAATAGGCAAACACCTTCGCCGCGTTCGGGTGCAGCCTGTCTTCTATAGTGGTCGTAGGATCCAGGGCGTGCTAGGCTCCACCAAGGACAAGGTGGATGCATTACACACTGCAGGCGTTTACAAGGTGGAATGCGAATGTGGAGAGGCATACATCGGCGAGACTGGTAGGCCAATAGCAACGCGCATTCGGGAACACGAGCGTTAAATTCGTCTAGGGCAACACAATAAATCCGCAGTGGCAGAACATCACCATCACTGCGGAAAAGAAATAAAATTCAGCGAAGCCTGTGTGTTGGCCAAGCAGCCAAATACGACGAAACGCAAAATCAGAGAGGCCATCGAAATACTCAAACACCCTAACAACATGAACAGGGAGGATGGACTCAGGCTTGCCCCATCTTGGTTGCCAGCAATCAGAGCCCAACAGACCGCACTGTCAACACGAGGGACAAGCACTACCGGCGAGTAACTGCCGCCGCGCGGCCGACGTCCGGCAGTCGGTAAACAGCAGCAAACTTCTCATTCGACGGTGACCACCAATCATGGTCCATAACACAAGAGCCAATAGACAACGGAGGTCACGTTCTCCCTCCACCGCAACAACCTATTAAAATAAAGTTCCCTCTCCTTCTTCCTTAAGCGACCAATGAAACCAACTACCTTTTAAAATTATGACGTAATGGCATGCGCAGTGAACTCTAACAACAAAATATAAAGGACACTGCATAGGTAGAACGCACCAGTAGACCAGAAGAAGGCCACTGCAACCGTGGCTGAAACGTTGGTTTTTCTCCAGCAGCAGTAGTTTTTACATTATGACGCGGTACCAAACCCAGAAAACTTTTATGTCAACTGACTCTGGCCGCGGAGGCTTACGCAATTATGTTGTTGGATTTGTTGAAAACAGATCCTGCCTGACGCCATTTTCGCACTAAGCGTTGCATGACACTCTTTGGTGGCATATTGACACCATTAAACTTCTCAACAAACAACTGACTGTATCGTTTTCACGACTTTTTTGTCACGTAACTTTCCACAACATCCGCTGCTCTTCTGTGAGTACCATCGGCCCTTTTGCACTGCTCCAATCACACTGAAACAGCCCCCACTGCGCTCTGAACCGGTGTGGATCACGTGGCGGGTGTACACGTGGTATGTGCGTCATCATACATCCACGTCCAATCGTAACCCCTTGTCCGGGCCACTTTCATTTGCCCCACCCTTGTACGAGGATAATTTACTATTTAGTGAAAGCAACGAGCGTTGCACATGCTCTACTAGTATCAGTACTGTTTGGGTTTTATTAACTTAGACGAGTTCAAATGGTTCAAATGGCTCTGAGCACTATGGGACTTAACAGCTATGGTCATCAGTCCCCTAGAACTTAGAACTACTTAAACCTAACTAACCTAAGGACAGCACACAACACCCAGCCATCACGAGGCAGAGAAAATCCCTGACCCCGCCGGGAATCGAACCCAGGAACCCGGGCGTGGGAAGCGAGAACGCTACCGCACGACCACGAGATGCGGGCTACTTAGACGATCAGGGACTTCCAGTATACCTAGGAAAGTCGTTTTCTCTCTCATACATCCGCTTGTAGACAATGGATTAAGTCTGAATCAAGTCCATGTGGTGAACATACGTTTGTTGTGCCGCTGTACTACGCTGAGGTGTCGATTAAAAAGGAGGTTTCTGTTTCAGGAAAAACTTCTACAACGTTGAGACAAGGCGCATTTCTGAGTGTTACATTTTACTGTACGACCGTTGCGTGAATTCCTAGAGTTCCACGGTCTCTTAATAATCAGACGTAGCGCTGGTATTGGAAAGTGGGCCAGTAGAAGGATGTAAACACCTGGATTGTAATCTTCCTGCAACTAAGTAAGAGTCGGGCTCTTGTGTATCAGATCGACAGAACCTTCTTTAATGTAATAGTAAGAGGCTTAGTCAACTGGTATTATACAATTGCGACACTGAAATCCCCACCCGTCTCCTGCACCCCAGAATATCTGTAACCGGTATGATCTACAGACTGCCAAACAAGACTGCAGTCACGTCGTGACGAAACTTTATCTGAATTCCGTGAGTGGGAGCAGCTTAAAATCCCTTTACTCCCCGTCTGTTAGCAGAAAGTGAAAGCAGGAAACGTAGACACGGGTTAGTAGACTGCAAAAACGTGGGCTATTTTACGAGACGCCAAATGTCTGAAGCGAATGGCATACAATGCGGAAACGGAAAATTTGTGCCGTGTCGCTGTCAACAGCGACTGTCTGAGAGTAAAGGATCTCGCTTTGAGAACGTGGAGGCAGCTCAGCCATCTGGCTGGCATCGTGGTCTTGTTAACTGGGGATCGTGGTTCGAGCCCATTTTTAGAATGGTTGTGGGTATTTTTAGGCCTTAATGCACGGTTACTGTGTATGATAGAATGTAGTTGAGATGATTGTAAATGAAACGATAAGGGAAATGGGAAATTAGAAATTAACGATATTAAAGTAAGATTAAAGAAATATTAAATTACCAGGATCGCGTTAAAAACTATTTTTATTGACCGATTTTGACACATAAGACTATCACCTTTAGATTTTCAAGAATTTTTTGAATGTACGTCATGTAACATGGCATGAGTAACTCACGAAAAATGGAAAATGACGTACAATCGAAAAAGTTTTTGAAGATCTGAAGATGACAGTCTTACCTGTCGAAACCCGTTCAATAAAAGTAGTTTTGAACGCGATCTTGGCTATAAAACGTTTCTTTAAAGTACATATAGACTGCTCATTCTCATTTCTCGTTATAAGAAAGTTTAATCACAGTAAGAATAAAATTGGATTAAAAAATGAGAGGTGTACAGAAATAAAGTGTGGCCTCATTGTAGAGCAGTAGTTCGCAAACTGGGAGTAACTACTCTCTCAGGGCTAAAATGAAAATTTGAGGGGTAAAAACAGAAATGTTCAATTGAGTTTCGGTCATGAAACTAAATAATCTTTAAAAGCCATTTCTGATATCGCTAATTCGTCAGACCGTAATAAGGATTACACAAGTTACCTGAAATACATTTTTTTTAAATACTAACAATAACATGTAACATAATGTGGTGGAGATTACACCTTGTGAAAGGAATTTCTGAACATAGTCCATCCACTACATACATACTTCTTACTATTCATCTACGGCTGTGAAATGGAGACTTATACATCATACATACATAAGTAGCCCATTAAAATGCCTTTTCTGAACTGTAGAAAGTTACCGCAGTAGATCAGAAATTGCTTCGTTATTCACTTGGCAACAATAAACGAACTAATTGACAGAGCAACACAACAGTTACTACTTAATGGCTACTCCACTGCTACAGGGCCTACGCTGTATCATTATTACTTTAATTATTATTAGCAGCGGCAGTATTCAGACGCAAAACAATCACAGCCTGATGTCCAATTTGTGCCAATTCAGAAGTAAGGCGTCCAGAAATTAAGTACTTTTCAAGCAAGAAGTTCAGAGCACATATTTTAATTTGGTTGATTTTAAATGTGGGCGCAGGTTGTGGGTGAACCAAGTGTCGCTCGAGAGAGTAGTAGTGCGCAGCAACCATGTGTTATAACGAGTGTTTACTCTCAATGTGGATAGTTGGCTACCTTTTCCGGGATGGAGTTGTAGGTATCAATAGCAATGCACTGAAAATTGCTTCATCGTTCTATTAAAATGCGGTGTTGGAAACAAGAAGTACCGATATTCTCACTGGCTCAGAAGTTCATGCTTTAATGAAACAGCTACAAAGATATCATCTATCTTTTGTCATTTAGAAGTGGAACTCTTCAAAGGAAGATTAGCTGGGCGCTTATGCTGATAGCTGTAGTGGTGATGTTATAGTGGGCATGGGGGAGGGAGAGGGTGGATACTTGCTAATGTCTGATTGCACTAAGGAGTAATGGTTTCGGAAAGGTCGAGAACTACTGCTGTAGAGAATAGCAAAGATTAAGGGATTGTCGGAAAACTTTATTCCAGTCTGAAATCTCAGATTATAACAATCGCCGACCGATTTATTCGATGTTGACCGTCTTCAGACACTACAAAAATTAAAAATTATATAGTGAATATTACAATCAGTGTCTCTGTTGATAGTACAAGCAAGACAATACCAATCAGAAACAATCTACCGGCAGAGTACATTAAAATATTAAGAAGGAGACATGATAGATCCGTAATGGCTTACGGCAATAGTGACTTTTAGAACTGATATGATTTTGTTAGATAAGGTCTTAAATTCGTGCCACCGAGCTTCATGGGTAGCAACCAAGTGTTGGAGTATGCTTACCCGTCAAATACCAAAGAGGATCTTCCCACTTGCCGACGTAGCACACCTGCGATCAGATCATGAATTATGTCCGTAAGGCTGACTTCATTGAAAACATAAGATATTGAGAAATGAGACAACAAGTAGCTTCGCCGGCCGCGGTGGTCTCGCGGTTCTAGGCGCTCAGTTCGGAGCCGCGCGACTGCTACGGTCGCAGGTTCGAATCCTGCCTCGGGCATGGATGTGTGTGATGTCCTTAGGTTAGTTAGGTTTAAGTAGTTCTAAGTTCTAGGGGACTGATGACCACAGATGTTAAGTCGCATAGTGCTCAGAGCCAACAAGTAGCTTCGTCTTCGTCCCTCGTCTGTATATGGAGTTTGTACCCAGGGACGGAATTTCGATCACACATAGATGTTAATAAAGTAAGATCGTTACGCTATGCCCAACTATGATTATTCATACATGCCCAACTATGATTATTCATACACCGAATGTGACCAGCAAGAAGACTGTTGAAGGTCAAACAATGGTTCAACAACATATTGAATATAATCAATATCTGCACCACAAACAACTCTCTGTTCACGTTAATAGATATAATAGTGGAATAAGAGTCCAGAAGATGATCATCAGAAGAACGCCGCTCACCTCTTCCCCCTGTCTCCTCCCTAATCCCCTCCAAATAATATTTAAACCAAAAACCCAACGATAAACTCTTTGCAACGCTCTTCGACGGCAATGCATGCCCGTATGCTAATAGATAATTATCTTCCATGGACCTGCCCAGTATTCGTGCATGTTAAGCGTCACTTCCGGGACGAATCCGCCAGGTGGATTAACAACGATGGTCGGTGCCGGCCAGACAGGATGTGATTTTTAGGCGGTTTCCCACATCCGACTAAGTGAGAACCTTGCTGGTAACCAAGTCAAGCCTCAATTACACGATTCGCAAACATTCAGATGCTTTTCGCTCACTTTCACATCAATAACACCACATGCAGACAATTTGGGTAGGGGCAAGTAGTGAAAAACCGGAGCCTTAAGTTTTAATTCACATAAATTATTTTCAGTGATCGACAAGTTTGCTGGAAAAGGTTATTCAGAATCCATATATTTCAACAACATGATATTAGTCAGGTTTTAGTTTCAGAAAAACCATCTTAGTATAAAAAATAACATCGTTAAGTACAAAAACCCGCTTTTGCCCCACCCATTCAAATGAATGAAAAAACTTGAAAACAAGGAAAAAGTCTCATTCTACCGTGAAAAATATATGAAATAGAAAGAAATTCTTAAAAATACTACCAAAGGTTGCCATAAATCTATCTACTGGCTTTTGAGAAAGAACATATTTTCAAAATATTGCAGCAAAACAGGCGAAGTTCCCAATAACTGGCCCTAATACAAAACATAACCACATGTTAAGAGCAGAAATCCCAGATGAAGTAATTATCTTCTTGCTCAGCAATGGAACGTTGTACATTAGCCCAGCGACAAAAAGGCAAGACACTGGATCCACCCATCCACGATACTGAGTTTGACCATATTACAAAATATGCTTACTACTTCTGGGTCTTCTTCGCCTGAAGTATCATGTTCCTTTTTTCTCAGTTTTTTCAGGTCCTATCTAATCTCTCCAATCGCCTTCTTCTTCTTCACCTTCTTTACAGCTTGGACCATTTTTGTTCCCCATAAAATGTTGTCGTTTTGAGATTTTCTTTCCTGCTTGTTCTCCAGCTTCCAAATAATTTTTGAATGAAGGGCTGGTCAATATTATTGTTTTACAGTTTTTCGTATTTGTGATTTTTCTTCACTTTCTACCAAGACAACTTTTGGAGGAAGCATCAGAAACCTTGGTGACAGGAGGAATGGCTATGGCATAGCAGAAACGCAATGAGCCGTTGCCGACCGCTGACGACACACATGAACTGTCCCACGGAGAGAGATTGGAGCGGAACGACCGTTGGTTGGTCCTTCGGTTGAGGTCCGTGGCTCACCGACCCTGGACACGAAAGTTGTGTTTTGATTTAACGTACCAGCAAGTAAAGACTATTCACATTGTGTCGTTTGGAGTTCGTTGTCGGCTGTTGGGATATTCCCGCGAGCAACAACGTGGTTTTCAGGTTGGAAAATTCTAGCCACTCTCCGGTGGAGTTTTACTGTATTTGGTTATTTGAATTGAAGTGCACCAGCGGAATCTTTTGCCTTGTAGTCGTTAACGTTCCGGTTACGTGCCCTGGCCGTTGGCGTAAATTTCGAGCAGTGTAGTTTCCTCATGGTGTTGCTGTCCAGCACGGTGTGTAGTCGGACAGCTCCATGTATGATTGGTTGTGGGCGTCAATATCTTCTACGTTGTTCCGTTGAACTCCCTGTTGTGGAAGTTATCTTGTCGGTGGATCCATTGACTGTCGGTTGGCCGGGTTGTCATTGGATTGTGAATGGTTGGCCCAACTGCCTGTCTCACCCAAGCAAGAATTAGTGTTTGAATTCCAGGCCGACCCGCGTACATCTGAGCGCCCTTGGGTGTACTGCCCTATTTTTTTAAAATTTGTTCTTGTTGTCTGTACTTGTATGGCTTCTAGCCGGTATTTCTTCTTTTTTTTTAAAAAAAAAGAGTTGTTTTGCTCTTAAGGCCTCCAACCTAGTTTAAAGTGCTGTTTCACGTAAGCCCTTTGGCATTTTACAAATTTTAATGTTGTTGAATTTTAAGTCTTGGGCCTTCAGCCGATTTTGAGTTTGAGTTGTTTGCTTTTAAGACCTTCACCTTAAATTAAAGGATTCTTTCACGTAAGGCCTTTGGTACCTAAAAAAATTAATGTTGTGGAGTTTTAAGTGTTAGGCCTTCAGCCGATTTGAATTTAACTTGTCTGCTTCAGCCTAACTAAAGAACTGTTTTAAGATAAGGCTTGCCTTTTAAATTTCTGATTATGCTTGGGTTTTAATTTATTCGCTTTCAGCCGTTTTTAAATGAAGGTGGCTTTCAGCCGGTAATTAAGTACCAAAGATTATAGCTGTGTGCTTAAAAAAATTTTTTTCTTCAGCTCTTGTAATGTTTGATCAAATAAGAAAGTTGTATGGTCGAGTGTAACTGACAGCCCCTTACTTTGGCCCCTTTCCACAATTTAAGTTACCTGTCCTGTCCTGTGGATAAGCGGGGCGTCTCACGTAACCAGTCTGTTCTATGTCATTTCCGAAGTCCCATGAATAACTACCAATTTATTTTATGGTTCTGGAAATTTTTCGGTTGTAGAAGTTTGAGAAATTTTGTCTTCGAGCACGTTGGCTTGAGGGACGTCATCTTTAAGTGTCTCAACTATGATACATTCTCTTGTGGTGCTCTGTCTTGTGATTGTTCTTTTTTCTTTAAAGTTTGTGGCAAAACCAAATTGGCCTAGTTTCGCACCATATGATGTACACGGTTTCGCCCCACAGTGCAGAATTGAAGAGAAAAGAAAACATGGAGTGAAAAGTTAGCAGTTACATTATGTTCATCATACAAACTTTGAAATACACCGAAAAATATTTTTAATCGAATTAATTTTTTACCCTTTTCTCTTCAGAACTCTGTTCCAAGAAACGCTAACATGTAAGAGAATTTCAGAAAAAACATGAAAACAGTCTAAAAGGAAAAGACATCTGCGAATCATGATTATCAACAACTCCCCAATACAATAGGTACTGGTAGTTCCGAGCGTTATCAGATCAATGTCAGTCACAGAGATCTGGAGGTACCCAGTTTGATCTACATATGCGGTTTTACTCAAGGATCCCCTACAAATATACCATCCTGGGGTGGGAGAAGCTGGGAGTGGGGGTGAGGTTGGGGGGTAAGGAGGGTGCGACGGGAATGGCATACGGTCACCCCTTAAATAAACCGTGTAAAATCTGTTAAATGACAATGTCAACCCTGCGCCGATCAGGGCCAGAGGCGTAAGAAAAGGGAAAAGAATAGCAAATCCTCCACTGAGTTCCATTTAACTAGAACTTTCTGTACCACACAGGATACGGATACGACAAAGAAAATAAGTTTCACTGACGGTGACGTGTTGATGACAGTCCATATAGTTCCACACCGTGACGACCTTACGAGCATGCAACCAGGTTTTTGATTGGCTTCGGGACTTTTCTAAGACAGATGACTCAGTCGTTCTTCAATGGGCGAGATCGACAAATGTAAAGGTAATTCTAGAATACCCCAAAGGGCGTGTTACAGAGCCATTACTGTTTACATTACAGGGCGTTAGGGGTGTAAGTAGAGATATTTCTTTTGACGACTGGGGACAATGTTTTGAACGTTACATCAGTATTTACTTCACATGCAGACTAACAATTACAGATATTATGAGTAGTACGTTTTTAGGTTGGCTAGTACCTCTAGGTGTGAGTGGCTAAGGAAGCTATTAACGGTTATTTTCCCTTGGACAGCACGTCAGGCATTAAAGAATTTGCACGTGGACGCAAAAACATATAGCGCCAGGCATAGTCCACTTCGTGGAACAGTTCGGCCGTGCAGAAAACATTTGGTGGTGAATTATGTGATGTGTTTGTGGAAAGACTGTTAGACGCTGACAAAAAAAACTAACGCAAAGTGGGTACATATCAAAGTACCTGTTGCCAAAATATCTATACCTACAGCCCTAACAATCTGTATAACTAATGCAGTGGATAACATCGGAGGATGCATAGAGCTTTTTGCAGATGGTGCTGTTGTGTTGTCTGCAGGGAAGTGTGAACGCCAGAATACTGTAACGAAAAGCAGGAAGACCTAATACTAGGACTGCCAGTTGTCCATGAAGGTAAACAAAGCTAACGCATTAGACTAAGTAGGTAAAGAGATAAACTACTGTTCGATTACTCTATTGCTGAACACTCGCTGGAAACAGTAAAACACGTAAAATAGCTAGAAATAAACGTTTGGAGCGACCTGATGTGGACTGACCACATAAAACTAATTGTAGGGCTAAGATTCAATGGAAGCATCTTAAGGAGATGTAATTCATCCACAAAACACTTGTTCGACCAATCCGGCTGGGAACTTACCTAGGAGGATTTCTAGAAGAGATAGAGAAAGAGCGGTACGTTTATCCATGGGATCGTTTAGTTGGTGGGAGAGAGTTACAGAGATAACAAACTGCAGGGGCAGACGCCAGAAGAGTCGTTGTGTATCAACGAAGAGAGCCACTCTTGAAATTCTGAGAGTATAGGTTCGAAGAAGAGTGGGGTAACATATATTTCCTTGAAACTTCCTGGCAGATTAAAACTGTGTGCCTGACCGAGACTCGATTTCGGAACCTTTGCCTTTCGCGGGCAAGTGCTCTACCCTCTGAGCTACCCAAGCACGACTCACGCCCCGTCCTCACAGCTTTACTTCTGCCGGTATCTCGTCTCCTACCTTCCAAACTTTACAGAAGTTCTCCTGCGAACCTTGCAAAACTAGCACTCCTGAAAGAAAGGATATTGCGGAGACATGGCTTAGCCACAGCCTGGGGGAAGTTTCGCAGGAGAGCTTCTGTAAAGTTTGGAAGGTAGGAGACGAGATACTGGCAGAAGTAAAGCTGTCAGGACGGGGCCTGAATCGTGCTTGGGTAGCTCAGATGGTACAGCACTTGCCTGCGAAAGGCAAAGGTCCCGAGTTCGAGTCTCGGTCCGGCACACAGTTTTAATCTGCCAGGAAGTTTCATATCAGCGCACACTCCGCTGCAGAGTGAAAATCTCATATACTTCCTTTCCTGCCGAGTTACATTAATGTGAACACCTGTCAAAAGCGTGAATAACCACTTTTTTCAGTCTGAAACGCTGCGAGATGTGAAGTAAGAGAGCCGATAAGGTTGTGGGAGCCACCGACAGGTATGTGGAGCCATGGCGAGTCCAGTGTCGTGGCCACCTGCTCTAGGTTTCTTGGATTGAGAATCCATGGGGCAAACAGTCCGATCGAGATGGTGTCATAGATCCGCGATCGAGTTTAAATTCGAGGCTAGGGGCCAGGGGAGTACAGAAAACTCATTCTGGTATATTGCGAGATGTGTGAGATATTTCATTGTCCTGCTGGTACATGCGACATGCCAAGGAAAAACAAGCTGCAAGCAGCAGTGGACGTGATTCCCAAGGATACATACATACACATGTAGATCAGTTGTGCCTTCCAGAATGACAAGATTACCCAGGAGAAGCCCTGTCCCCCTCCCCCCTTCCACCCTCCGCCTCACCATCCCATGGTCTGAACCCTACCGACGATTGTTGCAAGCAGCCTGTTTGCTTTGACATTCCACCACGCCGTAAGCACTGACGACCATCTCTCCAATGAAGCACAAAAAGTGACTCACCTGAAAAAGCCACCTGTCGCCATTCCGTGGAGCCCAATTACGGTTCAAATTCCGGCTTTCATTGCAGATAAACAGCAGTCAGCATGGGTATATGAACCAGTCGCCTGTTGTGGAGGTCCACACGCAGAAACTTTTCACTGAACGGCCGTTGAGGAGACGCTATTGGCAGCGTCTTGGTTAGTCTGGGCGGACAGTTGCTCAGCATTGCACGTCCGTCACCCGCAGCCGTCGTTCACCCCTGTCATGTATGGCTCGTTGTAAGCCGTTGTTGCCTCGACGCCGGATTTTAATAGCGTCATTTTGCCGTGCGCGTCAACAAGCGAACAATTTACAAACTTTGCCGATTCGTAAACGCTACCTGCCTTGGCCCGAAGACCAATGAGCTAGCCCTTTTGCACATCATGTAAATCGCTCCGTTTTCGCATTACGACAACGACTCTACATCTACATTTTCTTGATTACTCTGCTATTCGCAATAAAGTGCCTGGCAGAGGGTTCAATGAACCACCTTCAAGCTCTCTACCGTTCCACTCTCGAACGGCACGCGGGAAAAACGAGCACTTAAATTTTTCTGTGCGAGCCCTGATTTCTTTTATTTTATCGTGATGATCATTTCTCCCTGTGTAGGTGGGTGCCAGCAGAATGTTTTCGCAATCGGAGGAGAAAACTGGTGATTGAAATTTCATGAGAAGATCCCGTCGGAACGAAAAACGCCTTTGTTTTAATGATTGCCACTCCAATTCACGCATCATGTCTGTGACACTATCTCCCCTATTTCGCAATAATACAAAACGAGCTGCCCTTCTTTGTACTTTTTCGATGTCATCCGTCAGTCCCACCTGATGCGGATCCCACATCGCACAGCAATACTCCAGGAAAGGGCTGACAAGCGTGGTGGACAGATAAAATAAAAATGGTGTTATTCCAAGAAAATGGATGAGGAAAGGGATGGTCTTCTTGGTTGTTATGCATATTGTATATTCAGCTTGCACCTATTTTTCTGACAGTTTCAAAAATCTTGCACTTTTTTTTCGAAGACTTTTCCTAGGTGTTTTTTAGAGTTAAATGTCAAGGAAGACAGCTTAGCCCTGTGCTGGTTGGAGTCTTGTGCTGGATGGAGAGTAGTTCACGATTTTCTTAAGAATCGGTTAAATTGCATTCGTGCTTCGTATTCATCTTTACGTGTTGTCTGGTTTGCCCCACCTCCTTGTGGTACAAGGCTTGAGCAGAGAGAAGACGTAATGATCCAATGATAGGTGTGTTTGTTGTATACTCTTACACTTCATCACTGTGTCTCTTTACAAGCTGTCAGATGGTACCGTAATGATGACTCGGCACTTATTCTTTCGCCGATTTGCTGCCTAGTGAAAGCTTATGAGCCAACCACTTCATACCTCTCGTGCTCCGTGTTGCGGCAGGTTAGACAACTTTCCGCCTATTACAGAAACGTTACACGGCTCCAGCCATACTAATTACATCGTAATTTTCGGCGAAAAGTGTAGAACTTAATTAGGGTACCTGCAATTCACCCGGGTTTTACGTGAATGATACCCAAGTATGCAGACGGGAACCGCAGTTACACCACTGTTACGTCATGAATTACACAATCTTCTGTATGCAAGAACTCCAGACTTCTCTTTAGCCAATTGTTTGGACCATCTTCATGCACTAATGTCTTATATAAAAACACTGCTTCAGCACATCTCGCATGTATGAGCAGGTACCTTGTTCCATGTAACGCCTCAACGCAGAGTATGCACCTTCGGGGAACAAGCAAATCTCGCTGCTACAGTCTCTGATGCGTTGTATGAACGAACGTAAAATTTTAAAGAGACCTTTTAATATAAAATCATATACCATGAAACACCGAAATTTTTTGTTCTATAAGAGCTTCTGAGAACTTTGAGTGCCCAATATTTGATGGTACTTCTAAAGTTTTCAGCGAAACGTAACGGAAATTTATTCAGTGACTAAGTATGTAAGTTCAAAATGCTGTTAGAATTGAAGGACTGAGAATCATAAGGGGCTAAAGCACAGAGACAAAGTTTTGAGAAAGATACATGATTGTGAAAATCACATTTATGGGAACACCACTAGTCTCATGGGATTCACTTCTTTCCTAATCAAGTGTAAACGTTCTACATTTCCTCTAAAAAATTACGAACCCATTTTATGGTATGAAACATTAATATTAAAGATTGTTATCATTAATGTCACTCTACAAAATTTTCATTTATAGGCTAGTGACAAACTATCTTTTTGATAGCTGTCAAGTTTGTAGTAAATGTGAAACTAGAATCACAGCGAAAAGAAAATATATTACAGGCACCACACGCAAAATTCAACACTTCAAGGTTTTTATTAGCATTACTTTTATTAACCACTTTCTGTGGCTTGAGGTTGAGATAAAACTGTCTGTTCCCTTCAGGCATGAAATCTAGTAGTTCTGTTAAATGTTTGTGATTCTAGATTGATATTTGCCTTCTACCTACGTAGTTGGGCATTAGATTTTGCAAGGCATCTGCATTCGCCATACCCCGGCTCTGCCATCCGATCGCCACATGGTGTACCGTGATCCCAAGTTTTCTCACCTCCCGCCTAACTGTCATAGTACTTGCAGTGGATCCTGATGCCTGCTTATTACACATTACGACCCTCTTCGACTGTCGGCGATCTCTGTCAGTCAACAGGCGAGGTCGGCCTGTAGGCTTTTGTGCTATACGTGCCCTTTCATATTTCCACTTCACTATCACATCGGAAACAGTGGACCTAGGGATGTTTAGTAGTGTGGAAATATCACGTGCAGACTATGACACAAGTGACACCCAATCACCTGACCATGTTCGAAGATCGCGAGTTGCGCGGAGCACCGCATTCTGCTCTCTCAAGATGTCTAATGACTACTGAGGTCGCTGATATGGAGTACCTGGTAGTAGGTGACAGCACAAATATGAAAAACATGTTTCTTTTTTTTTGGGAGGGGGGTTCGGATACTTTTGATCACATAGTGTATGCTGCGGAAAAAAAGTTCTGTTAGAGATACTATCATAACTGAAAACAATTTTAAATATAAAGGTGCTTATTACAGGAGAGTTCGTTAACTTGAGAAAACTAGATGTTGACACAGTAAGTCCTCAGTGCTGATGGGAGGTATTAGAACTTAATTCCGACAGCGCATGGTGCGTAAAGAAATGACAATAACACCATAACGTAGCTGGATATTGCCGATAGTCCTTGATTTTCAGTGTTTAGTTTCAAGCTTTTTGAGTGTATGTGGTTGTAAAGTTTTAATATCTGAAGCTGACTATTTTATCCGTCCTCAGCAACTGCATCGTATACAAAGCGTCTTATTGTTGATACTTGCAAATAATGCGACAGATGTAACTTTCTGAAGAAACCGACAAAGAAATTAATTTTTTTGTATGCAACTTGTAGCTTATTATTTCGTTACATCTGAAGTTGAGTAGCTGCAGCAACAACGCACACACATAAAAAAAAGTTTTGCGTCACCTCTGTTCCGAGACTTCCGGAACCTGTACAGAAAATTGGAATACAGATCAACATAAACATCATTTCCACCCTTTTCATTTCTCATGAAAACCGCATATTGCCTCTTGTACCACCATCCAGCGAGAACTTCAGAGGTGGTCGTCCAGATCGTTGTAAACACCGGTACCTCTAATATCCAGTAGCTCGTCCTCTTGCATTGATGCATGCCTGTATTCGTCGTGGCATACTATCCAGAAGTTCATCAAGGCACTGTTGGTCCAGACTGCCCCATTCTTCAACGGCGATTCGGCGTAGACCCCGCAGAGTGGTTGGTGGGTCACGTCGTCCATAAACAACCCTTTTCAATCTATCCCAGGCATCTCGATAGGCTTCATGTCTGGAGAACATGCTGGCCACTCTAGTCGAGCGATGAAGTTATCCTGAAGGAAGTCATTCACAAAATGTGCAATATGGGGACACGAATTATCGTCCATGAAGACGAATGTCTCGCCAGTATGCTGCCGGTATGACTGCACTATCGGTCGGAAGATGACATTCAAGTATCGTACAACCGTTACGGAGCCTTCGGTCGGCCCCACATTATGCCACCCCAAAACAGCGTGGAACCTCCACCTTCCTACAGTCGCTGGACAGTGTCTCTAAGGTGTTCAGCCTGACCAGGTTGCCTCCAGACACGTCTGGTTGAACGCATTTGCGACACTTAGCGGTGAAGAGAACGTGATGCCAATCCTGAGCGATCCATTCGGCATGGTGTTGGGACCATCTGTACCGCGCTTCGCCATGGACGTCGGAAGTGAAGCTGCGCATCATGCAGCCTATTGCGCACAGTTTGAGTTGTAACACGACGTCCTGTGGCTGCACGAAAAGCATCACTCAACATGGTGGCGTTGCTATCAGGGTTCCTCTGAGCCATAATCCGTAGGTAGCGGTCATCCATTGCAGTAGTAGCCCTTGGGCGGCCTGAGCGAGGCATGTTATCGACATTTGATGTCTCCCTGTATCTCCTCAATCTTCGAAAACTCATCGCTTTGGTTCGCCGGCCAGTGTGGCCACGCGGTTAAAGGCGCTTCGGTCTGGAACCGCGCGACCGCTACGGTCGCAGGTTCGAATCCTGCCTCGGGCATGGGTGTGTGTGATGTCCTTAGGTTAGTTAGGTTTAAGTAGTTCTAAGTTCTAGGGGACTGATGACCTCAGAAATTAAGTCCCATAGTGCTCAGAGCCATTTGAACCATTTGAATCATCGCTTTGGTTCACTCCTAGACGCCTGGACACTTTCCTTGTGGAGAGCCATTCCTGGCACATCTAGGCATCGTTGAACTACTGACATCAGGAGCCTTGTACCTCCTTCCTGGTTGAATGACTGGAAATGATCGGCTGTCGGACCCCCTCCGTCTAATAGGAGCTGCTCATGCATGGTTGTTCACATCTTTGGGCGGTTTTAGTGACATCTTTGGAAAGTCCAAGGGATTATGTCTGTGATACAATATCCACAGTCAACGTCTATCTTCAGGAGTCCTGGCAACCGGGGTGATGCAAAACATTTTTTGATATGTGTATGATTATTTTCTTCACAAGGTTCTCTTTCATCTGCTATAATGAATAGTACTTCAAACCAAGCAGCGTCACTGCAAGGTTAGGTTTTTAGTGTAATATGGGTTAGTTCCAATGTTCGATACCATGGGTTCACGACATTATCGTATATTAGGACACAGTATCTCAGAGTAACTTTATCTTTCCACCCTAGTAGCTGCATTAAGACTGATATTTCTATTACGTTGTTGGGCAATTTTCTGAACTTCGTAATGGCGTCCGTTGGTGATCCTGTGGTGTTAATAATTGATGGTCCTCATGTCACATTTGTGTGATAGATAAAGCAATCGAAAACCGTGTGTACATCATTTTTAACACCCTGTTCCACGCATAAAATACAGCCACAGCTGTGGAATTCTTGGGACTGTTTAAAACGCATATTGCCTAACAAATAGAAACGTAGAAACCTGCTGAGCAAAAGCAGTAACCTCTTTCTTTTTTAAGCGGGCTCCTTGAGAGGAGTAACAATAGAAAAAACTACAAACAGTACGTGGAAAATATAAACGGCATGTAGAAAACGGGACTCTTCTCAAATGACAGATATATAATGAGAGACAAGAACTTTGCAGTTCACGATGTGAATAACGGGGTAAACGTGTGTCCAAATAGTATCCGTTCGGCTCCGAAAAGCGGCAAGCCACATCAAGAGCCACCTGATGTAGTAAAATCACCACGTTCTGAATCCGTTAAGTATCAAACATCATCTCCATACAGGGAACGTTCGAAACAATTCAACGAAAAGAAAGCTGTAGCGTAATCAAAGGAGACATAACCGAATTTTTGTGCCTGAAAAATAAAAAAAAAAAAAACGGAGGAAACAGAATCTTCCATTCATTCGGGGAATGACACAAATTTAAATGAGGACAATGCTTCAATCTAAAGAAATTACTAAATGCATGTTCTGCAAGTAGCGTTTCTCTGAAGAAATTGGCAACGTGCATCCATGGGCTCCCGGAGAATATGCACTGACTACACTCGTTTTGCATAACAAAGAAAGAAAATTTTAGAGAGGCAATAAGGAAGAGAACATAACTATTTTAGGGTATACTTGTTCTTATACTGTTCAATAATAGCTGTTGTCTCCGGGGTCTTATATTGGGGCACCATTCCTATTCCTGTCCAGATTGATTTGTTTCATATTTTTGTAAAATGTTCTCGTATTAAGTGTTAATAAGTGCTAATTAAATAAATAAAATCTAACGTGCAATAATTTCATATAGATTACCAATTAATGTACACACAGTTGTATCAAATGTTATAAAAAAAAGTAGAGTAGTGTGAAAGGAGGAAAGTTTCACATTAGGGATGAGGCTAGTATGAGCTCCATCCATCATTTTCGTAAATTATCTTCCACACCCGAGGAAGTATTCAAGCGGTCAGCCTCTAGAAATACGTCCGCGAGAGTCCACCATGTATCCAAAAGTAGATCCGGAGGCAGGTGTCGTTTCATGTGAGGCTTCATTTTGGTCCACAGATTTTCAGTGGGATTTAAGTCCGACGCTGGAACCGGCCAGTCGATCAGATCGACGTCAGCCTGTTGTGAAAGACATTGCGGAACGATTCGACTCATCTGAGCTGGCGAGTGGTCCTGCTGGAAATGGATCGCTCCAGTGGGATATCGCATCCTCACACACAGCACCGCAGTATGTTTCATGATGTGCACATACTGATTTTCGACTAATGAGCATAAATCGGATGAAGTATCCCTCCCCCATCTGATGGCATCAACTCTCAGCTTGAGACTCTGGCCTGTACACCATCGGCAGACCCTCATTCACTGAGTGAACCCTATTGACTCATCTGAAAAGATGACGGGTTTCCAGTCAAGTTTAGATTTAATTCAGCAAAGGCAAGCTTATAAAGTTTAGGATTATAAGAAAGGACCCCTTTATAAGAAGCTCTATGGGCTCTAAGCTGAGAATCCTGTAAATGGGTGCGAATGTTTATGAGGATTCAGGAACATTGGTCTCGTTCTTGAGTTGGACAGCATTTAAAAACGGACTTTCCATACCAGCGTCAACTAAAATTGAAGATTTGTTTTAAAAGACGTACGGAAATATGTTACAGTGCATCTCTGACAGTAACAGAATTCTAGTTGAGAACAAAAAGAAACGAAATTAATTACTGTTCCTATAAATCATAAAGAAATCAGTTCTGAAGTATATTCTCTAACAATTCCTAATAATTGTTGTGGAATGCTCCTGTACGTAACAGGCAACTTACCTCGTCTTGCCGCTGCAACTGCGTGATCAGCAACATGCTAAAAATATTTCAGAAGCAGTACTGCGATCCATACAGAGTGCATGGTCATAATAGTTGTAATAACTACTGCCATATTATTTTCTTATGTACGGCGATTGAATGATCAGAGGGGTTAGACGGTGTAAAACATGAAAGTATCCAATAAAGACTTTAATTTACTATATTTCAAAATATATTATTTAGACGCTGAAAAACTTTACACAGACGTTAATTATTCCATAATGTCTGTACTCAAACACGTCTCTGGCCACAACGAAGATACAAATATTAATCTCAATATATTCACACACAAATCTTATAAAATCTCTCCAGTGCGCAGGCAAGCAACAACTAAGTGCAACAATAAGGGAAATTACCAAAAAATTCTTAATTAATATCAAAGTTTCCTATGGCGCTACTGACATGACCACGGCAGGCTTCTCTCCACTGCAGGCTGCGTCCGACCACTTCAGACTCGCTCGTTATGCTTGCGATAGTAATATCTCAGATCAGAGTTTGTGTAAGACGGCCAACAGAATCATTGCTCAACTTTGAAACGAAGTATTAACGTCCAACTTTCAACATGTTGTCTTGCTTTGCCGTGGATACCTTTCCTAATCCGTAATCTCAAAGCCGGCCAATCATCCCTGTCTCGAAGCACTGGTTTATCCACTGCTGGGCAGAGCGAGGCTGAACTTGCACCTGGATGCCGCTTCACGCGCACTCAAACCAGCATAACTGACGAGTACCAGGACGCTATCTCTCGTGACCCCCGTATACTAAGATATCCTGGCAGTACATGACTGTCATGTACTTGTTTGTGGTGCGTGTGTAATGAAGTTCGGCTTTCTTCTGCTACATTCATGCTGCTTTTACAATATATAAAAAAATTCAACGTGAAAAAATGGTGTCCAGGGGAAGCGAACCCCAACATTTCCGGAAAAATCCAGCTTCTCAAACGCTGCCACGTGGCTACAAAGCAGCAATTCATCTCTGCGCCGGCCAGTGTGGCCACGCGGTTAAAGGCGCTTTAGTCTGGAACCGCGCGACCGCTACGGTCGCAGGTTCGAATCCTGCCTCGGGCATGGATGTGTGTGATGTCCTTAGGTTAGTTAGGTTTAAGTAGTTCTAAGTTCTAGGGGACTGATGACCTCAGATGTTAAGTCTCATAGTGCTCAGAGCCAACCATTTCATCTCTGCTCTTACAGTGAGATGACAAGTCAGGGTATATCTCCTAATATCGTGTTGGACTTCCTTTTGCTCGGTTTAGTGCAGCAACTAGACGTGGTATGGAGTGAACAAGTCGTTGGAAGTCACCTGCAGAAATATTGAGCCATTGCCATTCGTAACTGCGAAAGTGTTGCTGGTGTAGGATTTTGTGCACTAACTGACCTCTCGGTTATGTCCCATAAATATTCGCCTGAATTCGTGTCGGGCGATCCCCGTTGCCAGATCTTTCGCTCGAATTGTTCAGAATGTTCTTAAAACACAACTGTGGCACGTTGAATGACACATTGTCATCCAGAAAAATTCTGTAGTTGTTTGGGAACATGAAATTCAAGAATGACTTAAAATGGTCTCTGAGTAGCCGAACATAAACTTTTGCTGTCAATGACAGGTTCAGTTGGACACCAACATGGAGCTACCACCAGCTTGCACAGTGATTCGTTGACGGGTCGATGTCTTCGTGCGGTATGCGCCACACGCGAATCCCACCGCCAGCCGGCCGGTGTGGCCGTGCGGTTCTAAGCGCGTCAGTTTGGAACCGCGTGACCGCTACGGTCGCAGGTTCGAATCCTGCCTCGGGCATGGATGTGTGTGATGTCCTTAGGTTAGTTAGGTTTAAGTAGTTCTAAGTTCTAGGAGACTGATGACCTCAGTAGTTAAGTCCCATAGTGCTCAGAGCCATTTGAACCATTTGAATCTTTCCACCTGAAATCGAGACTCATCCGACGAGCCACGGTTTTCCAGTCGTTTAGTGTCCAACAGATATGTTCACGAGCACAGGAGAGGAGCTGTGGGCGATATTCTGCTAGCAAAGAAACTCGTGCAGATCGTCTTCTGCCATAGCCCATTAACGCCATATTTCACCGCACTGTTCAAACGGACACGCCCGTCTCACGTTCCACATTGATTTCTGCGGTTATTTCACGCTGTGTTGCTTGTCTGCTACCACTGACAACTCTATCAATTACGCCGCTGCTCTAGGTCAAGATAAGGTCGTCGGCTACTGCGATGTCCGTGGTGAGAGGTAGTGCCTGAAATTTGATATTCTCGGCACAGTCTTGACAATGGCCCTTGGAACAGTGAATTCCCAGATGATTTCCGAAATGGAATCTCCCATGTGTTCTAGGCGCTTCAGTCCGGAACCACGCGGCTGCTACGGTCGCAGGTTCGAATCCTGCCTCGGGCATGGATGTGTGTCATGTCCTTAGGTTAGTTAGGCTTACGTAGTTCTAAGTCTAGAAGACTGATGACCTCCCATAGTGCTTAGAGCCATTTTTTATTCCGCGTTCAAAGTCTGTTAATTCCCGTCGTGCGCGTATAATCACACCGGAAACACGAGTACAGCTCCCCCAATGCACTGTCCTTTTATACCTTGTGAACGCGATACTACCGCCATCCGTATATGTGCATATCGCTATGCCATAACTTTTCGCCTCAATGTAATTGAATATTCGAGACGTTTCAAACAGGTAAAGGTAAGTGTAAATATTATACGATACGCGATAATTATACAAAGCTACAGAAAACCAAGACGGTCTTTAAGTAAAATCTTTACAGTAAGAATGGAGCAAATACGTTGCTAAAAGAGTATTACAAGTGGTTCCACCATATCCAGCGCGTGTTGCGTTCACATTGAGACTCACATGGTTGCTTAACTCATCGCAGACGTTAATCGACATACGTAGAGCTGAACTGTTTTGATAAATGTTTTACAGCGAACACCGGATTCTCGTTTAATCTTTACTTAGATATTATTAAAATTTTTCTGATTACCTCCTCACTGATACTTCTTAAAACAGCTATGACATTCTCAAGTCATGAGCAAAGTCCGTTGTCTGCCTGAGTTGTCAGCGCGCCCGACAGCCTTGCGGGGGTTCCGGCCTCCATTCCCGGTACTGCCATGGATTTCTTCTTGCTGGGAGGACTGGAACGAAGTGCAGTCAGTCTCGTAAGACCAGTTGAGATACCGGAATGAGAAAGAGCGTCTTCAAGGTCTATAAAAATGACTGTGGCTGCCAAAGTGATGTGCTGACCCCTTGCCCCTCCATATCGCATGCAAAACACGCCATACAGCAGAGAACGACGCGACGGGCGGTCTACATAACGCGGTGCTGCGAATCTGATCACAGACTTACATAATACATGAGGACTCACACAGCCACTTAAGACATACATGGTTCTTTAATTAGTGCCAAATATTCTTCAGTCCGCTTAACGAATTTACACTACTGGCCATTAAAATTGCTACACCACGAAGATGACGTGCTACAGACGCGAAATTTAACCCACAGGAAGAAGATGCTGTGATATGCAAATGATTAGCTTTGCAGAGCATTCACACAAGGTTGGCGCCGGTAGCGACACCTACAACGTGCTGACATGAGGAAAGTTTCCAACCGATTTCTCATACACAAACAGCAGTTGACCGTTGTTTCCTGGTGAAACCTTGTTGTGATGCCTCGTGTAAGGAGAAGAAATGCGTACCATCACGTTTCTGGCTTTGATAAACGTCGGATTGTAGCCTATCGCGATTGCGGTTTATCGTACCGCGATATCGCTGCTCGCGTTGGTCGAGATACAATGACGGTTAGCAGGATATGGAATCGGTGGGTTCAGGAGGATAATACGGAACGCCGTGCTGCATCCCAACGCCTTCGTATCACTAGCAGTCGAGGTGACAGGCATCTTATCCGCATGGCTGTAACGGATCGTGCAGACACGTCTCGATCCCTGAGTCAACAGATGGGGACGTTTGCAAGATAACAACCATCTGCACGAACAGTTCGACGACGTTTGCAGCAGCATTGACTATCAGCTCGGAGACCATGGCTGCGGTTACCCTTGACGCTGCGTCACAGACAGGAGCGCCTTCGATGGTGTACTCAACGACGAACCTGGGTGCACGTATGGCAAATGTCATTTTTTCGGATGAATCCAGGTTCTGTTTACAGCATCATGATGGTCGCGTCCGTGTTTGGCGACATCGCGGTGAACGCACATTGGAAGCGTGTATTCGTCGCCACCGTTCTGGCGTATCACCCGGCGTGATGGTCTGGGGTGCCATTGGTTACACGTCTCGGTCACCTCTTGTTCTCATTGACGGCACTTTGAACAGTGGACGTTACATTTCAGATGTGTTCCTACCCGTGGCTCTACCCTTCATTCGATCCCTGCGAAACCCTACATTTCAGCAGGATAATGCACGACCACATGTTGCAGGTCGGTGCCTGGGCCGCCAGAGGTGAAATAGGGGGCATGTCCTTCGGTTTTTCAGCAGGTGCCTGTGTGTGTGGTGTGGGTGTTTCTGTCTGTGTGTGTTCACTGCCCATCAGCTCTGCGATCAGCTCCTGCTGTTCCGCGATCTGTTTGTCCTTCAAGGCAACCTGCTCTTGGAAGGTGGACAGTGGGACGGAAATGATGGCGGGAGTAGCCGGCATTTCCGCCTCTTGTGCTGCAGCTTTGCTGCGGGTAAGTGGTGGGGAAGCACAGGAAAGATCGGACATCTTTGCTGTTTCGGGAGTTTTTATTTGGATAGGGAAGGATGCACGACAATATTTGCTTTTTCGGCGAAAGTGCTGTGTATCGTGTCCCTACAGAAGAGGGGTGTCTCTACGACCTATCTGCGCGGCGTGCAATGCGCGGCGCAAGAGAGCGCGAGTTGAAGAGAGCGGCCTACAGTGCGCGGGGTTATCCGACATGAACGGGCTCCTGACACTGAGATTACCCTACCAAAGAACGGGAAGGTCCCGCTGGGGAGGATTGCAACCGAAGTTGCAGGAAGTTGAGCCGAAACTCTTGCCACATAGCGCCCGGAAGCGTTAAGCGGCTTGCGCTGGTTCGTGCCGCTCAGTAGAGCGTCACCGGCAGCTACGCCACTTGCAGCTTATTTGTGACCACTCCGAGGAGCTATCAGACGGGCAGCTACGCCAGGTGCAGAGAGCAGCGTTCCGCTCGGGTCGGCTGCTCGACTGCGAGTAGTATTGCAGTTTTGAACACACTGTATATAAGGTACATCGAAAGAAAATGGATCGAATGTAAAATGATAGCCGCTGAAGGAAGCGTAACGCCACGTAACGCCATTGCTTAGGAAGAAGGAGTGGTCCCTACAAAGCCACTAGAGCGACATGTGCGCGCACCCATGTGACGACAGAACGATTATGTGGACGTGTCGAACGTCCACTCCAGTAGTCCACAAAAAAAAGAGAAATGGAGGAGGCTTCAGAAGAAGGGAAGAGTGGTGTACAGTCGCTCTCTTACAAAGGAAGGATTGCTAGGAAGGAAAATTCGTCAAAGAATGGCTCGATCCGAACTCTGGGGGCAATGGCTGCTATCGTAACTTACCGATATTCAGTAACGTGGGCACCCACCCGGAGCACACTAGTGTTGGTAGTGTGCTGTGGCATTCTTGATCGTACGTCATAGTCCGACGACATCCATCCTTCCTTGAACCGCTTGTGCCATACCTTGATCCTGGGAACGGATATGCAGTACTCTTCGTACACTTGTGCCATTCTTCGATGAATTTCCGTTCTCCGTGCAGTTCTTCTTTTGAACCCTCCATTTCACCGCTTTCATCACGACTGAGTGCAATGGACGCTCGACGCATCCACGTGCTCGTTCTGTCGTCACGTGGGTGAGAGTCCGTATCCCTCTGTCTCGATTTGGGGCGTCAGCGCTATGGGGACCACACCTTCTTCCGAGACAGTGGAATCACTTAGTGCCTTGTTCTCTCACAAATTTACGGTTTAATACTATAGGTAATTTCTCAGTACATAAGATAAAGACAGCCAATGGCAGGCACCTTGGACTTTTTGTGCACGCATGCGCTTGATCAGTCGTCTTGCTCGGTACATATCCGCGTGCCACAGTCCAACGTGGTGTCCGCGGCTAACCGACCGCTTTCTACGAAGTGGGCCGGGGCTATTCCTCAGCTAAGTAACGTAGCTTGACATGGTACCACGGTACTTTAGCCTTTTATGTTTGACCGTGCCTTATTCTGTCATGTATTAGTTTATTTTATGCGTCAGAAGAAGGATAGATTACTCTAGCTGAAACCTAGGAAAGACCAGTAACATTTCGCAACTGAGACGAATTTTTTACATGTCACTGTACATATAAATGAGAGAACCATCGGGCGTAAATTTTTTCGTTTCTAGATCGTGGGAAATTTACGTTTCGGTCTTGGTAGATGAGTTCTCAAGGAATTACTTTGCATTAAGTCACCAACAAAAACCAGTCACACGATTTTCTGTAAACGAAAACAGCTAAACAGTTCAGTGTTCTGCAGTGCAGAAAACTTAACCTGAAAATCCATAATCAGTTTGACGGTCGGATATACTGAAGATATTGTTTTCAACTCAAATTATTGTTGTGATAGATAATCTAAGCGTTCCTCTAAACCCAGTCATCAGTGCCCCGGTATCTTAACGCTGATGATATTAAATATAAGGATGATTTAGCTGCCCCTACCGATCTCGTTCTATGCAACTCGCAATGTTATACCTGGCATTCGTAAACCACTCGCGACATTTTCACTTTCTATCGCTCTTACTGCGCGCAAACTATTAGTCCTACAGAAAAAGCAAGATCTTATTGTAGGGTATTTAATATACTTAAATTTTGTACTGGGATACGTTTTCGCTGGAGGCCACTGTTTCACGCTACTCAAGAAAAACGTATAAAAGTTACCTTCAAACGCACCTCCACCCCACAGCTCACCAGTCAGGATTTCTAGTTCGTTGTCTTTGGCAGTCCCTCTTATCACTGTATAAAAAGTATCGACTGCAAGTGCTATTCCCGATATTCGATCACTTTTGTGTCGATTGATTGGGCTGTTACTCAACCAGCATAGCCGGCCACCTCCTTAAAATTACTAATTTAAACGTATCCTTGAGGGTAATAAACTAAAAACTACTTTTGTAAACGTTACGCTAAAACTAATTACGCTGACAATCCGATCTAAACTGAGCCCTTACAAGAGCAGTAGTTTCGTAGTCAGAAGGCCTGATGAGTAAAACGAAGTAATTGTTTATTTTATGCTGTAAAAATTCATGAAACTTTTAACTAAGATTTACACAAACGTTAGTTCTACATTTTTGCAAGTTCTCGACTAAGCCGGTGGCGAAATAAGGCCAGTCAGTGAAGATAGAAAAAGGTCGAATGTGGGAAACAATTCCTGCAGCCACAAATATTTGTATAGTCGTAGGAGGGGGTGCTATGAACAGAATACTAGAAATACTGACCGCTGGGGGAGGGGGCGGGGGGCTGAGCGTGGGAATGGAGGTGTGTTACAAGGTCACTTTTGTACCTTTTCTTGTATAACTAAAAAACTATGGTCTCTAGCGGAAACGTATCCCAGTAAAAAAATTAAGTACATTAAAAAAAAGATCCCGCTCATTTTTTATGTGCGACTAACAGAGCGCTTAGAGAGCGAGAGAGTATGAAAATCTAGAGCGTGGTGTATGAAGGTCAGGTATAACATTGTGGGTTGCATAAAACGACAGCGGTGGAGGCAGGTGAAATACCTTGTATAATTTCTTGTTTAGTTATTCCGGTCATTTTTGCTTGCCGAGAAGTACTGTAGCATTGTTATACCGAAGCCAGTGAGTAGTGTGTTAAATTTTTGTAGGTAATTTCGTAAAGTAAAAGCTAATCTGAAGCTCTTACTTTGGATACGGCTGTTAATCACAAATATTATTCTGTCGTAAATGCCTGGGCCGGCCGGGTGGCCGAGCGGTTCTAGGCGCTTCAGGCTAGAACCACGCGACCGCTACGGTCGCAGGTTCGAATCCTGCCTCGGGCATGGATGTGTGTGAAGTCCTTAGATTAGTTAGGTTTAAGTAGTTCTAAGTTCTAGTGGACTGATGACCTCAGATGTTAAGTCCCATAGTGCTCAGAGCCATTTGAACCATTTGAGCCTGGAGTTTTAATGATATTTGCTTTACTGCAGGACCGGCCAAACGCTGCACAGTGTGCAGACGTGCGGAAGTGCTGCACATGTGCGCACGAGTGCGACCGCGAGCGACAGCGACATTTGTTATTAGACATGTGTCCTAAATGAACGGCGGCGGCTCCACTTCGCTGTTTATGTGGTACAAGCAAGAGCGCAACATACCCAGTCTCGTTTACCCCTGGTGACCGAAACCTTAACAGAGAAGTACTGAGAAATGGCAGGTGCTGTGAAAAAGCAAAGGACGGGAGAACTATGTTCTCAGTCGTTTCGATCAAGCATCAGCGATGAAAATCTCCCGCAACTGCTTGCGTTTGTCAGTGAGCCGTGATTATGTGCCCGATATTAACTATATCATTTCTCATGACCAGTGATAAACGTGTTTGGATTTAGTCCTTTCATAATTAAAAATTATTGTTTCCTAACTGTGCATTATTGCCTCATTCTGCTCCATGTCACATTATTATCAGGAAAATTGGTCATTAAACCGATTGTTGTATACGTACATTTAGGGTTTTTTTAAATGTGTGAAGGGCTACGCTCAGCTGAAGTCGATAAAACATAACATTCATCAAATTGTCGGTTATTACGCAGATTTCAGACGGAACTGATGAAAGATACAGCAATAATGGTACAGGTGATCATCGAGAGGTCAGCGAGACAGAAATTATGTGGGTGTAACTGAGGGCACCGAGAATTAGTTATAGGAAACCTTGCATTGGTAATGTTATTTGAAATCATGACTAAGGTTCGTTGGAGGTCGCTAAGTGCTCTCTTTCTTAAACTCTAGATCAAAAACATTACGCGTATTTACGTGAGGTTAGTGTTGTTTAACGTCCCGTCGACAACGAGGTCATTAGAGACGGAGCGCAAGCTCGGGTTATGGAAGGATGGGGAAGGAAATCGGCCGTGCCCTTTCAAAGGAACCATCCCGGCATTTGCCTGAAACGATTTAGGGAAATCACAGAAAACCTAAATCAGGATGGCTGGTGACGGGATTGAACCGTCGTCCTCCCGAATGCGAGTCCAGTGTGCTAACCACTGCGCCACCTCGCTCGGTCGTATTTACGTGCCGTCAGTCAAGCTGCCTTAATAAAAACCCATGGTTGTTAACTGTACTACTTGCCTTACTGGGTTAAACTGTTAACATAAAAGTAGACGTCACAATGAGTAGACTGTGACAGTATTTTAAATGTTTAATACGCGAAATACCTTCCCATGGTTGGCTTTCAAGCTGTGGAAAGAGCACTAGAATGCACTGGTACAGAGTATCCCAGCAAGTGGATAAAGCGACATCTGTGCGTAGAAACATGCACTACATGAACGCTGACGGCTGCGGCGTGCACGCTGTGACCCGGAAGTTGCACATGTGCAGGAGCACCGCACGCGTGCAGAATTTCTGGCCGGCCCTGCAAAGATGTTAAGTCCCATAGTGCTCAGAGCCATTTGAACCATTTGAGCCTGGAGTTTTACAGATATTTGCTTTACTGTCATACTCTAGTATACGTTTACCAATCTCACTCATGAGCACTGGAATTTGAGACACCTACCTGGTACAATTCGGTTAAACTCACTTCATGATTGAATTGTCTGTGGGTTGACTGGTAAGGGACAACCGCCAGCAAATCCTATTTCTTTCTCGAGCGTCACATGCTCACTGAGCTGCTTGCTTTGTACGTACGAGCAGAGCCTTGTCATGCATGACTGGCTGTGCATCAGCAACGCTGCACCTGCCATTACAAGCGGTCTAACACGAAGTTCATTCATTCGAAGGCGAAATACCGCCATTCTCCCTGTTGATGTAGACAAGCTAAACGAGAAATCGGAAGCATTGGGGGAGCAGAGATGCAAAACAACCGTAATCTACTGTCGACTACCATAAGAAAGCATAGAATACGTTAGTCCTCCTAGTATTTTTGGTCAGTTGAGGTCGTGCCCGTGTAAAGAAAACAAAACATGTCTATCATATAGCGCTGGGAAACGTTATTACCTTAACAAAAACGTTAAACAAAAAACCGCAGAATAAAAATACACTGAAGCGCCAAAGAAACTGGTATAGGCACACGTATTCAAATACAGGGATATGTAAACAGGCAGAATACGGCAACAAGTGTCACGCATTTCTTACATCGGTTACTGCTCCTACAATGGTAGCTTATCAAGATTTAAGTGAGTTTGAACATTGTGTTATGGTCGGCGCACGAACGATGGGACACAGCATCTCCGATGCAGCGTCGAATTGGGGATTTTCCCGTAAGACCATTTCGCGACTGTATCCTGATTATCATGAATCCGGTAAAATATCAAATCTCCGACATCGCAGCGGCCGGAAAAAGATCTTGCAAGTACGGGACCAACGACGACGGAAGAGAATCGTTCAGCATGACAGAATTGCTGCAGATTTCGATGCTAGACCATTCAACGAAACATCATCGACACAGGCTTTCAGAGTCGAAGGCCCACTCGCGTACCCTTGATGACTGCACGAAACAAAGCTTTACGCCTCGCCTGGACCCGTCAACACCGATAATGGACTGTTGATGACTGAAAACATGTTGCCTGGTCGGACGAGTCTCGTTTCGAATGGTATCGAGCTGATGGACGTGTTTGGGTATGGAGACAACCTCATGAATCCATGACCCTGCATGTCAGCAGGGGACTGATTAAGCTGGTGGAAGCTCAGTAATTGTGTGGGGTGTGTGCAGCTGGAGTGATATGGGACTCCTGATACGTCTAGATACGACTTTGACAGATGACACGTACGTAAACATCCCGTTTGATCACCTGCATCCATTCATCCAGTGTGCATTCCGACAGATTTCGGCAATACCAGCGAGACATTACGACACCCCACACGTCCTGAATTGCTACAGATTGGCTCCAGGAACACTCTAGCTGGCTACCAAACTCCCCAGTCATGAACAATATTGAATATATCTGGGATGCCTTGCAGCGTGCTGTTTAGAAGAGATCTCCACCCCTCTTTCTCTTACGGATTTATGGACAGCCCTGCAGGATTCATGGGGTCAGTTACCTCCAGCACTGCTTCAGACATTAATCCAGTCCATACCACGACGTTCTGCTGCACTTGTGCGTGCTCGCGCGGGCCCTACATGATTTTAGGCAAATGTACCACTTTCTTTGGCTCATGTAGATTCGTCTGGAACTGAATGTATTGTATAGTTCTCTAAGAACTGTCTGCAGAGTAAATTTTTCAACTTCTCCAATTGGATGTTGCAGGAGAGCATCACTCATGCAAGTTATCGAAGAATCATTGCACAGTTGATGGTAGATATGTTTGCTCAAATAACAGCGTTTGTCTGCTGTCATTTTCAGCACTTCTCTTTCTATGCAGCTGCTATGTTTTGTTTGGCGGTTTTACAAAGTTGTTGCATAGCAAACCGCTTTACTGCACCAACTTTCACTTCACGTAGTTTACGGAATAATGTTTCCCCGTCAGTGATGAGGAATTTCTCACCAGAATCACTAATACTCGGAACTTCATGCTGTTGGAACACTTTACTTTCGAAATGTTGAACCTGAATTGTATCAACTTATCTTCGATATTTATTACGTCTGAAACCGTCTTTGTTGGCTTCGAGAGCGTTTTGTGGACCCGCGAAACAGTGTCTTAGGTCAGCGAACGGACTAGTGTGTTCAGCTCTTTGTCTATTACAGTCCTAATAAATAAAGATTTGTAGTGATTGTTGAATTTATTTGTGAAAATATCATCTGAAACATTGTGATGTGAGTAGCATTTTCATTTTTATTCCTATGATCGTAGAGATATGATAAATGTGGTTCAAAATGGTTCAAATGGCTGTGAGCGCTATGGGACTCAACTGCTGAGGTCATTAGTCCCCTAGAACTTAGAACAAGTTAAACCTAACTAACCTAAGGACATCACAAACATCCATGCCCGAAGCAGGATTCGAACCTGCGACCGTAGCGGTCTTGCGGTTCCAGGCTGCAGCGCCTTTAACCGCACGGCCACTTCGGCCGGCTATGATAAATGTGACCTATTACTAAGAAAGGTATAAGTATGACATATTATGCACAGTAAAAATACATTTTTCTACGCCACTATACACGGATTGCTAAATAAATTGTTGTAAAATCACCCTAAAGTTCGGGAAAAAATATTATTTGTCACTGAAACTCAGGCCTTATTAATGAAAGTGGCTAAACTACTTTTGTTAGTCGGGATAATTGAAAATAAACAATGGTTATTACGTTGGAGGTACCTACAGTGACCGCTCATCAATCCTGAATTCGTTATCATTTGTTTTTTTTTCCTCTCGAAGTGAAACTTTGTTTAACTGTACAGGATGGCATTCGCGTTAAACGAGTTCATTGTAAAATGTTGAACCCATCACCTCCATTCCTATTCATTTCACCCATGACTGATACCGACTAACGTATTACTGTTGGTCATAGGCGTGTAACAAAGTCAAAACCTGCTCACTTTGCGTGGTGTAGCCAATATGACGGGTTCTGTGAAATTAAACCTCTGCAAGTGTGTTGAAGAGTGGTACCGTACAATGCAGCAACTAAAATGAGTCTTAGGTGTCAATTTGTATTGTATACAAATCTTTAAGTTTACAAGATGACATTAGTGTTTTACAAAATCCAAGACTGTATCACGAAAGAGTCTGGTATAGTCAGGTCGACTTTTTATAACATTTAGACAAATCACATAAAATTTAATGTTGTGCAAAAATAAGACGAACTATTCACGTCCATCATCGTTACCTGAACTTACCAAACATTGCAGAAAGAATAGTACAAGATTCCCTGGAAAACTTTTTTTTATAGGGTGGAGCTCCTCCACGCACACCGGCATGATGTCCATCAAAAAAGGTCTACTGACATCTCTGCATGTTGGTCAGTTTTCACCAAGTGAGATCAGGCGTGATGTGGGTACTACGATGTTTTCGTATGTTCAAATGGTTCAAATGGCTCTGAGCACTATGGGACTTAACATCGGAGGTCATCAGTCCCCTAGAACTTAGAACTACTCAAACCTAACTAACCTAAGGACATCACACACATCCATGCCCAAGGCAGGATTCGAACCTGCGACCGTAGCGGTCGCGCGGTTCCAGACTGAAGCGCCTAGAACCGCTCGGCCACACCGGCCGGCGTTTTCGTATGTCTAGTTATGATTAACTATTAATAGGCGCTCATCTAGATATGGATTGGATCGAAAGTTAAACGAATGGTAGCCGTTTGAGGGCAGAGGAAGGGCAGAGGCAAGAGCCAAGGGGAAAAATACCTCTGCGATAGTTGGGTCGGGTTGTAAAGGCAGTAGCGGTTTTCTTGCTGCCTGCGACAGGTCATGCAAGGGTAGGCTTTGTTAGTGTTGGGTATCATGCAGGCGAACACCTTTGACGTTGTGCAGCGGTGTTACTCGGCGGCTGCAGCTGGGTACTTGTGTTGGCTTCTCGGTCAGCTTAAGCATGCCTGTAACAGTTGGGTTCGTCATCGGTTAGTGTGCGGTAGGTCATATATCGGTGCCACAGTGTAGTGTTGGCGGTTTGTTTGTGATTTAATGTGCGAGCTTGTTGCCTTCCCTGCTGTAGCCTGTTGGTCAGCTTCAAGAGCAGTTGGCATATCCAGTCAATGTTGCTGATTTGCAGTGACTTGCCGATGTTGTCGCTTGTGAGTGTATGTTAGCTCGCCGTAGGTTGTTATACACTAGTCTAGCTATCCGGGACCTGCATTTATCCGCTCCGAGACGACTGGAAACTGTTCTGAATGTAAACGGTTTTCCTACACCCTCTTAGACATGGTAGTGTGTTTTTTCCGCGTTTCTGTCCACATCCTGTTTGTAGAGAAAACATTGTCACATCCGGCATCATTGGCTCTTTGGCTGCCGTGGGCTTTGTCGTTGTAGATCCAGGTGACAGGAACAAATAACCGGTAAAGTACGAAACATTCTATAGTAAACGTAGCATATAAATTTCCAGTAGATTACTGAATTTTTGAATACGTGCAGTAATGTGTATGTGCAGCAGAGTATCAATGTAGCTTAGTTAGCGTAACCGTTTAATACGTGTTGTAACTTTAAATTGTGTAATCTTCTTAGCCGGCCGGTGTGGCCGTGCGGTTCTAGGCGCTTCAGTCTGGATCCGCGTGACCGCTACGGTCGCAGGTTCGAATCCTGCCTCGGGCATGGGTGTGTGTGATGTCCTTAGGTTAGTTAGGTTTAAGTAGTTCTAAGTTCTAGGGGACTGATGACCTCAGAAGTTAAGTCCAATAGTGCTCAGAGCCATTTGACCATTTTTTTTAATATTCTTGTTCAATATAGTTTATTAGTTACTTTTAAATTAAATACACTGTCTGTGTTTCACATAATATTACTAGTTTTTGTTTAGACACTACATACATTGTATTTTATATTCTTAATTATAGCTCCAGTTGCGCCTTTTAGAAAATATCCAAATAGTTCGGTCTTTCAAAAACTCGGACCGCGACTCGCCTCAATTAGTCTTAGTCAATGAGACTTCTTTGCACTTGGATTAAAAATTAACAAGAAACAATGTGAATTGAAAGACAACTGGTAAATGGGTAGTGTGTATATCGTCACAACTGTTAATCTTCCTTTATTGCCGGCCGGTGTGGCCGTGCGGTTCTAGGTGCTTCAGTCTGGATCCGCGTGACCGCTACGGTCGCAGGTTCGAATCCTGCCTAGGGCATGGGTGTGTGTGATGTCCTTAGGTTAGTTAGTTTTAATTAGTTCTAAGTTCTAGGCGACTAATGACCTCAGAAGTTAAGTCGCATAGTGCTCAGAGCCATCTTCCTTTATTTACCTGTATGTTTATGTTCGATCTCCCCCAACCCCCGCTCCTGCCGATTCCCTTTAATGCAACCACTAATGTTACTAAAATGTATGACGTGATGTGTAAGCGGAGTGGAAATTTACAAGCTAAATTTGAATTATTTACTTGTTTAGTTTATACAATACTGGTTCTCGATAGTGGGTGGAGATGCCTTCAGAAGAGAGCGGAATTCGTCCATTGGCTTCTGAGACGGACACTTAGGTTTACCTCAGAGCTGGCACTGGACTACTGTTATGTATATGTCAGGGCCAGCAGACCAAGTTAATGCTCGACATATTACAAAACGGGTGGGCGCACTACACAACACTGAGCTGTGCATTATATTGCGAACTGGTGCGACAAATTTCTAAGTAGTTCGAAGTGTCCTACGCAACAGCCGCTCTGTCATTACAAGTAGAGTGCAGTACTTTCTCTGTCACAACCGACCACTCATAGTGCTGCAGGCCACTGGAGTAGTTCATTTTATCTCGAGTAATTTTCTTTTTGCTTGTGTGCGATTCCGGCAGCGTTCCGGTAAAAGTTTTAGCTCTCAGTTACCAGCATGACCTCCTGAGTACGAAAATGAGGTAACTGCGGCACATGCTACCGTCGTTAGAATCCCTTACGTTGACTAGCGTTGCGGTTTGCGTCCGTTTATTTATACCACTGTGACGTCGTGCTCGTGAAGCCTCAGTATCCATCTCGCTAGGCGACCTGGCGGATCCTTCAGAGTAGTCCGGTAGTGTACATGTTGTCAGTCCGCTGCTGTCACAAAGGTGAATGGCTTACCCTTATCTTCCCGCGAAGCTTGGTCTTGTCAGCTCCCCATAATCCCCGGTAGAGAATCTGGCCAATTGTACCTGCGTCGGATTCGACCGCGATTCTACACGAATCTCAGGTAACCAGTTGATGGATCGTCGTGAAAATACCTCACGATCGCTGGCCTGGGGTGGTGAGCAACCGTTTCCGCCCCCATTGGATCACAGTTCTTCTCATACAATTTTCCATTTGTCAAATGGAATCCTTCTTTGGCCGGTTCTTCGTTCTTCAAGGCTACCATGATTTTCAACAACGCATTTTCAATGCTGCGATACTTCGACCATACTGGTGTTCGGCCGAAGGAATCCTTGAGCAGCATTCAGCGTCCTTGTGCTTCTGTGTGTTTGCATCCGTTTCTTTATACCATTGTGACGTCGTGCTCGTGAAGCCTCAGTATCCATCTCGCTTGGCGACCTGGCGGATCCTTCAGAGTTGTCCCCTAGCATACACGTTGTCACAGCCACTGTCACAAGCGTGAATGGTTTGCCCTTATCTTCCCGCGAAGCTTGATCATGTCAGCTCCCCACAATCTCGTCAGAAGATTACGACGCTACCTTCCTGTAATTCTATATCCTTAGGAGTATCCCAATCCCAAAAACCTCTCAACACCAATTTGTACAGAGATTGTTGAGTTCCGCCTTTATCGTCGACAGTGATTCCACGTACTTGCACTGCTTCAATATTACTCCTTTGTCTGGCGGTCGTAGTGACACAGTACCCTATAAGCACTCGGCGATAATGGTTAGGTGGCTACAGAAGTCATCGTTCCTTTCGTATTACTTTAACTCCAGTATTGACCATTGTTGTTCAAACACCATCACGACCAAGCGGGTTTCGTTTCTCTGTTGCTCGGACAGTTGTATCACCTCATTTCGCATTCATAATTGTTTCAAACATAAATTTAATCTGTATGTCCAGCATGCGGGGGATGAACAGGTCTGCAAATTTTTATGTGATTGCAATGACTGTTATAGAAACCGTCTTAAGTCACGTAGATTAAATAAATAAATAATAAAATACGTAGGTTAGGTAAATAAGTAAAATAAATATTTATTCACTGATGACTACTTTCGAATGGCTAGTCCATTTTGAAATCATCCAACCTTGCTTTACAACAAGACGTGCATTACAGGCTAGAAAACATGTATACATCAAAACAAGGAAACATGCAATGCCCATGTGTTGATGCTACGTAGCACAATTCCACGCTTACATGTTTTGTGACCCGTAATGCACATGTCGTTGTAAAGCAAGACATACCTACATGGATGATTTGATAATGGACGAGAGTTCAAAACCAGTCATCAGTCAAATATATATTTTAATTATTTATTTACCTGATTTACAATGGGCCATCGCGCCCTCTCTTACATAGGATCAAGATTTCAGACGTACAGTACTTTTTTTACAACATAGCTCCCTGAAAAATGACCATTTTAATATAAGTAGTCTTAAAATGACCTGAGTGTCTGAAGTGGCAATGTAAGTGAACTTCCTACGCAACTTAAGAAGGATGGAGTAATAGCTATTGTAATGAATTCAATCCTTAAATAGAGATCTACGTGTCTGCACTATTTTCATGTAATTTTTATTTCAACAGGAATGAATAAATGCTAACACAGACTTTCATGTTTTTTGAAACACTTCATTCTGTTGTGATTGTGTCATCTGTTTCACTCAGATATCTTTCTTAAGAGCGATTTGTTGCATTTGTCCAGTGCGAAAATGTCAATGTTCCCGTGGTAACGTCTTACAGTAAAAGGCATTCATTGATGTACGAAAGTCTTCAGATATTCACAGTTTGACAGAGCTGGTTTAGGCTTAAAGCGATTACTGTGAGTGATTAAAAGTATCCATGTAGTGCAACGCCAGTAGAATGTTAGCCCACCTTATGCCTTATTCGTGTACAGAGCGAGGGGAAAAAGTAGCCACCTCCACACGCTCCAGTGTAACTCTTATCGTGTTCTCATTATGAGCACACGAGATACACGAAGGAGGCAGCAGAAGTTTTGTACACCCTTCAAGCAACACCGTTTCTTTAAATTTAACGAATCCGGTTTCAGAGGAACGACCTCGCAGCTTTTTTCTTTTGTGAGCAGATGGTACACTCATTCCTCAGTGACTACGTGTATTTCTCTCGGTAGTGAAGAGCTCTGCACGAAAAAATAATGACGAGAGGACGAGTCGTGACGTCAGAGGTAATTCATAATCTCGCTCGAGTAGCTAGCGCAAACGTCATAGCCCGCATACGCACGAACAGCCAGTGCTACTTTAGCTTGGCTAAATAAAACTGCAAGAACCCAGCTGACTGCGTAAAGATGACCAGTTACGATGCAGGGTTCTGTCCCTGTAGAACGCACATGCCCCCTACTTCTTTTGCCCAACTTTGAATCCAACATCTAAGACATGTGACGGGCGAAAAAGACAAAGCTATATGCAGAGAAACGGAGCTTACAGTCTCAGGTATTGCTGATATCAGTTAATTTCAACATTTGAGATGTTTACTGTATTAGTATTACAAATGTATATGGCCCTACAATTAACGTCTTTTTGATATGTTTCCAATATTAATTACGGCGTTTGAATAACAGCATTTTTATAGCCATCAGTTGAACAGAGTCAGCTCTATTCCTTACAGTGTTCGTTTATTATTACCGTCATCATTGGAAGAAGAGCAGTGCATCAGGTGGATCAAAAATGGATGCTACTCATAAATGATTCAATAGCATACCAAATGCGATGACATTCCACAGCGGCGTTTGAAATACACATAATTTGACTATCATGAATCACACAAATAGGTCAAAATCCAGTATATAATAAGTTGTATCAAGACCGCTGATACTTAACTGTTATACACTGCAGTCCAAACTACAAGTGTGATTTACGACACTAGACAACTTACGTGTATTTTAAATACTGCCTTGGAAGATCGTTGTATTTGGTGTGCTGTTGAGTCGTTTACGAGTAGTATGCATTTCTGATCTGATGTACTACTTTTCCTCCAGTGATGATGGTTATAATAAACGCTTTTCTCCAAATATTTAGCTGCTGTAACAAGTTACCTATATACAGGGTGGTCCATTGATAGTGCCGGGCCAAATATCTCACGAAATAAGCATCAAACGAAAAAACTACAAAGAACGAAACTCGTCTAGCTTGAAGGGAGAAACCAGATGGCGCTATGGTTGCCCCGCTAAAAGGCGCTGCCATAGGTCAAACGGATATCAACTGCGTTTTTTTTTTAATTGGTACCCCCATTTTTATAACATATTCGTGTAGTACGTAAAGAAATATAAATATTTTAGTTGGACCACTTTTTTTGCTTTGTGATAGATGGCGCTGTAATAGTCACAAACGTATAATTACGTGGTATCACTTAACATTCCGCCAGTGCGGACGGTATTTGCTTCGTGATACATTACCCGTGTTAAAATGGACCGTTTACCAATTGCGGAAAAGGTCGATATCGTGTTGATGTATGGCTATTGTGATCAAAATTCCCAACGGGCGTCTGTTATGTATGCTGCTCGGTATCCTGGACGACATTATCCAAGTGTCCGGATAGTTACGTTATTTAAGGAAACAGGAAGTGTTCAGCCACATGTGAAACGTCAACCACGACCTGCAACAAATGATGATGCCCAAGTAGGTGTTTTAGCTGCTGTCGCGGCTAATCCGCACATCAGTAGCAGACAAATTGTGCGAGAATCGGAAATCTCAAAAACGTCGGTGTTGAGGATGATACATCAACATCGATTGCACCCGTACCATATTACTATGCACCAGGAATTGCATGGCGACGACTTTGAACATCGTGTACAGTTCTGCCACTGGGCACAAGAGAAATTACGGGACGATGACAGATTTTCTGCACGCGTTCTATTTAGCGACAAAGCATCATTCACCAACAGAGGTAACGTAAACCGGCATAATATGCACTACTGGGCAACGGAAAATCCACGATGGCTGCGACAAGTGGAACATCAGCGACCTTGCCGGGTTAGTGTATGGTGCGGCATTATGGGAGGAAGGATAATCGGCCCCCATTTTATGGATGGCAATCTAAATGGTGCAATGTATGCTGATTTCCTACGTTATGTTCTACCGATGTTACTACAAGATGTTTCACTGCATCACAGAATGGCGATGTACTTCCAACATGATAAATGTCCGGCACATAGCTCGCGTGCGGTTGAAGCGGTATTGAATAGCATATTTCATCACAGGTGAATTGGTCGTCGAAGCACCATACTATGGCCCGCACGTTCACCGGATCTGACGTCCCCGGATTTCTTTCTGTGGGGAAAGTTGGATATTTGCTATCGTAATCCAGCGACAACGCCTGACAACATGCGTCAGCGCATTGTCAATGCAAGTGCGAACATTACGGAAGGCGAACTACTCGCTGTTGAGAGGAATGTCGTTACACGTATTGCCAAATGCATTGAGGTTAACGGACATCATTTTGAGCATTTATTGCATTAATGTGGTATTTACAGGTAATCAAGCTGTAACAGCCTGCGTTCTCAGAAATGATAAGTTCGCAAAGGTACATGTATCACATTGGAACAACCTAAATAAAATGTTCAAACGTACCTACGATCTGTATTTTAATTTAAAAAACCTACCTGTTACCATCTGTTCGTCTAAAATTGTGAGCCATATGTTTATGACTATTACAGCGGCATCTAATCACAAAGCGAACAAAGTGGTCCAACTATAAAACATTCATATTTCTTTACGTACTACACGAATATGCAATAAAAATGGGTGTTCCTATTTTTAAAAAAACGCAGTTGATATCCGTTTGACCTATGGCAGCGCCATCTAGCGGGCACCATCCGGTTCCGCCCTTCAAACTAGACAAATTTCGTTCTTTGTAGTTTTTTCGTTTGACGCTCATTTCGTAAGATATTTGGGCCGGTCACGATCAATGGACCACCTTGTATAGTGATAATTAATACGATAGCTGTCATTTTAACACTCAGATAAAATCATAAATAATTCTTATTTACAGTTTCTTTTACTTGTAAGTGCCGAAAACGAATCTCCTTTTTTGAGAAAATACCATTTTTGCTGTACTATACTCTCAGGCACACATTCGCTACCATTTGCAACAGAGTTGTGTAATCCCTCGTCCGCCCCTCCCTCCCTTCCTCTCTCTCTCTCTCTCTCTCTCTCTCTCTCTCTCTCTCTTTTCCTCTATCTCCCTCTCTTTCATGTCTGTTACTTTCTGTCTGTCTCCCTTATTCTAGAAGTATTTGAATCACAGACTGACTCGCCCTTAGCTTCCCCTCCCAACCTTCTTTTCCCATCATTATTGCTCAACTGCTTCCAATCTCCAGTCTGAGCTTAGTAAATCATAATGTACACTACATTTATTTGGCGGCCTTTTTCTCCTTTGCTCGATAACCTCCTTCGACACGTAGGTAGCCGTTCTGAATCACAGAAGGGGTAACGCGCCTCTGCAAGTCCCTGTCTGCAAACTTAACGTGTCGTCTTTACGGTAAGTAGCAATCTATCTGATATTCCTGTCTGGATTTTCCATTGTTTGTTTACGAAAAATTTATTGTTACAAGGGAAGCAATACCCCTACGTATTTCCACAGCACTCAGATAAACAAAGTACAATATCCAACTTGGCGCCCCAGAGGTTAGACAGCTCGGCTCCCAACTACATTAAAAGAGAATAATGTCGGTAGCGAGATAATGGGTGCATTGGTGGTTTTCTTTCTTTTTGTCAGTTGTTATATGCTTACTACTTCTGATACAAGCTCTCACATACGTAGTCTCTCATTTAAACTTTCCGCAGTATCTCGCTGAGTGAAGCCGTCTGACTCTACAACCTCGGCTAGCCATTCGTGCTATTGGAGAGTGGGAACTTCTGTCTCTGCATCAGGTTTTACCACCCCCTTTTCATTTCCATTGGCTTTCACACACACAAAAGAACTGCACATTATATTGCACAAGTACTCATCACAATCTCCAGTCTGACGCATCAAATCTGTAAGTGGTTAAAAACGGGATTCTTGTTTGAGAGAGGCTGTGGTACAATTCTTCATCCGGACATCTCGACTTCAATATCTACACTTACACACCGTGCAAGCAACTGCGAAGTGCATCTGAGAGGACACTACCCGTTGTACAACATTTTAGTGTTTGTTGTAGTTCTACACACAAATGGAGTACAGGAAGAATAGTTGTTTAAATGTCACGCACTCTGTAGTTTCTGTCTGTCGTCATGTCATCCAGGTCCCAAGGGGGCGATACGTTCTGTAGTGTGCTTCTCAGCTCCTCACTTAGTACTAGTCCCTGAGAGTAGGCCTTGTCGAGATACTTGACGTCTCTTTTCAAGCGCGTTTCAGCATTTCCGTCGTTCTCTGGCGAGTCAAACAAACCCATGCCCAATCGTCTTGCCCTTCCTTGCAAACATTCAGTATGGCCTGTTAGTTCTAAGCCGGCCGCTGTGGCCGAGCGGTTCTAGGCGCTTTAGGCCGGAACCGCTCTGCTGCTAAGGTCGCAGGTTCGAATCCTGCCTAGGGCATGGATGTGCATGATCTCCTTAGGTTAGTTAGGTTTCGGTAGTTCTAAGTCTAGGGGACTGATGACATGTTAAGTAGCATAGCGCTTAGAGCCAATTGAACCATTTTGTTACTTCTATTTGGTACAAGTCCCGCATACTTCATCACGTTTCGTAAGTATCCACTTCGTGCACTGCCGACCCAGTATCACATCAGTGCAGTTTTACCTACGACTGTGAATATGTGAACATTCCATTTCATTCCCTTCAGACTAATACACTCCTGGAAATTGAAATAAGAACACCGTGAATTCATTGTCCCAGGAAGGGGAAACTTTATTGACACATTACTGGGTTCAGATACATCACATGATCACACTGACAGAACCACAGGCACATAGACACAGGCAACAGAGCATGCACAATGTCGGCACTAGTACAGTGTATATCCACCTTTCGCAGCAATGCAGGCTGCTATTCTCCCATGGAGACGATCGTAGAGATGCTGGATGTAGTCCTGTGGAACGGCTTGCCATGCCATTTCCACCTGGCGCCTCAGTTAGACCAGCGTTCGTGCTGGACGTGCAGACCCCGTGAGACGACGCTTCATCCAGTCCCAAACATGCTCAATGGGGGACAGATCCTGAGATCTTGCTGGCCAGGGTAGTTGACTTACACCTTCTAGAGCACGTTGGGTGGCACGGGATACATGCGGACGTGCATTGTCCTGTTGGAACAGCAAGTTCCCTTGCCGGTCTAGGAATGGTAGAACGATGGGTTCGATGACGGTTTGGATGTACCGTGCACTATTCAGTGTCCCCTCGACGATCACCAGTGGTGTACGGCCAGTGTAGGAGATCGCTCCCCACACCATGATGCCGGGTGTTGGCCCCGTGCGCCTCGGTCGTATGCAGTCCTGATTGTGGCGCTCACCTGCACGGCGCCAAACACGCATACGACCATCATTGGCACCAAGGCAGAAGCGACTCTCATCGCTGAAGACGACACGTCTCCATTCGTCCCTCCATTCACGCCTGTCGCGACACCACTGGAGGCGGGCTGCACGATGTTGGGGCGTGAGCGGAAGACGGCCTAACGGTGTGCGGGACCGTAGCCCAGCTTCATGGAGACGGTTGCGAATGGTCCTCGCCGATACCCCAGGAGCAACAGTGTCCCTAATTTGCTGGGAAGTGGCGGTGCGGTCCCCTACGACACTGCGTAGGATCCTACGGTCTTGGCGTGCATCCGTGCGTCGCTGCGGTCCGGTCCCAGGTCGACGGGCACGTGCACCTTCCGCCGACCACTGGCGACAACATCGATGTACTGTGGAGACCTCACGCCCCACGTGTTGAGCAATTCGGCGGTACGTCCACCCGGCCTCCCGCATGCCCACTATACGCCCTCGGTCAAAGTCCGTCAACTGCACATACGGTTCACGTCCACGCTGTCGCGGCATGCTACCAGTGTTAAAGACTGCAATGGAGCTCCGTATGCCACGGCAAACTGGCTGACACTGACGGCGGCGGTGCACAAATGCTGCGCAGCTAGCGCCATTCGACGGCCAACACCGCGGTTCCTGGTGTGTCCGCTGTGCCGTGCGTGTGATCATTGCTTGTACAGCCCTCTCGCAGTGTCCGGAGCAAGTATGGTTGGTCTGACACACCGGTGTCAATGTGTTCTTTTTTCCATTTCCAGGAGTGTACATTGAAGAATCCGTATGAGCTGACTGACGCCATTTGAGGCTCATATTCACCGATAGTCATGAGACACTTGTGTGTGATCTGCACAATTTTATATTTTTGACCATTTTAAGCACGTTGACAATCTATGCACCACTATGAAATCTTAATATATGAAGAAATATTTATGCAGCTTTTTTCAGAAGTACCCCATTAGACACAATAGTATGATCTCTAAAATGTCTCAGTTTATTGCTAATATTGCGCAACAGGACATTAAAACACAACATGAACAGCAAGCGTCCCAACACACAACCCTGGGACACGCATGAAGTTTCTTTTACATCGGTTGATGACTCTTCAAGATAATTTGCTCCTTCTTCCCTACTAAGATATTCTCAAATCTGCCAAAATTTTTGTTTCATAACATTTACGATTGTACTTTCATTAATAAGCCTTCATGTAGAACTGAATAAAATACATTACGAAAGGTAGGGAAAATTGCATCCACTTTTTTGCCTTCATTCGTAAATTTGAGGATATTACGTGAGGAAAAGACGATGTGGGTTTCGCATAACCTATATTTTCAGAATCCATTCTGGTTGGCATGAAGAATGGCATTTTACCCGTCATAATTCATATTATTATCTCAAAAAAAGTTCTAATATTGTACAACAAACGAATATCAGACACACTGAACGACACTTTCCCTTCTTGTAGACCGGTGTGACTTATGCTTCCCGTCCCACTTCTAAGTAAGTTTTTTTGGTTAAGGCTCGTTGTTTCTCAGTAGAATGCTGCACTCGGCTGAGGATTGATGTCTTGCAAGATGAATATTTGGAATTTTGATACAGAGTGTCATGTGAGCATGGAGAAGGCTATTGTGTTCGAGATACTTCCGAATTTATCAAGATTCTGCGACACACGTGAATCAACGATATTGGACGATAGTTTAGTGGGCCAGTACTGCTAACCCAGTTGTAAAAGAGTATGACCTGAGTTTTCTCCAACTACTAAATACAATTACTTATTCGAAATTCAATTTATTTAGTTTAAATTAACAGAAAGTTTCAGAGTTAGACTCCTTGAAGAGAACCGCTGCAAAGTCGGTCAACAGGTAGGCAATTTAGTCGTTTTAGTGCTTTATAATGACGCGGTCTAATACTCAAGATTATATTATTAAAGTTTTAAACATGACTGCGTGGTCAAGGACCGTTTACAAATTAAAGTTAAAACAATTACAGCTCTCGATCGCAAAAATTTATTCTTTTGACCTTGTTTCGGCACTTCTATGAGTGCCTTCATCAGAAATTAAACATTGAAAATGGCTCTGAGCACTATGGGACTCAACGTCTGAGGTCATTAGTCCAATACAACTTAGAACTACTTAAACCTAACTAACCCAAGGACATCACACGCATCCATGCCCGAGGCAGGATTCGAACCTGCGACCGTAGCGGTCTCGCGGTTCCAGACTGCAGCGCCTAGAACCGCGCGGCAACTTCAGCCGGCCTAAACATTCAAATTGGCCTATCACATAAATACAAAATTATGGGAAAAATTTTGTTGTGTAAGGTGTAAGTGCTGACTAACAGTACAAGGAAGAAGCAGTACTTACATGTCACGTACAAAATAAATATCAAGCTTTAATCACAATTTTTTTAAAAAAAGGAATACATGGAAGGCGAGCCACTATGGGCTGCTCATACATATAAAGCCACAAGTAGCAACAGACTGAGGCGTCCGTATTAATAACTGCAGGAAAGTGAAGATTGCACCAAAAGTGCCATCTAGTTGCCGCAAGTACAAACTGGCTACTTAACATTCAAACAAATACAGACGAATATTACGCTGAATATTATTCAGTACATGAAGCAAAAGTTACCAGCGGTGCACAGAAAGGGTGACGACCAAATGGTGTAAATTGCCCTGAAGATGACCCCATCGCTGGTTGAAACCGGTTGGCGGCAAAATAAATAACTATCAGTTACCAACCGTGCACAGGCTGGGTGACGACTCCAGCGAGCGACCAAATGGTGTAAATTGTCCTCAAGATGACCCCATCGGCCGGCCGGTGTGGCCGTGCGGTTCTAGGCGCTTCAGTCTGGAACCGCGTGACCTCTACGGTCGCAGGTTCGAATCCTGCCTCGGGCATGCATGTGTGTGATGTCCTTAGGTTAGTTAGGTTTAATTAGTTCTAAGTTCTAGGGGACTGATGACCACAGATGTTAAGTACCATAGTGCTCAGAGCCATTTTTTTGACCCCATCGCGGGTTGAAACCGGTTGGCGGCAAAATAAATAATGCGATTGTGACTGTCGTTTTGAATAATTGATTAATAGAAGTGGGCACCTGCTTTACCAGCGACAGAGCCCACGTGATCTATCCTTTTCAAATCCCTACAAAACTTTACACACATGTATTTGTATGAGCTGACTGATTCCAGTTGCGTCTCATTGATATGATAGTCGCAGATTACTTGCGTTTCCCGAAGTGCAAAATTTTGTAACTTTTTTGTCTGTCTTTGAACTTCTTTGAAATACACTCTAAAATAATTCTCTGAATGGGAAGGAAATCGGTAGATGTGACGCATATGTACTGACAAACAAATGATTACAATTTCAGACGAATTAGATGGGTTATTGAAAGTGTTCAAATGTGTGTGAAATCTTATGAGACTTAACTGCTAAGGTCATCAGTCCCTAAGCTTACAAGCTACTTAACCTAAATTATCCTACCGACAAACACACACACCCATGCCCAAGGGAGGATTCGAACCTCCGCTCGGGACCAGCCGCACAGTCCATGAGGTTATTGACGAGAAAGATCTTCACAAAGTGCAGAAGTCAGTGATACGTTGGTCCAACTCCGACCCTTATGGAAGCAGTTATTCGGCTTGACACTGGTCGACAGAATAGTTGCTTGTCCTCCTAATGGATATCGTGCCAAATTCTGTGCAACTGACACGTTAAATCGTCAAAATCCCAAGACGGTTGGAGAGTCCTGATCATAATGCTCCAAACTTTCTCAATTGAGGAGAGATCTGACTACATTGCTGACTAAAGAAGGAATTGTAAAGTACGAAGACAAGCCGTAGGAATTCCCACAGGTTGCGGGCAGGAATTACCTTGCTGAAAAGTGAGTCCAGCGTGGCTAGCCATTAAGGACAACAAAACGGGGCCTAGAAAATCGTCGAAATATCGGTGCGCTGTAAGGGTGCCATGTACGAAACCTGCTGTGAAACGAATTGACACCCAGACCACCACTTGTGTTTGTCGGACAGTATGGTGCCAGTCAGCCAGGTTGGTATCCCACCGCAGTCCAGTGCGTCTCCAGACATGTCTTCGGCCTGACATATCACTGACTAGAGTAGAATTGAGTCCCGCTTCTAATTGAGCCCCGATGACCACCGAAGATGTGTCTGGAGACCCCCAGTCAGATGTGGGATACCAACGGGACTGTCGCCCGCCGCATAACCCGAAAGGCAGGAGTTATGGAGTGATGGTCTGGGGTGCTATTTCGTTGCGTAGCAGCAGCCGGCTGGTCATCAACGGCGGCATTCTTACGGTACAGCGGAACGTCGACGATACTCTACTAGACCTATTTTGTTGCTCTTCATGCCACATCATCCTGGGCATCAATTTCAGCAAGATAATGCCTGCCCGCACACGATGTGAGTTTCTAATATTTGTCTTTGTACTTGACAAACCATACCTTGGCCATCAAGGTCGCCGGATCACTCTCCAGCCGAAAACATTTGAAGACTTACGGCCAGAGCCCTCCAACCAGTTCGGGATTTAGACAATCTAATGTGCCAATTGGACAGAATTTGGCATGATATCTTTGAGGAGGACAAGCAACAACTCTATCAATCAGTGCCAAGCCGAATAACTGCTTGCATAAGACTTTTTACTGCTCAATTTGTGAAGCTCTTTCTCTTGAATATTTCATCGAATTTTTCTGAAATTCTAATCATGTATTTGTCTGTACATTGTAATGGTTAATTATTTACGTGACCATTACGGCACTCCAAACCCAGTTCTCGATACCAGTAATATCCTACTATTTTTCTGCGAAGTAACAGACATATTTTTGTGACAATATTCACATTTGGTTTTATTAATGTATAGGTACTCCGATTTATCGATATATAACAATGATACGGTTCTTGTGTGTATTCATTTCTGTGAAACTGTCATAATCTTTGACTTACTTGTAACCGTTTTGGCGCGAATCCGCACAGAGCAGTCTTTGTTTCACTTTGCAGAAGTTAAGTTGTTATTTCGCTTTGTAAAAGAACAGTCAAGTCTTGTGTTTGTTAAAATGGAAATTAAATATATGAAGACTGATACAAAACTGTTTTCTTGATGATGTGACAATTAAGAAGTATACGTGAATTTACAACAACTTTAATAAAAATGTGGATCGTGAACACCAAGTCAAAAATTATTTCTACCATACCATTGTTCTTATCTGGGATTGTTTGATCATTAAGAATTTCCTGAAAAACGCATTTGTTAGGTCTTCAAATATTGCTAAAATACAGATCTGGACCTTCTAGCAGTCAAAGTGGACTCACCCTAGAATCAACAAGATGAGCTATAACAACTTCGACGAAATCTACGTGGGAATCCATTCAAGACAAGTGCCAAAATTAATGACTTTTTTTACAGTGACTTCATTACTTCCATTCTGACGATACCGTCCACAGTCAATAATTGTATATTGTTGTTGCCCGATAAAGCGAACATATGCTGCGTGAGCAACATTATTAATCAAATTTCTAACCTACTTGCAAGTGGTGGTATTGTTAGAACATGTAGATCCAGTCTGACGACTTCTGTCCCATTCGGATTATTCCTCTGTGGTGCGTCCTCATTTTGTCTTTTGGTACAAAATCAGTAACTCAAAGCAGATTTGAGCAGTTCTTTTTTCTTTAGAAAGTACTCTATCACAAATTACTACGTCGTCTACAAAAAGCCTGACGCTATTAATATTGTGATTTGTCTACCATGTATAGCAAGGGGCCCGACATACTTTTCAGGGGTGCACAAAAGTTACTCTTACGTCAGTCGATGATTTTTCATCCAAGATAACAAGCTGTCTCCTCCTCAGCAAGAAATACATAATAAAGTCAAATTTTATTTCGTAATCCTTATGACTGTAGTTTTATTAATGAACTTTGATGTTGTATCGAGTCAAATCTTTTTGGAAGTCAAGAAATGCTGTATCCACTTTGCTGCCTTGATACATGGCTTTCTCACTAGAAAATCGCCGGTGTTTTCGGAATTCATGCTGTTTGAGATTATTCTTTTCTAGATACTTGATTACATTAGAGCTCAGAAAATGTTCTAAGATTCTATAATTATTAGTGGCGATGTGCACCACATTAGCTTCTTGAATCCGTAGATAGTGACTAACACTCATAACCATTCTTCGTTCCACGGCACTGTTTGCAACTCAATAAATTTGAGATTAACAGAAGCGACTACTCACTTTTTGGGGTAACGACGATCGTTACTCACTGTTGTCGACGTAGTTTAGTTTGAGTGACCTCTCAGTGTACCTGATAAACTTTCTCAGAAAGTTAAATCGGGGCGAGATAACACAGTGCGCACGCGCGAGTCCGTCTGCATTAATCAGTCACGCTAATGCAAATGACTGACACGCTGTACGTGTCTCCCGGTGACCCTTTGAAATCCTTGCGCGGGATTTCTCGAGAATCGGCCAGCCAGCAGAGCCGAAGTGCCGAGTAATGGAGCAGTCGGTGACGTCACGCGGCAGCCGGATACGGCCGTTGCTGCCCAGGCACCGTGATGTATGAGATCCGCGTGCAGAGCCGGGCGGGTTTCCCTGCTGACCGCCGCCACTCTATGGACCCGGCGTCCATACTGCCCGACAATAAGAGCGAGGCCGCAGCAGATTATGACGACAGGCGGGGTATCTAACTCGGCTCCACGGTATTTCAGAGTTGCCTGCAGATCTAATGGCCAAGTTGGTAAGGCAGCCTCTATTCATTAACTCACATCAAAGCATACATCTACATTGACATCTATACTTTGCAAGCCATCTTACGGCGTGTGGAGGAGGGTACTTCGCTTAGCAGTGTCACTTCCCCTTTTCCCAATTCCAAACGCGTATGATTAGCGGGAAGAACGACTGCCGGTAAGCCTTTTTCTGTTTCTATCTTCTTGGTCTTTTCGTGAGATATGTGTAGGAGGAAACAACATATGGGTTGACTCTCTAGGAACGCACACTCTCGACGTTTTACCAGTAGACCAAATCACGATGCAGAAAGCCTCTTCTACATCTACATCTACATCCATACTCCGCAAGCCACCTGACTGTGTGTGGCGGAGGGAACCTTGAATACCTCTATCGGTTCTCCCTTCTATTCCAGTCTCGTATTGTTCGTGGAAAGAAGGATTGTCGGTATGCTTCTGTGTGGGCTCTAATCTCTCTGATTTTATCCTCATGGTCTCTTCGCGAGATATACCTTCGGTGAAGGTATGTTCTCGAAACTTCAACAAAAGCCCTTACCGAGCTACTGAGCGTCTCTCCTGCAGAGTCTTCCAGTGGAGATTATCTATCATCTCCGTAACGCTTTCGCGATTACTAAATGTTCCTGTAACGAAGTGCGCTGCTCTCCGTTGGATCTTCTCTATCTCTTCTATCAACCCTATCTGGTACGGATCCCACACTGCTGAGCATTATTCAAGCAGTGGGGCCGGGGTGGCCGAGCGGTTTTAGGCGCTACAGTCTGGAACCGGGAGACCGCTACGGTCGCAGGTTCGAATCCTGCCTCGGGCATGGATGTGTGTGATGTCCTTAGGTTAGTTAGGTTTAAGTAGTTCTAAGTTCTAGGGGACTGATGACATCCACAGTTAAGTCCCATAGTGCTCAGAGCCATTTGAACCATTTGAATCAAGCAGTGGGCGAACAAGCGTACTGTAACCTACTTCCTTTGTTTTCGGATTGCATTTCCTTAGGATTCTTCCAATGAATCTCAGTCTGGCATCTGCTTTACCAACGATCAACTTTATATGATCATTCCATTCTAAATCCCTCCTAATGCGTACTCCCAGATAATTTATGGAATTAACTGCTTCCAGTTGCTGACATGCTATTTTGTAGCTAAGTGATAAGGGATCTATCTTTCTATGTATTCGCAGCACATTACACTTGTCTACATTGAGATTCAATTTCCATTCCCTGTACCATGCGTCAATTCGCTGCAGATTTTCCTGCATTTCAGTACAATTTTCCATTGTTACAACCTCTCGATACACACAGCATCATCTGCAAAAAGAATCAGTGAACTTCCGATGTCATCCAAAAGGTCATTTATGTATATTGTGAATAGCAACGGTCCTACGACACTTCCCTGCGGCACACCTGAAATCACTCTTACTTCGGAAGACTTCTCTTCATTGAGAATGACATACTGCGTTCTGTTATCTAGGAACTCTTCAACCCAATCACACAATTGGTCTGATAGTCCATATGCTCTTACTTTGTTCATTAAACGACTGTGGGGAACTGTATCGAACGCCTTGTGGAAGTCGAGAAACACGGCATCTACCTGGGAACCCGTGTCTGTGGCCCTCTAAGTCTCGTGGACGAATAGCGCAAGCTGGGTTTCACACGAACGTCTTTTTCGAAACCAATACTGATTCCTACAGAGTAGATTTCCAGTCTCCAGAAAAGTCATTATACTCGAACACAATACGTGTTCCAAAATTCTACAACTGACCGACGTTAGAGATATAGGTCTATTGTTATGCACATCTGTTCGACGTCCCTTCTTGAAAACGGGGATGACCTGTGCCCTTTTCCAATCCTTTGGAACGCTACGCTCTCCTAGAGATCTACGGTACACTGCTGCAAGAAGGGGGGCAAGCTCCTTCGCGTACTCTTCTGCAGCGTCTGCCACTGGGGTTGACTGAGTACCTCTGTGACACTTTCGCGCTATCTGAACCTGAACGGAACATGCTGCTCTTCTTTAGATCTTGTCTATTTCCTCTATCAGTTCTATCTGGTACGTTTTCCAGACAGACGACCAGTATTCAAGTATTGGTCGAACCAGCGTTTTGTAAGGTACTTCCTATGTTGATGGACTACATTTGCTGAGGATTCTTGCAATGACCCTCAGTCTGAAAGGGGCCTTGCAGGCTATTAATTTTATATGGTCGTTCCGCCTTAAATCGTCCGTTATGCATACTTCTAGATATGTTACGAAAGTAACAGCTTCGGTAATTGTTCTGCAGTTGTATAACCATACAGTACAGGCTCTTTTTGTTCGCGTATTCTCTATGCGTTACATTTGAGTTGAGTGACAATTGCCACCCCCTACACCAAGAGTCGATCTCTGTGGATCTTCCTGCATTTCGCTACAATTTTCCAGTGTTGCGACTTCTGTGTGAGCAACAGAAGCCTCATGGCACTTCCGACTTTATCTGCTATGTCATTAATATATGTTGTGATAAGTACTGCTCTTACATCATTCGCTTGGGGCACGCCCGAAGTTACTTTTACATCTGAAGACTTTTCCCAGTTGAGACTGTCTTGCTGTGTTCTGTTGACTAGAAAATTCCCAATCCACTCACACAGTTGGTCAGTTATTCCACACGCCCGTACTTTGTTCATTAGCAGGCAGTGCGGAAATGTATCGAACGCCCTCCGTAAGTCAAGGAACACAGTATCGGCGTGGACGCCCGTACCTACTAATTTCTTTGTCTCACCAACGAACACAAGCTGGAGTCTGCATGATCGTTGTTTTCAGAGCCCATGTTGATTTCTGCAGAGGAGATTTTCGGTCTCCAGAAATGTCGTAATACGCCAGCATAAAACACGTTCCAAAATTTTGCAACAGACTGACGCCTGTAGCTTTTTCCTTCCGTTCATCGACTTTCATGGCGCCTCCGTGGCAACGAAGGAGTACGCAATTTTGAAGTAACTATTTTTTTGCTATGTTATTCCATATTTTATGAAAATACAAAAAGCTTAAAACAATACTCTAAGCTATTGAAACCTTGGTATACAATATTTTCCCTTTTCTGTATCCCCCAGGGGGCTCGCCACTCTTTGCCGGGTTCGTGCTTGGCTACCACGGGTCTCCTTTTGCTATTCTTTTTCCCCTCCCCTGGAGAACATGTCTTTGGTGTTATTGGGAATGTTGTGCATTGTCTGTCGCTGTCGTAAGGACAGTCTCACCACTGTTTTTCGCTCCCTTTTCCTTTCTTTGTTTCCTTTCTCCTCTCGTTCCTCCGCTTCGGCGTTTGAGGTTCCTCTTTTTCTTCTTCCTCCCTGTGCGCTCCTGAAGGCCGGCCCACGCGTGTGACGTGTAACATGTGATTGGGTAATGCGTAATTCCCAGTCCTGGGTCGACAGGTAGGGTTCGCACGTATCCCCTGGTACAGTCCAGGCTCAAGGAGGGGTGACTGCCTGAGTTGCAACCTTTCCAAATTGCCGATTGGTCCCTCTGTAAGGTGTTCGGGAGGTGTGCCCGGAGGTGTGAACAGTCACCTAAGGCAGGTGCGTTCCTTGTGAAGGGAGCCCCCAGCTGGAAGGAGCGAGCCATCGGAGACTCTGGCAATCATAGGGGATTTTCTCGCAATGAGCCAATCATCTTCACAATCCACGTCTACGAAAAGTAAACGTAATGAGGCTAACGATTCGAAGAACCTTCCCACTGCACCCCGGTTCCTCGTGGACTGAAGACAGTCAGTCTTTCGGCAAGGTAAATCCTTTTATCATTCAGAAAGGTGGTGATGCAATTGCCAGCCCTGTGAAATCCTGCTTTCGTTTACGGAATGGCACTTTACTTTTGGAGACCATTTCTGATTCTTAAACACAAAAACTGCTTGCCACCTCGCTTCTCCATGGGTACTGTGTTCGTGTCGAGGCCCACATAATTATGAATTCTTCCAGTGGTGTTAATTACACTAGGCTGCTCGACGGTCTATCTGAAGCCGAAATCCAATCTTACCTCTCTGATCAGGGTGTCACTGCCGTCCATCAGGTGGTGAAAAAGGTAGATTCCTCCTTAGTGGCACCTGCACTCTGTTTCTCACCTTTGATAGAGTGGTGCTTCCGTCAAAGATCAAAACAGGCTATGAAATTATCACAGTCTGACCATACATTCTGACACCGATGCGCACTAGAAGTCGACACCCAGCCAAATGTGTAACCTGTGGTAGGGATGCGCACGAGGGCAATTTTCCGCGTTCTTCTCCCCGCTGTATCAACTTCAATGGTGGCCATGCCGCCTCCTTTCGGGATTGTCCAGTATATCTCGATGAGTGGGCCGTCCAAGAGATCTGGGAAAAGGAGTTATTGGCTAGTAGCAAACCCTGCGTTCTCTTGTCTGGCACTTACAGTTCTGTTCTTGCTATATCTCCCTCCATGAAGGACATGGTCATGCAGACATGCGACCTCAAATTCAGCTCGGAGGTTCTGAAATCACCCAGTGTCGAGGTAGTTTGGTCATTCCCCCGTCCAGCTGTGCAACAAACCATCAAACTCTCGTCTCAAGGGGCGAAGCCACCAGCTACACAACCGGTAGGCCAGAAAGGACAAAAGCAGTACTCCCATGAAGACATTCTACATCCCTCCAGCCAAACAACGCCCGAGTCTTCCTCTAACTGGAAAGGTTCGAAGAAGTCCACCAAAGACGAACGATCTTCTCCTTCACTGACTCGAAGATCTTCTTCGACAGCGTTACCACGTGATACCTTAGCCCGCCTGGCCTCTGTGTCGCCTGTGCGCACCACCAACTGTTTTTCAGCGTTGGATTCCACATACCGACAGCACAAGCAAGCCAATGCTTCTGTGGAACCCATGGAGCAGGATCCCCCTGGTTCTGTGCCTTGTAACAGCGACTCTTCGCAGGCTATCACTTGGCAATTGCCGAGGTGACATCCCTTCATCTTTTCTTTATCATGACTCTCCTCCAATTGAACGTTTGCGGCCTCCGGTCCCACAAGAGGATTTGCGACTGCATTTAGCATTGCAGGTCCCCTTGTACTCTACCTTCAGGGAACAAAATTGCACCCTCGTGACCGCTTTGAGCTTCCACATTTCTTCCCGGTTCGTTTTGACCTTCTCTCTGAGGTCGGCATTCCATCTCATGAGAGCGTCATGCTACTCATAAGGGATGACATTTATACTCAACTCATCTCCCTGGCTACCCATCTTCAAGCTGTTGCAGTTCGCCTTTTTCTTCTCCACCTGACTTTTTCCCTCTGTACCATTTACATCCCTCCATCATTCGCTGTCACCTGGGCAGACTTCCTTCAGCTTATTGGGCAGCTACCTCCCCCTTTCCTGCTACTCAGTGACTTTAATGTGCATCATCCCCTTTAGGGTTCTCCCAGAACCTTCAGGGAGGAGCCTTCTTGGTTGATCCTCTTAATCAATCAACGTATTCTGCCTTAACACTGGAGCACCCATTTTCCTTTCCGACTCCTCGCACAGCTATTCCCATTAGCACCTATCCTTCTGCACTGTCCAACTTGCCCATCGTCTTGAGTGGTCCGTTCTTTCTGACGCCTACTCGAGCTACCATTTCCCATGTGCTATCCATTTGCTGAATCCTACCCCACCTGCGTGCACACCCAAATGGCAGCTTACAAAGGCTGACTGGTGGCTTTACTCCTCCCTGGCGACCTTTGAAGAACAAGATCTCCCCAGTTGTGATGACCAAGGGGAATATCTCACAAAAGTAATCCTTACTGCTGCAGAACGTTCCATTCCTCGCACTTCCTCTTTACCCCGCCGTGTCCCAGTCCCTTGGTGGACTGAGGCGTACCATGACACAATTCGCGCAAGGAGACGTTTTTACCCGTCATCCTACGATGGCGAACTGCATTCAATATAAACAGAGGCGTGCAAAGTGTCGTCGCATTCTTCAGGATAGCAAACAAGCTAGCTGGATTTCATTCACTAGTTCTTACAACAGTTCCACCCCTACCTCTGTCTTGTGGGCCAACCTCCAATGGCTCTAGATCCACTCGCCAGTTTCCGGCCTGGCAGTAGCTGACGATGTTATTGTGGACCCTATTGCTATTTCCAACATCTTGGGCCGCCATTTTGCGGTAGGTTCGAGCTCTTTTCACTATCACCCTGCCTCCCTCCATTGAAAACGATCAGAGGAGGCTCGGGCGATACCCTTCTCTTCTCGGAATCAGGTGTGCTACAATGCCTCCTTTATAATGAAATAGCTAGATCTTGCTCTCAGGTCATCCCTATCATCCGCATGAGGGCCAGACGTTGCAGCACCTTCCTCTTGCAGGCAAGTACTTTTTGCTTAACACGTACAACCCCATCTGGGTAGAGAGCACATTTCCTTTCCTTTCGCATGAAGCCAGCGTCATACCCATACCTAAGCCCGGCAAGGCCAAAAACCCTCCTTATAGCTATCGCCCCATCTCTCTCACCAGCTGCGTTTGTAAGGTGATGGAACATATGATTGATGCCCAGCTGGCATGGTGGCTTGAGTCCCGCAATTTACTAACGAATGCGAAGTGTGGGTTTCGAGCACAGCGTTCTGCAGTTGACCATCTCGTTACGTTGTCCACCCCCTGTCATGAATGGTTTTCTGCGGAAATCCCAGACTGTGGCCGTGTTTTTCGTTTTGGAGAAGCCTACGACACCTGCCATGTCTCCTTCAGGGATTTTTAAAAGACCGAGTTTTCAAGGTGCTGTGGGTTCTGCCTTCTCGCACCAGGAAAACGGTGTGCCTGAGGTGCTGATGTGTCGTCCTCTTTGCTATCACCATTAACCCTATAATTGCCTGTCTCCCGCTGGGCATCTCCGGCTCTCATTTTGTTAACCTGTCTCACTGAGCGGCGTCTTCAGCGATGTCTTGATCCACTTCTGGAAAGTCGATAATGTCTTCCGTTTTTCCACTGACAAAACCGTCTGGCGTTGCAAATGGTTTCTCCCACCATCTTCACATCTTGAGCCTGTTGCCCTTCCGTTCGTTGAAACTGCGAAATTTCTGGGGCTCATGCTCGATAGGAAACTCTCTTGGTCCGCCCATGAGTTTCGCCTGGCGGCCCGCTGTACACGATTCCTCAGTGTCCTACGTATCCTCAATGGTACTTCCGGAGGTGCCGATGGAAACACCTTCCTCTGTTTGTACCGATCTCCTGTGCGTTCGAAACTCGACTATGGGTGCTTTGTTTATGTGCATGCTTGTCCATCCCTCTTACGGCGCGTCAACACTATCCTGGTATCCGTTCGGACACTGGCGCTTTTTACACTAGCCCAGTTGAGAGTCTGTATGCTGAAGCTGCTGAACTACCACTGTCCTACTGCCGCGACTTTCTCCTCAGCAGGTATACATTCCGTTTGTCTGCCATGTGTGGCCATCCACCCTATGCCTCCTTCTTCGATGATTCCTTTGATCGCCAGTATGGGGCACGTCCCTCTTCTCTGTTACCTCCTAGACTCCGCTTTCGGCGCTTGCTAGAGCGGCTTAACTTCATAGTACCTGCAAGTTTCCCGGTGGGTGTGAACCCTTCACCACCTTGGCTTCGTGAAGTGGCCCATGTTAACCTTGGCCTTCATTCGCTTCCTAAGGACACTACTCCAGCCTCGCTTTATCGCCATCAGTTTCACGACCTTCGCATGGAACACCGCGATAGTTGCTTACTGATGGCTCTCGGACTGACCGTGGGGTCTGGTGTGCCTTCGTCTTTCGATATTGGCTTCCAGTACACTGCTCAGTATTTACAGCCGAGCTCCTCGCCCTGTATCAGGCCACGGGGTACATCATGCGACACAGACTTACCAATTGTGTCCTCTACTCAGACTCAGTCAGCGCCCCTCAGAGTCTATGTACACTACCCACTCCTTAGTGCAAAGGTTCCCGGAAAATTGTCACTTACTCGTTCTTGGTGGATACAGTGTGATGTTTATGTGGTTTCCCGGTCATGTCGGTCTGCCAGGAAACGAGGCTGCTGGCGCTGCTGCCAAGGCTGCCGTCCTCGTACCTCAGCCCGCGAGTTTCTATATTCCCTTCGATGATCTTTGTGTTGCCGTTTGTTAGGAGGTGGTGTCCCTTTGGCATCGCCAATGGTCCTCCACAGGAACCAACTCCAGCTTATTAACCCTCCTCCAGCAGCTTGGACGACCTCCTCTCGACCTTCCCGCCGGGAGTGGGTCATTTTAACTCGGCTGCGTATTGAGCACTGCCTTTTTGTAGCCATCGTCATTTAATGATGGCGCTATCCCACCACTTAGTACACATTGCGCCCAACTTTTAACTGTCCACCACTTCCTGGTGGAATGCCTATTTTTTTAACCGTTTACATTCCCACTTGGGTTGGCCGTCTGAGTTACCGGCATGTTTAGCAAATGACGCGCGCGCTATCGATCGCGTTTTGCTTTTTATCCACCAAAGCAGTATAGCGAAGGCCATTTAATTTTCAGTTTTGGATCTCCGTTTCTGTATGGTGTCTTTTTTAGCCCTTTCTCCATGTTCCTGTTTCTAGCTCTTATGTCAATTGGGACTGACGTATAGCCGTTTTTTAACTCCTCCCTGTTTCCGTGTTCTGTAATTTTGACTTGGGCGCGTATGACCCCAGTTGTTTTTTACGCCCTAAAGCAAAACACGGCCACAACCCTTTTCTCTAATACCTACCATCCTTAAAACACGAATAACAAACCGATGCAGCATATACTCGTAAGATGACAATAAAAAATCCAGTGCAATTTAGATCTTCTTTTTACTTATGCAAACTGAAAACTTTGGGACAGATTATGTATATGAAAAAGCAAGATCTAAACTGCGGTCAGTTGTTTCTTTTTTCAGCTTACATGCAGCAACTTTTTTATATTTAAGGTAGAGTCATGAGAAAAAAAACGGGAAAATATCTAAGTGTGATAGACGGACGGACCTAATATGACCAATGGTCCCTCCATACATGGGAAGTCAAACTTGGGAGAAAATCAGTCTTTGTTAAATCACAAACAAAAGAGGAGTTGTTAAAGAAAACAGTCGTAATAGGAGTTAAACAATAAATAAATAATAGTCAGCAAGTCGGCTATGTAATAAGAGGAGTACTAAAACGTTTCTGTTAAAACAGTGCAGATATTTTTGGGGGTCAAACCAGTCGTCCGTACCGAGCGAGGCGGTGCAGTGATTAGGCATACTGAACTCGCATTCGGGAGGACGACAGTTCAAACCCACATCCGGACATCCAGATTTAGGTTTTCCATGCTTTTTTTCTAAATCGCTAAAGACAAATGCCGGGATGATTGCTCTGAAAGGGCACGGCTGATTTCCTTCCGCATCCTTGAACACTTGAGTTCCATCTCTAATGACCTCTATGTTGACGGGACGTTAAACCCAATCTTATTTCCTTCCACCAGTCCTCCATACGGAACCGGCTGGTGACCCCGCGGGACTAGAAATGAGGAGGAAGGGGATAATACTCGCATATGGCAACTCAAACCAGATGGAAGGGACGCTGGTAAAACAGTCTGGTCCGTAGCTATCTGCTTCTTCTGGATTCTTCCGTGGTTTCACATCGTACTTTCCACTGGGGAGGGAACTCACCCAAAAGCCATATCCGGTTAAAAATGGCACGGATATTGCGATTGTATTTTGTAGCTCACAGATCTGGTATTTCTATAGCACTACAATTCTTATGTTTCCTGATTTTTCCTGCAGGCCATGATTCGCCTCCAAGCAATGCTCACAGCCCCAGACGTACATTCTCGATTTGTGCCTCGCATTAAGGCCGGTCCTTGCTAATAGTAGTCTTCTTCTGTCCAGCAATGCCCTCTTCGCCTGTAAAGTCTGTCTTTCGTATCCTACTTGCTTCGTCCAACATTTGTTATTCTGCTTCCAAAGTAGCAGAATTCCTTAACTTCATCCACTAGATAGTCACCAGTTTTTGTATTAAGTTTATCGCCCATCTCATTCCTGTTACTCTTCGGTTTATCCTCAATCCGTATTCTATACGCACTAGATTGTTCATTCCATTCAATAACTTCTGTGATTCTTCTTCACTTTCACTGAGGATACGGCAATGACGTTAACAAATCTTACCAACGATAGCCTATCACAAAGAATATTACTCCCATAACTGAACATTTCTTTAATTTCCGTCATTGCTCCTTAGATGTACAGACTGAAGAGTAGGGGAGAGAGATTGCATCCTTATTCCTACTTTTCTGCCTTAGTCTGGTCTGCCTTTTGTGTTCTTTGCACATGAAGTCAAGGGTCCTGGTATACTGGCAGACGTATGCCATGGTAAGTGGTAAACGCGCAGTTACTGTAAACCCAGGTCATCCTTCACACACCCCAGTAGAGCCTTAATCTTGGCGGATGGATAGAACACACTCTCGATGTTTGAGAAGAACTCTGCTGATTTTGGCAGATATCGGCCCGAGATGTGGCAAATATGCAACCTTCTTTGTTTATTCTTGCACCTCTTCGGAACCTCTGATGGGGAAACACGGCGCAGTGCCTTTTGAACATTTCGAGAAGAGTATCCATTTCTGTAGAACACAGATTGCAAGTGTTCTATCTCCATCGCCAAACAATCAGGACCTGACAGAGTTCGTGCCCGGTAAACCAGAGTTAAGAGTGCGCCATTTTTCTGTGCCGGATGGCGGCAACTCAGGCTTGCGGGTACAAGTCAGTGTGAGTGCGTTCGCGGTATACACTGTGCTCTCCCTTCCTCTTGACTAGTACATATAGGAAATGGAGTAATCCATCCTTTTCCAGTTCCACGTTTATTTTAATGTTAGGGTAGCGTGAGTTGAGGTTATCCAAGAAAACGTCGGGCTTTTCCCTCGCATGGGACCATATAACAAAAGTGGCACATACGTACCCAAAAACAGCATTTCGGTTCATCTGTGGCCGATGTAATTGCCTTTTTCTCTCCATAAAGAGATTGGCTACCACCGATGAGATAAGGATGCCCATTGCCACCCCTTCCGTTTGCTCGTAAATTGACCCCTACATCGACAGTACGTCGAGGTCAGTAAGTGCCTGAGTACGTCCAGGAGAGCACCATCGAATGTTTCTCCATTCAGCTCAAATGAATGATTCAGTGGTTTGTTGATGAACAGGGAGACCACGTCGAAACTGAACATGATGTCAGAGTCCGTGAACTGTAGCTGCCCGAGGCGTAGTAGTAAATGTTGTTAGTTGAGAATGTGATGGGCACACTTCCCCGCATATGACGAGAGCATCTTCTTAAGATGTTGAACAGTAAGATGGGTGGCTGTACCAATGTTGCTGACTGTTGGACGTAGAGGAAAAATTTGTTGTGAGTACCTATGGGACCAAACTGCTGGGGTCATCGGTTCCTAGGCTTACACACTACTTAATCTAATTTGAACTAACTTACGCTAAGGAAACGCAGATACCTATGCCTGAGGGAGGACTCTTACCTCCAACGGGGGAGCCGCGCGAACCGTGGCAAGGTGTCTGAGACCGCACTGCTACGCCGCGCAGCGGACTTAAATAAACCCCTTTCATGTGCACCTTAGGCAGGCCACAAAGTCTGGGAAGTACTGGTGCTTTTTCCATTAGCTGCTTAACGATCTTTTTTGGAAGGCCGTTTCCTTTAGAAAAGTCCTGGTCTTTTTATCTACCTTGTCTGTGGAGTCCCTTTCTATTGGGCTGTAATGTATGCTGGGTCACCCAGAAGTTGTCGCACCTTACCTTCATGATCTGCCTTCTGTAGGACGACGGCAGCATTCCCCTTATCTGCTGGTAACACCAATATGCTGTCATCTTCCTGTACTTGCCTGAGGGCCAGCGTCTCAGCACCAGAGATGTTTGATTTGGGCAGCTTGGTTTTGATGAGCGCCTTGCACGTTTCTCGTGGGATTTCTTCATCCTCAATGACAGGAAGTTTCAGAGCCACATGCTCCACTACTCTGACGAAGGCAGTAACAGGACAATTTCTATGGGTGACTGCGAATTTAAGACCCTTGCTTAGTACCTTCAAGGTGGTTGCTTCCTCGCTCAGGCTGACGACAGTGCCGGCGTCCTCGTTCTCTTGCACCTTGTTGATAACACTATGAAACTTGGCTAGTTGACAGGAAGCTAATTACTTCTTCGTGCACTTCCCTAGGGACCAGAAGGTGCCATCAACCCTGTCCCAGTCTTGTGTGGTTAGAGACTTTGCTATGAAAAGATGTACAGATAGCAACTCTCCAGATGTCACATCAAGTCTGCGGCGCACGTCACGTACTCTCTCCCTAACCAATGCTAAGCTCGTTCCATGTTTAATTTTGTTAGCCACTCTGGAATTGATGTGATGTTTGATTCTAGCAAATGCTGGAACCAAGTCCTCTTCTCATCAGCTCAGCAGAAAACAGAGAGAGAACTGAGCACTCTCCTCATCCTTTGTCGAAGCTTATCGAGGTTCCTAATATTCAGATACATTTACTCCATGTAGAGTCTTCAGGCTTTCCCGGCGAGGCGTTGTCATTTTGAACGATAAGGTTTCTGCCGGTTTTTCGCGTCTTGCTTGTACCATATTTCAACTGCGTCACTCGCAATCTCCTTCAGGTGCTATCTGACTACATTAGACTACTTAAACATTAATACTAGTACGATAATAGTTATTTTTACCTTTAACAGTATCGACGTAAACTGAAAATTACATTGTTCACCAGTTTCCACACTTGAAAACGAATGACATTTCCTTATGACACAAACTCAATTGTTACAGCTCTCCAATTCTATCAAATGGCGGACCACTTTACTCCAAGCAGTGCACGGGTCCACTGTTTTGCGGCAGATCCGGGAAACGCCCAATGGCCCATACTAGCCGCAGTTAAGTGAAAAATCTGGAACTATATTTCAATTCCCTACTTATCGATCCTGTACAGGCCACAAAGACAAGACTAATTACAGCTGGAACAGAGGCATATTCAGTTGTAATCAGAAGAAGCTCTAAATGCGGTATAGTGCTAAGTATTCGCTGAACGTAACAGTCGTTTGCCGAGTCGGCTATGTATGTAGATGTACCAAATTGTTTACGTGTAGCCCCTTACCATTTTAGGAAGACTATCGACGTAGTTCGGGCTATACATTTCATTTCACAAGGACTCCAACTTGCCGAATATTTTTGTGGACTGCCTGCAAACTCATAAAGCGAAGTGGTATAGTACGTAAGCCAACGCACAAGTACAAAAAAAAGAAAATACAAATACTTGTTGTCACAATATTTTTAATACTTGTAGTTCTTCGCATCATCGCAGGTGCACGGCGGAGTGAGGTATCCTGGTTGCTATTCCGTGGTTAAAATAAATTCATGATAACATTCGAATGAGTAGAGTCGTAGGAACAAGTCGCCAGTCAATCGTAGTACTTTCTAGAAAGCCATGTGCTCATTGTCTTGCCTGATTTATAGGAACGTGCAGAGTCAAGAGTGACTGGTTGCACATCGACAACACTCCCACCCAACACAGCAATCTGTCAGTCACAAATTTATTTTCTTTGACCTGTAATAGAATACCACTGTGTAAACTGAGCTCAAATCCCAAGCGGGAGGTGGAAAGTCGAGGTCCGTTGAGGGCAGCGGGGGATGCAGTCAGTATCACAGCGTTCTAACAAATGGCTAATAGGAATGTATTTAACGCAGCTTGAATGTGAAAAATAGTAACCATGTGGGGCTTTCATCAGCTAGTGAAATATCAGAACAGATGGCGCAACAATTCACAGACAGAATGATACCAAAGTCGACGTAAATCGGAGTACAGCTGTCCACAGCAATCAAAGCTACTCTAGGTTTAATAACAGAATCGTTACAGTTTTAGGGTTGCTGGCGCGCTACTAGACACTAAGCGCCAACAGACGGACTAGTTGTGGCATTGAATCCTTACTTATGTGGCCAGAATTTTGATCTTTCAAGGCAGCTGCACAGGGCTTCCTAACTGGGAATATTTGATGGTAGAATTCCCAGTTTCGCTATTTACATTACAACCAAGGGAGCGAGTTTGTGCTTCGTCTTAGACAGGGCGTTAAATCCGGATCTTCCTTCCTTCGAACTATTTGTATTTGGCCCTACATCGACACCGCCCAATTAAAGATATTTATAAAGGGTAATCACCTAAAATTTGCTGTTGATATGCGATTTTCACAGGGGCTCGTATTGTTAGCCAATCAACAGATTGTAACAACATTTTTGTGCAAACATACATTTTTTAAATGGAACAAGGCCTATTGACGTTAACAGACTAAAAATAGGTCAGATTATAATGTCAGTGGTGTTTGTTGCAAGATTCTTGTGCGAGTCGTTTACAATATATCGCATTTTGAAAAGTTCCCACATTCTAATTTACGCTACTTTTTGTTTGTTTATGCCAATAGGCATTGTTCTATTTAAAAATTTTATGTCTGCACAAAAAGAAATGTTATTACATCTGTTAATGCTAACAATACGAGTCCCTGACTACAAATGCATTGAAACTTCCTGGCAGATTAAAACTGTGTGCCCGACCGAGACTCGAACTCGGCACCTTTGCCTTTCGCGGGCAGGTGCTCTACCATCTGAGCAACCGAAGCACGACTCACGCCCGGTACTCACAGCTTTACTTCTGCCAGTATCTCGTCTCCTAACTTCCAAACTTTACAGAAGCTCTCCTGCGAACCTGCAGTACCAGCACTCCTGAAAGAAAGGATATAGCGGAGACACGGCTTAGCCACAGCCTGGGGGATGTTTCCAGAATGAGATTTTCACTCTGCAGCGGAGTGTGCGCTGATATGAAACATCCTGGCAGATTAAAACTGCGTGCCCGACCGAGACTCGAACTCGGCACCTTTGCCTTTCGCGGGCAAGTACTCTACCATCTGAGCTACCGAAGCACGACTCACGCCCGGTACTCACAGCTTTACTTCTGCCAGTATCTCGTCTCCTACCTTCCAAACGAGATACTGGCAGAAGTAAAGCTGTGAGTATCGATCTGACGAGCTGGGAGAGCCAGCACATTACTGTTTTCCTCAAACCACTCCATCACACTCCTGCCCTTCTAACAGGCGCATTTTCTTGGTGAAAAATGCCATTGCTGTCGGGAAATATCATTGTCATGAAGGAGAGTACGTGGTCTGCAACCAGTATACGATACCCCTTGGCCGTTATGATGCCTTGTACGAGCCCCACTGGATCCATGGACGCCGCCGGCCGGGGTGGCTGAGCGGTTCTAGGCGCTACAGCCTGGAACCGCGCGACCGCTACGGTCTCAGGTTCGAACCCTGCCTCGGGCATGGATGTGTGTGATATTCTTAGGTTAGTTAGGTTCAAGTAGTTCTAAGTTCTAGGAGACTGATGACCTCAGAAGTTAAGTCCCATAGTGCTCAGAGTCATTTTTTTGAACCATGGACGCCAATGTGAATGTTCCCCAAGGCAGAATGGAGCTGCCACCGGCTTGTCTCTGCCCCACAGTAGCTGTTCCCCTGAAAGACGACGGATTCGTGCCTCCCGTCGGCATGATGGAGAAGGTATTTGGATTCATCAGACCATGCAACCCTCTGACACTGCGCCACTTCCTGTGTAGATACTCATGAGTCCATTTCAGTCTTAGTCGTCGAAGTCGTGGCACATACATGGGTCGTCGGCTGCGGAGTGTTTGGTTGGTCCAAATGTATCTGAACACTATGGGACTTAACTGCTGAGGTCATCAGTCCCCTAGAACTTAGAACTACTTAAACCTAACTAACCTAAGGACATAACACACATCCAAGCCGGTGGCAGGATTCGAACCTGCGACCGTAGCGATCGCGAGGTTCCAGACTGTAGCGCCTAGAACCGCTCGGCCACTCCGGCCGGCGGGGTGTTTGGTGCAGTGTGTCTTAAGACACAGTTGTACTCAGCCCAGCATTAAGGTCTGACGTTAGTACTGCCACAGTTCGCCACATGTCCTATTTTAGCTGTATGCCCAGCCTACGATGTCCAACTTCTGTAATGAGGGGTAGCCGGCCACCCACACGACGTCTGGACGTGGTTTCACCTGGGTTCCGCCATGTGTTGCAGACACAACAGCACTCCGTGAACACCAGACAAGTCGTGCAGTTTCCGAAATGCTCGTCTTTAGCCTGTGAGCCATCACAGTCTGCCCTCGATCAAACTCAGATAGATCGCTCGCCTTCCCATTCTACACACGGACAACACGCTCACTGATACTACATGCGCCGTGCGTGTGTCTGACCAGGAGCCACTCTCGCCAGATGGCGCTGCTATGGTCTGGACGGTTTACTATCGATAATAAGTCGGTGGTCATAGTGTTCTGGCTGAAAAATGAAGCGGGAACTCTCAGCGTTTGAGCAGTCTGCTGAGAACTACCAAGTTATTGTAAATGAGAATGAAGAAGTCGTAAGCCATATGTTTAGAAAATAAAGGGCAATCAGACAAAGCAACAAGAAACGCAGTATTTGATCAAAGAAACAGAAATGCATGATTTGAAGACCTAGAAGGGAGTTATTAAAAACATACCCTCTTACACGTACATGAGCATCGCGCATAAACCTGATGGAAGGAACGGCCAAGATGAATAAAATAAGGAAAAAAGACTATAATTACGTGGCTAAATTCAATGTTTTGGAATAACAGTATCTCCAAATGGTTCAGATGGCTCTGAGCACTATGGGACTTAACATCTATGGTCATCAGTCCCCTAGAACTTAGAACTGCTTAAACCTAACTAACCTAAGGACATCACACAACACCCAGTCATCACGAGGCAGAGAAAATCCCTGACCCCGCCGGGAATCGAACCCGGGAACCCGGGCGTGGGAAACGAGAACGCTACCGCACGACCACGAGCTGCGGATAGTAGCTCCAAAGTTACAATGAAACTACTATTCAAGAATTCGGGTATCAGAACACCGTCATATAAGATAAAGCGTAGACACTGACAACGAAAATTAAATACTTCACGGAAACGGAAATCATAATGATCAAGATAAATAATGTAGGTATCGAGAAAATGACGGAAATTCATATGATGTTGGTACAACAGATATAAAGGAGACAACTAGAATGCTGTGGCCATAAGAGTTATACGATGATAACAGAATACTTCTTAAAGTCTCAGCGTGGGGACTTTCAGGAAAGAAAAAGTAACTAGATTTGCTGAAATGTTGCATACTGTACCTTCAAGGCCAGAGGAAGATCGGTGTCTACATAATATTTCACAATCTGACTTCAAACCTATACGTATATAGTGTATGAAGGGGAAAAAATCTCTAAAAGTTATTCACCGATTTACTTCAAATTTCTACATTCGAATCAAACATCGAGGAAATTAATGAAAATTTAAATGCCTAACAGGCGACATATATCATAGTAACCTGACTGTAATTCCTATCGTGAGAATAAATTACAGCGGCGATATCCGTCAAGGATATAATACTACGAGACGTCAGCAAATCACGGGACAAGCGAAAGCTCGAGAATTTGACAGAAACGTGATTTCAAACTCTTGTAAGTAGGCTGTTTAGGTTCTTTTATTGGTAACGCCGCCGCTACATAGCGCTCTGTATGAAAATCACTGGCTGTGCTGTGTGCAGTCTGTGGCTAGTTTGCATTGTTGTCTGCCATTGTAGTGTTGGGCAGCGGCAGCTGGATGTGAACAGCGCGTAGCGTTGCGCAGTTGGAGGTGAGCCGCCAGCAGTGGTGGATGTGTGGAAGGAAATGGCGGAGTTTTGAAATTACATATATTATGACTTTTGATGATATTAAGGTAAATACATGTTTGTTCTCTATTAAAATCTTTCATTTGCAAACTATTCCTATTAGTAGTTAGTGCCTTCCGTAGTTTGAATCTTTTATTTAGCTGGCAGTAGTGGCGCTCGCTGTATTGCAGTAGTTCGACTAATGAAGATTTTTGTGAGGTAAGTGATTTATGAAAGGTATAGGTTAATGTTAGTCAGTGCCATTTTTTGTAGGGATTTTTGAAAGTCAGATTGCGTTGCGCTAAAAATATTGTGTGTCAGTTTAAGCACAGTCGTGTACAATTGTTCTAAGGGGACGTTTCATACTCCTATTTTCTGAGTAGTTGCCTTTGTTACAAAAGACATTTAGGCTAATCCTAGAAGATATTTTACTTCGTGGTTCCCAGTTAAATTATTAAAATCCACTGTGCCATACAAACGCTTAGGCAGTTTGTGGACATAGTAGCAACAAAAATCAGGGGATCGCGGACCGATCAAAAGATCTAACCGAACCCGAGATTTCCCGTACTGTGACGTAAACTTTTCGAACACTATGAGTCGTGCTCAAACACAGTCCTACCTGAAACAGAAAAAACTGAGCTGAAACAATAGAAGACGATTTCTCCAAAAACAAAAGGAAATACTTATCGTAAAATGCAACAACATATGGTGCAACTAATCATCTTACATGAAGGTGAAACGTATTCATCGAATTCCATTGACATTCAGTGATTCAAATATGTCTTTCGATTTAAAGTCATTGCAGTTTCCCTCGCAGCTTGCATTCGATATGAGTATGAACAAGGCACAGGGTCAGTCACTTATTGGGATAGGTATTAAATATCCCGCACAACGCAGCAGTATGATATATATCTTGAAACAACCACACAAAATCGTTACTTATTACGTCACCCTCTTGTTCTAAAAAAAAAAAAAATGCAGGATGGACTTGAGACGCATCACTCGCCTCCATAACACGATTCGAGTTCATATCTGCCTGCTCTGTGGGAATCGTCTATGTTAATCCTTCAAAGTCCTCACTCCAGATGATGGTTTGAAAACTACAGGCTGTACAGGGCACAGTCCAGTTGAAGGCGGTATTTCGTTCAACATCTGAACGGACTTCTCAGTCGTTTACGGACCTGCAATTTAACTCTGACTCCAAACCACGGTCCAACTTCGCGCTTTATACACACATACAAATCATTTCCAGGCGCGAAAGAAGCGGTAAGTGACACTAAAATGTGCCAAAATCGACGACAATTGAATACCGAAATCGACACCGAGCCGCACGACGCATGTTGTTAGGTAAGTGAAAAAGAGAAATCCGAGATGTAGCGTAATCACTGCAGTCACGAGAGCAACTAAGCTGTGGTGGGAACACTCCGTGAAGGCTCTCCGTTTCGCGAGAGACGTTCCCGCTCAGGAAAGACCTCGCAGGGGGCCTTGGCCTCGACTGGAGGGGAAAGCAATGGTGAGGCAGGTTTAAAGAGGAGGAAGCCTCGCGATAACGCGTAACGACCACCGTCACAGCGGAAGCGGCAATTCAGGCTTCCCTTGTGCGGAGTAAATATTGACGGAAGCAGCCATCCGGGACCCAAGGCCGCTGTTCACTCAACAAGTGGCGACACGGCGATAGAGTAGGATCTGGCGTTCGTCCAGTTGGTCGCAAAGAGAGCAGAATGCCACGGCACACGCCCGCGCAGGAATCCCGAGAAGTGAGCTATCTGGCTGGCATTGTTTAGCTGGCGGGTTGCCTAATAGTTCCTTTCTCTCGTTTACGAGACAAGTAGCCTGTCAAACTGACTGTTGCGCGGTGAGCTCATCCAGACGTTACTCGCAGAAGAAGCTGGTGCAGCGCAGTCTCCTGAAGATTTATGAACGTTGGCTCCAATCCACTTTCAGTAGCTTTTTCCGGCAACTACGACATAACGCGGACGTTTCTTAAGGTCTATACGGACAAGTCCATAATATTTTCCGACTTCTGTTGGAATAAAAAAACGTCTGTACTCGATGGCAACACAGGAAATTCCTCATCAACATGAGCCGAATTATCCTGTCATTTGTAGAAATTGTAATATAATTCGGTGGTAGGCAATGAAAATCTCATAACTCCAGCTGTCTGTGAGAAACTCACAATTCCAGTAACCAATAACTCCATTATCAAAGAGAGATCTGAAAGTGTATAATTTCTCTCATTTGTCAATAACTAGGCTTCTATTACATACACTGAAGCGCCAAAGAAACTGGTATAGGCATGCGTATTCAAATACAGAGGTATTTAAACAGGCAGAATACGGTGCTGCGGTCGGCAAAGCCTTTATAAGACAACAAGTGGCTGGCGCAGTTGTTCGATCAGTAACTGCTGCTACAATGGCGGGTTATCAAGATTTAACCGAGCAGGAATCCGGTAAAACAGCAAATCTCCGACACCGCTGCGCCCGGAAAAAGATCCCGCTAGAACGAACCAACGACGCACTGAAGAGAATTGTTCAACGCGACAGAAGTGTAACCCTTCCGAAAATTGGTGCTGATTTCAATGCTAAGCCATTAACAAGTGTCAGCATGCCAACCATTCAACGAAACATCATCGATATGGGCATTCGGAGCCAAAAGCTCACTCGTGTACCCTTGATGACTGCACGTCACAAAGCTTTACGCCTCGCCTGGCCCCGTCAAAACAGACACTGGTCTGTTGATGACTGGAAACAAGTTGCCTGGTCGGACGAGTCTCGCTTCAAATTGTATGGTGCGAATGGACGTGTACGGGTATGGAGACAGCCTCATGAATCTAAGGACCCTGCATGTTAGCAGGAGACTGTTAAAGTTGTTGAAGGCTCTGTAAATATGAGGGGCGTGTGCAGTTGGAGTGATAGGGGACCTGTGATACGTCTAGATATGACACTGACAGGTGACACGTACGTAAGCATCCTGTCTGAACACCTACATTCTTTCATGTCCATTGTGCATTCCGACGGACTTGGGCAATTCCAGCAGGACAATGCGACACCCCACACGTCCAGAATTGCTACAGTGTCTACAGGAACACTCGTCTGAGTTTAAACACTTCCGCTGGCAACCAAACTCCCCAGATATGAACATTACTGACGATCTATGGGATGCCTTGCAACGTGCTGTTCAGAAGAGATATCCACCCCCTCGTACTCTTACGGATTTATGGACAGCCCTGAAGGATTCATGGTGTCAGTTCCGTCCAGCACTACTTTAGACATAAGTCGAATCCATTCCGCGTCGTGTTGCGGCACTTCTGTGTGCTCGCGGAGGGCCCTACACGATATTAGGCAGGTGTACCAGTTTCTTTGGCTCTTCAGTACAGTTACATATGAGCAACGCTACCTGTACCACATTATATATTTTTTACAAAACCGTTATTGTTCCTCCTGTGAAATTTAACAAATGTAGTTCATTGCCTATCTTCGGGATGGCGTTTCCAAACATCGTCGACAAAATTTTAGACGTGATATGTCCCATTCATAATATCAGCTTATGTTAAAGTTTACGAAGTGTGTTTAGAACGTAACGACAATTTTATATTCGAAATGAATTCGCTGACTGCGAATTCTTTGATATCAGCTGTTTTAAGTACAGATTTGCTACGTATTAGTGTCACATGGAAATTTGTATCGGACCGGAACTCGAAACCGGATTTCCCACTTATAGCAAGTAGTCGCATTAATCAGTTCGGCTATATGTGCACGCTCCCCAGATCGACCCAAACCTCCATAGCCACACTGTTTACATCCTTTTCTGTAGCCCACTATATTCATCGCCCAATGCTCGCATACATTACTAACTGGATTCTCGCGCCACTGGATTCTCGATATCCGATATCGTTAAGGCGACCGCCCGCCATAACCGGGTAAACCAGGTTCGAGTTTGTATCCACCAAAGAAAAATCATCAGTCAGCCTTTTTAGAAGTTATTTTATTTACAAAACCAATTTCGTCATCTCATTAATCAACCTTCATGCCACTCTATGTTAAAAACAACAAGTATACATGTAGTAAATGTATAGATATACTACTAGTTGACATTACAGAAATTGAAACGTAATAATAAAAGTCCTTAAAATCAATAAAATGCAATATGCAGCTTTAAGGAGGGTACCCGTGCACACAAATCACAAAAAATAAGAAGAGAATTGTTAGCATCGGAACTAAATACAGGGACATTATAAATGAATATCGTCATTTTAATGCTTTATAGTATTTATTGCATTAAATTTACAGTTATAAATGATATGTCAAATGAAAGAGCAACTCAAACAGTTCTACCAAGAAACTTATAAATGTTCACTGGCAATGACAGGGCTTTCTTTGCGTGACCTAACGCCATGCGATTTTTTACTTTGGGGCTTCATCAAGGATCGTGTGTACGTGTCTCCGCTAGGAGCAGACCTCCCTTAATTAAGAAACAGGATTGAAGCAGCTGTTGCTAAAATCACTGAAGACACACTTATCAACGTTTGGGAAGAACTCGGCTATAGACTTGATGTGTGCCGTGTGACAAATGGTGCTCACATTGAACATTACAAGGTTCTTGGTAAAATTGTTTGAATTGCTCTTTCATTTGATATATCATTTATAACTAAGTTTAATATACTAAATATTATAAAGCGTTAAAACCCCGATATTCATCAAAACACCCTGTATTTTGACATGACAGAGTTCTCATAGAACATGCCAGACATTACAAGAAACAAAAAGTTGACGATATAAAAAATCAGAAGCACAAATGAACTTATTTTTTTTATAAAAAATATCCATGACTCTTATAGAATCACTCTAGTTCTTAGCAAAAACTGTCTTCATTAAAATTAATCATTGAAATATTATCTACGGCGTACACAGTAGTCTGCATATCTATCGCTCAAGTACAGTACAACCTCCGATATATCGGAATTAGTAGTCGCATATCAAACAACGCAATCAGAGGCAAAATTCAACGGCCGTCAAATTTCTAAGTGAATACCAGTAAGCAAAGAACTTGCGAGGAATAATCATAAAATACCTAGAGGGCATGAAGTTATATACCAAATCAAAAAATAAAAATAAATGACTTTATGTCCCTTAAACATCATTTAACAGGCGTGTAAATAATTGGGTGGAATAAACAAGTAACCCCAAATACCATATCAACCAACGGATGTCCCCCGAAAATTTTACTTGGCTATGTAATTATTATTCTCTTTGTAACATAAGGTGTCATACTATCTATTTACAGAATGGCTAAACCCATCCAAATCTCGTATAAGCACATTATTTAAGAAAAAATTGCGCAAAAAGGAGCTATATTTGTGAGCGAAAAAGGAGTTGTTAAAAGACCTCATAACATAAATCATGGAGCGGGATAGTAGTAAATCAAAGGCTTCTAAATAATAAAAAAACTAAGTGAATAAAACAATCAATGTAATAGCACAAGACTACATATACCAGGAGCATCGAGCGACTCAGTAAAACCTATGACCCACAACAGTAGCACATAACATACTCAAAACTCTCAGCTATCATCACGTCGACGTTTTTTGATACTGCGATAACTAATTCTGATATATCACTATAGTTGGAGTCACCAACGATGGCGTCGAGTTTTGGCTTATTCTACGCACCTACGTCATACAGTCTCCGGCAGCCAATGAGCGTTCAGTGGTGTTCTGAGCACTCTGGTCTGAATACTGTAGCTAATGCGAGCATTAAATGTTATCATAGAGAGTTGTTTAGTGACTCTTTGTTCCTTTTGTTACGAGCCGTCATCTCTGATGTTGGTGGTAAGTTATGCATTCCGCATAAGGAAGCTAGAGACTTAATTTGCAGCGTATACACCTTCTTCAAGCGGAAGACATGCGCATGAGCGTATCGCAACTGTCGCTTGGAATCGTTAACAACGTAATCCTCGTCCGTGCCTCGACATGCGCCAGTCGCCATCGTTCGTAAATCTCATTACAGTGGTGATATACTTGGAAGATCGATATCCGTACTATTGTGTGCTCCATATGTCATATCGCGACGTTTAATTTGAATGAAGACAGTTTTGCCGGCCGGTGTGGCCTAGCGGTTCTAGGCGCTATAGTCTGGAATCGCGCGACCACTGCGGTCGCAGGTTCGAATCCTGCCTCGGGTATGGATGTGTGTGATGTCCTTAGGTTAGTTAGGTTTAAGTAGTTCTAAGTTCTAGGGGACTGATTACTTCAGATGTTGTCCCATAGTGCTCAGAGCCATTTGAACAATTTTTTTGAAGACAGTTTTCCTAATAACTAGGGTGTATTTCATCTTAAAAAGTCATAGATATTTTTTACGAAAAAATCTGGACAGGATTTATTCGTTTCTGCTTCTGATTTTATATATTGTCTGTTTTTTTGTTCTTTGTACTGTGTGGCATCTTCTATTACAGCTCTGTGATGACGAAACAGTTAATTTCGTTGCTAAGCAGTATCTTCTGAGCCGGCCGAAGTGGCCGAGCGGTTCTAGGCGCTACAGTCTGGAACCGCGCGACCGCTATGGTCGCAGGTTCGAATCTTGCCACGGGCATGGATGTGTGTGACGTCCTTAGGTTAGTTAGGTTTAAGTAGTTCTACGTTCTAGGGGACTGATGACCTCAGAAGTTAAGTCCCGCAGTGCTCAGAGCCATTTGAACCAGTATCTTCTGATTTGTTGTGTTTTGTGTGCACAGGTACTCTTCTGAACTCTGCGTGTCACATTTTGTGGGTTTTAAGGACGTTCATTATTAAGCTCCATTTTCTTTAATGTCAACTAGTATACTTTGAGGTATACTACATGTATACATGCGGGGGCCTGAATATGGCATTAATTAGATGCTGAAACTGGTCGTGCAAATAAAACAACTACTTCTGAAAATATACGGGTGCTTGGTGATTTTTGTTTGGTATCTGACTGGCTGCTGCTCCTTATTCACGATGGATCAACAGAGATCAAATTTTCTTGTCACTAATAGGTAGTGCACTATACCTAATAAAGCTGATGTCAAAGAATTCGCAGTCAGCAAACAAATTCCGAATGATCATAGAATGAAGGCTTTCACGGCAGAAGTTGCAATCACTTAACATTTCCGGGCTGAGATGCCGTGGTCCATACATATGACTCTCCCCCTGAAGTTTCGCCTTCGACTGCGGAAGGAATCCTCCGAGGACAATCGGGGAACTGCAACGAGAGCACTAGTGAGCACCGTATATATAAGCCATCCATAGGGCGCCGCTGTCAGTCACGTGACGTCAGCTGTGCTGTGATCTCTGATATTGCCAACTTTCTCAAATGAAACTAATGGATTGTCACGCTGTTGCTGCAATGTTGGTATCCATATCTTATCCAGCTTAATACCTTCATCTTTTCTATTAAAATTATTGCAGTGTTTGGCAATCTCAATGGCCTCTCTGTACATTCGCGTATAATAATGCGACGTCTTTGCTATGACGGTCGTCTCACTAAATTTTATTTCATGATCACCTTCCTGAAACACATGTTCCGCTACAGCCGATTTATCAATATGCCCGAGGCGGCAGTTCCTTTTATGTTCACCCAGACGGGTGTTGACGCTTCTTTTTGTTGTGCCTATATAGACCTTTCCACAACTGCACGGAATTTTATAGACACCTGGTGTAACTAGAGGATGTCGTTTATCTTTCGCGGATTTTAAACATTCTTTTATTTTCGTAGGGGGTCTGAAAACAGTTTCCACATCGTACTTGCTTAAAATTTTTCCAGTACGATCAGTTACCTTACTGATGAATGGTAAGAACACTTTCCCCTTGGGTTGATGTCGATCCTCTTCCGTCCTAGTTCTCAGTCTAGGGCGTAGTGCACGATCTATCTCTCTGTTGGAATACCCATTCTTCTTTAAGGTCGCTCTAAGGTGTTCAATCTCATCATCTAAGTGAGCTGGTTCACGTATTTTTTGCTCCCCGTCTATTAATGTTTTAATCACCCCTCTTTTATGTCTTGGGTGAAGGAAGGTGATCATGAAATAAAGTTTAGTGAGACGACCGTCATAGCAAAGACGTCGCATTATTATACGCGAATGTACAGAGAGGCCACTGAGATTGCCAAACACTGCACTAATTTTAATAGAAAAGATGAAGGCATTAAGCTGGATAAGATATGGATGTCAACATTGCAGCAACAGCGTGACAATCCATTAGTTTCAATTGAGAATGTTGGCAATATCAGAGATCACAGCACAGCCGACGTCACGTGACTGACAGCGGCGCCCTCTGGATGGCTTATACAGGGCTATTACAAATGATCGAAGCGATTTCATAAATTCACTGTAGCTCCATTCATTGACATATGGTCACGACACACTACAGATACGTAGAAAAACTCATAAAGTTTTGTTCGGCTGAAGCCGCACTTCAGGTTTCTGCCGTCAGAGCGCTCGAGAGCGCAGTGAGACAAAATGGCGACAGGAGCCGAGAAAGCGTATGTCGTGCTTGAAATGCAGTCACATCAGTCAGTCATAACAGTGCAACGACACTTCAGGACGAAGTTCAACAAAGATCCACCAACTGCTAACTCCATTCGGCAATGGTATGCGCAGTTTAAAGCTTCTGGATGCCTCTGTAAGGGGGAATCAACGGGTCGGCCTGCAGTGAGCGTAGAGACGGTTGAACGCGTGCGGGCAAGTTTCACGCGTAGCCCGCGGAAAATTGGCTCATGCCAGAACTGGAGACCGACAGCGCCGACTTCATCTTTCAACAGGATGGTGCTCCACCGCACTTCCATCATGATGTTCGGCATTTCTTAAACAGGAGATTGGAAAACCGATGGATCGGTCGTGGTGGAGATCATGATCAGCAATTCATGTCATGGCCTCCACGCTCTCCCGACTTAACCCAATGCGATTTCTTTCTGTGGGGTTATGTGAAAGATTCAGTGTTTAAACCTCCTCTACCAAGAAACGTGCCAGAACTGCGAGCTCGCATCAACGATGCTTTCGAACTAATTGATGGGGACATGCTGCGCCGAGTGTGGGAGGAACTTGAATATCAGCTTGATGTCTGCCGAATCACTGAAGGGGCACATATCGAACATTTGTGAATGCCTAAAAAAACTTTTTGAGTTTTTGTATGTGTGTGCAAAGCATTGTGAAAATATCTCAAATAGTAAAGTTATTGTAGAGCTGTGAAATCGCTTCAATCATTTGTAATAACCCTGTATATACGGTGCTCACTAGTGCTCTCGTTGCAGTTCGCCGATTTTCCTCGGAGGATGCCTTCTGCAGTCGAAGGCGAAACGTCAGGGGAGAGTCTTAAGTATGGACCACGGCATCTCTGCCCGGAAATGTTAAGTGATGAAATTCCGAATGACTTAGTACAGCTGTGGTTCCTCAACAGAATGTGTCCTTTCAGCCATGCAAATAAGGGAATTGCACACATGCAAATAAGGGAATTGCATAATTTCGTATATTGGGTTAGTCTGTTGTGTTAGTCAGATTCGCGCAATTTTTTCGTTGTTGTTTGGTATACATCTCTGAAAAGTGACAGTACAACGTTAGCCACATCGGATAACTGTCTGAAAGGTAGCACGTCTTTTGGTAGTATCGGTGTTTATTTATTTTGTATCAAATGATGACGAGCATCCCGGACGCAGCAGCACATCGTCAACCTATAAAATCTTCGAAAAAAGAAATATATGATAATGAATGATCTCCGAATCAAATCAGAGAAGCCGCTGATGATGATTTGATTCGAGTTTTTCGAGTATAAAAAGTATAGCGGCATAACTTGTTCCAAAATTGTTAATTTCGAACAAAAAGAGCAGCGAATGCTGTAGCCGGCCGCGGTGGCCGTGTGGTTCTAGGCGCTGCAGTCCGGAATCGCTGGACTGCTACGGTCGCAGGTTCGAATCCTGCCTCGGGCATGGATGTGTGTGATGTCCTTAGGTTAGTTAGGTTTAAGTAGTTCTAAGTTCTAGGGGACTGATGACCTAAGATGTTAAGTCCCAGAGTGCTCAGCGCCATTTGAACCATTTTTTTTTTTTTTTTAAGCGAATGCTGTTCGCTCAGGGGGCTGGCTGAAATCAACAACACAGAACAAATGGTTCAAATGGCTCTGAGCACTATGGGACTTAACATCTATGGTCATCAGTCCCCTAGAACTTAGAACTACTTAAACCTAACTAACCTAAGGACAGCACACAACACCCAGCCATCACGAGGCAGAGAAAATCCCTGACCCCGCCGGGAATCGAACCCGGGAACCCGGGCGTGGGAAGCGAGAACGCTACCGCACGACCACGAGATGCGGGCAACAACACAGAACAATTGAAACGGGCCATAACAGGTGGTTCAACACGAGTTTATGGAATGTCGTGGAAACTAAGGCCCAGTTACCCCAGTGGAAGCACTCAGGATCGCCAAGACCGAAAAAATCTCAACTGCGTTTAAATGTGAAGGTTGTGCTCACTGTGCTCTTAGTTTTTAACGGCGAAGTTCACCATGAGTACTTCGTACGGGCTCGAACGATGAATAAGGAGTTCTACTTACAAATTCAACGCCATGTGTTTCAAGGCATTCACAGTTATTTATTGTGATGTTTCTAAGATTTCAGCGTGCCTTACCACTTGGTTACAACAGGTATTTTGGATCCAGCGTGTAGTTAACCTTATTTGAGCTCAGTGACATGGTTATTTGTTGAGGTGAGGGACAATGGAAGAGAGATTCTACATATCTATGCTGCATATCATGGGCGCCCCCAAGAAACGGAGTACGATCGTACTAAGCACGTTGCGGTATATTGTAGGTGGAACTGGACTGACTGGAATTGCATTTTGTTCTGCGAAGACTAGCGATGATAAGCCTGATTGTGAAGCAAGAAACCAACAGATATCTGAAAATTGCTCCTAGTGAAGTTTGCACCCAACCAGAAACTTGTAAAATTTGAAGGAAAAGCAATTGGCTACATAACTCTACGATGGTCTCTCTTACAAACGCATGTGACACTGGTTCTATTTGCTTCAATGCGTATATGCTAATTTTCCTTCTTTTATGATACATATCTACATCTACATCTACATGACTACTCTGCAATTCACTCTCGAACAGCGCTTGGGAAAGACTAACACATGTCTTTCAGTACGAGCTCAGATTTATTTTATTATTAAGATCATTTCTCACTAAATAGGGGGGCGCCAACGAAACATTATCGCAGTCGGGGGGAGAAAGTTGTAGACTGAAACTTCGTGAAAAGGTCTCACCGCAATGAAGAACGCCTTTATTTTAATGATTACCACCCCAACCCAATCATATCCGTGACACTCTCTCCCCCATATCGCGATAATACAAAATGTGCTGCCCTTCTTTGGACTGTTTTATGTCCTTCGTCAATCCTATGAATATCCTATACCAAACAGCAGTACTCTAGCAGAGGAAGGACAAGAATAGTGTACGGAGTCTCGTTAGTACAGCTGTTGCGCCTTCCGTTCCGCCAATAAAAGCCACTCTTTGGTTTGTCTTCTGCAGAAAATTATCCATGTGATCGTTCCATTACAATAGTTCATAACTGTTATCTCTGACGGCCTTTGGATTTGTATGATATATCGTTTAACAGAAATTTGATGGATTCATTTCGGTACACTTGTGGTTGACCTCTCACTTTTCATTATTTAGGGTCACAATTGTCACTTTTAGCACCATACCGATATTTCATCCAAATCCTTCTGCAGTTAGTTTCGATACTCTGATGCCTTCCCTTGACGATAAATGACAGCATCATCTGGAAACAATCTAAGAAGGCTGCTCTGATTGTCACTTAAATCATTTATATAGATTAGGAACAGCAGAAGGTCTATAACACTTCTTTGGGGAACGCCAGGTATCACTTCCGTTTTACTCGGTGACTTTCCTGTAATTACTATAAAGTGTGACTTTTCTGACAGGAAATCACGGATGCAGTCGCACAGCTGAGGCTATTCTCCACAGGAACGTTATTTGATTAGAAGTTGCTTGTGAGGAACGTTGTCAAAAGCCTTCTGGAAACCTAGAAATGTCAAATCAATTGGAGATGCCCTGTCGATAGTACTCGTTACTTCATAAGATTAAAGAGCTACTTTTGTTTTACAGGAACGATTATACTGAATCGGTGCTGACTTTGCGTCAGTGGATCGTTTCCTTGAAGGTAAATTCTTAATACTTGAATATAGTATAATTATCTTCCAAACTCCTACTACAAATCGACATACGTGACATGGATCTCTACTTCACGGTATTATTCCTGTTTACCTTTTGCAGTATTGGTGTGACACGTGCAATTTTCCCGTTTTTTGGTATGTTTCCTTCGCCGAGTGGTTGTGTTTAGTCGCGAAATATGAAGCTATTTCATCGGCATACTCTGAAAGGAGCTTTATTCGCATACAGTCTGGACCGGAATTATGGCCTTTTACTCGCTACACCGAGAATATCTACTTCTAAATTGCTAAGGTTGGAGGCCGTGCCGACCGGAGTGGCCGAGAGTTTCTAGGCGCTACAGTCTGGAACCGCGCGACCGCGGCTCAGAGCCATTTGAACCATTTTTTGAGGCCTTGACGGATTCTGGTCGACTTACGTCGTCTTCTTGGGTGAAGGTATTTTTGAAAACCGGGTTCAGTAGCTTCTCTTTAGTGACACTGTCATCGGTAACATTACCATACATGCTCCGACCTAATATGCTTTGTCACCTTAAATTATTTCTTTTTTTTTTCTTCTTACGTAAGTTATGGTGCTACTTAACTATTATTGTAGAGTATCATACTTACTATACAATTTTAAAATGATCATGTACCTTCAGCTTAACAATAACGACAATTATATGAAGAATTATCCAAGAGTATTGTTCCTACATAATTCCCGCACCACTGCAAAGAGAAGTGATGCAGATATTAGTGTCAGAGGTGCTGAGAAACAGTTTGGACCGCTAAAATTTAACGAAGCTTCAACACCCGATGGAATTCCTATCGGGTTCTGTACAAGATTTCAAATGGTTCAAATGGCTCTGAGCACTATGGGACTCAACTGCTGAGGTCATTAGTCCCCTAGAACTTAGAACTAGTTAAACCTAACTAACCTAAGGACATCACAAACATCCATGCCCGAGGCAGGATTCGAACCTGCGACCGTAGCGGTCTTGCTGTGCCAGACTGCAGCGCCTTTAACCGCACGGCCACTTCGGCCGACTACAAGATTTCCTTCTGAATTTGGCTCCTTTTAACAATAATCTATCATATGCATTGATCCCTCGTTATTCCTCGATCGAAAGACGGTGCCCAGTGGTAGAAAGAAACCACAGGTCACACGCATATACAAGAAGCGTATCAGAAGTGAACCAAAAAATAACGTCTAATATCCTTGAGATCCATTTGCTGTAGAATCTTAGAACATATTCTGATCTCAAACGTAATTCGGTAATTTCGAAAACATCGGCCATGTGAAATCCAACTCGCAGTTTTTTTCACATGACACCCTTGGATCAAGGCAGTCGGGTAGATGAAGTATTTCTCCATTTCCGAAAGATATTTGACTCCTTACCGAAATTATACTTACTATCAAAAGTACTGTCGTATGGGGTATCGGGTACACACTGCGATTGAATTGAAGATTTTTGGTAGAGAGAGTCATCGACAGATACAGAAGTAACTTCGAGTGTGTCACAGGACAATGTTTTAATAACCTCAGACTTTTCGCAGGTGATGTAGTTATCTATAATGAGGTACTATCTGGGAACAAAATTTCACAGATATCCATTAGACCTTGATATGACGTGAATGTGGTACGAATGGGACGAATGGCTCTGAGCACTATGCGACCTAACTTCTGAGGTCATCAGTCCCCTAGAAGTTAGAACTAGTTAAACCTAACTAACCTAAGGACATCACACACAGCCATGCCCGAGGCAGGATTCGAACCTGCGACCGTAGCGGTCTCGCGGTTCCAGACTGCAGCGCCTAGAACCACACGGCCACTTCGGCCGGCGCAGCACTAATGATCACAGGTTTGTTTGACCAGTGCGAGAGTGCACAGAAAAGCTGAAGAAACTGAACTGGCAGACGCTTGAAAATGGAGACAAACTATCCCGAGAAAGCGTAGTTAGTAGGTTCCAAGAACGATGAATCTAGGAATATAAGACACCTTCCTACCTATCGAACCTTTAGGGATAGCGAGGACATTTAGACTAATTACGGCGTCCACTGAAGTGTTAAAGCAGTTATTCTTTCCGCGCTCCATACGTGAATTGATCGATAAGAAACATTAATAGGTGGTGTAATGGGAAGTACCCTCTTCCATGCACTTCACAGTGGTTTTCACAGTATAAATGTAGATGCAGAATTATTGTTATAAAAAAATTGTTTTAATGTTTTACGTCACATATACAGCGTGAACATTAACGAAACCGACAAACATTGCCGGCCGCTGTGGTCGAGCGGTTCTAGGCACTTCAGTCCGGAACCGTGCTGCTGCTCCGGTCGCAGGTTCGAATCCTGCCTCGGGCATGGATGTGTGTGATGCCCTTAGGTTAGTTAGGTTTAAGTAGTTCTAAGTGTAGGGGACTGATGACCTCAGATGTTAAGTTCCATAGTGCTTAGAGCCATTTGACAAGCTGTAGGGACAGATTCCTGACTGGAAATGAGGGGATAAAGATCCTATGAACAGGTGTCCGGTAATAGACGGAGTGCGTGCAACGACAATAGATCGTCACGGTGCACAGTACAGAACTGCATCGCATCCACGTCACAACTGGTGTTCAAAGTTACCTCCACGGGATTGCAGGTGATACGGATAGTAGCGGTTGTCATGCAGGCTACCTATAATCGTACGTTGGCTTACACCATGTTAGCGGGCCACTTGCCTAGAGCTTGTACAAGGGTTCTCCTGAATATTCTGCATAACTCGGTCCTCCAAACCTGGTGCACGCACAGTCCGCCGCCTCCCTAAACATTCATCTGTCTGAAAGAACCAATGCCCTCACAAAAGTCCAAAAAGGGCCTGAAATATTGTGTGATATGGTTGGGATGTGCGTGCGTGCTTTTTTTTTCTTTTTTTGTATAGTCGCGCTGCTTCTCGATCGTTTCAGGCTGCTTGGCCGTACACATTCACCATCTCGGTTTGTTCCCGACATGCGCCCATCACACAGCCTGCAACACACAAGGAACACGCGGCATATGGTAAGCGGAAATGTCATTTGTCAGCACAGCATCTACAGTGGCGACGATGCATTTCCGGACACACATTCATAGGACCTTTCTTCTTCCAATTCCGTCCGCAGCTCGTGGTCTAGTGGCTAGCGTTGCTACCTCTGGATCACGTGATCCCGGGTTTGATTCCCTGCCGGATTGGACATTTTGTCTGCCCGGGGACTGGGTGTTTGTGACGTCCTTATCATTTCGTCATCATCATTCACATCATTCGTGAGAGTGGCTAGATTGGACCATGAAAAAAAACTGTACTGTGAAAGAATTGGGACTTTGTACTGGCGCTGATGACCGCGCAGTTGAACACCCCACAAATCGGTCAAACAAATCAAAAATATTCCATTTAGAGTCAGCAATCAGTCCCTGCAGTTCGTCGTTTTTATTAATGTTCACCTTGTAGAGGACGTGCACACCTAGCGCTAGAAGTGGGAACAGAAGCTACGTACAACTCATGTCTGGTATATAAGATGAACCAGAGCTCCACCGACAAAATTTCGGTGTGTTGAGGGATATTTTCTGAGCATTTTGTTATAAGGCCCCGTGGTCTCCGGTGGCTAGTTACAAAGTAATAAAGTAATTTTGACTTAATAGGCTTTGTGGCGAGAATTATCTTTGTTTCGTGAACATACTTCCACAACAGTGAAAAATCACCAAAGCGTAGTAACACGAAATGATCAGGTTATTCGTGGACGCCTATGTACAGACACAAACCTGCTATTACGGGGTTGCCGTCGCCGTGGGTAACAGCTGATCATAACGTCGTCGTTCCGTTTTTCCATTGGGTGTTGTGTGATGTCCTTAGGTTAGTTAGGTTTGAGTAGTTCTAAGATCTAGGGGACTGATGACCATAGATGTTAAGTCCCTTAGTGCTCAGAGTCATTTGAACCGTTTTTCCATTGTGTTCAGTGAACCCATAGACGAGATACATACCGCCCGATTCTTATTCAGTGAACCTATTCGTACTGTTGTCTATCACTGTTGACATATTATCATTACCGGAAAAATCAAGCCGGCTGGATCCACCAGTACTGAATGCTTGAGGACCTAGAGTAAAGTAGGCCTTACTGTTGTCAACAGTAAGCATCGTGAAGTGAATGGAAAAAGTTTGTTTCCAGACAACACATAGCACGTACCATCGACATTGTCACAGTAGTGTAGCTATTTTCAACGCAGTACCGGTACAAGTGGTAAGAAACCAAACGAAATACAATTAATCCGAACGAACCACTGCAGACCACGGGTCCCTTATGCCAAAATACTATGAAAATATCCCTGGACAGCCTCCGAAATTTTGTCGGTCAAATTCCAGTTCACTCTGGATACAAGCAAAATGGCCTTTTCGTTAGAATACTAACCCATCTTACGCACATTACATATGCTCATCCATGGGTATAGATCATATTCTATTTTACAGTGTTCAAAAATGGTTCAAATGCCTCTGAGCACTATACCCGAGGCAGGATTCGAACCTGCGACCGTAGCAGTCGCGCGGTTCCGGACTGAAGCGCCTAGAACCGCTCGGCCACCACAGCCGGCAACGGCGTTACAGTTCTTGATCGAGCGTCTCCAGTTCTTCTTATCAGCGCATCATTTAAGGGCGCGACGGGGCACGCCCTTGGCCCTTCTACCTTCCGGGAAAGTAGCGGAGTTAGGACGGGTGGGTTTAATGGACCCTTCCTCGATTTCTTCTGGGTGCAAATTTCAATTTCACCGTTTGCAAATTTCACTGGATGCAATCTACATAACACCGAAACATACTTCCCTGCAACTCCTTCCTCTGGACTCCTTTTCCGCAAATCCGCTCCCCACACATTTTTGCACGAAACTTCCTGATGATTTGATGGTATCAGGTATCACAACTGGCGGATGTACAACCACCACGTCATAAATAAAAACCAGGTCGAAAGAACTGGAAACATATAATTCGAAGTTTCTAAAAATAAAGTCAAGACAACATCAGCTGTAATTTCATCTCCAATTTAAGTTACAGGCTACCGGTTTCAGCGTTATAATACGCCAACAACAAACCGTCTACACTAGATAGTGGCTGCATTTTCCAATGACTTGTGTATGTCATATGTGAAAATAACCAGTCTTCGCACCAGCTTATACACACGCGTCTTTAGCACACAACTCCTCGAACACAGAATTTATTTTCACATAAGACATACGCGAATCTGTCATTGAAAAATTCAGCCACTATGTAGTGTAGAGGGCCTGATGAACGCGCATTATATCGCTCAAACTGAAAACTTGTGAAATAAATTGGAAACGAAATTACAACTGACGTTGTTCTTGATATTTTTTACATACCTATCGGTCATTGTCCTAACATTCAGTAAAGCACGAATGGATGCACCTAAACTTCGACGTTTCATTCTCCCGTATGCTTATGACATTACCGTTCTTTCCATTTGCATGAGGACAGTGTTTATCTGGTAGAGCTCAGTTGGTGGGTTCCTTGTAAACAAGCTCTCTTTAATCCTCCAGCCAGCTTGCTTCTATTTGTCACATCTGGAATTAGTTTCACCGTTCAATCAGTTCGTCCATGGCCGTTACAGGTTGGGAGAAATATCTTTCTAAGGGACGGCAAAGCGGCAATAACTGCACAATATCGGATTGTATTGTTGCCATGCACATGTGCTGTTGTGTTTTCCAGTGGCATTGTCCACTTGCTGCGTCAAGGTTGCTTCACCTCATTCGTGCGCTTCAGCCCTTGAACTGATTTCTCCTCCCTGTCTTCAGTCACGAAGAACAGAATTTTGAGTGTCTAGACCAAATCATTTGACTATAATGTACAACTGGCATCTCATTTGTGCTTCTCTCTTTTCCAGCTGTTACTCCATAATACAGAGTCAGCTGTTTTCGTGGTTTGGCACTACTTGTGATCAGATGCCATTCCTGTCGCCACAGCCATCAGTTGATGTCAGGGAGGGAAGCGCTGTACGCCATCTGCCTGTGAATCTTGTAACCTGTGTTCTGCGTGTTATCGTACTTTAACTGTTTGTATATCATATTTCCTGAAGTAGAGATTGGAGTTTAGCCCAGTCTTTGCCTAAACGAGTATGGAAAACTGCCTACAAACCACACTGAGGCTGGCCAGTGTAAAATACCATCTGTCATTAATCCACACAGCGGCTTCCATCTTGACCTGACTCACCTCCATGCCACGTTGTGTGAAAGGGTACCATTACCATCATCTAGTGGAAAGTAATTAAATCATACTGGCTACCGAGCGTGGTGGCGCAGTGGCTAGCACACTGGACTCGTATTCGGGAGGACGACTGTTCAATCCCGCTTCCGGTTATCCTGATTTATGTTTTCCGTGATTTCCCTAAATCGCTCCAGGCAAATGCCGGGATGGTTCCTTTGAAAGGGCACGGCCGGCTTCCTTCCCCGTCCTTCCCTAATCCGATGAGACCGATGACCTCGCTGTCTGGTCTCCTCCCACAAACAATCCAGTCATACTGGCTAAGTATGGCGAGCCATTGGCAACATAGACCATGGATCGTTAAAAATTATAAGCATAGTGTGATACTTTTACACTTTTATAAATGTTTATATTCACCGTCGTCGTCGTAGTCATCATCAGCAATAACACGCGCATTGTCAAGGTAACACCTTGAAACGTCCCCTTAGAAAAATTAATGAATTACTGTGCTGATAAACCTCTTACGTTATTTGCTTTTCAAACAGCTGAGCAAAACTCAACGTTCTCAGACATTACTCTCTTTACTTATTCTGATCAACACTAAACTGACACACAATATTTTTAGCGCAACGCAATCTGACTTTCAAAAATCCCTACAAAAGAATGGCCCTGACTAACATTAACCTATACCTTTCACAAATCACTTACCTCACCAAAAATCTTCGTTACTCGAACTACTGCAATACAGCGAGCGCCACTACTGCCAGCTAAATAAAAGATTCAAACTACTGAAGGCACTAACTACTGATAGGCATAGTTAGCAAATGAAAGATTTTGATAGAGAACAAACAATGTATTTACCTTAATAGTGTTAAAAAGTCATAGTATATATAGCAGTTCATGACATCCAGTCTTACAAATTTCAAAACTCCGCCATTTCTCTCCCCACATCCACCACTGCTGGCGGCTCACCTCCAACTGCACAACGCTACGCACTGTTAACATCCAGCTGCCCAACACTACAATGGCAGACAACAATGCAAACTAGCCACAGACTGCACACAGCACAGCCAGTGATGTTCATACAGAGCGCTACGTGGCGTTACCAATATAAAAACCTAAACAGCCTACTTATAACCTGATACTGCCGCTTCGCAATGAGATTCATTCCTTGTGGATCCAATTGTTTGCAGTATCCTGTATTTACCTTTTTTCCCCTTCCTTCTTGTCGACAGCCAGAGGAGTTCATTAAGCACATCAGCCTCTGAATTTGTGGACGACAGAGATAAAGCTATCTTCTTCGTGACGCACCTCGTTACTGTAAGCCGTAGCGTCTAGAGCTACTACGTGTGGCGAGACGTTTGTTACGTAGGCAGAGGTCATCTGCGGCGGCGATTAAACAAGAGATAGAAGCCTGCTGTGTGTAATTGCCTCTTACAACCACTGTTGGCCAATTGAAACGTCCTCAGAGAAGACAATGGTGTGAAAGAACTGCAAATGAACGGCACTTGAGTTGTCCCACCAAGTGCCTCATTCAGGCGGTTGCGATATGCTGTACTGAAACACTGTTTGCAAGGGCCAGTTTTTTTCTAATAGGATCGAACGGTTTTCACTCCCAAACACTATCGTGTGTACATGGCGTGTTTGCTGTTACCTAATTGTTCTGCCTCTTCCCGACTTGGGAAATGGTACACAGGGCATCCTTGTTATACAGACAATATGTGAATAATCATAAAGTAGTTTGTGTCAAGGATTTCTCAGTTAATGCTGGGCTTGCAAAGCGACAATGTGGAAAAGTACGGCTCGAAGATTTCCTCCAGATTCTCCTACGTTTGTGCTTCGTAATTTTGGTAAGTTGATTGTGGTATCCTATACATTGCTTCGGCCACTAACAGTGGTTAGTCCTGAATTTTTCAGTTATTATTCAAAATTAATTTCACAAAAATAACTCTTCCGTAACTTAAGGTTTATGGATATTTTATTTATTTATTTATTTATCTGCTGCCATTTACAATTTGATGTGTCACCTTGTTACTACGACATGTCGTACTTTCACAATACGAAATTGTACATGTGCAGAATGTGAAACTTATTTCTTATTTCATAATTTTAATTAGGATTAATAATATTGCAGCTTTAAATACTTATAGACTTAAAAGTAATTAAGAAACGAAAACCTTAAAATTAACAATTTATGAATAGGAGATAGGAATTTATGAAGACAAGGAAGAGGTTATAACATAACTTTAAGACATTTTATAAATTCGGAAAAATGTTTCTAAAATAAACAAGATTCTTGCATTTACGATGGATAAATAGAAGATAATAAACATTTATGAAAATAATAAAATTTTGGAAAATCGAAACATAAACCATAACCATATTTTTAGGAAGAATAAAAACAGAAGATAGGATTGATGATAGTGGAAGAATATCCGTTTACCACGTGTGTGTGATGGTGAGTTTCTCGTAATTGTCCCTCGCCGGCCGCTGTGGCCGAGCGGTTCTATTAGCTTCAGTCCGGAACCGCGCGACTGCTTCGGTCGCAGGTTCGAATCCTACCTCAGGCATGGATGTGTGTGATGTCCTTAGGTTAGTTAGGTTTAAATAGTTCTAAGTTCTGGGGAACTGATGACGTCACATGTTAAGTCCCATGGTGCTCAGAGCCATTTGAACCATTCTGAATTGTCCCTCAAGCCGCCGACCGACAGTCACAGCTCTTCATCTAAATCTAACATCTATTCTAGATTTCCTAATAACTAAACCTTAACCTCTAATAATTGTCTTTATGTTTTCTGCTTGCATACGGAGTTGTTGAGATCAATATTTTCCTTTTTAGGCTATTGTGTTGTTTATTTAGTATATTTCTTCATTTTCATTTGCGGTCGCGTCGGGATCAGTATCCTCACATGATTCCATGTCGGAATCAGTGCTGTTTCCCACCCTGTGGATTCCTTCCTGTCTCTGCATAAAGGCTCGTTGTATGGCTCGGACATACTCTCTACGGGTCGCTTTGGATATATCGACAGTGAGTTAGTTTAACATGGTCCATTGGTCTTCGTCTCTGGGCATCGTGTGTATGGTGTACTGAATGATGTTGAGGTTTAAGTGTAATGTGTATCTGACGTTACTATATTGTGCGCAGAGAAAGACGATGTGTTCTGGAGAGCCTTGTTCCCCACATGTTCATGTTGGTGTCTGCCTCAGACTCACGCGGTTTAAGTGCGTGGGAAAAGGGGCGTGTCCTGTTAAGAAGTGGATCGTACTGCGGCTGCGATCGATACGTTTGAGTTTTAGTCTCGTCCTTACATCTGGAATGAACTGATATAGCCTGCGGCCCTTATCATTTGTGTCCCATTCACCTTGTCAGGCATCTATCCCCCAATTTTTTACTTGGAATTGCGTGTCAATTGGTACTCCAGCGATCTTTCGAACCTGGTCACACCTTCCGACTTATGCCAGTACATAACCGCTCTATATCTTATCGTAAAGTCTATTGGGTAGACTCCGAGAACCAAACAGAGTGATTCCACTGAGATGGTGCCGAATGCTCCCGACAGTCTAAGTAAGCCACTACTTTGTCCTCGTCTGATAGGCTCGACCTGTGAGCCCATGTACTGGCGGCGAAGCTAAGTACCGAATTCAAGAGAGCATGTCCGTGTAACTGACAGGGGGAAAAAGTTCAAATGTGTGTGAAATCTTACGGGACTTAACTGCTAAGGTCATCAGTCCCTAAGCTTACACACTACTTAACCTAAATTATTGTAAGGACAAACACACACCCATGCCCGAGGGAGGAGTCGGACCTCCGCCGGGACCAGCCGCACAGTCCATGACTGCAGCGCCTTAGCCCGCTCGGCTAATCCCGCGCGGCTGACAAGGGGAGTTGAAATTATTCTGAATTTAGTCTTGCCAGTTTGTGTAGTATTTTTTCTGCCTTGTTTGTGACAATGCGCACGTTTTCATGGAAATTTTGCTTTTTCGTCTATGTGTACCCGAATACAGCGTGTGGTGACTGCTCGTTTGATATTTGTTTCCCCTTGTTTAGAGTGTTCCATTTGCTCTTTCTTCTAGCTGTGACCTATGTTAGCAGACACTATGAATTTCTGAAGTATTCTGATGGCATCTCCTCTTTGCAGATAAAAAAAAAAGAAGTAGAAAATCTGTGAACTTACAAACACTGAAAGCAGGCAACACCGAAGAAGTAAACGCAAAGCAGTAGAGCACTGTTATGTGAATTTTTCGAATCAGAAAAGTTATCAGTACAAAGAAACCAAAATCAATCCACGATAATAATGACCAGTGAATGCACACTGCAAGGTGATTTCAGCCCATTTTGACTACGAAAAGGAAAACCAGTTTAACCAGGACTTGTGCACATAAACAAAAGCTGCTGTAAAGTACCGTCTGAAAAATCTTAATCACAACTGTTTTTTATGCGTGCTGTAATCTAAAGATCAAAGAAGTGTTAGATATTCGTAATGTTTTCAGTATAATTACTGAGGACGCTGCGCCAGTAAAAGAGAAATGCATCTAATGTAAAAGTTTCTTATTGTCAAGTAAGTTTAAGACGAAAAAAATAATAATTCATAACTCTGTCCACTTAATGTTTTTTCCTTATTAGTGGACGTCTGATTGAATCCCACTTGTCATTTCCTGAGATACATTTTCAACCTGACTTCCAATAACACGTATGGTTGGCTATGCTCGCTGTTGCATTGAACTCGCTGTCTTACCGAACAGTTTTAACGCGCCTTCTGCGCGTGGTTCTAGAAGGATGCTTGTTATTATCAACTAAGAAAAGATCTTCCCTTGTTTCCGTGACTGGATGGTTTCCACTCGTTACCCAGATAACACGTAAGTTAAACCTAACATTATGTGGATGATACCTAACCGAAGAGAACGCATTACTGGCCGTCAGAGTCTCTTATGTCGTGAGACGGTTCTAGAATGCATTTTCCACCCATCTCTCAGGAAAGAAAAAGGAAACGTATCACTCTCACTAAGGAAAATGGTGCCACACGAATGAGCAGTGACATGCCGTAAATGATACTGAAGATGTGTTGGAGAAACAAGTGCGTCTTATTTTATTTTGTTTCATTTGTGGTGATTTTCTCAAAGTTATTTGATTGTTTCTGTAACACTAAATCCACCAGTAACATTCAGATGATTTCATACTGTTGACTATTGAAACTAGATTACCCTATATCAGCTCTCGTTCTCAAACTATCGATACTACTGTCTGTTCATATATTTGCATTCCTCTTGAAACACGCGGTGCATGACCATAAGTAGTTTTTGAGTTACATTCTTGGTGTTTAAATACGAAAAATTTGTAATCTAAAACAGTGTGAATTATCATTTCTAAAACAGGGCAATTATTTGATGGTACAGCAAGACTACCGACGATGTGATGTAAAGGAAAGCTTAAAAACGAATTTTTTTGTCTGGTTCAAAACTATTACATTGCACCTCGCCACAATGACTATATGAAATGATCTCAAATGGAATGATCAGATTACACAAGGAACGGGTAAGGCGAACTCTAGATTGCGGTTTATTGGTAGAATCCTGAGGCGATGCAGTCCTTCAACAAAAGAAATAGCTTACAATACGTTAGTTCGTCCAGTCTTAGAGTATTTTTCGTCTGTATGGGGCCCTTACCAGCTGGGTCAGATTCGAGAGATTGAGAAGGTCCAAAGAAGAGCGGCAAGATTAGTGTCCGGAACATTTAGCCATCGCCAGGACGTTTCAAATCTCATAGAAAGTATGAAGTGGGACACACTTGCATATAGACGACGCGCTAAACAGAAGAGGCTGCTCACTAAATTCCGAAATCCAATCTTCACCGAGGATGCAGAGCATATATTATTACCACCAACTTTCAGATTGCCTAATGATCATCATTCAACGATAAGGGAAATAAAAGCTCGTACTGAGTTGTTCAGACAGTCGTTTTTTCCTCGCGCGATCCGCAAGTGGAACAGAGGAAGGGAAATATGACTTGGCGCGAATTGTGCCCTCCGCTACACACCGCTTGGTGGCTAGCGGAGTATATATGTAGATGTAGGTGTACATGAATCTTTTCCAAATGATATATACTCACATTAAATTGAAGACTCTATGAAACAGCCATTATGAAACGAAAATGTACATTGCAGCATGTACTCACAGCATAATGAGCACAGAATGGATGCTGCTGATCCCCTTAAGCAAAATCATTGCAAGAACGCACTGTTTGTTAAATAAAAACCCTAATTAAATCGGTGAACTAACATCACGTACGAGCCTTATTTTATTACAAATATAACAAGGGATAGTAATATGACAAGTGATCTGTAATTCATCTGTGATAGCGAAGAACGAAGTAAATTGTTCATTTATTTGTGCCTGCAGTTACACTGGCAATACCCAGTAGCTCCCGAAAACTTACTAGTGTTAGCTTTGTCACCGCGTTCTACCCAAGGAAACCGGTTGGTACCGCTGCTAGCCAGGTGTTACTGAGATAGAGGGGTTTAACAATGGGTCCGATGGTGACGGTCCGGCCGAATCGCGGAGGCAGGGAAATACCGGAGAGTTGAACGCCCGGTTAAGAGAGGAGCTCCAATTCAGAAGACGAAAGAAAAAAGAAGCGGCCCAGGAATAGAACCGGATGCGGCGGCCCACGCTTGCGGACTCGGCCGCGAGCGAACGAGACACGCCGAAGGCGTGGCGAGGATAGGAGGAGCGTGTCAAGGCCGGACTGCACGTGCCACAGCACGTGTTCGGCCCACCGCAACGGTAGGCAGAATGCAGCTTGCTGCTCTACCAGCTGACCTTTCCGGTCTGGCGAGCTACAAAAACTCCCACACGTCCTGGCTCCATCTCTCTCTCTCTCTCTCTCTCTCTGTCTGTCTGTCTGTCTGTGTGTGCAATTCAATTCCCACAGCAAGTTACGAAATACCGAATTCCGAATGTTGGCAGATACTTAGAGCCTAGAGCTAATTGAAATGCTTGTACCTGCCTGCCATACCGAGTACGAATAGTCTCCTGCCCGGTCTCCGTATATCATCGTACATGTATTTCACACTAGGATTTCAGATATTAATGTCTCACCGACGACGTGTTCACTAGAATTTATTACAATATAGGATGGGCCAGCCTTGGAGAGTGAGTGACATCGCAGCACTCGTTTGAGGGTCCAGTCGAATCGACTGACCACGGGTAACGTAAATATGGTAATAACATGAAACACCGCAGCCGCCCTTTTGATTTCATTTTATTGTACTGCAACCAGTTTCGGTGACTCAGTGTACTATCTTCAGGCCATGAGTCACCGAAACTGGTTACAGTACAATAAAATAACATCAAAACGACCTCTGCAAGTATTTCATTTAATTATTAAGTGAACTGCCGATGTCCTGCAGACCATCAATTACAGGGGAGGACATACAGAAACCTAAATAAGGGTTTCATTAATAAGTTTGTCACGTTTTACTCTTATTGTCGATTTTGGCCGATTAAGCCGTCTTCAGATCTGAAATTGAAATACAGGAGGACCGTTGCTGTCACCAATCTCAGCTTATGCGGGTCAGATGAAGTAGATTTAGGAATATCATGGAAAAAGGTGACTCAGGAGTGGCGGAAGTAGATTTAAATATTACCCTTCCACACTACGAATCCAGCGACTTAACAGTAGAGACTTTTTGCTCAGCCGACAATCGTCTCAGCAATGACATCAGTATTTTGTTTAAATACTCTTTAGAGAAGCGTGCTGTTAATTTTGTCTTCCTCTTACCAACCGTGACGTTTCGTGCGAAAACAAATATGACAACACACATTTTCCATTCTTCTCTATCCTTTTCTTTCCCTTACGTTTGATTTAGAAGTGGAAAAAAGAAAGGAAGGAAGTATTTAAAGTTTATTAAACGATAACTGTTTTTATTTCATTTCTAATCTTAATAAGGCATTTTATAGATCTCTCCACAGTAATTATTTGAAATCTCTTCCATAGTAATTACATATGTAACACTATGACGTGAAGGAGCCTTATTAAGAGCCGTTCCGATCTCGAAATAATAATAATCTTTGCGTACCTTGTATTCAATGATCTTAATACATCCAGTCGATGAATTAGTCGTCGATGGAGTGATCTTCCTACTTAGCGGGATGAGTCAGCGATGAAGGAGCTGGACTAACATTTGTAAGGAGTGAAATTCAAACAGTCGAGACAGCAGACAGCTTCTGACTGCGGAGGCAATATGTTGTACAAGGATGTCAGTTGTCACTGCTGTCACATACTTAAGATATCAGCAGACATGGATTCGAAATGGGCTATTTTTAATTTATATATGAAAGTATCACATATCCTAAATGTTGTCAAGGAATCCAAAACTGCGTGGAGACAGAAAATTATAGAGAAACGCCAGTTAAAGACGGATTTACTGGGTACAATTTCAAATATCCGATGTTACCTGGAGGTCGACTCTCGTGCGGACACACACAAGAATGGAATACCTGGAACTCGCTCATCCGAGTTCGCTCTAGAGTCACAACGAGCGAACCTAGTTTCCAGAGATGAGGATTCGGTGTGTAGACTGTGTTTTGCAAATGTGAGGCTAAGCAAAACTCAGTTCACTTCTGGCAGTGTCGTCTAGGCCCAGTCTCGTACACCGTTGCGCATAAGACTATGAAGATCTGGTCTGCCGTTCCCGGAGATTTGTAGCCATTATATTTTGTCCTTAGAAAAAAAAAAATCCCAGAGAGTTGTGACAGAAATGGTGTTGCAAGTAAGAAAGTCTATGAGAGCTTTGGCATTTGTATTGAGCGTAGAGGCAGTGATCTTTGGGTGAGTGTGGCTGTACGATGTGCCTGCTGGAAGATATCTGTATATCCCGTGTTATGGAACACGGCCGACTTTCTGATGCAATCGAAACTTCTCATTGCACAGATACTAAGTTTACCACCTCGTCCTTGCACAACATTGGCAGTGATTGGAATATACAACGGTGCTTTATACATGCATCCGTAGGCTTTTGGGAAAATGGCAACGTCTGGCAGCAATAGTCGTCTGCAGACAGTGGTGGCGTTGGTTTGGCTTCTTCAGCAAGTGACAGTGCCGGGGCTTCTATAGCGGCAGCTGTCGGATAATCTCTCTGGTCTTTGCCACGGAGATAAGCAGAACTCGCCTAAGGAAGGTGGTGATGTGGATTCTGATGGTGGTGAAGTGTTGAGGTACGATGACGGGTACAACGTTCATTGAGATGGCGACCCAGCCGAAACTCTAGTGAGCATTTTCAAACAAAATACGAAGCACAAACGATAGCCTGTGCACTTGATACTTCAACCATTCCACATTCACTAATCACCTTGTTGACCACGCTCACAAGCCAACAAAATTAAAAAGTGGCATGACCAACTTCGGAATAAACAGCAACGAAAACATTAGGAAATTACTTGTTTCCTTTGGTGCTTCTAGAGTTGAAGGAGTGTCGACTGATTCACCGTTCCTGGGTACGTTCGAGTGTTGTTAGAGCAAAATCATAACATCCGATCTTTATTCTCTATAAATTACTTCCGAGCGCTGTCATGGCTGAAGCTGAGAAAATGTTTCCACACAGCACACGAGACTACGGACGTGGCGTACTAGAAGCCAGCAACATTAAGTATGGATGACATCCGAAGAAGAATTCTCTCATGGCAAAATCGAATTGACTTCTCGGTAGTGTCTCTACCGAGTCCACTTTGGTATCACAAAGAACAGAATGAATGTCAAGAAATGGTGTTCCAATGTGGAATCTGTGTTTTGAGAATGTGGAGTTAGGCCGTCTTCAGCACACGCCTTGTAGCGTCACTTAAACAAGTCTCGACCACCGTGAAACATGTGCAAAACCTAACAGTAGATGAGGCTCCCAACTATTGGTCTTCAGTCACCTAAGGTGTTTCGTTTTATCTTTAGTATCTGTTACCAGCTCTATTGTTTTTAATTAGTCATCTGACTGGTTTGATGCCCACCACGAGTCCCTCTCTTGGGCCAGCCTCTTTTTCTCAGAGTAGCCCTTGCAACCTACATTCTCATTTACTTGCTGGATGTATTCCAGTCTCTCTCTTCAATTACAGTTTTCACCCTCTACATCTCTCTAGTACCATGGAAGATATTCCCTGATGCTGCCCGGGGTGGCCGAGCGGTTCTAGGCGCTACAGTCTGGAACCGCGTGACTGCTACGGTCGCAGGTTCGAATCCTACATCGGGCATGGATGTGTGTGAGGTCCTTAGGTTAGTTAACTTTAAGTAGTTCTAAGTTATCGGAGACTGATGACCTCAGAAGTTTAAGTCCCATAGTACTCAGAGCCATTTGAACCATATTCCCTGATGCCTCACCATCGGTCCCTTCTTCCTGTTTTCCTTATGTTCCTTTCTTTTCCGTTTCTGCGGAGAATCTCCTCATTTCTTGCCTTATCAGTCCACCTAATTTACAACATTCTTCTGTAACACCATATCTCAAATGCTTCGATACTCTTCTGTTCCGGTTTTCCCATAGTCCATCGTTCTCTGCCGTACAATCCTGTGTTCCAAATGTACTTTGGCATAAATCTCGTCTTCACATTAAGGCCTGTGTCTGATACCAGTAGATTTCACTTTGTTTTTTCTTTTGATAGTCTGCTTATGATACGATAAACAAATAAACAAGAGGACTTCCACACTCACGAAGCTATAGAAAACCGCAACATGTACTTTGACATTACGAACTGTCGCACCAAAACCAGCATCTGAAATACTCGTCACCCAACCACTGAAACAACTTACATCAGCACAAGCATGAATAACAGAAAAACACACAAACCCATATACTATTTCAGCAAGAAGAAAAAGCACACGAGAATTCGAGAGTTGACACATCCACTGAATACATACAGAATGGTGCGGTAAATGTATACTACAAATATGACAGCGCGTCTACAAAATAAATTTTTACTCCGCAGCGAAGTGTGCGCTGGTTTGAAACATAGTGGCAGATTAAAACTGTGTTCCAGACGGAGACTCGAACACGAGACTTTTGCCTTTTGCGGGCATTTCTTCTACCGACAGTGCTATCCAAGCACAACCTACGACTTGCCCTCACAGTTTTACTTTGGAAGGCAGGATGGGTCCTATTGCCGGAAGGAAAGCTATGAGGGTGGGCCATGAGTCTTACATGAATACTTCAGCCAGTATAACACTTTCCCGGCAAAGGCACACAGTTACAACCTGTCAGGAAATTTCACAACGGTATGCGATAAAACTGAACATTGGCCTGTCACTTTCCATCAAAACACGATGGCAGATATTTGAGAGAAGAGAACATACAAATTCCATAGTCGCTTACAAAAGCAGTGAACTAACAACATATATGCGCACAAACTTTTTTCAATGTACACTCATGCTCATAAATTAAGGATAATTGCAGAATGTGGTGCCACACAACGTGGCACTACACAAAACTGGTGCTAATAGCATAGGCACATAGGAAACACACACAACACAGTCCACGGTATTGGTGATAAGTTGAGAAAACCGTCCCGAAACACATGTGCTACAAAACGCCACTGTTTCCTGCGCATGTACCCCGATATCAATATCGATATGATCACCATGCACACGTCCACAGGCCGCAAAACGGATTGGCATTCTCTGGATCAGGTGGTCGAGCAGCTGCTGGGGTATAGCCTCCCACTCTTGCAACAGTGCCTGTCTGAGCTCCTGAAGTGTCCTAGGGGTTTGAAGACGTGCAGCGATACGTCGACCGAGAGCATCCCAGACGTGCTCGATGGAGTTTAGGTCTGGAGAACAGGCAGGTCACTCCATTCGCCTGATATCTTCTGTTTCAAGGTACTCCTTCACGATGGCAGCTCGGTGGAGCCGTGCGTTATCATCCATCAGGAGGAAGGTGGGACCCACTGCACCCCTGAAAAGCCAAAAATGACGTCCCGATACACCTGACCTGTTACAGTTCCTCTGTCAAAGCCATGCAGGGGTGTACATGCACCAATCATAATCCAACCCTACACCATCAAACCACGACCTCCATACAGGTCCCTTTCAAGGACATTTTGGGGTTGGTAGCTGGTTCCTGGTTCACGCGAGATGAAAATCCGGCGAGAATCACTGTTCAAACTATACCTGGACTCGTCCGTGAACATTATCTGGGACCACAGTTCGAACGACCATGTACTGTGTTCTTGACACGAGGCTTTACGGGCTCTCCTATGACCAGGGGTCAGTAGAATGCACCTTGCAGGTCTCTGGGCGAATAAACCAGGTCTATTCAGTCGTCTGTAGACTGTGTGTCTGGAGACAACTGTTCCAGTGGTTGCAGTAAAGTCCCGAGCAAGGCTACCTGCAGTACTTCGTGGCCGTCTGCGGACACTGATGGCGAGATATCGGTCTTCTTGTGGTGTTGTACACTGTGGACGAGCCGTACTGTAGCGCCTGGAAACGTTTCCTGTCTGCTGGAATCGTTACCATAATCTTGATATCACATTTTGTGGCACACGGAGGTCCTGTTATGTTTGACCAGCCTCCATTTGCTCTAGTATTCTACCCCTCATAACGTCATCAATATGTGTCCTTTGAGCCATTTTCAACACACAGTCACCATTAGCACGTCTGAAAACGTCGGCACACTTACACGCTGCACCGTACTCTGACATGCACCAACACACCTCTGCGTATGTGGACTGCTGCCAGCGCCACCGTGCGACGACCGCAGTCAGATGCACCGCATGGTCATACCCCAAGGTGATTTAAACCCGCAAACCGCCCACCAGAGCGTTGTTTCATCATGTATCAGCATTATCCTTAATATATGAGCATGAGTGTATTAAGGCTAAATTATTAAATTCATTTTTTATGTTTTTTTCGTTATAAAACTAATAATCGTGCTTTAAAAGAGAAAATCGAAACGCGTCTATTGATAACAAAAAGTAATTAAGCAGATACACTACCTGACAGAAAAAAGTGAGGCACCTGTAAGGGAAGGCGGGGACAGTGTAACTTCGTGGGTTGAAGGGGTATGTGATTATAGCTTCGAGTAACATTTGGCATTTATCCGTATGACGCTGCAGCGTTCTGACCTTGACATGTGTAGTAATTCGATTGGGAAAAGTTGTCATAGGGCCGTTGTATCCTCTTATGAGGCAATCTGGTCCACAATTCTTGTAGCTGGTCCTTTATATCCTAGATGATGTTTTGGGACGGAGTTTACGTGCGAGCTGGTCTTAACGCTTGTTGTAGTGGGAACAGATCAGGGGACTACGTCAGCATCATGCAGGCAATTCATAGAGAAGTGCGCCTTGTATTGAGGAGCATTGTCCTGTTGAAAAATGAATCCACGATACTGTCGCGTGAGAGGTAACACGGGACGTCCTGTACCGCCTTACACTGGACTCGTATTCGGGAGGACGACGGTTCAATCTCGCGTCTGGCCATCCTGATTTGAAAATTCCTGGCAGATTAAAACTGTGTGCCCGACCGAGACTCGAACTCGGGACCTTTCCCTTTCGCGGGCAAGTGCTCTACCATCTGAGCAACCGAAGCACGACTCACGGCCGGTACTCACAGCTTTACTTCTGCCAGTATCCGCCTCCTACCTTCCAAACTTTACAGAAGCTCTCCTGCGAAACTAGCAGAACTAGCACTCCTGAAAGAAAGGATACTGCGGAGACATGGCTTAGCCACAGCCTGGGGGATGTTTCCAGAATGAGATTTTCACTCTGCAGCGGAGTGTGCGCTGATATGAAACTTCCTGGCAGATTAAAACTGTGTGCCCGACCGAGACTCGAACTCGGGACCTTTGCCTTTCGCGGGCAAGTGCTCTACCATCTGAGCTACCGAAGCACGACTCACGGCCGGTCCTCACAGCTTTACTTCTGCCAGTATCCGTCTCCTACCTTCCAAACTTTACAGAAGCTCTCCTGCGAAGCTGTGAGTACCGGTCGTGAGTCGTGCTTCGGTAGCTCAGATGGTAGAGCACTTGCCCGCGAAAGGCAAAGGTCCCGAGTTCGAGTCTCGGTCGGGCACACAGTTTTAATTTGCCAGGAAGTTTCATATCAGCGCACACTCCGCTGCAGAGTGAAAATCTCATTCTGTCATCCTGATTTGAGTTTTCCGTGATTTCCTTAAATCGCATTAGGCAAATGCCTGGATGGTTCCTTTGAAAGGGCGTGGCCGACTTCCTTCCCCATCCTTCCCTAACCCGGTGAGACAGAGGACCTCGCTCTTTGGTCTCTTCCACCAAATGAACTAACCAACCTGTGCCGCCGTAGTTCCCTCAGTCACTACCAGTCGTGACCTGAAGTCATTTGCAGTGGCTTCCCACGCCAGGAGTAACACTCCAGTGATCATTCAAAACCAACCGATGACGGTCGTTCAGAGTACTGCAGGACCACCACTCATCGATGAACACAGTATGACGCCATTCATCAGCAGCCCCTGCTTCCCGGTCACGACACCACTCCAAACGTTTCGTTGTGATGTTAACGGCTACCTACGCGACGGATGATAATTCCCTGTATGGCTGCTGATAGTCTACGAGTAGTGGTGCAGAATGGGCTCCATTACTTGTTCTCAGATGGCAGGCGAAGATGTGAAGGGGTTACGGTGTGCTTGGTGCACATTACAGCGATCGTCAGATGATGTCGCCGGAACCTTGACAAGTATACCTGCCCTCATGTTCACATGCAATCCAGCATTGGGTCACTGTCACATTCAAATGCACCATAAATCTGAATACTGCACGTTTCGAACAGCTGGGCAGATGGAGACGTACAGTGAAACCCCTTTCAAACCGTGAAGGTGCTGATAACGTTATCCCACACGAATACGTGACTTCTCCACGTCCTTCACAGTGACCCTCAACATCTGCACAACACTAATGCCTCCTGGTGGCCGTTCTACTGGGAGCTGCAACTCTGATAGTTTGTACGAGGTCTTACAAAACTAGCTGATAAAACTTGAGAAATGAATTCCTTACACGACGGTTGGATCTTTAATAGGGGCAACTATTTATTTGCAGATCGTACAAAATAGATACGTGTTTCAATGTTTTAATTACCTTCAAAGTAGTCACCAGTATTGTGTATAACCCGTTGTCAGCGATGTGGAAGTCGTAGGATACTCTTAGCAGGGCCAGTCGTGTTGACAGTTCGAGCGGCGCGGGCTATTGCCCGACGAATTTGTAGCAGTCCTTCAGTTTAGTAATCGAGTTGAACTTACGAGGGCTTAAGTCAGGGGAGTGCTGTAGCTGGTATAGCACTTAGCAGCCCCATCAGTCAAACAAATGAGTAACAGCTTGCACTGTACGTGCTTGAGCATTGTCCTGCAAAATGATGCTCAGGTCCTGCAGAAAGTGTCATCACTTCTGTCTCTATGCAGTTCATTTTTGGAACACAACCTACGACCAGCTTAGAGACAGAAGTGATGACACTTTCTGCAGGACCTGGCCACCATTTTGCAGGACAATGCTGGGACACGTACAGTGCAAGCTGTTACGGATTTGTTTGACTGATGGGGCTGCTAAGTGCTATACCACCTACTGCACTCCCCTGGCTTAATCCCTCGTAAGTTCGATTTCTAAACTGAAGGAAAAACTTCACGGTATTCGCTTCAGAACTGCTACAAAAACGTCGGGCAACAGACCGCGCCGCTCGAACTGTCAACACAACTGGCGCTGCTAAGACTATCCTACGACTTCCACATCGCTGGCAACGGGTTATACACAATACTGGTGTCTACTTTGAAGGCCAGTAAAACTTTGAAACACGTATCTATTTTTTAAGAGCTGTTAGATTAGATTAGATTAGATTAATTCTAGTTCCATGGATCATGAATACGATATTTCGTAATGATGTGGAACGAGTCAAATTTTCCAATACATGACATAATTAAGTTAATTTAACAACATAATTAAGTTAATATAACAACTTTTTTATTTTTTTATATAAGTTTTTTTTGTTTAGTTTTTTTTTCTTAATTTATATCTAAAAATTCCTCTATGGAGTAGAAGGAGTTGTCATGAAATTCTTTTAATTTCTTTTTAAATACTTGTTGGTTATCTGTCAGACTTTTGATACTATTTGGTAAGTGACCAAAGACTTTAGTGGCAGTATAATTCACTCCTTTCTGTGCCAAAGTTAGATTCAATCTTGAATAGTGAAGATCATCCTTTCTCCTAGTATTGTAGTTATGCACAATGCTATTATTTTTGAATTGGGTTTGGTTATTAATAACAAATTTCATAAGACAGTATATATACTGAGAAGCTAGTGTGAATATCCCTAGATCCTTAAATAAATGTCTGCAGGATGATCTTTGGTGATTATGATTATACGCTTTTGTGCATTTCCTCAGTGATGAATTACCCCAAAATATGATGCCATATGCAAGCAATGAGTGAAAATAGGTGTAGTAAGCTAATTTACTAAGATGTTTATCACCAAAATTTGCAATGACCCTTATTGCATAAGTAGCTGAACTCAAACATTTCAGCAGATCATCAATGTGTTTCTTCCAATTTAATCTCTCATCAGTAGACACATAAAAATTTTTAATATTCTACCTTAGCTATATGCTTCTGATTAAGGTCTATATTTATTAATGGCGTCATACCATTTACTGTACAGAATTGTATGTACTGTGTCTTATCAAAATTCAGTGAGAGTCCGTTTACAAGGAACCACTTAGTAATTTTCTGAAAGACATTATTGACAATTTCATCAGTTAATTCTTGTTTTCCAGGTGTGATTACTATACTTGTATCATCAGCAAAGAGAACTAACTTTACCTCTTCATGAATATAGAATGGCAAGTCATTAATATATATTAAGAACAACAAAGGACCCAAGACCGACCCTTGTGGAACCCCATTCTTGATAGTTCCCCAGTTTGAGGAATGTGCTGATCTTTGCATATTATGAGAACTGCTTATTTCAACTTTCTGCACTCTTCCAGTTAGGTACGAATTAAACCATTTGTGCACTGTCCCACTCATGCCACAATACTTGAGCTTGTCTAGCAGAATTTCATGATTTACACAATCAAAAGCCTTTGAGAGATCACAAAAAATCCCAATGGGTGGTGTTCGGTTATTCAGATCATTCAAAATTTGATTGGTGAAAGCATATATGGCATTTTCTGCTGAAAAACCTGTAAATAAATAGTTGCCACTATTAAAGTTGCAACCCTCGTATAAGGAAAAGACAAACACCTAGTGATCATGGGCTCTGAAATGCATACTTTAAGAGCTCTGAGCACTACATCCTCGACACTGTGAAACAAATCTCTTTTACTGCAAGTCCTTCGCTTTCCATATTTTGGGAGGGTATAGTGCTGTGTCGTCCGAACAAGACACAGCCAGGGCAAAAGCACCACAGGCGTAAAGATGCGAGCTGGTGCCAGTGCCGTAGAGACTCACCCACTTCCGCGAGTTCCACCAGCGCCACGGGCGGCGCTGAGGATAAAGATATCGACTTCGCCTCGGCCAATTGACGGCCGAGTACAATCCGCCAATTAGCAATTACCGAACGACAACGGACAGAAATCTACTCGGTAGTTAGAAGAGCAGCTCTTGCCCACTTGCTTACAGATGATCGTCCATGGTTGACTTATGCAGGGAACGTCCCTTAGTGCACTCTCCTAGAAGTGAACAGACGATTGTAAATTGCATTTGCTACGTACTGAGAAGTTTACCTTCAATTATATGCACTTAACCACTGAGGTCCTTCTTTTGTGTTATAATACATGCAGTGTTGCAGACTTCACTATTCAGTAAGTCACAAAGATAAGTAAGCCTTTTTAACTCATTTGTCTGACTTTGCTACTAATATGTTGGAGTGTTGTAGAACCTTCGTACTCCTGCCCTGTTACCCGACCGTGCAGCATTGCTGTGTAACAGTGGTAGGTAGAAATTGTCTTAGCGGTGTACTGCACCAGGAACCGTTTCAAGACCCCAAACTCGGCCTACCGTAACAATACTGCCAACTCGGCCTCCCCAGCAGTAGCGACGAGGCCTTTACAAAACTGGCGTCGAGGGCTTACTAAATGTAGTACGGACCAAAACGAAACTAACTGCGTCCGAACAGGCATCTTGAAAGCCCAACCGTACCGACCAACCGCGGTGTCATCTTGAGCCGATAGTCTTGACTGGGTGCGGATATGTAGGGGCATATGGTTAGCACACCAGTCTCCCAGCCGTTGAATATGGACCAAATAAGAATAAAATTTCCAGTGAACATGCCCTCTAAAGTGAATTATTTAAGATCTATGAGCATATGTTAAGCTTCGCTACTATTAAACACACTTTTCCTATTGAATAAGTGGTCATAGCTCTTATGGTACGTGTTTTCGAGCCCTTATGTACTAGACTATTTTTGTTCTTCTTTCATGAGGAATCCATTACTGAAGTTCTGCCGTTGAATTTTGGAACACCCTGTACATCTGCCGATGATATGTGACAACCGGCCATGTGAAACTTCCTGGCAGATTAAAACTGTGTGCCGGACCGAGACTCGAACTCGGGACCTTTGCCTTTCGCGGGCAAGTGCTCTACCGACTGAGCTACCCAAGCACGACTCACGCCCCGTCCTCACAGCTTTACTTCTGCCAATACCTCGCCTCCTACCTTCCAAACTTTACAGAAGCTCTCCTGCGAACCTGCAGAACTAGCACTCCTCATAGAAAGGATATTGCGGAGACATGGCTTAGCCACAGCCTTGGGTATGTTTCCAGAATGAGATTTTCACTCTGCAGCAGTGTGTGCGCTGATATGAAACTTCCTGGCAGATTAAAACTGTGTACCAGACCGAGACTCGAACTCGGGACCTTTGCCTTTCGAGGGCAAGTGCTCTACCAACTGAGCTGGGTAGCTCAGTTGGTAGAGCACTTGCCCGCGAAAGGCAAAGGTCCCGAGTTCGAGTCTCGGTCCGGCACACAGTTTTAATCTGCCAGGAAGTTTCATATCAGCGCACACTCCGCTGCAGAGTGAAAATCTCATTCTGGAACCGGCTATGTGTTCTGAGAGCTTCATTTCTTGGTTCAAAATGGTTCAAATGGCTCTGAGCACTATGGGACTTAACTACTTTGGTCATCAGTCCCCTAGAACTTAGAACTACTTAAACCTAACTAACCTAAGGACATCACACACACCCATGCCCTAGGCAGGATTCGAACCTACGACCGTAGCGGTCTCGCGGTTCCAGACTGTAGCGCCTAGAACCGCTCGGCCACTCCGGCCGGCATTCATTTCTTGTCGGGCCATACCTATAGAGAACGAAAGCGGTTCTCTCACACACTCCTGCCTGATAGTGGCTTTGTCTCTGGTGAATACTCACGGTCCAGAAAACGTGCTTGGTTCTGTTACTAGTCGGTTCTATTACTACGGTTTTTTTTTTTTACTAGTGTACACTTGAAGGATTTAAATATGTGCAGAAGGGAGCAGCACGATCAAAATATAGGTAGTGTGGTAGATGGCTGAGGCCATTACTCCCTGGAGCGGCCGTAAAACTGCTCCGGACCGAATATAGCGCCGGCGCGAATAATAAATTCCTCGCCGCAAACCGGAGCACAGTACTTTCTCCGCAGCGCGCGCCGTGTGCGTGATCACGTAGACCGCAGCCGGAGACCGCTGTAGCGTGGCGACCTCTACCTACTCTAGGGGGCTTGCGGTAGGCGCTGGCAGTAAGCCACCAGCGGAAACCAGCCGCTGCGTCTCAGACGCAGAGATGTCGCCCCTAAGCACTTTGCGGTATTAACTTGCATTATGACGCGTGGTTATAAAGTATTTAGCAGCTCGAAATGATCTAACTGCGGATATGGAATTAGATGTTAAACGTTCTCTACATCTCTCTCTTGTTAGAGACCTTCATTGTACTGGTTTAGCCCATAGTCCCGTCGTTATTTGTTAACGTTGATGTTCTATAAAAATAAACAGGAAGTCGACAAATCGATACTGTGTGTGTGTGTGTGTGTGTGTGTGTGTGTGTGTGTGTGTGTGCGTGCGCGTGTGTGAATTCCTAAGGGACCAAACTGCTGAGATCACCGGTCCCTAGACTTACACCCTACTTAAACTAAGAACAACACACACACACACACACACACACACACACACACACACACACACACACACACAAACCCGAGGGAGGACTCGAACCTCCGGCGTTAGCGGCCGCGCAATCCGTTCAAAATGGCTCTGAGCACTATAGGACTTAACATCTGAGGTCATCAGTCCCCTAGAAGTAAGAACTTAGAACTACTTAAATCTAACTAACCTAAGGACATCACACACATACATGCCCGAGGCAGGATTCGAACCTGCGAGCGTAGCAGTCTCGCGGTTCGAGACTGAAGTGCCTAGAACTTCTTGACCACAGCAGCCGGCTCGCAATTCGTATCATGGCGTCTCTGCGGGGCGATCAATAATGTATTCTCCGTTTTTGTTTACGACGTCTTCCCAACGCTCAACAAGTTGTTCAATGTGTACACGGTAGAAATAACTTTATTTCTCCTCGAAGAAATCCTCTAGCCAAGCCTTCAATTCCACATCAGTAATGAGCGAAACGGTACATAGTGCAATCGAGAGGGATCGGAACATATGAAAAACAGGAAAACACGGAGGATGTGGCAGTACCTCGCAGCAAGCCTTTGGATGGCTTCCTTGGCGATGTGAGGGCGTTGTCGTGTTGCAGAAGAACACCATGTCACCCATCAGGTCGGTTTTGGCGGAGAGCATAGTTGAGTTATTGCATTTGTTGGACGAAAAGTTCCGCATTCACTTCTGGGATCCGATCAGCAATTCGTGGTGAATTGCGTGTCTTTGGGGTCTAAATTACCATGTTTGAATCAAACCAATTCTCAGACGTCATGAGAAGCATCGCTTCTTCCTCACACAGTTCAAAAATCTCTAGAGCCGCTTCTGTGGCTGAAGGTGTCGAAAATGCTCTTCTGTGTCGACTTGACACTCCATTTCAAGAAAGTATATCTGCACAAAAAAGCATCACACATACTTTTGTTGTTGTGGTCTTCAGTCCTGAGACTGGTTTGATGCAGCTCTCCATGCTACTCTATCCTGTGCAAGCTTCTTCATCTCCCAGTAACTACTGCAACCTACGTCCTTCTGAATCTGCTTAGGGTATTCATCTCTTGGTCTCCCTCTACAATTTTTACCCTCCACGCTGCCCTCTATTACTAAATTGGTGATCCCTTGATGCCTCATAACATGTCCTACCAACCGATCCCTTCTTCTAGTCAAGTTGTGCCACCAACTCCTCCCCTATTCTATTCAATACCTCCTCATTAGTTATAGACAGGGGTTCACAGGTAGATGCCGTGTTTCTTGACTTCCGCAAGGCGTTCGATACAGTTCCCCTCAGTCGTTTAATGAACAAAGTAAGAGCTAATTGACTATCAGACCAATTGTGTGATTGGATTGAGGAGTTCCTAGATAGCAGAACGGAGCATGTCATTCTCAATGGAGAGAAGTCTTCCGAAGTAAGAGTGATTTCAGGTGTGCTGCAGGGGAGTGTCATAGGACCGTTGCTATTCACAATATACATAAATGACCTTGTGGATGACATCGGAAGTTCACCGAGGCTTTTTGCAGATGATGCTGTGGTGTATCGAGAGGTTGTAACAACGGAAAATTGTACTGAAATGCAGGAGGATCTGCAGCGAATTGACGCATGGTGCAGGGAATGGCAATTGAATCTCAATGTAAACAAGTGTTATGTGCTGCGAATACATAGAAAGATAGATCCCCTATCATTTAACTACAAAATAGCAGGTCAGCAACTGAAAGCAGTTAATTCCATAAATTATCCGCGAGTACGCATTAGGAGTGATTTAAAATGGAATGATCATATAAAGTTGATCGTTGGTAAAGCAAATGCCAGACTGAGATTCATTGGAAGAGTCCTAAGGAAAAGGAATCCGAAAACAAAGGAAGTAGGTTACAGTACGCTTGTTCGCCCACTGCTGGAATACTGCTCAGCAGTGTGGGATCCGTACCAGATAGGGTTGATAGAAGAGATAGAGAAGATCCAACGGAGAGCAGCAGTATATTGCTCCCTCCTACGTATATCTCGCGAAGAGACCATGAGGATAAAATCAGAGAGATCAGAGAGATTAGAGCCCACACAGAAGAATACCGACAATCCTTCTTTCCACGAACAATACGAGACTGGAATAGAAGGGAGAACCGATAGAGGTACTCAACGTACCCTCCGCCACACACCGTTGGGTGGCTTGCGGAGTATGGATGTAGATGTAGATGTAGAATCTTTAGTATTCTTCTGTAGCACCACATTTCAAGAGCTTCTATTCTCTTCATATCCGAACTATTTATCGTCCATGTTTCACTTCCATACATGGCTACACTCCATACAAATACTTTAATTCTTTTGTAGAATACTTAATTCTCTATCAAGTAACATAAAATGCACTGCAAAACACTTTATTTTTCATTCAAAAATTTCGCTTTAAAAAGATGCCAGGACTTGGGGCCAACCCAGTAGTTGTATCGAACATCACCTCGCCCTCATCCTGGAAAAGCCAGCCACGCAGTGGCTGTTTCTTCATAAGAGGAAACAGGAAGAAGTCACAGGAGAGAAAAGATCTATTTACCGAAAGAAGCAACTTGTGTGGCTTGTGTTCTGCCCAGAATTAGCTGAACCGTTGGACAGTTTTCCAGTGACGTTTCTTCTTGACAACCTTCAGCAACCTTATCAGGAGGTTCCGGCAACATGCCGCTGTGAAGGTTTACCCTTTACGAGTACAATCTGTTAGCAACACACCGACGCAGCCCAGACACACTCAGCGTCACTTCACCCCGTGATGTTTGGGTCTTCGTCTTTCTCAGCGCTGGTGAATCCACACGTTTCCTGTCCTTGCTTTACTCCTCTGTCTCGGGCTCATAGTGGTAACCCCAGCATCGAGGCGGCTGAAGATGTCACTTGGATTGGCTTGAAAAAGCTGCTACGTTTCTGCTGCTGCTTCAGTTCGGCGGCCTTTCTGGACAGATACGAGCAATCGCGCAACCCAACGGGCTATCTTTATCGTGTTCAAAATGTAGTGCAAGATGTTGAATTCTGATCCATGACTGATTCTAATTTTCTTTCCTATCGCACCGACTGTGTTTCGCCGGTTTTCGAGGACCAGTGCCTCTACCTCTCTTGCGATTCCCAGTTCTTCGTAGAGAGATGGTCTGTCCCTTCGTTCTTCTCCACTTAGACTTTTCTCGAACACAGCGGAAGTTTCAGCGCCAGCGAACCACTGTCTCGTGCGCTGGCGGATTGTTGTCGCAGGATTCGACGAACTAAGCGTCGATTGTGACAGCGTTGTATCTCTTTAAGTGTAAGAAAAAAATTACTGTATTATAATTGTCTGCAATAATAGGCTGCGTCATTTGGTTTTGGTACTGTGCCAGGGGGATTTGTGTGTGTGTGCTGCAACTTTATCTGAAAATAAATAAAAAACAGTTATGTAACTTTATTTTTAGAGGTGACAATTAAAACTTTATAACTACCTCTCCATGCTGACCGTTTTCACACTGGCCAGTTAGTCATTTGCTCATCTCATTCGCGAGACTGAATCGCTAGACTACAACGCTCGTCGTGCAAATTAATCGCGGGGCTAAATATCTGACAAACGTTTGTGTGCATGCCTGGACCGAATACGAGATGTACTCCAAGGTGGAAGTGTTGCTTTTTGCTTTGCCAATGAAAAGAAAAAATGATAGACATCAGTACTGAATTTATCCTATGTAAAAACTACGTAAATTAGCGTCTTTTCGTGTGTTACCAATCTTGTTGCTGGTGTAGTGTTCGCCACCGCAATTTTGTCTCTTGTATCAATCTTTTCATCTCGGGGTGACACAACCACTATACTCACTTAAGTGTTGTAAATGTTACAGACAATGAAAATCAGTAGTAAATAACGTTATTTCCCGAACAGTAACGTCATAACCCATTACTCCTTTGTACGTGTATCCAGTAAGGTTAATGACCTGGTATTTTTGTAAGTGAGTAAATAGCTTAGGGAATTCTTGCACAATTCACTTGAAACTGAAGTTAACGGCCAATTCCCATTGGGCAGTGTTGATAAATAAAGAACAACTAAAATGTTATGAAAAAATATAGTATTTATTTCCAAAACTTTCAACCATGACGCTTCCTTTCCTTTTTTTGGATGTATAGGATACTGTAACTGTTTTTTTGTTTCATTAACATAGCTTCCATAGCACTCCCTTTTATTTGTTTTCACCACACAAACCTCCATGACACTCTGAATAATATAAAACTTTCAGAACACGACATTTACACTTATTGCTCTTGTACTTACTTTTGCAATGACTTCTCCAGTAACTCTGAAATCCTGAAATACTGTTATCTGGAACTGCTCTCATACACTTATTTCTCTCCCTTTTGCCGATTACAGTGTTTCCTCCACATAGAAAAATTTTTCAATGCAGGAGTTGATTTATGATCCCGTATGTTCATACCTTAACTTACCTGAAGGAATATCTCAAAAAAAAAATAATAATAATCAGTGGAGTTTTGTAGGAGGCCAGAATGAACAGAACATAGCTTATGAATACTCGTACAAAGTGCTGTAGAAAATACTGTATTGTAAATTGAAAGTGTTACGGTACAATCTATTTTCAAACTTACTTCATACACACATACATACTTACATACACATCTGCATTAAGGCCAAACAGTGACGTAGTTTTATATTCTTTATCTGCGTTATTCGTTTTAAAAAGGAATTATAATGAAACTTACACTTACACACCTTTTACAGGCCATTCGCAACTTCTGTGGGCGCAACCTGTAGATTTGGAGGATACCTTCGAAGACAGTCCATCTCTGGTAAGTGCAGTCATTATTTTGTTAATTGGTGGAAATTTTACTTGATGACAGCCTCATTAATTTATCTGCTTCTTTCTGCAGACATTCATAGGACTTTTTGCGTTCCACGTTAATTTTCTCAATTCAGTCATCATTGAGATATCTGACGTAATCAACTGAGCTACTTACAGCATTCGAAGATTCTGAAACAGTCAATGTTAAAAAATTAACACTGCGGAATTTAAATGTATTTACAATATATGTAAGCACATAACGTAGTGTAAGTGAAATGTAAGATGATTAAAAACTTGCTCATCTAGAGCAGTTGAAGTCACTGTGTATTATTTGCGTCTAATTCATCCTCGTTTTCTGCTCATTCGTTTTCCACTACATGATTATAAGACAGTCTCAATAATCTCTTCTCTACGTACGTACTCTAGGAATATGGTCATGAGGAATTCCAGCCAGCGGCAACCTAACTCTAGCAGAACACCAAAACATAGCTTCATACGACCAATTCCTACGAATTAACCAAGATGTGACTGTTTTACCTTGCACAGTAAGCACTATTAAGTTAAAAAAAATCATTTTATTGGAATCTCCCTTAATTGTAGGCCTATGTTATGAAAAATCCTTACCTGAATGGAGAGCACGTTTCTCTGAAATTGAAGGAACTGCAGTCCCATGGGCCAGTTTCAAGTTTGGTTTAGTTCCATACATGCAGCTACCATTTCTTCAATGACCCAGACCTCACGTCCATCGACACCTTACTGACTGTGTCTTGATTTGCCATGGACGATGTTAATCTCCCCGCAGAACGTGTACCTCAGTCAATATGGAGGTCACAACTCTCGTCCGTTATCGGAATGCAACATTACAGGAGCTCCAAAAGCTGTAGAAATGCGAAGAAAGTTAATGGCTACGTTGCTCACATGCTTACCTTTTAATGGGTTAAAAATAATCAATTTTGTCATATGACTTGACAAAAATAAGTGATTGTAGCATTGAAATTGGATATCAATCAAATCGATTTGGGCACGAGAGCTAAGAGCTGAATGCAGAAAAGGTTTGCTTACTGTCCCTTTTTTCAAATTCCTTTTCCTTTTCGCATGACACGTAAGTATTCACGATACTTTCCTTGCCGATGTTAAAATTGCTTTTTCTTTAGTTCTAATGTCAATGTGACGAATGTCATGTATGAAGAGCATGAAGTAATTCGTCATTTGTTACATAATAAACTATAGTATCGGAATTCATTTCCATTGGTCTTACAAATTTCTCTCTTCCATTGACTGTTATGGCTTATTTTAGTACTCTTCTATAACTTTTTACCGTTTATTGGCTCCAGAAGCTTTCAGTTTCATGTGTTCATTGTACTCATAATGTGCAAAATACACTCCTGGAAATGGAAAAAAGAACACATTGACACCGGTGTGTCAGACCCACCATACTTGCTCCGCACACTGCGAGAGGGCTGTACAAGCAATGATCACACGCACGGCACAGCGGACACACCAGGAACCGCGGTGTTGGCCGTCGAATGGCGCTAGCTGCGCAGCATTTGTGCACCGCCGCCGTCAGTGTCAGCCAGTTTGCCGTGGCATACGGAGCTCCATCGCAGTCTTTAACACTGGTAGCATGCCGCGACAGCGTGGACGTGAACCGTATGTGCAGTTGACGGACTTTGAGCGAGGGCGTATAGTGGGCATGCGGGAGGCCAGGTGGACGTACCGCCGAATTGCTCAACACGTGGGGCGTGACGTCTCCACAGTACATCGATGTTGTCGCCAGTGGTCGGCGGAAGGTGCACGTGCCCGTCGACCTGGGACCGGACCGCAGCGACGCACGGATGCACGCCAAGACCGTAGGATCCTACGCAGTGCCGTAGGGGACCGCACCGCCACTTCCCAGCAAATTAGGGACACTGTTGCTCCTGGGGTATCGGCGAGGACCATTCGCAACCGTCTCCATGAAGCTGGGCTACGGTCCCGCACACCGTTAGGCCGTCTTCCGCTCACGCCCCAACATCGTGCAGCCCGCCTCCAGTGGTGTCGCGACAGCCGTGAATGGAGGGACGAATGGAGACGTGTCGTCTTCAGCGATGAGAGTCGCTTCTGCCTTGGTGCCAATGATGGTAGTATGCGTGTTTGGCGCCGTGCAGGTGAGCGCCACAATCAGGACTGCATACGACCGAGGCACACAGGGCCAACACCCGGCATCATGGTGTGGGGAGCGATCTCCTACACTGGCCGTACACCACTGGTGATCGTCGAGGGGACACTGAATAGTGCACGGTACATCCAAACCGTCATCGAACCCATCGTTCTACCATTCCTAGACCGGCAAGGGAACTTGCTGTTCCAACAGGACAATGCACGTCCGCATGTATCCCGTGCCACCCAACGTGCTCTAGAAGGTGTAAGTCAACTACCCTGGCCAGCTAGATCTCCGGATCTGTCCCCCATTGAGCATGTTTGGGACTGGATGAAGCGTCGTCTCACGCGGTCTGCACGTCCAGCACGAACGCTGGTCCAACTGAGGCGCCAGGTGGAAATGGCATGGCAAGCCGTTCCACAGGACTACATCCAGCATCTCTACGATCGTCTCCATGGGAGAATAGCAGCCTGCATTGCTGCGAAAGGTGGATATACACTGTACTAGTGCCGACATTGTGCATGCTATGTTGCCTGTGTCTATGTGCCTGTGGTTCTGTCAGTGTGATCATGTGATGTATCTGACCCCAGGAATGTGTCAATGAAGTTTCCCCTTCCTGGGACAATGAATTCACGGTGTTCTTATTTCAATTTCCAGGAGTGTATGTTTAGTTATCTGTTCGTTTACTTGGAGACCAAATTTTTTACACGTATTTTTTTCTGTTACCCATTTTTGCCACCATGCCATAGACACAGTACACTACTATCACTTTAATACAACTTAAAACTCAGCTGAGCCGCTCGGAGTGGCCGCGTGGTTAGAGGCGCCATGTCACGAATTGCGCGGCCCCTCCCGCCGGAGTTTCGAGTCCTCCCTCGGGCGTGGGTGTGTGTGTTGTTCTTAGCATAAGTTAGTTTAAGTAGAGTGTATGTCTAGCGATCGATGACCTTAGCAGTTTGGTGCCTTAGAAATTCACACACACAACTCAGCTGACCCATTAGACGCACATGTTTACACGAAATGCGCGAACGTGATAGGTTTATTTATTACACTCCATCCATGCATTGCCGGCCGCTGGAGCCGAGCGGTTCTATGCGCGTCAGTCCGGAACTGCGCTGCTGCTGCGGTCGCAGGTTCGATTCCTGCCTCGGGCGTGAATGTGTGTGATGTTCTTAGGTTAGTTAGGTTTAAGTAGTTCTAAGTCTAGGGGACTGATGAAGATGTCAAGTCCCATAGTGCTTAGACCCATCCATCCATTGTCGTTTTCCTTCATAATTATAGCCTCGTTTTTATGCATTTTCGTCGTTTTTCTTTATAATTATAGCAGCGACTTCATTTCCTGAAGTCGAGCTATGCACTGTCGTCAGAAAAAAGCATTCTTCACACTTTAATCATGGAGACTCGGAAAATTACGAAATTACGCCGAAAATGTCGTTTTAAACATTTCCGTCCAGGTAGCTTGGCCACTGTCGGTAACTTCTTTGAATTCACATTCTTGCCCGTTCAAAGTGAACAGTCGTTAATGACCATACATGAACGTTTCCCGCATTTATTTCATTATCCGTAACATATTCGTTTCAATCGGTGTCTTCTCGTATACATTCTGACCTCTATGCTTCTTTCAAATATCATAAACGTTATGCTGTAATGTCTTGAGTCATTTCATATCATCCTGTCTCTCATTCTTGTTGGTTTTTTCCCTATCTTTTCATTTCCTGCCACGCGGGGTAGCCGCATGGTCTATGTCGTCTTGTTACGGTTCGCGTGGCTCCCCCGTCGGAGGTTTGAGTCCTCCCTCGGGCATGGGTATGTGTGTGTGTTGTCCTTAGCGTAAGTTAGTTTAACTTAGATTAAGCAGTATGTAAGCTTAGGGACTGATGACCTCAGCAGTTTGGTCCCATAAAACCTTACCACAAATTTGCAAAAATTCATTTCCTTGCAGATTCTACGAAGAAGATCGAGGATTTCGAACTTCTACCACCATTAATCATTATCAATGAAAATACTTGATTTTTCTTAAGCTTTGCACCCATTATCAACTTCGGAACTGCTTCTCTCGTGTATTCATCTTTCCTGAAGCCAAGGTGACAGTGGTCTAAAAATTCTAAGCTTTCTTTCCCATTCCACTGTACATATACTGGTCATCACCTTTATTATACTACCTGTCAAGCTGGTTGTGTTGTAGGCTTGGTATCTTCATAACTGTTTGAATGGTACTCGTCCGAACACCGGCCGTGTCTCACAGATACCACACAATAACCTGAATAGAAGTTTATCAGCCATTTTCGCAATGATTTTAAAAATTCCGTAGAAATGTCATTCATCCCCGCAGATTAAAACTGTGTGCCGGACCGAGTCTCGAACTCTGGATCTTTGCCACTCGCGGGCAGGAGCTCTATCACTAAGCCATGCCTCCGCAGTATCCTTTCTTCCAGGAGTGCTACCTCTGCTAAGTTCGCAGGAGAGCTTCTATGAAATATGTAAGGTAGGAGACGAGGTACTGGCGGAATTAAAGCTGTGAGGACGGGTTGTGAGTCGTGCTTGGGTAGCTCAGTGGTTGCCGGCACGGTAACTCAGCATGTCCGGTCAGAGGGTTATGTGCCCTCTGTAATAAAAAAAACTGAGTTAATGGATCAACGACCAACTGAAACGAGTGTCTTGTGACGTGCGCCACAAGAGATACAACGAACGAAAACGAACAAAATTAGATTAAAAAAAAAGTGGTAGGGCATTTGCCCGTGAATGGCAAAGGTCTTCAGTTCGAGTATCGATCCGGCACACAGTTTTAGTCTGCCAGGAAGTTTCATATCAGCGCACACTCCGCTTCAGAGTGAAAATCTCATTCTCAATCCATCCCTTCTGTCTTGTTATCGCAAGTCTTGCATAGCTCTACCAAATGATAACCCTAATATCAAACGCACATGTCCATCAAGTAAACACTTATTTCTTATCCCGTCACGTCAGTTCTTCCCCCAGCTGGAGACCTTCAATCTGCCCTTTCAACCTAGCCGCTCTCTTCTTTGTAATTAACTGTGAAATCTTTTTAAATTGTTTGAGTTTTCTGTATTCTAAATCTCTCTTCCATTCCCCTATAGTTTATTACCGCTTCCAGTTGATTTCATTCCTAAATTATTTTTACTGCTGTATTCCTTCCTTTTCTTGAATACTTGTGTATTTCCCTCTTCCGTCGATCAGCTAAAGTTTTTTTTATATACACAACCGCTCTTATATGTGTCGGACCAATTTCTGGAATAACCTGTTTTGAAAGATGGTGAAGAACTGTACATGATAACTCAGTCATTACTGTATCTTTCTATTCATTAAAGAATTCTACTCTCGTTACACCGTTTTCTGGAGCGTTTGACATTACCCTGTTTACTTTCTCCGCATTCCGTTTCATCAGCTCATTTTACTTAGAGTTTCAGCGACTACATTCACTTTTCGGGTTTTCTGCTTTCCATACCACAATCAGGCTTTTTACATTCCACGCTCCGGCGAAGAATATTTAGATTTCCTAGGTTTCTCAGTAATTCGTCTGTAAGAAGCTGATAACCCAATGACATCCTAGATTAATTCAACAGTTTCCTTGTTAGCATAGAATGAGGCATTCCTTGTAAAATGAATGTAGCATAATATGTATTCTATTAAACAATAAAAATATTATTTTATTAACATCGACAGTTGATGACTTACGTTGTGAACTATCTGAAGATTACGATTTCATCATTCTACTGTTTCGGTCTTGGAAGGAAAGACCTTCATGTTCGAAGAGATTGAAATTCAGCTAATTATATCAGTTTCCTCAGATCTGTTGATCCACTCCAAATCTAAACAGGTCGACAGTAAAGAGTTTTTTTAATACACAGCTGAGTGACTAAACTATAACATCCAGAAGCTGCTATTATTCTCCTGAGACAACGTTAGCGCTTACCAAGTGATAGCCACTGCTGAGGGAAAGATTGGCGATGGGAGGGGAGGGACGGAATTGCAAGCACATTCCGTTTCAGAAGACTGTTGATACTGGTGAAACTTAGCGGATGTTTGTAAGTTGTAAGAAGTTATTACTTTCCCAATAATGATTATTACTGAGTACGGTGTACTGCCGCAAACCTTCTTGTAAGTCTCAATTCTATAAACTGTGATTTCACTAGCTGTATTGGTAAATTGAGTTGTCACATGTAGAACTTCCAGCACAACAATACGCTGGATATGACATCCTTGGTGATCTGGCCACCTTCTTTGTGATACTTTCAAGTCCGACCTCTAATGACAAACTTCTCAAATTCCTGTAACATTAAAACTCACAACGACCTTATTTTTTTCGACATTTGTAGCGTGTGCCTACGCTTCAGTCGAGGTTTCTGTGGTTTTCAGCGGAAGATTGTTGATATTTCTTGTATATATTCACCCGCAGTCGTAAGGAGGCTATCGTAGAACATAACCCTCTCGCCTTTCTTTAAGTTTTGGCCAGCGTGTACAAAGATTTACCTGGCTTAACAATTTCAGGCACATCTCAAATATGCCTTATGTCACTGAGATAGTGGTTTTTTTCTCAGTATCAATAAAAATTCTCTCCGAGAAAAAGAGTGGTACAGCTTTATTCAGCATATTGAATCATACCAACTTATTTATACAGGAGATTTGGAATAAGTCGTTCTTGCAACGTAACATAATGTTTTTGTCAGAAAAGAGTAGTTTTACTACTGAGATACTGAATTGCAGATCAGATCTGGTCATTTCACCCCCTCCCGCCAATACACTCTGTAATAGCACTTCGGTGCATTACGACTCCCAGAATGTGCAGCTCTTGATGCAATAAAAACATCATCGTCTACAGATACAAGTTTCTAAGTTTTCACTTCATTAATTTAAAAACCCACTGACTTGACGAATCAGCAAATGAACTTCGTATAACTGCAAAATTCACCTTGTCTTTAACAGTAAGGAGAATTTTATAAAGTGTAATAACTTCCTTGTGTGCTTCTTACTAATTCAAATATCCCAGTGTAAAGTGTGAATACCATCACTTATGGCATATTTAGGTTTGGTCATCTCTGATTCGGAAACGGTAAAACTACTGCCAAAGCAGGACTGAGCTTGCAGTTACTGGCAGAAAGAGAAAACACAAAAAATGAGATAATACCTAGGAATTAATTGAAGTAAAGGAATGAACTTCAAGGAAAGGCGAAAGAATATGTTTAAAATTCACAAGTTTCGAAATGAAAATACTTATCTAGAATTAAAAATGTTATTAGCTTACCTTCCACATTATCTGAGTGATCAAAGACTTTGGGAGCTAAATTATTCTCTCCTTTCGGAGCTAAAGTCTATTCTAAAGGAAAATAAATTAAAATAATTTCATAGTGTAGTTTAAATAAGCATTCTTCATTAATGCTTCTGAATTGTAACGAATTGTTTACAATAAATTACATGAGAGTATTTATCAGCAGTGAAGCTGGAGATTTAAATTCCTAATTCTTTACTGCTTGTCTATAAACTGAGTTTTTATGAATGTCTTGTATTATTCGTACGGAATGCTTATGTTCAATTAAAATATTATTTGTCAAACAAAAATGGAAAATACCTTAAGTCAAAAATATGTTTATCTTTGCAATACATTATGATATGAGATGTTTAAGAACCACCAGCAGGTGATGTTCCCTATTATTGCCCTTTGGTATCTATATTGGTTATAATTTGATCTGCCTTAGTTACTTCATATACAAAATTGTTATCATTATTGTATCGTTTCATGTGTAGAAATGATTATGTAGAAGCTTTCCTTTTTCTTTGATTAGAGAAAGAGACTATTATGAGAAAATCGGTCAATAATACTTTTAAAAACATTATTTACAGTGACCTCTACTATATGGCTATTATAGTTAATTGTATTATAAGTAACGGTAATGCTTTGACGCCCAGAAGAGATTATCGTGTGCGTAATGAATGATCATTTATGTATATGAGAGATTGTATGTCGTATTGAACATTGTGGAACTCCCTTAATAATTTATCTTCTGATGGAAGCACTGGTAGTTTATCGAATGTATATTATACATCTGACTACAATAATAATATTCTTTGTTGATAAGCCTAAGCAAAAATTGAAGCACTGACACACTTACAGCTGACTCCACTAGTCTCAACAGTGTTCCACTACTGAGTCACACAAAGAATTTCTACTGCAAATAGTTACAACTCGCCAAACTTACCTTCCTGAAGCTGAAAATACATGAAACATAAATATCACTTTGCTGCTGAAGTATATTGTAGCAGGGAGAGTATTCCATGATAAAAGAAATCAGAACCTCAGATGGGCTTCAAATGGGCTCTAGTAATGGATAGTGTGGAGATGTAACCATGATTCCAGAAAATAACTCATGTTGCTATAACTTTTATACCTGGTTTATTCAACAGACAGCCACATATATGAGCTCTGATAGCGCTAAACAACCAACAAAAGGTTATCATTATCTGCACATAAGATCAAGATAATTCGCAATATAAAACAATCAGTGTCTTCCACAAATACCAGAAAAGAAAACAATAAGGAAACTTACTTCGATGAGATATTATTATTAACACTCTAGAACAAACAGGTAGGTTTTACACAAAGTGAAAAAAATCTTGAATACACATTGATTTCACCCACGTCTACAAAAGATTTTCACAGACCACCCTGACAAAAAGTCTACAAATTATCCTAGCAAAATGTTGTCTGCAAGCGAGATTTCACGCTCATTTTCATTTGAAAGAGGCTAATCTGACTATATACGGTGCTTATGGGCAAATCTCTAATAGATACAATGATCTACGTGGTCGCCTTTTGCAAGGCAACTCACACAGTTTTCTATGTTCCCTACCAACAAAAAAATGCAGTTCTTAGGAAAAATTATATGCTAAAAGGTATTGAATAAAAAAAACAGTTAAGAGTGACAGCAAAATTAGGGCCGCAGTGCATTTCACACACAATGCTTGGTTAAATCTTACCAAAGAAAACCACATAGGAGGCCATCAAGGTCTGCATACTTCATCTACAGACACTGGAACAGTGTCAACGTATCGAGCTTCCTCGCAGAATGTAAAGAACTCGCAAAGAAGATACTAGCCCCATCCGTCCACGTGTCGACTCAAAGACCGTAACGCAAGGCAGACTAGGATCGCTTATGGCGAGTAGGTTCGGAGGTTCCACACTCCAGTAAATAAGTGCACGAAACAGCTGTGTTGTAGTAATGAAAGGAGGCTAGCTGCCACGTCTCCAGTGCGTGTTATTTGAAGAATTCTACAGATAAAGGAAGAAATTTCTGACAATATACGTTTGGAGCACAACTGAATTGTCCTGGATAGCCCCGCGTTCCTGATCAGCAGTGTTTCCTTCCACCAACCGCTGCCTCGGTGTTCTAAGCGAAATGCGGCCGACGCTCCCGGACGCAGGCGTCGCTTTGCGCTAAGTACGCACTTACTGCTGCGCCCCCGTTGTCCACACTGCGACTTCAAAAAACATACGTGCACCAACGATATCGAGTTTCTCTGACAGGCGCTAGAATCAAACTGAGCGAGAACAGGGCTCAACGGCATTGTATACTAGTGAATAACGGTCACTCAGAAAACCGAAAAGGAGAGAATCGAAGTGTTTGAGATGTGGTTCTGTAGAATTATGCTGAAAATTTGGTGGACTAACAAAGAATGGAGAAAGAAAAATATGGAAAAACTTGCCAAGAAGAAGGGAAACCATGACAGGCTACATGTTAAGATATCAGGAAATACCTTCTACCTTACTAGAGGAAGCTGTAGAAGGCAAAAAATATGGAGGAAGACAGAGATTGGAATACTTCCAGCGAATAACTGAGGACGTAAGTTGCAAGTGCTACTCTGAGATGAAGAGGTTGGGACAGGAGACTAATTCGTGGCGGGCCGCATCAAACCGATCAGAAGGCTGTTGATTCAGAAAAAAAACCACAGACAACAGAAAAAATTGAGAGGCTAGTAAAAAACGTTGTAAGATATTAACTTCTTGCCAAATGTAAGGGACACCTAGAGGACCTTTTGGAAGGGAACGGATGGACTACTTAGCACAGATAATGGACTAAGGCTAAACAAAGCGAAGAAGAAGGTAATGAACAATAATAGAAAGAAGAAGACTGGGAGAAGTGAAGAAATCTTTCTTCTGTAAAAGAGCTCAACTGGTATCAGATATTTACACGAAACTGAAGGACAACGCTCTGAACGAGTACGTCTGGAACATAAAATTGTACGGAAGAAAAATATGGATCATTAGAAAAACGGGTAAAAAGAAACTGGGGGGGGGGGGGGGGTTGAAAAGTGAAGTTATCGAAGAATGTTTAAAGCTTGATAGATAAAGATGAAGAACTTCTAAAAATTCATGAGTAAAGCAGTTCTTGGATGACCCTTACCAGAAGGAAGGACAGGATAGTCGGACATTTGCTACATCATCCAGAAACAGTTAACTTGGCCCTGAAAGGATTGTCGGAGGGGAAAAGTGGTAAATGTGAAAAAAGACTAGAATTACAGAAATTGTTGAATGTAGTGTGTTATGGCGAAATAAAAAAATAGTATACGAAAACAAGCTCAAGATAATAACAGCGGAAGGATAACAAAAGCCATTGGAAAACTCATGATTGGCGCAGAGTTCATTGTTATTGTTTATAAAACAGTTGAGTTAAACCTTGAAAAATATGATTGTTCCAAAAACAAATAGCGCGTATTACCCTAGTTTTTCTTTCACTAGGATAAATCCTTTGACATATTTCTTGCTTACAGAAACGTTAGATTCAATATATTGAAACAATTTCGACAACAACTGTATCTGCTCATTTCTGGAATGTCATTTCATATTTTAAGTGTTGTAACATCTCAATTGTGATTTCTGGAAGGAAAGAGGCTTTCTTCAGCCAGAAGCTGGTTTGTCTGTCTTTCCCTAATCCGCTTAAATGGATTGTGTCCAGAGCCTACGTGGCTGGCTTACGGGCAGAGCAGTCTTCCCCGTAACGACTGGTGTTCCGAACGTCTGCTGTAAAAAAAGTTCTCAAAAGTCCTGCCAGAAGGCAGCACCGAACAGAAGCACTGTAAGAGGGAGTAGGAAATGACCCATGAAAATGCCTATATTTCTTTCCTGATTCTGATTGGTTGGAATGACTACACGCTGAATAATTTCGTGGAATATTTTGGGGTCCCGTGAAATGAGGAGTCAGCTGTCATCCCTCATGGGGTTGAGGTGGGAAATTGTGGGAGCGAATGTTGCGTTTTAAAGTGGTTGTCATTTCGGAAGTTAGTAATCAACGCGATAGCATTTGAAGTACAGAAACTTAAACAGCATTCGAAAGTTCGTTCCATGCATGGGCATCGAATTTTGCCTAGGCGCTTCACTGTTTTTCTCGGTGGGTGCTGCGGTCTAGTCAGCGTGGACTGGTTCGGTACGAAAAGGCCTCAGGCCATTGCGGGGGGCCATTAGGAGGCTGGAGGTGCTATTGGGTAAGAGTGACAGATGTAGATAGGATTAATTCGTGCCAATAACTTTCATTTCTTTCCGTGAAAATTTGAGAGTGATATTTTTGTTTGACTTTGTATTGTATTCCTGTTTCTTGTAGCGATTATTGGCGAGAGTTGCTAGAGGCCAGTTGGATGCGGTCATGTATATACTGTTGTCAAGAACATACAAAATACAGAATAAAAATATCATTCCACAAAACTTTAAGTAACTGGAAGTAGCATCAACATCCTTCATTGAAATTGATTATAAAAATTCTGAAAAAAAAGCTCATGTGGTGCTGATGCAATTTCAAACAGAATTCTGAAAAGTTGTTACAGCTTAACATGCAGTGCCCTTAGTAAAATATGCAATAAATCACTGGCACAGGTGAAACCTCATCATAAGAAAGATGACAACACAGACTAAAACAATTACGACCAATTTCTGTACTGACATCTTTTTACAAAATATTCGAAAAAATAGTGTACTCAAGAGTAGTGTCTCACTTAAGCAGAAACAGCTTACCTAGCATATCACAGTTTGAATTTCAGAAGGGCTGATCGACTGAGAATGCTAATTATACATTCACTCGTCAAATAATACAAAGCTTAAATATTAAAATATCGCCAATTGCTATTTTTTGTGATATTTACAAGGCGTCTGACTGTGTACATCATGTTACTCTCTTTGAAAAGCTCGGGTTTTATGGAATTGATGGTTTTATGCATAGCTGGTTTGAATAATGCTTAATAAACAGAAAACAGAACGTTCTTTTGAATAATTCAAACAGTGTCAGAAGGGCACAAAATTTTAGTGACTCGGAAGAAAAATTTCGAAGAGAGTCCCACAGTTTTCAATTTTGGGTTCACTCCAATGCCTAACGTACGTGAACGATCTCCCACTTAACACTCAACAAGCAGAACTGGTACATTTTGGGGACGATACTAGTGTCATAAGAAATCCCATTAGAGAGTAAGCAACAGAGGACTTTGTAACCGACATTTTCCAAAGAATAATAAAGTGTTTCTGAGAAGATGGACTCTCCTTAGATTTTGAGAAAACACACTCCATTCACTTCTGTGCAACAAATAGTCACACAAACAATTGATGCAGTGCTTGAGCAAGAGTCGGTAAATAGGGAAGAATGCTCCAAATTCTTGGCTTTACATATTGATGAAAATTTGAACTGGGACGAGCATATTACTGCGCTTCTCAAACAGATACTGTTGTTTTTCGTATAACTGCTAATATTGGAAATATATAAATTAAACTCCTGAGATATTTTGCATATTTCTACTCAATACCGTCTTATGGAATAATTTTATGGGGTAATTTGTCACTTAGAAAGAAACTCTTGATTGCATAAAAGCAAGTGGTAAGAATAATATGAGGCGTTCACCTCTGGAAGTCATGTAGGTGCGTCTTAAAGGAGCTAGGCATTATAACTGCAATGTGACAGTCGATGTACCGCTAGTGAAATTCGTCATAAATTATCCATCATAATTTAAGAAGAACATTGGCGTCAATACCTACAATACTAGAGGGAGAAAGTACCTTCATTACCTATTATTAAAGATGTCAGTGGCTCAGAAAGGGGTTCAGTATGCAGCAATAAAAGTTTTTGATCATTTGCCCCATAACATAAAACGTCTGACAGGAACCAAAGCAAATTAAAAATCTAACGTAAAATCATTTAGCCTGGACAACTGCTTATGTTCCGCTGACGAATTTCTCTTTAGAAACTGGAAGTCGATAACAAAAGAAGCTAGTTTTTCAGTATATTTACATGAGTAGGACTAAAAAAAGCGTTTTCATTAAAGTTAACACTTATCATGCACACATCCACTAACCTGACTGTTTCCACATCACATCTATAAAAAAAATCGTTCAAATAACCTATGGAATACGTAACTAACTAGCAGTGAAGATATTCCAGTCCAGTGGGCAGATCTCGGAATTTTTCTTAAAAGTAATTAGACAGCTATGGTGATACTACTTGTTGAATTTGGAGTTGTAAGAAGTTTAAGCCCGTTTTGTGGGTCAAAGTGAGGCTGGTGGTCCTTGGTCCGAATGACTGGTAGTGTAGCAGACCAGTGAATTAATACGGGTCCGCCAGTAAACGTTCCCGACCAAACCCGAGTAGCTGTACGACGTGTAGTTCGTCTCGCGAGCCGCTTACCGCCAAAAAAAATGGCTCTGAGCACTATGGGATTTAACATCTGAGGCCATCAGTCCCCTAGAACTTAGAACTACTTAAACCTAACTAATCTAAGGGTATCACACACGTCCATGCCCGAGGCAGGATTCGAACTTGTGACCGTAGCGGTCGCGCGGTTCCAGATTGAAGCGCCTAGAACCGCTCGGCCTTGCCGCCAAGAGTGTGTGGATTGCGTCCGCTGCCCGAGTATGTTTCGGCGCGATGCTACGAAAGCTTGGGGTACGGACGCAAGGAACGTTTCAGTGTGAAGAGGAAAAGAACCTCAAGCGATCCGTTGCAGAGCGGAAAGTGAGTTTCATCGGTTTTTTAAACCACAGAAAGTTTTTACTTGGAGAAACAAATTATCAGATAACCGCATAAACCACTAACTAATAGCCACTCTGGAAATGCCAACAGAGAAACTTTGTTAGCAGAAGATTCCATTCAGTGGGTAGTGCAGGAGAGTAGGAAAAAGTAGGGTCACGCGTGCAAGATAGTAAAAAGTGCGGTCTGGGAAGAACACCGATAGATTAGTGTTGTGTTAATTGGTTGACAAGTACTTCTGTGAAAAATCGCTCTGCTTAACATTAGTACTTAATGCAGATAATCAGCTAGCAACTAAGACTATGATATAAAGTATTAGGTCTACGTTGCACAGTAGTGCACTGATAAGCATGGCCCTTTTAGAGATATGTTACTTTTTTCCTGACTTGTGTATCGATCTCACAATCGATTATAAATGGACTTGCCATTTACTACGCAATGCTGGATTTAGATCTTCAAGCACCTATTTCACTTATTAGGCATTACGGTTTCCTAAGATTACATTTGCTATGAGTAATTACTCATCATCATCATCATCATCATCATCATCAACATCACCATCAGCCAGTTCTATCACTTAATGATGTGGTCCCCTTGAATCGGTGTGTAACAAAGCATTCCAATTAGATCTTCCATTTCATCCGATTCTGAGCTTCCCGTTGCCAATCGAATCCCACTGTCTTCCTTATATTTCTGTCCCATCTGTCTGGTGGTCTTCCTCTGGGTCTCTTTTGGTAAATTGGGCTCTAGTCTAGGACTTCTTTAGACCATCTACCATCTTTTGTTCGACCTACATGACCAGCCCATTGCCATTTCAATGTATTCACTCTTTCCTTTATGTCAGTGCCCTTCGTTGTTTGTCTTATTTCAACTGCTCTCTTCCTGTCTTTTTTTCGTGTAACCCAACATTGATCTTTCCATTCCTCTTTGGGTCAGTGTTAGATTCCTAACGATGAACTCATTTAATGTCCATGTTTCGCAGCCATAAGTTATTACTGGCAATATACATTGGTCAAAAATAGATTTCTTCAGCTCAACCGAAATCTTAAATTTCAAAATTGAATAGTGCCTCCCGTAAGCTTGCCAGACCAATTTAATTCGTTGTAATATTTCTAGCTTTAAATCTCCTTTCATGTTTATCGGTTGACCCCGATAGATATATTCTGTGACTCTTTGGAGTTGTGTACTTCCAACAGATATACTCCCCTCAGATGTCCATTTATTGATCATTATCTTGGTTTTATCAATGTTCATTTTTAGTCCAACTTCAGAGCACACTAATGCAAGTTCGTTAACTAATACTTGAAGTTCTTCATCATCCGCAAACCTGAAGTTGTTCAGTCTTTTTCCGAGAACCTGAACTCCCTTTTCTACCCATTTTATCAATGTTCATTTTTAGTCCAACTTCAGAGCACACTAATGCAAGTTCGTTAACTAATACTTGAAGTTCTTCATCATCCGCAAACCTGAAGTTGTTCAGTCTTTTTCCGAGAACCTGAACTCCCTTTTCTACCCAAACGATTAAGACATAGCTTTTTCTAAGACTGTTAAAAGTAGTTTGGGAGATATAGAATCACCTTGCTTTACATACTTTTCAATGGGAAATTCATCAGTATCTTCGGCAACGCTAACACAAGCTGTGGAGGTTTTGTAAATGTTATGTAGGATTTTGATATAGCCCTGTTCTACTCCATGTTCTTTTAGAGCCTCAAACAGTGCTGAGTGACTGATCGAATCAAAGGCCTTTTCAAAGTCTATAAAGCCAAGGCAAACGGGTAGATGGTACTTATTTGTTCTACTAATTATTTCCTGTAGTGTGAAGATATGGTCAACTGCGCTAAATCCTGATCGGAAACCGGATTGCTGACTGGGTTGAGCCTGGTCGAGTGTAGTGCTCAATCTGGTAGTCAAGATCCTAGTGAAAACTTTGTACACTATGGAGAATAAGCTGATAGTTCTTTACATCTTTGGTACTACCTTTCTTCTGTATTAGAATTATTTTGGTTATATTCCAGTCTCTTGGTAATGTTCCACGGTGCAAACAACCAGAAAATATCTTCGCTAAATGCTTTATGAATTCCTCATCCATCATCTTTAGAACATCGACAGTGAGGTCATCACTACCTGGAGCATTCCCTCTTTTTTTTTTATACTGTCTGTTCCATGTTTGACTTCTGATGTGAGTATTTCTGGAAGTTGGGAGACAGAAGAATCCAATTCGCCTAAGATCAAGGTATCATTATTGATTTTACTGTATAGGTTAGCATAGAAATTTTTCTTGTCTGTAATTCGGCCTTGCTCTGTGTCTAACGCTATTAGCTGATTCCTTCCAATTATAAGCATTCGCTTGGCTTCCTTTAAACTAGATTAGAATGAAATTCCTACAACCAATAATTACTCGAAACCTATTAGGTAATTATTAGTTGTAGGTATTTCATTATAAGCTTTTCTCTTCCGTCAATAATGGTCAGTGATGATGTATTACGTTAGAGCCCAGATTGTAAAGCTGCACACGATTTGTATTTACGTTATTACAAATGCATAAGACTGTCAACCACGTGACTAAGACTAATACTGATCGTTACTGCTTTCTCTGCAATGTGCGTAAAATGTTCAGATTTCGCCTGGTAATCCTGATTTGCGTTTCGCGTAGGTTTACTAAATCGCTCCAAGCGAATGATGGGATAATTCCTTTGAAAAAGCCACAGCCAACTTCCCATCCATATCTGTTCAGTCAGGGATTTTGGCCCCTCTCCGTTGATCTCTGTCGACGATGTGACGTTAATTCTAAATCTTAATTCTTTCTAGCCTTTTCAGATTAGAAGCTTTCTCCCACATTGTTTTATAATTATCTTCATTGTCTCCGTGCATGGATCTGCGAGCTGTTAAGCTGATTGTGTGATAGTTATCGCATAGCCTGTCCTTACCTTCTTGGGGATAATGAGGATGATATTTTTCGGAAAGGCTGACGGTATGTCTCCAGGCAGCCTTGAATATTCGTTTGCTTTGATTTAATCCCGAGAAATTATAATTTACGACAGAAGGTCAAAAGTAACTGTTAAAGCACTTCTTCTACTTTAATTAACAATACAGATGATTACGACAGTGAAGCCGGTCGCTGTGGCCAAGCGTTTCTAGGCGCTTCAGTCCGAAACCGCTGCTGCTGCTACGGTCGCAGGTTCGAATCCTGCCTCGGGCATGGATGTATGTGATGTCCTTAGGTTAGTTAGGTTTAAGTAGTTCTACGTCTAGGGGTCTGATGACCTCAGGCGTTAAGTCCCACAGTGCTTAGAGCCATTTGAACCATTTGAACGACAGTTAAACCATATATGCAGTTACTTTCATAGACAAACGCTGTATGCTAAGAGTCCCCGTTGGCCTCGTTTGCTTACACTTCTCAACGTCTAGTCTTCATTATGGTCCCCCTCACCCTCATCTAAAACACACACACACACACTCTCTCTCTCTCTCTCTCTCTCTCTCTCTCTCTCTTACACACACACACACAGCCGGCCGAGTAGCCGTGCGGCTCTAGGCGCTACAGTCTGGAGCCGAGCGACCGCTACGGTCGCAGGTTCGAATCCAGCCTCGGGCATGGATGTGTGTGATGTGCTTAGGTTATTTATGTTTAATTAGATCTAAGTTCTAGGCGACTGATGACCTCAGAAGTAAAGTCGCATAGTGCTCAGAGCCATTTGAACCATTTTTGAGCACGAACACACACACACACACACACACACACACACACACACACACACACACATATGTAGTCGTGCAGTGTCCTGCTGAAAAATGGTGCCTGGCGTGTTGTGCAGAAAGAGTATGGCTACGGGTCACACTGGTCATAGTGCCCTGGACACTCACCAACTGTGATTTGTAGTTGTATCCAATTGCACCCCACACCACAGGGCGTAGAGGTGGTGCTGTATGTTTTGCGCGAATGCAGTCACTATGATGCTGCTCCCCTGTGCAGATACACCTATGTTCAGAAAAATCAGAACGCCTTGAACGACAAGAGATAGGACGTTCATATTCACAAGATATGTACAGTAGTATGTTCTGCAGAAATGATTAGCATTTGAACCACGATAGCCCTCGGGTTCAAGGTTACCATCGATATCGCAGCGCAACAGCACCGCCCGCATCTCGTGGTCGTGCGGTAGCCTTCTCGCTTCCCACGCCCGGGTTCCCGGGTTCGATTCCCGGCGGGGTCAGGGATTTTCTCTGCCTCGTGATGGCTGGGTGTTGTGTGCTGTCCTTAGGTTAGTTAGGTTTAAGTAGTTCTAAGTTCTAGGGGACTGATGACCGTAGCAGTTAAGTCCCATAGTGCTCAGAGCCATTTTCGCAACAGCACCTACCGGGAAAGCGTGCCTGCGGCTCTCGTTGTTGTTATAAACCGAAGGTAATGGATCGTCTGTTTCTTAAGCAGAGTGCAGTATGCCTCGCAGATGTATGCACGAACCGCACCGTCAAGTCAGTGAGTTTGAAAGAGGGCGCATTATTGACATAAGAGAATATGATGCATCCAACCGGGAAATTGCTGCACGTGTGGGACGAAGTTTCGGCAGTGCAACTGTTGTGTGCAGAATAGTTCATAGAAGGTCGTAGAACACAGAACGCACCACCCAGACCACCCATCGAGAAGGTCGACACCTCACCCTAACCGCATTGCTGGTCAGATCTGCATCCTCCTCGGTTCTGGCGCAACAGTGGAACAGTCTAACACATCTTACACTATCAGGGTGACAGTACGTCGCCGTTTATTACGCATAGGTTATGAGCGAGTCATCCACTTCTCCCCCAACCTTCGGCGATTGTGCAGAAACACGCTAGACAGCGAGGGAAAATGGAACGACGTCATTGGGGACAGGAATGGCATCAGATAGTGTTTTCGGGCGAATCCAGGTTCTATTTGTTTGACAGCGGAGCAGCATCACAGTGACTGCATTCACGCAAAACATACAGCACCACCTCTACGGCCTGTAGTGTGGGGTGCAATTGGATGCAACTACAAATCACAGTTGGTGAGTGTTCAGGGCACTATGACCAGTGTGACCCGTAGCCATACTCTTTCTGCACAACACCCCATACACCATTTTTCAGCAGGACACTGCACGACTACATGTTCCTGCATCAACTCGTGCCTTCTCGATGTCAAATTATGTCAGCCTTTTGCCCTGGCACACCAGATCACCAGACGTCCCAATCGAAGATGTGGAATTTGGTGAAGCGCCAACCACCACAAAAGGACGCCATTCACGCGTTATACGCGTGGATGCCATCGCACATGGAGCAAGTTATCAGGTCCCACGGTGGACCCCATGCCTAATAAGTAACAGGACACATGCTGAACAGAGTTGACTTAAATGCTAATCATTTCTGAAGAACATACTAATGTACGTGTCCTGTGAATATGAACACCCTATCTCTAGTCGCTCAAAGTGTTCTGTTTTTTCTGAACATGAGTGTACATCTCAGAGGAGTGTGACAAAACATCGAATGATTGAAAAATAACAAATAGCAAGAGCAAAAAATCACGTGAAGATTTAATTGTCTATTGAACCATTCCATTCAGCAACTCCTGTTTTTTTCTCAGTTTCACTGAACATTAATGCCACTAGCGAATCTTATCATTCGTATCCTTCAAACCTGAATTTTAATCTCACTCCCGAAACTTTCTCTTTTATTCCCATCATTGCCTCTTCCATGTACAGACTGAGCAGTTGGGAGAGTTCTTGGAGCTCCAATCTTATTGCTCCTTCTTGGTTCTTACATATAGTCGTACGTTGTATATTATTCGTCTTTCCCTACAGCTTATAACTTTTTTCTGAGATTATCGAAAAACCTTGTACGATTTTATATTTACAAGCATTGTGCTATAGTTCTCCCATTTGGTTGTCCTTACCTTCTTCGTGATAGCGGTATAATATTTTTTCGAAGGTCTGATAGTGTATCTCCAGACCCGTAGAGTCTACACACCAACTCAAATAGTCGTTTGGTTACCACTTAACGCAGAGAAACTACACTTAGGAAAGAAAGACCTGCCCCAACCCCTCACAGAGCTTTTAAGTAGGAAAAAACAATCTAGATTGCAATGGCAGATGATTCTTTCCTGATGCACTTCACCTTTTTGAGGCATATTCAGACTTTGTTTAGAAACTGCTCGAAAAAAAATTCTGAAAATGCCTCAAAATGATGAAACGCGTCAATAAAGCTTCATTTCAACCTAGACTTTTTTTTTAGTACTGAAAATATATCGCGGTAGCTGGACCGTGGCCATACAGCGAGAGAATTTATGTATCTTCACAGAGAGGTTCCTACACACATTTGAATTTTTAAAGCAAAGTTACCTACATGCATTAAACTACTAGTAATGAGAATACATGTAGGGTAGTTTACAGGAAAATGCAGTATTGTATTGTGTTCTCAATTCATTACAAAACTGACATCTGCACCACGCTCCTTCTACGTTACAGAGAACATCACGCCTCATTACGAGATTTGTGAAGCAATACTGTTACAATGATTTATCACTAGATTATTATATAGCTGCCGCGCGGGATTAGCCGAGCGGTCTAAGAAGCTGCAGTCATGGACTGTGCGGCTGGTCCTGGCGGAGGTTCTAGTCCTCCCTCGGGCATGGGTGTGGGTGTTTGTCCTTAGGATAATGTAGGTTAAGTAGTGTGTAAGCTTAGGGACTGATGGCCTTAAGAGGTAAGTCCCATAAGATTTCACACACATTTGAACATTTGATTATATAGCTGAGTTGTGTAGGTAATATGCAGTTTCTATACCCAAAAACTGTTTCTTATTGATTACTCTACTGAATTTATCGCAAAGTAATTTAAACGCACACTTGTCTATTAATCACAGTTTTGGTCACAATATATGTGTTTAAATGATTTCTTTGAGCTGTAAGAGCCGATTAGATCTGTAAATGTTGACTGTAGCCTGATATTGTGAAAACACCGGGTATAACAGCAGTTACTTACTTTAAAAAAGGATTGGATAAGAAAAAGAAGGTTAGAAGTGGCCAGTTCATCGGCTGCCTCTAGACGATGGTCAGTTGTTTCCTTGCTCTCAGCTGCTGAACACGGCAAGTTCCGCCTGGACGCTAGGAATGCTCGTGAGTTCATCGTCTGGGTATGTCTGAAAGAAAGGCCCACGAGCAATCTTCGTAGCGGCGACCAAGGTGAGATGCTTACGTAAGACTAACTAGAGCAAGCCTTCTCTTCCCTGCAAGCGAGCAGCCAACGCTAACGGATGTCCGCAGACCTCCGAGGAACAAGTAGTTGCTCTTTGTCCAAAGTGTCAGAAGAAATATCCGTCGTCACGTAATAGCACTGCGACCGGTTTCACGCTAACTGATTCAGGCGAGTGGTCGAAATGGACGATTCTAATCTTGTTGGGAAACAGTTGCCGATATACACGTGTTGTAAACGTGTTAGAGTTTATCGAAGCTCGCAAAAAAAAGCTCGTCTAGCTGCTACCGCAGAGCTCCTGCTACAGACAGCGGAGAGACTTCAGGCTGACTTCAAGGTGGTTGTTGTTTGAATTTCAAGGGCAAGGATGCTTGATACTTCTAGTCATGCGGCAGCATCATCAGTGAAACGTTTTTTCGTTAATGGCAATATTCTGCAATGGTTCTTCATTAAGTTACGCGGCCGGTATCAAGTTGAATAAGATCATTTTTGGTATCAGGCCACGTCATTATGAAACATTAAAAACCGCTAAGATACCGAAGTTTCGGCCGTCTTCGCAGCGGTTCTCTTCAGGGCAACTAACTGCTGGATTCTGGTGATGGTCTTTCCCTGTGTACTCTCTAACTTTGGTTGTCAAGTGAACACCAACGTTACATTCTGCGATTCCATTGAACAATTCGAAGTAAAGATTGCTACGTAGGACCAGTTGAAAGATGATCGCCGGCAGCCATGCCATCTGTAACTTGCAGATATCCTCCTGTTCATGATGTTGGGACGTTTAATTATTTCAGTAGCCTCTTATTTTCCGCCACCGTCTCCACGGCTGCCAATGCAACACACAATCTTCTGGGAAATTAATAGATCGGCCATAGACCTGGCGATATTAGCTGTTGCTGATTTGTTGTGTTCCCATAGGTTTACGTAGCGTTCATGCCCCGACACACGAGTGATAATCGGTCCCCCCCGGTTTCATCAACGTAGGCTTCACCGCAATCACATCGAAGTTCGTAGACGCCTGTAGTGAGGAGAGCCCTACGCCGCTGCGGCCACGTTGTTGGCTCAGGTGCGTGGACACATTTGTCGTAGGGCCGCAAAGGGAAGCACAACTACAGTCATGCTCATAAATTAAGGATAATGCTGACACATGGTGAAACAACGCTCTGGTGGGCGGTTTGCGGGTTTAAATCACCTCGGGGTAAGACCATGCCGTACATTTGACCTGCGGTCGTCGCGCGGTAGCGCTGGCAGCAGTCCACATACGCAGAGGTGTGTTGGTGCATGTCAGAGTACGGTGCAGCGAGTAAGTGTGCAGATGTTTCCAGACGTGCTAATGGTGACTGTGTGTTGAAAATGACTCAAAGAACACATATTGATGACGGTATGAGGGGTAGAACTATAGGGCGACTAGAGGCTGGTCAAATACAGCAGGTCGTAGCACGGGCTCTCCGTGTGCCACAAAGTGAGATCTCAAGATTATGGCAACGATTCCAGCAGACAGAAACGTGTCCAGGCGCTACACAACGGGTCGTCCACAGTGTACAATATCACAAGAAGACCGATATCTCACCATCAGTGCCCGCAGACGGCCACGGAGTACTGCAGGTAGCCTTGCTCGAGACCTTACCGTAGCCACTGGAACAGTTGTCTCCAGACACACAGACTACAGACGGCTGAATATGGTTTATTTGCCCGGAGACCTGCAAGGTGCATTCCACTGACCCCTGATCACAGGAGAGCCCGTAAATGCTGGTGTCAAGAACAAAGTACATGGTCATTGGAACAGTGGTCCCAGGTTAAGTTCACGGACGAGTCCAGGTATAGTCCGAACAGTGATTCTCGCCGTGTTTTCATATGGCGTGAACCAGGAACCACATAACAATCCCTTAATGTCCTTGAAAGGGAGGTCGTGGTTTGATGGTGTGGAGTGGGATTATGATTGGTGCACGTACACCAACTGTAACAGGTCAGTTGTATCGGGACGTCATTTTGCACCGTTATTTCCAGCTTTTCAAGGGTGCAGTGGGTCCCACTTTCCTCCTGATGGATGATAACGCACGGCCCCTCCGAGCTGCCATCGTGGAGGAGTACCTTGAAACAGAAGATATCAGGCGAATGGAGTGTCCTGCCTGTTCTCCAGACCTAAACTCCATCGAGCACGTCTCGGGTGCTCTCGGTCGACGTATCGCTGCACGTCTTCAAACCCCTAGGACACTTCAGGAGCTCAGACAGGCACTGTTGCATGAGTGGGAGGCTATACCCCAGCAGCTGCTCGACCACCTGATCCAGGGTATGCCAACCCGTTGTGCGGCCTATGTACGTGTGCATGGTGATCAGATCCCATATTGATGTCGGGTAATATGGGCCGGAAACAGTGGCCTTTTGTAGCACATGTGTTTCGGGACGGTTTTCTCAACTTATCACCAATACCGTGGACTTACAGATCTGTGTCGTGTGTGTTGCCTACGTGCCTATGCTATTACCAACAGTTTTGTGTAGTGCCACGTTGTGCGGCACCACATTTTGCAATTATTTTTAATTTATTAGCATGAGTGTATCTAGATTTCAGCAGCACCCCAACAGCTTACCAGTGGGCGTTCAACAAGTCATGCAAAACATTTTTTCTCAGCCAATTTCGGCTGAAAAAATGTGGAATTTGCTTTGGGAAATCGTAGAATATTCCCGCCTCAGCCACTATAGTTTCATGTAGTACTGAGGTGATGGCGCCATAAGTAGCCTTCTAAATGGCGTCTGTAACAGAGGTGTTTTTAAAGCAGGAGGCCGTCATTGAGATATTCATAGGCGCTTGCAGAATATCTACGGAGAACGAAAGCATGGTGATAGTTGCTTGAGGCTTCTGTCGTCTTCGCAGCCTGTCCGATCTCATGTTTGCCGGCCGACCGCACACAGCTGTGACTCTTGCAGTGCTGGAACTTGCGGACACTCTCGTTAGAGGTGATCGAGGGGTCATAATCAAATACCTCGCTGCACAACTGGAGTCTATGTTGGTAGTGGTGACACACTCGTCCACTATTTCGGGTAATCAAAGGAGAGCGCCCACTGCGTTCGCCGCCTAACAGAACAGTAGCGAAGGACCATGTGAACTGCTCGTTACGACGCTAATCGTGACAATTTTTTGTCGAACAACGTCACAGGCAATCAAACACGGATTCATCATTTCGAACCGGAAACAAACCTCCAAGCCATGGAGTGGCGCCACATCACCTCTCCTACGAAGGCCGCACCCTCAGCTGGTAAAATAATGCTGATGGTCTTCTGGGATTCTGAATTGGTTATTGTGTTTGATGTCCTCAGGGTGCAATCATCAACACTGAAGTACATCGTGCTACCATCAAGAAAATGAACAAACGACATAAGCGTGTTCATCGCCACAAGAATGCAGATGAACCACTTCCTCATGGCAACACAAGGCCTCGTACAAGTCTGTGCACCCGAGAGAAGTTCACAAAGCTTCATTGAAATGTTCTTCCTCATCCACTCTACAGCCCGCACCTCGCACCCTCCGACTTCCATCCATTCGCGCCAATGAAGGGTGCACTTGCACGGGAAGCATTACGTGGATGATGGGGAGGTTATTAATGCATCAAGACGTTGACTCACAAGTCGACTAGGAAAGTTGTACCACGTCAGCATACAGGCGCTGCCAGTAGGGTGACGTAAGACCGTCGCACTTGAACGTAGATTTTGTTGAAAAAAAGGGATTTTACACCCAAAAGAATAATATGGTGTATTTCAATCCTCAATAAAGTCAACCTACTTTTATAAAGGAAAATGTGTTGCATTACTTATTCGAAGCCTGTTGCACACAAAAACATAAAGTTCAAACTAGAAATAGAAACTAACTGAGCGATTCAATTTCTGGAAGTAGGTGTGTCCAGATGACGTGGTGGCAAACAAGGACGTAGTGTACGGGAAATAGTTGCACACTGACTGATATCTCCAAACACAGTCTCACAACTATCCAAGATAGAAGGACGTTGCTCTAAATATACTGACAGCCCTAGCTCTCAGGATAAGCGACGCTGACAACTTCCAACATGAAATGAACGGCACCTGGACAACATCATAGCAACAATATAGCAACAAGAACATACAGTGAGATGTGAGGTACTGTGAAGATGAAACAAAGCAACAGAAGGATCTCTTCCTCTTGCTCGCTTGCCTCATGTGAGAAGTGTCAGCGACCGTGAAGGCAAGATGTTGCGCCGCGGAGGAATTAAACAAGTATTCCAGAATTACAACAATATCTGGGATCTGTTGAGGCCCAAGAACGATTCTTGAAACCTGGTAATTAAGGATGACAGGATTGGGTTACGATTGTGGACAGAGCCCGAATCAATTACTATTGGTTTGCTTTGCAATTTCACTCATTTATTTTAGTAAATAATTTTTCAAATCGAGCCAATGAGGTGGCAATCACACGTTTAAGGCACGTAACCACAATCATGGCTCAAGGCCTTTAACGCAAAAAATGGCAATTATTTAAAATTTAACCAATACATAAAACACAGACAGTCAATAATTTGAAGACAAGCCAATGTGGTCGCAATCACAATTTTAAAGGAAGAAACCACAGTCACGGCTGAAGGCCTTTTAACGCCAAAATGGCAATTATAAAAAATCTAACAAATATACTGTCACACGGCGAATGGCATAGCGAAAGTTAATTTAAAAGAAATACAAACAACAGATCACCAAACAAGTGAGACTCATGATGGTAACTTAATAATACAATAATACAATAATAAAATAAAACACAAGGGCCAGTGACAGACGGTGCTCGAGGAATCGACCTCTGAAAAGGTCACACCAAAAACACTTTCGTGAGCGAAGAGAAAGGTAGCCAAGAGTTAAATTCAGATCACAAGATGGTAACTCGGACTAGTGGCAGTCTAACTAGCGACTAATGATAATCTTGGTGAAGCTACCTAACATCCAAACAAAACATATGCAAGATGTAAAATTACGCCAAAGCCAGAACCAGTGGTCTGGGCTCCACCTGCAGAACACTGTGCTTAGAGCTCCCAGAACAAGAAGGAATGGCTCCCACTAAGGTAGAAGAACGCCACCCAACCTACAATCAAGAAGCTGTCAAACTTACACGCCTCATCGGATAGCGGCGGCAAGGTGAGGAAATGTACACTGCCATTACTTCGCCTCGGCGACACTACGAACAGCAACACGATCCCAAGTCACTGGGGAATAGCGAATTTCACAATGCTGGAGGTTTCTCTATGTGAATTACAATGCACTCAACTTAAACATGCAGGATCCGGTTTCGACGAGGCCGTGCACCCTTGTGACCACTGCCCTTCGATCCGGCAGTCCATACACGCCGCCAGCGGTCCCGGTATGTTGTCGCTCTGCGCGGACCTCGCTGCTCCTGCAACCGAACTCCACACTCACACCACACGGAAAAAGAACGAGGTCGCCCCAAAGATAGAACAGCAGAACTACATATCGATAAGGGCCGCTGCTGCCACTAGCGGACAGGCAATGCAACAAAAGCGAGTGGCGCCAGCGAACACGAGAAGAAGACAAACAACGCAACCAGGCCAACTAAACGATACGCTCTGGCAGAAACCTACACACGGCACCAACGCGAGCCGCAGCACAGCTCAATTCTGTAGATGCTCTCGACATTGCAGGTGTCTACGAACTTTCATGTGGATGCCGCAAAGTATCCATTAGTGAAACGAGGAAAAAAATTAAATGATCGTATGGCATTGGTGGCCAGGAGGCCACGTCCAGGGAAGTTCGGCCGCCAGGTGCAAGACGTATTGCAGATGACGCCATATTGGGCGACTTGGGCGTCGGTGATGACGAGGGCAACGCAACACCCATTCCATGGGTGGAAAAATCGGCCGGGAATCGAACTTGGGCCCGCTACATGGGAGGCAAGCACATTACCACGCAGCTAAGCAGGCGGACGGTGAGACGAGAAGGCCCAGTAGTACTCGGATGTCGGAGCATGAACACTACGTGAGCTTGGGGTAACACAACAAATAAGCAATAGCTGAATACCATCACAATTGTGGCAGGTCTAGTAATTTCCAAGAACATTGTCTGCTTGTTCAGCAGCCGTGGTTACAGCATCGGAAAATAAGAGAGGCTATCGAAATATGTCAACACCCTAAAAGTATGAAAAGGTAGGAGGAAGACAAGTTACTGACTTCCTAGCTGCCAGCGATTCCAGTTCAGCGAGCCGCGTATGTTCGCCAGCCAGTAGCTCCACATGACCCGGGTTCGGCAGCGTAAACAAGCGGCCGCTGGAGAACTGTCTTGCGGCACCAACATTTCGCTGCGGGAAAACATTACTCATGCCACAGTGGCCACAGTCACCTGCCACAGTAGCACAAGCAACAGCCTTCAGCCGTCTACCCACAGCAATCTTGATTTCGAATCGTCCAATGGCATCCCTGAATGGGATGTCGGTAGCTACATGACAACTGAAATAAGACAGTGTATAAGGGAAGACTATCACCAGAATCCAGCAGTTAGTCGTGGTGAAGAAGACAGCTGTAAAGGCCGGCCGGTGTGGCCGTGCGGTCTAGGCGCTTCAGTCTGGAAGCGCGTGACCGCTCCGGTCGCAGGTTCGAATCCTGTCTCGGGCATGGATGTGTGTGATGTCCTTAGGTTAGTTAGGTTTTTAGTAGTTCTAAGTTCTAGGGGACTAATGACCACAGATGTTAAGTCCCATAGTGCTCAGAGCCATTTGAACCATTTTGAACAGCTGTAAAGACGGTCAAAATGTAGCTATTCTAGTGTCAACAGAATTCTTCAGTGTATGTGACCGCATTGTCAGTACGTAAGTAAAACTCTCCGTTTCGGTCACCGCTGCAAATTACACTACTGGCCACTAAAATTGCTACACCACGAAGACGACGTGCTACAGACGCGAAATTTAACCGACAGGTAGAAGATGGTGTGATATGCGAATGATTAGCTTTTCAGAGCATTCACACAAGGTTGGCGCCAGTGGCGACACCTACAACGTGCTGACATGAGGAAAGTTTACAACCGATTTCTCATACACAAACAGCAGTTGACCGCAGTTGCCTGGTGAAACGTTGTTGTGATGTCTCGTGTAAGGAGGAGAAATGCGTACCATCACGTTTCCGACTTTGATAAAGGTCGGATTGTAGCCTATCGCGACTGCGGTTTATCGTTTCGCGACATTGCTGCTCGCGTTGGTCGAGATCCAATGGCTGTTAGCAGAATATGGAATCGCTGGGTTCAGGAGGGTAACACGGAAAGCCGTGCTGGATCCGAACAGTCTCGTATCACTAGCAGTGTAGATGACAGGCATCTTATCCGCATGGCTGTATCGGATCGTGCAGCCACGTCTCGATCCCTGAGTCAACAGACGGGCACATTTGCAAGACAACAACCATCTGCACGAACAGTTCGACCACGTTCGCAGCAGCATGGACTATCAGCTCGGAGACCATGGCTGCGGTTACCCTTGACGCTGCATCACAGACAAGTTGCGCCTGCGATGGTGTACTCAACGACGAACCTGGGTGCACGAATGGCGAAACGTCATTTTTTCGGATGAATCCAGGTTCTGTTTACAGCATCATGATGGTCGCATCCGTGTTTGACGACATCGCGGTGAACGCACATTGGAAGCGTGTATTCGTCATCGACGTACTGGCGTATCACCCGGCGTGATAGTATGGGGTGCCATTGGTTACACGTCTTGGTCACCTCTTGTTCACATTGACGGCACTTTGAATAGTGGACGTTACATTTCAGATATGTTACTACACGTGGCTCTACCCTTCATTCGAAATCCTACATTTCAGCAGGATAATGCATGACCGCATGTTGCGGATCCTGTACGGGCCTTTCTGGATACAGATGATGTTCGACTGCTGCCCTGGCCAGCACATTCTCCAGATTTCTCACCAACTGAAAACGTCTAGTCAATGGTGGCCGAGCAACTGGCTCGTCACAATAAGACAGTCACTACTCTTGATGAACTGTGGTATCGTGTTGAAGCTGCATGGGCATCTGTAGCTGTACACGCCATCCAAGCTCTGTTTGACTCAATACCCAGGCGTATCAAGGCCGTTATTACGGCCAGAGGTGGTTGATCTGGGTACTGATTTCTCAGGATCTATGCACCCAAACTACGTGAAAATGTAATCACATGTCAGTTCTATTGTAATATATTTGTCCAATGAATACCCGTTTATCATCTGCATTTCTTCTTGGTGTAGCAATTTTAATGGCCAGTAGTGTACCTTCGTCAGAATGTTTCAGTTTTTTGCCTAGTACTCAAAAATGATTATATTCAATGGTTCTATAAAGTTATTTAATAATGAATACGTCTGCATGCTGTGAAATTCTGGTTGTTTTCTGATGTAATAGTTTTTTTGTTCGTTTACTGTTGTTATTAACAGGTTAAGGGAATTTCTGTTTAGCTCACAATCCAGCCCACTGTTACTGTGCTGGTAGCACATCGGAACTCAGGGTTGACTCCTTCCACTGATGTTGATCAGTGTGTGCACCAAACGCCGTGCACAAACTCGGCTATTCTTTTTACTTAGGGCTACTGAGCAGCACGCAAGTTCCCCTGGGTGCCACGCCGCAGCCCAATGGGCTAGTTTTCCAGGTCTTTGGCGCTGTGACCAGCCCTGCGGGGAGGCGCAGGCTACAGTTAGTGTGACGTAACGGGGCGCCTGCATGACTCGATGTAACGCGACCCGCCAGCCTGCGGTTCGACTCTCGCCGTCGGCCGCCGCAGCTGCAGCTGTCTCGCTTCCGCATCGCCCGCCGCACACTGTCAAGGACCAGAGCCCGCTCTCCGTACTTCGCGGAACGGGGCTGACTCACTGTGCTTTTTCGGTGGCCGAGAGACCTTCGCTACAGCGTCTGTCGGATATTTAGCGCATAAAATGCAGGGTGTTGTAGGGGAGAGTGAGCAAGCCTTATTTCGTTTAGGAACCCATGTCTGGAAACGTACCGTTTCCATGTTACAGCTGTTTGAAAACATGTTTTGCTAGGTCCCTATGCAACAGGGTATTCACGGCGGGAGTGGTTACGTCGGATCGACTGATGTCATTTGATTTCTGTCCTACCTCTATGACCTAGTTCGAGCCTCATTCACGTGCCCGAGAGTGTTCGAGCAACATGGTTGAGTACACTTTTGCAGAATAAGCAGACGTGCTCCTTCTGAATGGCGAAGCTCGCGATAATGGAAGAGCTGCTCGTAGCATTTATCAAGATCGTTCTCCACATTGTCCATGGCCACAATCACGCAACAGCTTGGGGAAGACGTATCTTCACTGTCAGCAGATATGACTGTGGTACTCCAACGAGACGCCGCACACCCAAACTGAAAAATGCCGTATCGTGTAACTTTGAAGAGACACTGTGAACGAACACATGAGCAAGTTCTCTAGCTATTAATGAATGGAATTGTAAAACACGTGATGTACAAGGTCACGTCTAATAAATTACTTGTAAAATAAGTCGCCTTTCCAACATGTTTCCAAATGGTTGTAGCACGGAAAGCGTACGTTTCAGGACGTGGGTTAAAATTCAAAATATTATCTACTTACTCCCCTCTACAAGTACTACAAGTTTGTAACGAGAATTTGCGAACACACTGTATGTTTAAGACTGCCTACTAATACTCGTGAATTTAACTAGTTAAATCTATCACCGAGGGTTCTACAAACAATTAAATTTTATTTACACAGCATGGCGGACTATTTCCGTCCACGGTGGACATAATCAAGAAGCTACCAAATACATCGGCTGTTGTCATCGTCGGTTAAAGGACACCGCATATATCTCAAACTTGTTTACGTATTCGCCATGTATGGTAACTATCATATGAGTAGTCGGGACATAGCTTTTGGCTGAGAGATAGATGGTCACAGAAGCTATCATTTGGAGAGGACCTTTAAAATTTGAAAATTACGTCCCAGTCCTGGATCGGAGTCGTGGAGCGTAAGTGCAGTGCTCGATATAAATCAAATTTTTGATCATACAAGACCATCGAGCCCAATTCTCGTTCTTTTCTTCGAATTCTTAATATAATTGATCGTTGAATTTTGCCACTGTGCACAACAAAAAGGCCGCCACAGTGAGAACAACATAGGCATGTACGAGATTGTATTAATTACTGTTAGTAGTTGGGCTAACAGTGGAAAAATGTAAAGAATCTTGGAATCAAAGTCAAGACTGAGATTTTCAGATATTTGTTTGCCCTGATGAGTGAAAAATGGTTCAAATGGCTCTGAGCACTATGAGACTTAACAGCAGAGGTCATCAGTCCCCTAGAACTTAGAACTACTGAAACATAACTAACCTAAGGACAACACACACGTCCATGCCCGAGGCAGGATTCGAACCTGCGACCGTAGCGGCCGCGCGGTTCCGGACTGAAGCGCCTAGAACAGCTCGGCCACTTCGGCCAGCCCTGATGAGTGAAAAATGGCTAAATGGTTCAAATGGCTCTGAGCACTATGGGACTCAACATCTGAGGTCATAAGTCCCCTAGAACTTAGAACTACTTAAACCTAACTAACCTAAGGACATCACACACATCCATGCCCGAGGCAGGATTCGAACCTGCGACCGTAGCAGTCCCGCGGTTCCGGACTGCAGCGCCAGAACCGCTAGACCACCGCGGTCGGCATGAAAGAATCGCAGTAAACATTGAGAACGAAGTTCTCTAAAACTCAAACCAAATTACGAAATTACGCTAACATTATGGGGAGGTACCAAATGTGTGTCTATACGGACACAAGACCTGCTTATCTGAGGCGCTTGTGAAATCGAAGTTATAAAAACGAGCCACACATTGTAACTAAATTTCGCAACACAAGTTGCAACGCATAGTAAGCAAGTAGTAAGCTGTCCAGAATATGGATCGTGCTATTGCAGTTGGGGCGCTTATATTTCCCCGAAATCAGCAAGCAAATCATGTGTAAACCAGCACCAAATGGGGGTCTGGAGATGAGCAGCCCTCACGGTGGGCGGCATCGAATGAACACGAAACATAGATCAATTCTCTACTTTTGAAAGAAACTAAATGAACGTGAGACTCAATATTGTTGCCAATGTAACGGACGAGAATACTGCTTATTTCATCTAAAGAAAAGAGAAAACGCTGCAGAAACTTTCCACTCTTGCGGTACAAAATGAATCTTAGCAAACAGAAGGTTGGCGCTGGTATGGGGCAGTATCCCATTGATTGGTCGGCTTCTTCGCGCCAAGCACATTGGCGGGGTGACTCATTTCGATTACATACATCAAATTTTGGATCGAACGGACCTTCCCAAACTGGTCGGGCGGCGACTTTATGTCTCGTCCTTTCAAGAGAATAAGTAATAACGTCATACTCTGTTATTCTCTAGGGACGGCAGTGGCGGAACGGTGCCTTCCCCTTAGGGCTACGAGAGGCGCCGGCTCTGGTCATGCACGAAGCAGGACGCAGCCTTACTTCCGCGAAAACTTCCCAGTTCACAGGGGACCCTCGCCTTGTCTAATGAGATTCACTTATCACTTCCAGCTTACAAAGAGAACACACAGACTACACCGGGAGAAAACCTTCCCAGTGAGAAAAAACACAAAGCTTTTCTCCTAGCATATGTGCCCAGTACTCTCTAAATAAAATTAACCACAAAATGGTGGCAAAAAACAATCCGTAAAGCATAAACATACGTGACATTGGTCACAAGTTCGGTCATGTAAAAACCTAAGTCGTACTTTTCTCACATGACATCCCGGAAATCGTGGATTAGGCAGGCAGGTAGCTGCAGAATTTCTTGATTTCCGAAAAACATTTGACTCAGTACCATATCTACACTTGTTTCCAAGAGTATGATTGTAGGGGTATCAAGCGAAAATTGAACTGCGAGTTTTTTGGTAGGGGGGACGCAGACCGTTATCTTGGATGGAAAGTGATCGGCAGATGCAGAAGTAATTTCGGCTGTCCCCCAGATAGTAACCTCAGACTTTTCGCAGATGATGCAGTTATCTATAACTAAGTACAGTCTGAAACAACCGCCACAAATATTCAGTCAGATCTTGATAACGTTTCAAGGTGGTGCAACAATTGGAAACTTGCTTCGCATATTCAGAGATGTACAACAAAACGAGGGAACGTAGAACCCCATGCCTACAATGTCAATGGGTCACAACTGCAAACGATCAGTTCATAAAATACCTGGGGATATGATATTGAATGATCACATAGGCTCAGGCACAGGGGGTAGAATACGAAGGAACTCGACTCAGTTTACAAAGGAGAATACTTATAAAACACTCGTACGACCCATCCTGGAATACTGCTTGTGGGTAGGACCCATAATAAATAAGAAATATTGAACAAAGGGAAGCACGAATGGTCGCAGCTTTGTTTAACCCAAGTCAAGACTGAAATTTTGTATTGTATTGTATTGTATTGTATGGAACTCGGGACCTAGAAACGACGGAGAGGCTTCGTCTCCGCCTTAGCCCTCAGTGGTTCACAACCCCACAAACGGCTACAGCAGTCTACTCACCCCATCGCCACCCCACACCGAACCCAGGGTTATTGCGCGGTTTGGCCCCCAGTGGACCCCCACGGGAACGTCTCACACTAGACGAGTGTAATCCCAATGTTTGCGTGGTAGAATAATTATGGTGTTCACGTACGTGGAGAAAGTGTTTGCGTAGCAGTCGCCGACATAGTGTAACTGAGGCGGAATAAGGGGAACCAGTCCGCATTCGCCGAGGCAGATGAAAAACCGCCTTAAAAAGCACCTACAGACTGGCCGGCACACCGGACCTCGACACTAATTCCGGCACGCCTTCCCGCCCGGAAAGAAGTGCGTTAGACCACACGGCGAACCGGGCGGGCTAAGATTGAGATTTACAGATATTTGTTTCTCCAGATGAGTGAAAGAATCGCAGTAAAAATTCTGAAGAAAATTTTCAGACACTTGAAGATAGGCGCAAATTATACCGAGAAAGTGTACTTACAAAGATACTAGAACCGGCTTTAAATTATGCCTCTAGAAAAGTTCTACAACCTCTACATATCGGTCCTGTAGAGATCTTAAGAACAAGATTAGATTAATTGCAGCTATCACAGAGGCATTTAAAAGTTCATTTTCTCTCGCGCTCCATATGTGAATGGAACTGGAAAAGCCCTAATAACTGGTAGAATGGGAAGCACCTTCTGTCATGCACTTCAGTGGTTTGCAGAGTGTGGATGTAGATGCAACTTTAGAAAGCTGAAACTTGGATTTGGCATGACATTATATTGTATGTGTGGAAGATGGAAATTTTGTTTACGTTTTGACACACCCAATCACCCGAAGAGCCTGCTTTTCAGAAAACTATCGCGAAGTTCCATGTTTCTCCTGTTCTAAAGCAAATCGTCATGGATTAATGAGCAACAAGTAACTAACATAGACTTCATGCGCTGTTTTATATGCTAGTCATGGCTTTTTCACTCTTTGTCGTAGGAAGTGCTGAATATACTTAGTATAATACGAGAGCTAAAAATGAAACTTTAACCCTATCCGCATCAAGTGTGCATATAAACTGCGAGTAGAAAAAACATTTAAAACATAAAAACATTGGACTTACGATAGAAGTCGATTTGGAACTAGTAGCAGTTACTAATCGTCATCTGTCATGTAAGTTAATAAGGATTTACATCGGAACCTCAACATCGTTTGTAATTTAAATGACGGCGCTGAAAATCAACTTTGAGCAAATGGCACGTTAAGCAACTCGAAGGTTGTGCGGTTTGATGTGTCGGACCACACATCATAATGTCTTTCTCTGGAAGCTATATGTGTTCTAAGAAGCTGATGAATCAGTGCTGCCGGCCGCTGTGGCCGAGCGGTTCTAGGCGCTTCAGTCCGGAACCGCGCTGCTGCTACGGTCGCAGGTTCGAATCCTGCCTCCGGCATGGATGTGTGTGATGTCCTTAGGTTAGTTAGGTTTAAGTAGTTCTAATTCTATGGCACTGAAGAACTCAGATATTGTCCCATAGCGCTCAGAGCCATTTGAATCAGTGCTTTTTCCATCTTTATTACCTGACTTGGAATACTAGTCATTTCGTTATATTGTCTCATGATTGATTAATATCAGAGAGCCCCTCTAGAAGTCATCTGTGGCCTACTGAGTCCCAAGCATGTCGCTAATGGTCGTACACTAACAACACATGTGCGGTAGAGGTAATTCGAGACTTCCTCAGTGGCAATTTTTCAAACGCGATGAGAAAAATCACGAATACCACAAAGTACATGGCAACTGCTGAGAACTTGCGTTAACCTCAATACTCCTTTGACCATGGAAAATAGCTGCGTACCTGACGAAGGCAAACTTAAACCTGTGTCAGTAAGGTCTGACTTTATCAGCTGCGGAGAAAAGCGTGGTTGTTTTAAAACAAAAATCTGTGAAATGTTTCAGTTGTTTTAAACGCAAAAAATATACACTCCTGGAAACTGAAATAAGAACACCGTGAATTCATTGTCCCAGGAAGGGGAAACTTTATTGACACATTCCTGGGGTCAGATACATCACATGATCACACTGACAGAACCACAGGCACATACACACAGGCAACAGAGCATGCACAATGTCGGCACTAGTACAGTGTATATCCACCTTTCGCAGCAATGCAGGCTGCTATTCTCCCATGGAGACGATCGTAGAGATGCTGGATGTAGTCCTGTGGAACGGCTTGCCATGCCATTTCCACCTGGCGCCTCAGTTGGACCAGCGTTCGTGCTGGACGTGCAGACCGCGTGAGACGACGCTTCATCCAGTCCCAAACATGCTCAATGGGGGACAGATCCGGAGACCTTGCTGGCCAGGGTAGTTGACTTATACCTTCTAGAGCACGTTGGGTGGCACGGGATACATGCGAACGTGCATTGTCCTGTTGGAACAGCAAGTTCCCTTGCCGGTCTAGGAATGGTAGAACGATGGGTTCGATGACGGTTTGGATGTACCGTGCACTATTCAGTGTCCCCTCGACGATCACCAGTGGTGTACGGCCAGTGTAGGAGATCGCTCCCCACACCATGATGCCGGGTGTTGGCCCTGTGTGCCTCGGTCGTATGCAGTCCTGATTGTGGCGCTCACCTGCACGGCGCCAAACACGCATACGACCATCACTGGCACCAAGGCAGAAGCGACTCTCATCGCTGAAGACGACACGTCTCCATTCGTCCCTCCATTCACGCCTGTCGCGACACCACTGGAGGCGGGCTGCACGATGTTGGGGCGTGAGCGGAAGACGGCCTAACGGTGTGCGGGACCGTAGCCCAGCTTCATGGAGACGGTTGCGAATGGTCCTCGCCGATACCCCAGGAGCAACAGTGTCCCTAATTTGCTGGGATGTGGCGGTGCGGTCCCCTACGGCACTGCGTAGGATCCTACGGTCTTGGCGTGCATCCGTGCGTCGCTGCGGTCCGGTCCCAGGTCGACGGGCACATGCACCTTCCGCCGACCACTGGCGACAACATCGATGTACTGTGGAGACCTCACGCCCCACGTGTTGAGCAATTCGGCGGTACGTCCACCCGGCCTCCCGCATGCCCACTATACGCCCTCGCTCAAAGTCCGTCAACTGCACATACGGTTCACGTCCACGCTGTCGCGGCATGCTACTAGTGATAAAGACTGCGATGGAGCTCCGTACTGCCACGGCAAACTGGCTGACACTGACGGCGGCGGTGCACAAATGCTGCGCAGCTAGCGCCATTCGACGGCCAACACCGCGGTTCCTGGTGTGTCCGCTGTGCCGTGCGTGTGATCATTGCTTGTACAGCCCTCTCGCAGTGTCCGGAGCAAGTATGGTGGGTCTGACACACCGGTGTCAATGTGTTCTTTTTTCCATTTCCAGGAGTGTATATATGACACGCAACTTATCGTTAGTTTCGGTTGCTAAACAACCATCTTCAGATCACTCACGGCAAAGATAATGTGCCTGCGTACAATGTAGGCTGGAACTGCATCTTCTGTTATTACAGCTCCTACCTGTTTATGAATGAGCCAACTTTCAGTACACTGGCTATAACAAGGAAGTTGCTGAGTTCAAATCGGAATCGTGCTTATTAAGAAGCATACCGAAGCAGAAAGTTCACGCATTTGCGCTCTGTAATGTATGTATAGAGTACAGCATTATATGGAAGTGTTTCAGGGGTGCGGGATAGGAAAATAAGAGAATCGAAGCATTCTGATGTAATGTTTTATAGAGAGATAAAGTAGGTGCTTTCTCAGAAGGAAAATGTGAAATACGAAATGATTTACACAAGATATATGTATGAAGCAAATAGTGGCATTTGACACTGAATAATAAGTGCGTCGTCCTCCGCATGACTACAAAATAAATTTCTTTAAATTAGGATTATACTCTAAATCCTACTAAGTTACAAGCTGTTGACTGAACTAAATACCTAAGGATTACAATTATGAATAAAATAAATTGGAATCATCACATATAAAATATCCTGGGTAAGGCGAAACAAACACTGCGTTTTTCTTTTTGGCAGAACACTTAAGGAGCGCTCACACGCTCAATATTTATTGCGCAATAATATTGTGTCTATATATTGCGCGAAAGTGTGAGGTCAAGAACGGCAGAATATTACAGGGCAATATTTATTCTCAGGACTCGTCACTTAGAATTCTGCCTTTATAGCGAACGTGTCAGCACTCGATGCCGAATGCAATTGCTACGTTCTGCAAAGAGAAAAGCAAGAGGAAGCGGCAATGGGCGAAAATCTGACGTGTAAAGCGTTCTACACACAGCGATGCTAACATGCTAAGAGAACCTCCAGGAGAGCAAGATGACTATCGCAATTTTTTCAAGGATGAATGAGGACTCTTTCAATGTGTTGGTGAACTTTGTTACACCTTATGTGCACAGAAAAGATGTTGTTCTTATTCTCGTCGGACTTCACTTTCGACAATGCTGTAGGGATTGTAAATTGTGAAAAACTTTCGTTCAAGTGCAGCGAATCATTAATGCCGAGAGTACTGCCTGCGAGAATTGGACATTCCGTGCTGCGGACGCATCTCTCTGGAATGGGTAGCACTGATCTCACGCTAGGTGAGGAGAGCCCTACGTCATAGTGACGTACCGCTACGTCATCGTGACGTAAATGAACCTAAATCGACTTCATGAGTACGTATGTCGATCTTTTCAGTTGTACCACAGAGGTTGCACCGATAACGTGAAAGCTAAATGTAAACAGACGTGTACAAACGAAGTGACAGCAGTTGTGTGGTATGCTCATCCCAGTTGAATTACTTATTAAGCTGTAATCTCAACAATTTTCGGTGTTATTGTGTGTTTCTTGATGTATTGAATGTCTGAAAGAAGGAACCATAACAATAACGAAAGTCCAAAATACCGTCTTGTCATTTTTTTTAAATCCGATTAATTGTGCATAAATCATGGGACAGAAACGTGAAATAGAGAGAAATTAAAGCCTTTCGTATTTTTATAAAATGCAATGGATTGTACGTAATTCTTCCGGGCAGAAACGGTAAAGTGATAAATTAATGCGGTTCCAAAGATAATTCCGAATGTTGCTGGAATTTCAATTTTGCCTTCATGCTGTAAATCCGCACAGAAACTTTTGCTCTTCAGAAATAAATAATTGCTGATGATTATAATGCACTGACCTGTTATAACACGTGTCATTATTTTTCTGCATAAGTTGTATACTGTTTTTAGTTTCACTAAATTTAGCTGCCGCTGCGCAAGATTCAAATAGATGTTCAGTGCATTTCCAGGATACGTCTATGGACTCAAATGGAGCAGTGAATAATTTTCAACTGCCAAGATCGATAAAATCATTTATTGATGTAGTTTACCTGGTTTCGGCAATTCTTTGTTGCCATCTTCGGATCTGTTTTCACATCATTATCCAATTTTCACCTTCAGTACAGTAAGTGATGCTATACAACTTACGTCCATGTTGGTATCGTGAGATATACTAGAAGCAGGCGTGTCAGTTATAAAATAAAAGCTATTTACACACACGTTTTTGCGCCGATTTCAAGTGCTCACATTCATCACCACTTTACAACTCACATGCCGCCTTACAGTATAGTTCACAGTACCATCATGGACATACATCATGTAGCATAACTTACTGTACTGATGGAGAAGATTGTACAGTGATGTAAACATAAATCCGAAGATGATAACAGAGTAATTCCGAAACCAGAAATCTGTATGAATAAATGATTTTAAGGATCTTGGCAAATGATAATTTATTCAGTGTTTGTAAACAAACTCTTATTCACGTATTAAACATAAATCAGTTTTCGTAAATATTGAAATTTTATAAGCTCGAATCTCCTTCTATCGCACATTGTTACGGAGCTCCTTGTCTGAAACGTGGAAAAAAATAATCAGATAATAAATAACAAAGCCCACCCTGTACCTGGGCTGCGATGGGCGGCTGTGAAACACAACAGTAGACGATCGACAACGGCCTCGTCATGATTCATGGGTGTTCCTGCTGCTTCTGCTTACTTTTTATTCCTTTTGTAGCTTTCCATTGATGATAATACACAATAGTTTGAATTGATTCTGAACTACAAGTCCCAGAATCGCGTTATTTTATTAATTTACGCTCACGTGGCTCCTTAAGAAAACGCGGAATCACTTCTTTCACAAAGCGGCAAGTATCCAAAACGTATTGACTTAATGTCTACTTTAGATGACAGAATACTAAACTCCCACAAAAAATGTAAGGTTTTCTGCTGTCCGAAGTGAAATGGAAGAGGCCTGCTGCAGGTTGCAGTCACTATTAGTCACAGTCACTTACACTCGAGAAGTGCACTTGCAACACAACACCCACATAGCGCGAAACAGAGGTGTGAATTAAAAAAAAAAAATTCTATTATTAGTCGGCTGTACTTACTCTCGGGGCCAACAATACCGTACAACATTACTAAACAGTAAGTCTTACACTTATGACATTTTACTGTAAAAGGAACGTTTCATGCAGACGCTTCTTCAAATGTCTGACATTTTCCCCGTGGGCTATAAGCCCGTACCTTCTCCCGCAGCAGAAAACGGCCAGTGAAAGTTGGCCTAGAGTCCGAGCTTCGATGGTATCGCAACGCGGAAGACCTGGATTTCTGCCCTTAATTTCGCTTTGTATTGTTGACCACTAGAAAAGGGTAAGGCAGTAGCGACGTTTCTTCATCACGCATTACGTCTGTCAGCAAACAAGATACACTTGCCTTGTGCCCGTAAGGCTTTGCTCACAAACTTATATAACGGGCTACCCGTCAGCGTAGATGGCTGGTATGTACCTGACGAGTTGCACTCCGTGCAAGGGGATACTTTCGCGGATACTGCAGAATGAGCGCAATTGTTGCTGACATGTGGAGCACACTGCGATTTTGTGATCACCAATTCATATAAAAATGCGCTGTTGTAACCCCCTTGTTCATGGAATGTATATGAACGAAAGTTCCATCTGCCTTGCGTAATAATTACATAAGCTTGCGTCGTAAGCTACCCTTTCATTCAAAACTTCATTCATAAAAATACTGACACTAACATTCTTTTTTGGATCCTTATAATACTGAAACAATACATTACCGCAGAAAAGAGGAGAAATGTAAATATTAAAGTACAATGTTACACTACTTTTATTGTCCTGTCCTCCTCAGTTGCGCGCAATATTACGGTATATTAATAATTTTTACTTATGGACCGTCTGACAGCAACTGAATAAAACACAATTTTAGTGCCATACGCGTTTCGCCTTTATTTTCTGCAAGGCATCATCAGTGGCCTGGAATATGTACATATGTTAGCTATTTTATTTACATTCTTGTCATTGTGCCTATAGGTTATAAACAGTTCTGGTGGTTGGTATTTCCTATTCAGTAGCAACCTGTAAGTACAGTTCAAAACATTACTACTTAATAGGAAATACCAACCACCAGAACTGTTTATAACCTATAGGTACAATGACAAAAATGTAAATAAAATAGCTAACATATGTACATATTCCAGGCCACTGATGATGCCTTGCAGAAAATAAAGGCGAAACGCGTATGGCACTAAAATTGTGTTTTATTCAGTTGCTGTCAGACGGTCCATAAGTAAAAATTATTAATATACCGTAATGTTACACTATGTGATCAAAAGTATCCGGATACCTAGCTGAAAATGACTCAAGTTCGTGGCGCCCTTCATCGGTAATGCTGGAATTCAGTATGGTGTTGCGCCGCCCTTAGCCTTGATGACAGCTTCCAATCTCGCAGGCATACGTTCAGTCAGGTGCTGGAAGGTTTCTTGGGGAATGGCAGCCCATTCTTCACGGAGTGCTGCACTCAGGGGAGGTATCGATGTCGGTCGGTGAGGCCTGGCACGAAGTCGGCGTTCCAAAACATCCCAAAGGTCTTCTATGGGATTCAGGTCAGGACTCTGTGCAGGCCAGTCCATTACAGGGATGTTGTTGTGATGGAACCACTCCGCCACATCCTGTGCATTATGAACAGGTGTTCAATCGTGTTGAAAGATGCAATTGCCTTGCCGGTCGAAGTGGCCGTGCGGTTCTAGGCGGTGCCGTCTGGAACCGCGAGACCGCTACGGTCGCAGGTTCGAATCCTGCCTCGGGCATGGATGTGTGTGATGCCCTTAGGTTAGTTAGGATTAACTAGTTCTAAGTTCTAGGGGACTAATGACCTCAGAAGTTGAGTCCCACAGTACTCAGAGCCATTTTGCAATCGCCTTCCCCGAATTGCTCTACAGTGGGAAGCAAGATGATGTTTCAAACATCATTTTAGGCCTGTGCTGTGATAGTGCCACCCAAAACAACAAGGGGTGCAAGCCCCCTCCATCAAAAACACGACCACACCATAACACCACTGCCTCCGAATTTTACTGTTGACACTACACGCGCTGGTAGATGATGTTCACCGGCCGTTCGCCATACCCACACTCTACCAGCGGGTCGCCATATTGTGTACCGCGATTCGTCACTCCACACAGCGTTTTTCCACTGTTCCAATGTTTACGCTCCTTACATCAAGCGAGGCGTCGTTTGGCGTTTACCGGCGTGATGCGTGGCCTATGAGTAGACGCTCGACCTTGAAATCAAAATTTTCTTACCTCCCGCCTGACTTTCATAGAACTTGCAGTGGATCCTAATGCATTTTGGCATTCCCGTGTGATGGTCTGGATAGACGTCTACCTATTATACATTATGATCCATCCTCAATTGGCGGCGGTCTCTGTCAGTAAAGAGACGAGTTCGGCCTGTACGCTTTTGAGCTGTACGGGTCCCTTCACGTTTCCACTTCACTATCACATCGGAAACAGTGGACCTAGGTATTTTTAGGAGTGTGGAAATCTCGCGTACAGACGTATGACACAAGTGACACCCAATCATCTGACCATGTTCGAAGTCCGTGAGTTGTGTGATGCGCCCCTTTCTGCTCTCTCACGAAGTCTAATGGCTACTGAGGTCGCTGATATGGAGTACCTGGCAGTAGGTGGCAGCACAATGCACATAATATGAAAAACGTATGTTTTTGGGAGTGTCCGGATACTTTTGATTACATAGTGCATCTTTACAAGTTTCAAAACAACTGCCAAAATCAAGTTCATTGCACTGTCACAAACTGAACATTGAACTATGTTTTTATAGTTATTTATCATCACGAAGTAGTAGAAATATTACACTGGTGACCACAATTTAAGGGCGAAAGTAATTTTCGCTCCCTGTGTCAGTGCCAAGTAACAAACCTTAATGAAACGTGCACCACACACAGAAAGAACCGCACAGTACAGAAGGTACAGGCGGTGGACAAAAATATGAAAACACCAAAAACACAACACATTGCTATGCGCAATATGGTGTAAGAAACCCGTTGGCACTCCAAAAAATTTCACTCGTCTCGCAATGGATAAATACAGGTGCTGTATGGATTTCAAGCCAATATTATACCGTTCTTCCTGCAAAATAGTGGCAAGTTCACGTAACGATTATGGAGGCGGATAGGAACACGCGCCCTTCTCTCCTAACAAGGGAACCTGCCAATCGCACCCCCCTCAGATTTAGTTATAAGTTGGCACAGTGGATAGGCCTTGAAAAACTGAACACAGATCAGTCGAGAAAACAGGAAGAAGTTGTGTGGAACTATGAAAAAAATAAGCAAAATATACAAACTGAGTAGTCCATGGGCAAGATAGGCAACATCAAGGATATTATGAGCTCAGGAGTGCCGTGGTCCCGTGGTTAGCGTGAGCAGCTGCGGAACGACAGGTCCTTGGTTCAAGTCTTCCCGCGAGTGAAAAGTTTTCATTCTTTATTTTCGCAAAGTTATGATCTGTCCGTTCGTTCATTGACGTCTCTGTTCACTGTAATAAGTTTAGTGTCTGTGTTTTGCGACCGCACCGCAAAACCGTGCAATTAGTGAACGAAATGACGTGCCTCTCCAATTTGATCGCAAGGTCGTAGGTCAACCGATTCCTCCACAGGAAAACACGTCTGATATATTCTATACGACACTGGTGACGGCATGTGCGTCACATGACAGGAATATGTTGTCGACCCACCTAACTTGTACAGTTGTCGAATGGGTAAAAAGATTCTTCTACCTTGCCCGATTTAGGTTTTCTTGTGGATGTGATAATTACTCCCAAAAAAGTGATGAAAACATAAGAGTTTGTCACGTAAACTGCAACAAATGAATGCAACAGTTTCACAGTCGCACAGTTTTCCCTGTGCTCTGTCAAAACATATGTTTTTAACGTTTTCAAATTTTTCTGTGTGTAGACCGTCAAATCCGGCATATGTCCAAGCAAATCTGAACATGTCCTGGAATTTTTGAGAGCGAAGTTGATTATGTGTGAGTGCCTGAACTTTGATAACTGTCTGAAAATAAAAAATTAAAATTTTCATTCGAGTGAAGACCTGAACCATGGACCTCTCGCTCGGCAGCTACTCACACCAACCACGGGACCACAGCAATCCTGCGCTTGTAGAGTCCTGGATATGGTACATGTTGCGCATGGACTACACAGTTTGTATATTTAGCTTATTTTTTTCATAGTTCCACACAACTTCTTCCTGTTTTCTCGATTGATTTGTGTTCAGTTTTTCAAGGCCTATCCACTGTGCCAACTTATAACTAAATCTGAGGGGGGGGGGTGCGATGGGGAGGTTCACTTGTAAGTAGACCAGAAGGCTCGATTAATACTGAGCTCTGGTAACTGTGTCGGCTAGGAGAGACGCGAAAACTCATCTTCGTGCTCACAAAACTAATCCAGTTCGATGCCTGCTGTGTGGACAGGGGCCCTCTCGTCTTGGAACACAAAACCAGCATTGGGAAACAATATACCACTGTTCAAGTAATCCAATGCAGTAATAGGACCTTCCAGTTTACACATAGGGCCTACGAAATATCACGGTATGGCTGTCCGAGTCATCATCGTACTTGAGCCATCTTTCACTCTTGGGACGTAAACTCGGCCAGAAGTTGGATACAATGTGAGACAAGACTCATCCGACCAAATGACATATCTCCATCGCTCCGTAGTTCACGTTTTATGGCTTCGGCAAAAGGTTTCCTGTTGAGGCCATTTGCATCACAAATGAGTGGTTTTGGAATTCCAGCTCGCCGTTCAGCTCACTGCTTACGGAATTCCCTTCGTCATGTTTTGGTGCCCGCGGGGTTGACGTGTGCGACGTTCGGGTCTGCAGCATCTTTTGCAGCTGTTGTCCTCGTATTTCCCGTCGCAGTCCTCGTCACTGACTTGCACGATCACGCAATACACGCCTTCACCTGCGTTGTGACTTATGGGTGATTGTGACCTGGTAGTCAGGGAGAGGCAATATAAGGCAACGACTGTGGATGGGGCCGTGATCAGCTACCGTTGACTACACACACTTTGAGGAAATAGTTTTCAACAATCATTTTAAAGGAATTTACGGCTGAAGGCCTTACTAAGAAAGAATTCAAAATTATATGTCGGCTGAAGGCCACAAGAAATGTTACACACAATCAACGGGTGAAGGCCTGATTAAGAAAATTCAAAATTATTCGTCAGCTGACGGCCACAATGTTACAAACAATTAACGGCTGAAGGCCTGAATTACAAGTGAGGAAAGCAATTACACGTTAAAGGTAAATTTTAAACAATTATGACAACTTGATCAAGTAAGACGGAGTGATCCACATACAGTGCTCCACGGATCGACCTGAGAAAGGTCACTACAGCTGTGCAAGCGGGGAGACTGGCAGCCAAGAGTAATGTTCACCTCAGGAAGACAACTCCAACTAGAGACGGTTTAAACGCCGATCAACACTCTTACCAAATCCACCAAAGGCAGAAGGAACTACTATAACTAAGGCAGACAAGGAAGACAATTATCAATATGAAAGGTGAATTTACTTTATTTACTAGCGATTCACCAAGAACATTAACACATTTAATCACACTAGGTGAGCGTGGAAGTAGTTGCCAGGGAGTAACTGATGAAAATGAAATTACCTTTAACAAATGAGAATTTTATTCATAAAAGCCTTTCCAAAAACAGATTTAAATTTTATAAGCAGAAAAGCACCCTCGAAATATCAAGTTACAATTTTATTTAGAGGCAGAAAGAACAATATCGACAGTATGAGCCTTCGGGCTGAGAAGCTTGCCGCTCCCTTTCAACACGGCCGTAGTGACGACCGCTCACAACAACCTCTGAAAGACTACACTGGTGCAAATCTGCAACGCACTAGAGTACTTTAAACTAAAAATTTTAACAACTCACACAAACACATTAACCATGCACCCCGTAAGAGGGATGGAAATGGCACAAACACTCACACTAAGAAATTATTTGCCACCGGAAGTGCAATTTGTTTTTAAAAGGACTCTTACTGTGGAAGGGCGGCAACTTTATAAAAATGACTATTTAAATAAAACCCATGAGATTCAGACTTGCATAAAATGTACAACATGCTCTACATTACACATATACCGCCTCGCAAGATGATAGGCGCCGGCCGGGGTGGCCGAGCGGTTCTAGGCGCTTCAGTCTGGAACCGCGCGACCGCTACGGTCGCAGGTTCGAATCCTGCCTCGGGCATGGATGTGTGTGATATCCTTAGCTTAGTTAGGTTTAAGTAGTTCTAAGTTCTAGGGGACTGATGACCTCAGAAGTTACGTCCCATAGCGCTCAGAGCCATTTTTTAATCCGACAAACATGACAGAGGCAGCTATTAACGTATGGCAGATTGACAGGGGGATTACTGGACAACCCGAACCGCAGATTGCTCTAACCCTCCCCAACTCCACAAGGGAAAAATGGACCACCCAATTCAGAAATAATCACCTTCCCGCGGGTGGGCAAACGGAGAAGAATGGTGGGACGACCCCCAAAACAAGGCGGCTGGTGACCTCACCAAGAAAACAAGTAGAACTTAACAAGTAAATGAAACAACATATCTCCAATCACTTAACTTCTAATAAACTGCGATTTCTGGCGAAGACCTGGCGCAGCACCCCCAACGCTCTCCCGAACCGTCCTCTGCCAGCCGCTTCAACGGACGCAGGAAGGCGCGCCGATCTCCCTTCTCACGGCGTCGCAGCTCGCCCCGGCCAGCCCGATTTCGTGGTTTCACTCCTGTTGCTCTTGTGTCGATCGCGAAGCCACTACCCCTTTTTATACGGCGCGGCCCACTGGACCCACGTGGCGACCTCACATGCGCCGACGCTGAAGGCGGACAAGTCATCTCGTGTCTCAGTGCGCGACCGACCAACCGACCGATCAACAACCGCCAATGACCGTTGTCCGAGTAACTCGAACAGACTGGCGGCCTAACGCGCAGACTCAGATGCAGGAACTCAGCCCCGACCAGGCGACCACTAGCTGAGTTCTGTTACTGGCGGAGTAGCAAGACTGTCATTTTCTGGCTTAAAGTTTGATCCAAACGACAGACATCCTCACACTCTGACGACAGAATACACTAACTGCCGCATAAATGAGAACGAGAGACAGACCAGCAACTGGTGACGCGAGACTGACCTAGCCTCACCCCGACTAACCAACTGCCGAGCTGATAGCGCCCCTTAAATGCGCGTGAACAGGCAACCTTTCCCCTTTCCGACCACAGGGAGACACCAAAGCTGCGATTGCCTCAGCGGCGCCACCACCAGAAACGGAGGGCGACTGCTTCACACAACGCGCTGCGGCGCGCTCTTCAAAACAGCAATTTCTTTACCACGGCTCACCATACCCCATTCAAAGAAGCTGTCAAATTACACGCCAAGCGGGACAACATCGGCAAGACGAGGAAAAGTACAGTGCCGCAAAATCACGCTAACCCCCAGGGCAGGTAACTGGGGCGTTACCGGCCACTAGGCAGTAAGATACCGCTGGTTGCACTTCACCAATAACAACACCAAAATTCAAACTAATATGAAGCAGTAGAAGGCAGCTAATAGCTTCCGCCAACCTGACAGACTCCACTTGTTGCGGTTATCTCACCGACCCTGGGAGCAGCAACACGCAAACAACAGCGAAATCTGAAACAGTGGAGGTTTGCACAGGTGCCTTCCTGGCAACCTTCAGGCTTGGCTATCATCTGCTTTTATGTACAAGCATGCATTTCTCTCAGTTTTTCCAAATTTTTGTCCAACCCCAATAACTGAAAGAAATACGCAGTGAGATGACGAAAAATGTCACTTTTATTCAAAGAAAATAATTACACTGAAGTCAGCGTTATATGATGTTTCCTTGGACGTTGCAAAAGGCGGGACATGGTTCTTAATAGGATATTCTTTTGTATTTTTTCATCACGGACGGCAATGCAACGTGCTCCCATGCTGGCCACAAGGTTAGTTAGGAGTTCTTGCAGGAGGTGCTCCACTACTCCACCACCGCGGTTCGCAACTGCCGGATGACCGTTGGTGCATCATGGCGCATTGCAGTGCGTCTCTGCACAGCACCTCACAAATACTCGAATAGATTTAAGTTGGATAAAGGGGCAGGCCAGTCTATTCGCCGAATATCCTCTCTCCTCCTGCGCTGTTCGATGTGATCACGCACTTTTCTCCACAAAAGTTAAGTCAGAGCCGAATGCATCCATGAACTGGGGAAGGATAACAGCGTCACAATATCGTTGACTGACGAGTTTCCGATGGTCAACGATTTGGAGCTCACGACGCAAATGGAACATTATTCCTCCCCTCACCAACACCTGGACCACTAAAACACCCGTCTTCGACAATGCTCCTGGTTGCATTACCTGTTCCCATCTCTCGACATACGAGGTACGTCTGGAATCACTACTGAATCTACAGTCACCGAGAAGAACACATGACACCATTCTTCATTCGTCCAGTATTACGCTCTTGGCACCAACGCAAGCGGTACCGCCCATGTGCGAGAGTCGAAGCAGGAAAACGTGTACTGGGCGTCGAGCAAAGCAGTGAGACCACGTACCATGCACCGAGCGAGGTGGCACAGTGGCTAGCACACTGGACTCGCATTCGGGAGGACGACGGTTCAATTCCGCCTCCGGCCATCCTGATTTAGGTTTTCCATGATTTCCCTAAATCGCTCCAGGCAAATGCCGGGATGGTTCCTTTGAAAGGGCACGGCCGACTTCCCTCCCCGTCTTTCCCTAATCCGATGAGACCACTGACCTCGCTGTCTTGTCTCCTTCCACAAACAACCCAACCCAACCCAGATGCCATGCAGTCCTCTTAAATCGCATTGCAATTGCATCCGCTGATTGACATGGGTCCCTTCTTGCCTACTGCATAATGTAACGGTTGTCTTCTGCTGTAGTTCACCGCAGTCGACCAACTCCTGTCCTTCGGGCAGCAGTGTCTGTAGCTCGGAACATTCCCCACATACGTGAAACAGTGCTGTGAGAAATACCAAAGTCCTAGGCTACAATCGTCGCTCTTCGTCCTTCTTCTGTGTGGCAATGATTATTCCGTGTGTGAAGTCTTCCAAATATTTTCTCCTGGTCATGTTGTAATGAAGAACACCACCTCAGTGCAGTGAATTACTGTGCTGGTAAACATCTACGTTATTTGATACAAAGACAGCTGAGTAAAACTCAACGCACTCAGTTCTCTCTTTACTTATTCTGATCGTCGCTAAACTGACACACAATATATTTTTAGCGCAACGCAATCTGACTTTCAATAATCCCTACAAAAGAATGGCCCTGACTAACAATAACCTGTACCTTTCATGAATCACTTACCTCACAAAAATCTTCGTTACTCCAACTACTGCTATACAGCGAGCGCCAATACTGCCTGCTAAATAAAAGATTCTATCTACTGAAGGCATAAATACTGATACACATAGTTAGCGAAAGGAAGATTAATTTATTTACCTTAATAGTGTTCAAAAATAATTATATATATATATATATATATATATATATATATATATATATATATATATATATATATATATATATATATAAAATCAGTTCATGACAACCAGTCTTACAAATTTCCTCTTTCTGACGGACACACGTCCTGATCGTCTGTTCTCAAAACTCCGGCATCTCTCTCCCCACATCCACCACTGCTGGCGGCTCACCTCCAACTGCCCAACGCTACGTACTGTTCACATCCAATTGCCCAACTCTACAATAGCGAATATTCCAACAATGCCAACCAGCCACAGACTGCACACAGCACAGTCAGTGATTTTCATACAGAGCGCTACGTGGCGTTACCAACGTAAAAACCTAAACAGCCTACTTACACACTACCTTTCCCCTTTCTTTCAAGTGCCTGTGCACGACCGGAAGAACACTAACAACATGTTCCCTGAGTATCACACATTTCCACTGGTTAGTTAATATATCATGTAACTTTATTTATCTTGTCCCTAAGTTTTGCAGAGCAACGTACATAAAAATCACCAATGTATTAAGTCTACAACTTTGCTTTCGCCTTTTTTTTCTCAGTGTTCGAGGCTTTATTGTGAAAAATTTAAAAACAAATTACGATTCAAAGTACTGGCCATCGCTAGCCACTACTTTCTCCCATCTTTCTGGCAGCATACGGATCCCGTAAGTGGGCATCTGTTGGGGGGATCCTTGAACCGAACCAATTTTAGGCTTGTTCATATGACCAGAGGTGCTGATCTGTCAGGCCGTGTGCCGCAGATCAGAACTGGTATTAGCCAGAGGGAGCAATAACTGGAGGATATGTGGTGTGGAGTAGAACTTCCCATTCAACGTTTTCTACGTATATTTCGATGAGTTTTGCGACATGGTGTCGAGCACTGTCAACGTGAAAAATCAGCTTTCCATATCCATCGCTGTGTTTTGGCCGTTTGTCTTTCAGTGCTCGACTCACATCAGTTGCTTTAGATCTCGTATGATTGTCACCATCGGTTTCAATACCTTCCACCGCCACGCCGGTCCTCGACGTCAGAATCACCGTTGTTGATGCATTGACCCATTCTCTGCATGTTATTTCACTAATTGGTGCCTCACCCCACTAATGGGTGACTTATCCAGCATTTTATGAGCCTCAGCCACAGATTTCTTCACGCGAAAGCAGATAATTAAAACTTCCCGCAAATGATGACATTTGGGCTCGTAAAGTAACATATTCAGTCGAGAATGAGTTTATAACGCACCCACAAGTCGACTAATATTTCGATGCCATTATATTTACAAATGCATAAGCTTACTGTGTGTGACACTTACGACCTACTACCTGCACCCGTCGGCCGTGAGGGGTAGCCGCGCGAACTTGGGCGCCTTCTCACGCCCCCCCCCCCCCTCCCGTCGGAGGCTCCACGAGTCCTCCCTCGAGCATGGGTATGTGTGTTGTCCTTATTGTACTCAGTCTAAGTTACACTGAGTAGTGTGTAAGCCTAGGGACCGATGACCTCCGCAGTTTGGTCACATAAGTCCTTAACACAAATTTCCAATTTTCCTTTCTATCCTTACTGGATCTTGTGAACACAGCGGCTGTTAATGATGCTTAGTGAGTGACGCAACAAGTTTCAAATATTTTTTTAATGTTTTATTGTTCATTTTAACATAATTTTGTAAATTTGTTAGTGCTCTTCGTAAATATATTAAAATGTGATAACTGTTTTGACCCCGGAGCGAGTGCACCACTGAAAGAGATGTAGGGCACAGGCTGATAGTATATGTTAGGGGGACGACATGTCTTGTAAATGCTACTTATGCGTTAGTATGTCGCAATATTAGCACTTATGTTGCAGCATTCATAACCGTGTGAAATATGTAGAGGAAAAAACTTCAATAAATTACGAAGATTATTAACACTCACGACTAGCTTTTTGTTGATGGTTCTGCCTATCGTGCAAAACTAAGACTGTGAACCTGATCGTAGTAATTAAGTACTTTTACTTTGCAGAGAACATCGAGAAGTAGGATGGTGGACATGTTTGTTTCCTTGAACATCAGGGTTAACTGGTACAGCTAAACTCGCGCCAGCCGTGAAGTCGGTACATAATAAGTCCAGCCGAGAACTCGTGCAAGTGGTCACAATGTGCAACATCTAGCTGCAACATTTTGTCGTCATACATGGCACATCGAAGACGTCAACCGTTCCTGTGATTTGACCACTCTTCGATTATGTGACGACAGAAAGCGCACAACGCGATTTTCTGTCGTTAGTTACACGGTGGGATTTCTCTGTGTTGCTAAAGGCGTCACGTGTGCCCTACGAAAACTAAATGCCATGAGATGAAGAGATAATTACGAGATGCTGAATGGACATGTCCTACGTCAATGCAGCACTTCCTCTTGCGCCGGCTGTGGCGGTGATGGTGCAAAGTGAAAACAGCAGACGTCACTCACGAACTGCGCTTCGCGTGAATCTACGTCACCACTTGAGGCAGTCGGTTATTATAAGCTCAAGGACAGACGTGGTGGACGAAAATAACTGCAGGCTTGTTACACAGGTTTTATTATTTACTCTGCAGAAGTGTCTAACACAATGAAGCATACCTGTGAGGCCTCCGGGAGCTCTGACAATTATTTCGTCACCGCATGAAAGCAGTCCCAACACTTCCGTATAGGCAACACACGGATGAATAATTTCTCCACGAAGATCATTAAAGCCATCTAGAACTATGTAACGTCAATATAAATGCTTTGTGTTATAGATAAATATTAAAGACCCCAATTTTTTGCAGGTACATCAGGTACTATCGTCTTATTTTCTGTAGCGTTTGTCTCGCCTAGTGCGGGATCCGATCTTTCAGAATTTGGAAAACGTTTTTTGTCTTAACGTTGTGATCGGATATTCTTCCTGACGCCTGCAGTTGTCAAAGTAACCCAAGGGTGGGAAGTCAAGTGCGCCCTTCGTCTTTTAAAAGTGTAAATTTCATTGTGTGTGTGATAGTATTTTAACTGTGTATCGTATTTTCTGTGGCGGACGTTGGGGACCAGTCAAGCATTTCTATAAACAAGCGTGGGAAATCGCCTAAAACCCACAGACTGGCTGGTGTACAAGCCCACAGTTGTCAATTCACCGTACGCATCCGATCTGGATTTAGCTCACCTCCCTGTCTAACAAGATAGGGCGCATCACATTACACCATACGAGCAGTTAATATCAGATATCATCGAACGGAGGAAACAGTGTTAGCTGGAAATTTTTTCCCATATTTCGCATTCAAATACCAGCTACTGAAAACTCATGTCTCATGTGACCGTAATTAATATTTAGAAACGGGTGAAGAGCGTCAGATTCGTCGATGAGGATATCATTAGAGACGGAGCATAAGCTCGGAACGGACAAGATGGGGATTGAAACGACACGCTATTTGCTGTTACGATTTAGGGAAATCACGGGAAACCTAAATCACGTTAGTGATTTGACCCCAGTTGTGCCCAACGCACGTCTAGCGCCTTACCCAAAGTGCCTTTCACTAGGTAGTTCAGAAAGGGATCAATTTTTTGTGGAGTCAGCAACATGTAGATTCGGTAATAAATGTATCATCTTTCACAGTTGCACTTCACTTTGGTATTAAACAACTTACTCGTCGCATATGTGCGGGAAGGAAAGTGATGATTGATTCAGTGATAGGTACATTGTAGAAAGAGATCGATTTGGTTTCGATGTTCTCCGGATTAGTCAAGATATTACGTGGAATGGACGCATAGAGATTCAAGTCGTTGTCGGTAATCAGAGGAATATTGTTAAGTGACAGATACACTAAGTGGTCAAAAGTATCCGGACGCCTATCGGGCGAATTAATGAGTGGTGTGTCCGTCCTTCAGCTTATGATGGCTTGATGTCTGTTGGGACACTTTCAGTGAGTTATCTGAATGTCTGTGGAGAAATGGCAGACTATTCTTCCTCGAGAGCTGAAACCAGAGATGGTATTACTGTTAGACTCTAGCAGGCCACTCTGTTACATTAATGCTATTGTCTACAAACCATTGCTTCACACACTGCTTTATGACATTGTCCATTCTCATGCTGTTACAAGTTATTATTATCTCCAAAATGTTCCGTTGCTGTTAGCAATATAAAGCACTCCGTCTTCAGGCCACAAGTGGCCCATCGGGACCATCCGACCTCCGTGTCATCCTCAGCTGAGGATGCTGATAGGAGGGGCGTGTGGTCAGCACACCGCTCTCCCGGTCGTTACGATGGTGTTCTTTGACCGGAGCCGCTACTATTCGGTGGAGTAGCTCCTCAATTGGCATCACGAGGCTGAGTGCACCCCGAAAAATGGCAACAGCGCATGGCGGCACGGATGGTCACCCATCCAAGTGCCGACCACGCCCGACAGCGCTTAACTTCGGTGATCTGACGGGAACCTGTGTATCCACTGCGGGAACGCCGTTGCGTGTTAGCAATATACAATACTGTAAAATATATTTATATCTTTCCGCATTTAGCGTTTTCTTAAGCGCGATAAAGCGACCACACATAACCACGAAAGATACCCATATACAGCAACACCACCTTTTACGTACTTCACTGTTGGCATTACGCCGGCCAGAGTGGCGGAGCGGTTCTAGGAGTTACAGTCTGGAACCGCGCGACCGCTACGGTCGCAGGTTCGAATCCTGCCTCGGGCTGGATGTGTGTGATGTCCTTAGGTTAGTTAGGTTTAAGTAGTTCTAAGTACTCGGGGACTGATGACCACAGCAGTTAAGTCCCATAGTGCTCAGAGCCATTTGAACCATTTTTTTGTTGGCATTACATACACTCCTGGAAATTGAAATAAGAACACCGTGAATTCATTGTCCCAGGAAGGGGAAACTTTATTGACACATTCCTGGGGTCAGATACATCACATGATCACACTGGCAGAACCACAGGCACATAGACACAGGCAACAGAGCATGCACAATGTCGGCACTAGTACAGTGTATATCCACCTTTCGCAGCAATGCAGGCTGCTATTCTCCCATCGAGACGATCGTAGAGATGCTGGATGTAGTCCTGTGGAACGGCTTGCCATGCCATTTCCACCTGGCGCCTCAGTTGGACCAGCGTTCGTGCTGGACGTGCAGACCGCGTGAGACGACGCTTCATCCAGTCCCAAACATGCTCAATGGGGGACAGATCCGGAGATCTTGCTGGCCAGGGTAGTTGACTTACACCTTCTAGAGCACGTTGGGTGGCACGGGATACATGCGGACGTGCATTGTCCTGTTGGAACAGCAAGTTCCCTTGCCGGTCTAGGAATGGTAGAACGATGGGTTCGATGACGGTTTGGATGTACCGTGCACTATTCAGTGTCCCCTCGACGATCACCAGTGGTGTACGGCCAGTGTAGGAGATCGCTCCCCACACCATGATGCCGGGTGTTGGCCCTGTGTGCCTCGGTCGTATGCAGTCCTGATTGTGGCGCTCACCTGCACGGCGCCAAACACGCATACGACCATCATTGGCACCAAGGCAGAAGCGACTCTCATCGCTGAAGACGACACGTCTCCATTCGTCCCTCCATTCACGCCTGTCGCGACACCACTGGAGGCGGGCTGCACGATGTTGGGGCGTGAGTGGAAGACGGCCTAACGGTGTGCGGGACCGTAGCCCAGCTTCATGGAGACGGTTGCGAATGGTCCTCGCCGATACCCCAGGAGCAACAGTGTCCCTAATTTGCTGGGAAGTGGCGGTGCGGTCCCCTACGGCACTGCGTAGGATCCTACGGTCTTGGCGTGCATCCGTGCGTCGCTGCGGTCCGGTCCCAGGTCGACGGGCACGTGCACCTTCCGCCGACCACTGGCGACAACATCGATGTACTGTGGAGACCTCACGCTCCACGTGTTGAGCAATTCGGCGGTGCGTCCACCCGGCCTCCCGCATTCCCACTATACGCCCTCGCTCAAAGTCCGTCAACTGCACATACGGTTCACGTCCACGCTGTCGCGGCATGCTACCAGTGTTAAAGACTGCGATGGAGCTCCGTATGCCACGGCAAACTGGCTGACACTGACGGCGGCGGTGCACAAATGCTGCGCAGCTAGCGCCATTCGACGGCCAACACCGCGGTTCCTGGTGTGCCCACTGTGCCGTGCGTGTGATCATTGCTTGTACAGCCCTCTCGCAGTGTCCGGAGCAAGTATGGTGGGTCTGACACACCGGTGTCAATGTGTTCTTTTTTCCATTTCCAGGAGTGTATGATGGCAGGTGGCGTTCTCCAGGTATTCGCCAAACCCAAACCCTTCCATCAGTCTGCCATGGGTTACAGCGTAATTCATCACTCCAAATCACTCGTTTCCAGCCATCCACTGTCCAGTGGCGTTTATCCTCTGCACCACCTCAAGCGTCGCTTAGCACTGGCTACACAAACGTGTGGCTTTCGAGGAGCTGTTCTTTTTAACTCCCTAAGAACTAAGAGTGTGGTAGTTGGGCTGCTGGTAGCACACTGGAACTCACGAGTGATTCCCTCCGCAATTTCATGCGATTTTTTACAACCACACTAAGCTCGATGGTCCCTGTCCGCCAGTACTCGAGGCCTGCCTGGCCTTGCCCCTTCGCGTCTCCAATTACGTCACAAACTATCTTCTTGGGAAACCTTTGTAAGGGTTGTAATGTCACTGATGGATTTGTTAGGCAACATTCTATGACTGTCCACATTCAAAGTCAGGGAGCCACTCTGCTGTTACTGTTTCACTACTGACAATAGTCCTCTCCTCTTTTTTGCTGGCGGCTCTTTCTCTCGTAGTAACTAGTGGTTAATTCCACTTTACGCAGAGGTGTCCATATACTTTTGGTCTACACATATGTTGATGCACGTACTCACCAACCTCCTACGGTGGAAGAACTTCGCTCTGGCGGTCTCAGTGTCTGATTCTTACGGAACACCTGTGTCATCCATTGAGATGGCGAATCACAGCCCATCGGGCTCCACCAGATTCTTTCATGTCTCCGAAAAAGTGCAGTGTGTTTCACGTCCAACCATAGCGCTGTGTTCTGATTTAGGTAGATACAGTACCTGGGACAGAGGGTGCAATCGCCGCTGATCCTGCAGCCAGTTACCCAGCCTCTAACAGGCTAGCTCTGACGAGCTAGGGCCGGCGTGTAAGAAGCCATTGGACTATTCACCACTGATATGTCGCTTCACAGCACTGTCCACAAATACAAGCAGAAACATTCATTGTAACGGTGTTGTATCGGCTGAGTGATTCAGAAACTGATAGTCGAAGTCTGATCTGCAACTGGCTGTTGCATCTGTGCATGATGGAGAGGTTGACTTTTTTCTGATGAGGCACTGCTGTATTTCAAGGGTTCTGGAACCCTCACAACAGCCAGTGTTCGGGTTCTGAATATCCTTATCAATTATGTCAAGAGCTATTGCATGACGCGACAACAGGAGAGTGGTGTACAGTCAATACAAGTCGAATTGCTGGAACGACCTTTTTCCACCAAAGCATAACTTCCCACAGATGTGCGGACAGTACACTGCAAATTTTTTTTAGAAATCTTACCCTGAACGAAGGACTTATGGCTGTTTCATGCAGCACTTACCTAGATAGTTACTATCATTAAAAACAACTCGTAGTATTCACACAGAAAAATTGGCTCTGTCTCTGAAGAGGACCACTGCAAAGACTATAGAAACGTCGGTCTTAATAATGGATTTAGTTCCAAAACTACACGTCCTAATACCCAAAATGATTTCATTTCAAACTGATATTGGCTATCGCACCCTTCACACTTATGTCAGTCTTGCTTCCTTGCCACATGATACAATAGACTCTCACGTCCATAGTTCAGCAATCTGTATTACGTACTGCGCCATTAGAATTCTACCAACCTCACAACATCTGTTTTCCAATTCCTGTAGATCTGCAGAACCACTCAATAGAAACACTGAGTGTGACTGGAACTGCTTAATCCTTTCACTACCATGAGGACGTTGCACCCAACGAGAGGTGTCGGAGAACCAGTGGGAACTGACTGCATGTCAGAGTTATGTATTGATGCCCCAACGATAAAGAGAAGCCTGCTAATGCTTTCCAGAATTCTTACAGTTACAGGCTGCACCTTTATAGATTGTGCTGTCTTCGAGTTTCATTCTTAAGCCTCTGATCGCTAGATGTCTCCCCATACAAAAATGGCATTGTTTGTTATTCTTATTCTACTTGCAGAGCATATGGTTGTATTAGAAAAAGAGATGCGATTTTCGAGAGAAAGAGAGCTACTGTACACTGAAGTACTGCATACAGATCTATGTTGACTGCTGGGGACGATCTATCATCTGAAGGTGAAACAGAAGAAGATACACAGCATGTGCTAAGAGAAAAAAGTAAACTGGAACAAAGACCATATGTAGCATGTGTCATACTGATTTGTGCTTTGTGCATTGTGTTTTTAGTGTGAATGTGAGCGGCGGTGTGCCTGAAATCTTTACGTCAGTCACCTACGAGAAAACCGCATGAATTCTATGAATAGTGTCGCGTTTCTGGCCTCCTTCTCAGAAGCGTCAACAGTGGGGGCGAAATTTGAGTAACGGGTGGGAGGGGGGGTTGTGACCGACCTTACTTGCCGTCGAATATGATACGTCCATCGGAGCTTTGGGCAGAATTGTAGTGAAATTTGGCACCAATGTGACATCATTAATACACATTATACCCCACTTGAACTTCCGTGCTTTTTCGCGTGTGTCCATACCTTGTGTCTCTGAGCCCGAGGGTGACGTCGCAATGCGCCACGCTTTTGCACCATTACACAGGAATACGACACTGCATTGCCTGGATTATTCCGTATTACGGTGAAATGTTCTTTCGAACGTACATGTGTGTCCGGAAGGAACATCGCATCGTAATTCGGAATAACACAGGCAGGCGATATCGTATTTATCCGCCGACACCGGGCAAGCGACTTTCAAGTAAAATGTCTCCCCTGTACTGGAATATACGTAATGGATGTACGAGTACAGACTGTAGACGCATGGTTGACGACATATGGAAGTTTGGCCGTGAGTCGTGCCCGGACACACAACTGGCAAGGAGAACGCTCGCGATAGGTGCGAAATCCGGGTTCGAATCTCAGTACGGCACAAATTTTCACTATCATCATTCAGTTCTACAGTTGATGGTTGTCCATATTCGCAATTGCGAAAACATTTAATGTATTACAGAAGAAGGCTGTAGGCAACTTCGAGCGAAATTTCAAACTAATGCGTCGCAAGGGAAACCTGGCGGCATTTCGAAAAAGTGATACTTTTTTGTGTATATTTTTCTCAGTAATTCTGTACGTAGAGTTTGAGGACAAGATTACTATACAACCCAAGGAAAGTGAGATTGGCATTATACAACTAAAATACAGATGATTCCGTTAAATAACCGTCCGAATTACAAATTTACGACTGTACAGGACGGCAAAATGAACAGCACACCAACAGCGGGACTGCAGACGGTGATAAAAGATTATACGCAGAAGTTCAGGGTTGCAGAAGCCACGTAACGCGTCTCCAAATGACCAGAACAAATATAATTAGCTGCCGTGTATTTCGTGTGTATTGCGAACGTGACGTGATGTGAGACCAAGCACATCCTGTGCTAACTTCGTCACGTGCAGTTGTCCATCGAGCGGCGTCATCGCCATGAAAAACCTAAGGGATTGAGCTTGGAAGGAGGATATTTCTGGTGCTGATGAAAACTGAAATAGTGGAAAGTTCTGTGTGGCAGAAGGGTGTTAAGTCACACAAAACTAGTAGACAATACTTATTCTGCCTCGCAAAAAACTATATTTTTAATTGTGCTGTTAATGTTGCGACTTCAGGTAACTTTAATTTCCTCCGTTTGTAAGGAATCTGTCCATGTATTAATAAAAAGTGGAAGCGTACAACCATGAGTACGCATGATAGTTACTTCATCTTGAAGATACTACACAGATGAAGCCTCAACAGGTATGAAACGTTCGGCTCAACGTAAAACAGCAATACACGGCATTGCTTCTTTTCGAGGAGGTACCGTCGTAATAGTTTAAAACAATTCTTAGTAACAGAAGTTAATATATGCCCTTAAAATCCCAAGAACTGGCAAACAATATTTACATTTACCGAAAGTAGACCAATATACTTTTTCGTGAAGTCGTTGCTCATTCATGCTCCCTGATGTTAGACGGTTGCCGTATCGATAAAGGCTAAAAGCTCTTAGCATAATCCTCAATTATAATTTAGTAATGGGGAGGATTGGCTGAAGTTTAAGAAGATGGTCAGTCTCCGGCAACATGAGATAAATCTCTCTTTTGTCTTTATGTTCAATAATTAAACAGGAATATTTCCTTCTAAAATGCGACATAATCTAGTCCAGTCATTGCACCTGTCGAATCTCCTCTACTACGACGTTCTTCAACAGGACACAAATGCTCAGAGTAGATGCGACCTCATAAGCGGAAAGATTTTGACACGTTCTATATTATTTTTCATCGGTTTCTTATCCTCTGTGACCCTCCAGTATATTGGCTGTATCCATGCCTAATTCTAATAGTTTATCCCTCTCCATTTCAGCTGTACTTCCCAATAAAGTGCGCCTTGTTTCTTTTCTTCTACCGTTGCTTTTTTTCTTTCTTCATCTCTGCTGATAACTTTCCTTGTTATTTCTAGCTCTTCCATGTGCCAATTAACTTTTCCAGATGTTATTCTTCGGACATTCCTGTCTAGATACTCAGTTTATACTGGGTCGGGGCTGGCGTTCCAGCGTTTAAGCCCGTGTCTGGAAACCAGGAGATCACGAGATCGAACCCTGGCCGGACCATGGATGTTTTTATTCTGCTTTTACTGCAGCCTTCACCGCTCAACGATGTGAGAAATCTCCAGGAACGATACGTGGTTCGGATTTCACGTTTTCCCGACTGCATAACTGGGGTAGACTGGGGAAACGCTAGCCGCCGAAGTGGCACTCAACTGAAAAATTTACACTTGACCGTTGAGCCACACAAAACTATCACTAACTAATGGTCAGCAATGAATATTTATGTTTTTGTCGACTTAAACAAGCTAAAGTCCCTTTAAAATTCGGACACGCAGCCGCGTAAATACTATTTCTTCAACCCATATTTCGGCCGCGTTTCATCCTGCCGCACTCAGAGTGAGTCGCAAGGTAAGCGGTCTAAATATCTATTGAAGAAGTATTTATGTGGCTGCATGCCCGAAATGTAATGGATTATTCACTGCGCGCACGAGAAGTTGAAAATGCACATCAAGCTAAACCCTCTTACGCTGTTTTCCGCAGCTATTTTAAATTTCAAAATCTGCCAGATGCTGACGTGAATGTTCGGCACAAGTTGCAGCATAATAATGGTTTTAGCAAGTTACGGTGATATGCATAAAAATGAAGATATCCATTGCAGCAACAATTTAAGCTCATAGAAACTATTCAAAGCGATGACCGCTATTCTCAGTATACACGCTCAGTTTCGGTGGATAATTTATTCACAAAGCTGGATTCTGGATTGAGACCCACTTGGTCTCACTGCTTATACGAGTACACAAGGTTTAAGATAGGATAGTAACTGCTCTTCCACCAATACTGTTCACAGTATACTGTAGGTTTACGCCGTACCGTGTGACATGAGGGCGAGATGCTTTAATTGGAATCCCTAATTAAATATCTTAATTTCGCACTGTGCACCCAACATAAGTAAGTCATCGTCCGTCAAAACAATGATAAAGATAATTATCTGGCGACATTAGACAAAGATCTCCATGAACTCAATTTACTATACTACACGTTCTTGATTAAATTCGCAATAAACAAATGCAATGAACGTGAGCGAGCAGAGTAATATCTTGACAGTTTGGATGGGAGATCTGGAACCATGACTGCCAAAGGTTAGGGCGTAGAGATAGATAACAGCAGAGATGGATATGCTTGTGCATCTACCGATGGAGTTGAAAGCATGCTGAATCTCTAACTGCAAACAAATGTTAAGAAGGAAGACCGAAATTACTTAATATGATTACAAATGATTTAGCTTTCCCTACAGTTACAACGCAGACAGCATCTCTCATAGACAAATGCCTGGCGAAAATGTTTTACGACCAGGAAATGGAGTGAGAACTTATCCCTTTTAGCTGGAACACACCTTTGTATGTAAGATGTCGAAAGCTGGCTCTTTCACCAGAAAATTAGAGGAAAGAAAAGGTAAACATCTCAGTGATGGACAGGAGACGCGCGGTCCTGGGCCGCTGAAATTGTGGGAGTCCACTAACGCTCTGCATTTTCAAAAAAAATAATGTTAATTTGATGTGAAACCTGCTGCTATTGGCTAATGTAAACAAACTTATACGAAAGACACACTGGACTGTATTGAGGCAGAGCGCCTGAATAGAGAGACAGAGAGAGAGAGAGAGAGAGTGATGCGAGATTTCGGTAGAGTATGGTAAGACACAAGTTATTGATTTATCAGTCAGGGGAAAGAGACAAGTTTTTGTAATAAGCAGTTTGACTGGTCCGTGCTCGGAAGATTTAGAGCTGAGCCAATCAAATACTGTGGCAGGCACCAAACGCTGTAATGTTAGGTTTCCTCTTTATTCACATTCGATTGGAAATCAGATGGGAAACTAGGGTTCTTAAATGTTTGACGCTGAGAGCTACTGCAGAGCTTCTTGACCTGATGCATTGGGGGCTTGGAAATATTTCGGGCTAATTTGAACTTAACTACTAAGGAGAATTGTTAGTTCTACCAATGATCGATACTACCATTACCTGCAATACTGCCATGTCACAGCTGTGAGATGAGGCGTAAGGAAATTAGTTACTTTTTTGTAATCCGATTGTTTCGAGCTTCACTCTGGAGCCTCGCATTTTGTAAGTAAAGAACAGTTAGCTTTCAACTCCTGCTGGTGTGATACTTTTCCTTTTTGTAGTATGGGTTACTTCCATTGACGGTCAGCGCCAGGGCGGCTTCCTATAAATCACAGCCCGGCCTGACACTATGCGTGCCTGGCGTTTCCGCTCACAAAGAGGTGGGTGCCGATTCTGTGAGTAGGAGTGGGGGCTGACTCACTGGAGCCGGCCAGAATGTCCGTGCGGTTCTAGGGGCTACAGTCTGGAGCCGAGCGACCGCTACGGTCGCAGGTTCGAATCCTGCCTCGGGCATGGATGTGTGTAATGTCCTTAGGTTAGTTAGGTGGAAGCCTAAACTCTTGTATTCATTAACTTTGCATGCATTTCCACTGTTCAGGAGCCGCCAAAAACGGAGGAGGTCGGTTTCATATTCCAGACAGACACTCACATATCTATAATACCGTAGGTCAAGTTGACGATTGACGTACTGAACTGTGCATCATGTGACAACGTAACAACAAGAAAATTTAATTTAATTCAACGGCTTATTTGCACCAGGACAGGAACTCCTGCACTCAATAACAGAAAAAAAATGCTGCACTTCTTCTTCAGCCCAGCATAAACATCCGCATGTCACACATAATAATCCGTCGCAGCCCAGGCAACAACGTGAGTCCCCAATATTCACCGGCAGTGCTTCGTACATTCCGTTTCCTAAGGCCTCTACACACTCACCCATTATCGACCGACCGACCGACCGACGGACCGACCAATTTCGTTACAGCCTACATATGTCCTGACCGATTTTAGACAGCGATTACGGCGCAGCAGTGGCAAAAAACGAACTTTTGTCGCGTGTTTGGCATGAAGGCGCTACACACGGCTCAGTTTGTCGGATGAAGTGGTGGTGGTGGTGGTGGTGGTGGTGGTGGTGGTGGTGGTTGTTGATGTGTTGGCAGAAGAGCCAACACCGTGTTGCTAGAGGAGGCCGAAATGCACGCGTTTAAGCTCAGGCAACTGGCGTCAGGTCTGGAACAGGACAATGTAATTAATATAGCCAATAAGGTACGTTGCTGCTGGAATACTTAACTTTAACCCATAATTGGTGTACATCGCTCTTGACGGTACATGTTTTATAATCTCAATATAAACTGGTAATGGCGCCTTGCTAGGTCGTAGCAAATGACGTAGCTGAAGGCTATGCTAACTATCGTCTCGGCAAATGAGAGCGTATTTGCCAGTGTAGCTTCGCTAGCAAAGTCGGCTGTACAACTGGGGCTGAGTGCTAGGACGTCTCTCTAGACCTGCCGTGTGGCGGCGCTCGGTCTGCAATCACTGACAGTGGCGACACGCGGGTCCGTCGTATACTAGCGGACCGCGGCCGATTTAAAGGCTACCACCTAGCAAGTGTGGTGTCTGGCGGTGACACCACAGTTGTGGTGGTGGTGGTGGTGGTGGTGGTGGTGGTGGTGGTGGTGGTGATGGTGATGGGTGATGGTGATCGTGGTCGGGTGATGGGAATGGGGGGGGGGGGGTCGGCTGTCGGGTGGTCATACCAGATCGACCGGTTGGTTGGTCTAAGATCCTACACACATCTTAATTGTCGGGCGGTCGGTCGTTTGGTTGGTGCGCGTTTGTTGTTTATGAGCCACCCAAAACGAAGAATGTCGGTTTGATATTCCAGACACCCACAGAACTCAAATTCCGTAGGAGAAGTTGACGCTTTACCCAAGTGGGTTGGACGCAATCCGTATAACTTTCGTCAGCACAGTGAGGCCCGCTCCTCCCGTACCGAGTAGAGGCGCCCGTTGACCTCGCAGCAGCGGCTGCGTGTTCGCTTCTCTGTAGCCGTCTGACACGGCCTCGGCAGTCCTCAGTCAAACTAAGAACCCGAGAATGCGAGGCCACACGCCACTACTCTCACAGTTCTGCAAACGCGCTTACATAACGCCATGGCGAAACAGCTTTAGAGAGGTCACTGTCTTGAACCGCCGAAAAAATTTGACGATTTATGTTCCGTGGGTCTTGCAGTGTAGTATAAGTCAGCAAGTGACATGTTGATGTGATGTTAAATTTTTATTTCCTTACCTTCCACTACATATTTATTTCGGCTAAATTGTCATTATCGAGTGACGCGCGGTACAATGTGGTTGCCACTATTTCATTACCAAAAAAAAAAAAAAAAAAAAAAATGGTTCAAATGGCTCTGAGCACTATTGGACTTAACTTCTGAGGTCATCAGTCCCGTAGAGCTGAGAACTACTTAAACCTAACTAACCTAAGGACGTCACACACATCCATGCCCGAGGCAGGATTCGAACCTGCGACCGCAGCGGTCGCGCGCTTCCAGATTGAAGCGCCTAGAACTGCTGGGTCACTACGGCCGTCATTTCTTTACACATATTTATTTTATAGTAGAACATTAAGCAGGATTGCTACTTACGTATATATTGTCTACATGGATTGACATACAACATCGCTGGCGACTGTATTTTGACTGTCGTTCTGCAGGGTGTTTCAAAAATGACCGGTATATTTGAAACGGCAATAAAAACTAAACGAGCAGCGATAGAAATACACCGTTTGTTGCAATATGCTTGGGACAACAGTACATTTTCAGGCAGACAAACTTTCGAAATTACAGTAGTTACAATTTTCAACAACATATGGCGCTGCGGTCTGGGAAACTCTATAGTACGATATTTTCCACATATCCACCATGCGTAGCAATAATATGGCGTAGTCTCTGAATGAAATTACCCGAAACCTTTGACAACGTGTCTGGCGGAATGGCTTCACATGCAGATGAGATGTACTGCTTCAGCTGTTCAATTGTTTCTGGATTCTGGCGGTACACCTGGTCTTTCAAGTGTCCCCACAGAAAGAAGTCACAGGGGTTCATGTCTGGCGAATAGGGAGGCCAATCCACGCCGCCTCCTGTATGTTTCGGATAGCCCAAAGCAATCACACGATCATCGAAATATTCATTCAGGAAATTAAAGACGTCGGCCGTGCGATGTGGCCGGGCACCATCTTGCATAAACCACGAGGTGTTAGCAGTGTCGTCTAAGGCAGTTTGTACCGCCACAAATTCACGAAGAATGTCCAGATAGCGTGATGCAGTAATCGTTTCGGATCTGAAAAATGGGCCAATGATTCCTTTGGAAAAAATGGCGGCCCAGACCAGTACTTTTTGAGGATGCAGGGACGATGGGACTGCAACATGGGGCTTTTCGGTTCCCCATATGCGCCAGTTCTGTTTATTGACGAAGCCGTCCAGGTAAAAATAAGCTTCGTCAGTAAACCAAATGCTGCCCACATGCATATCGCCGTCATCAATCCTGTGCACTATATCGTTTGCGAATGTCTCTCGTGCAGCAATGGTAGCGGCGCTGAGGGGTTGCCGCGTTTGAATTTTGTATGGATAGAGGTGTAAACTCTGGCGCATGAGACGATACGTGGACGTTGGCGTCATTTGGACCGCAGCTGCAACACGGCGAACGGAAACCCGAGGCCGCTGTTGGATCACCTGCTGCACTAGCTGCGCGTTGCCCTCTGTGGTTGCCGTACGCGGTCGCCCTACCTTTCCAGCACGTTCATCCGTCACGTTCCCAGTCCGTTGAAATTTTTCAAACAGATCCTTTATTGTATCGCTTTTCGGTCCTTTGGTTACATTAAACCTCCGTTGACAACTTCGTCTTGTTGCAACAACACTGTGTTCTAGGCGGTGGAATTCCAACACCAGACAAATCCTCTGTTCTAAGGAATAAACCATGTTGTCCACAGCACACTTGCACGTTGTGAACAGCACACGCTTACAGCAGAAAGACGACGTACAGAATGGCGCACCCACAGACTGCGTTGTCTTCTATATCTTTCACATCACTTGCAGCGCCATCTGTTGTTGAAAATTGTAACTACTGTAATTTCGAAAGTTTGTCCGCCTGAAAATGTACTGTTGTCCCAAGCATATTGCAACAAACGGTGTATTTCTATCGCTGCTCGTTTAGTTTTTATTGCCGTTTCAAATATACCGGTCATTTTTGAAACACCCTGTATATTCATTGAAGTAAGGCAGTAATTAATTTTGTTATTACAGTAATCTGATAGTTTGGAGCTACGATGTCATATGTTTACAAAGTATAAGCAATGTTATATAGATGATACATAAAGCCTGAAGTCCTTCCACATAACTACTAATGGAATCCACTAAATTCCGGTTACGCAATAAATCACAACAATCCAAAGGCTGTAAACTCAACTAACTATTTAGGGATCATAATTACGATTAATTATCGCGAAACAAGGGAGAGAGTGTCACTGATATGATACACGAATTTGGGTGGCAGTAATTGCAACAGGGGCGTTTTTTGCTGCGGCAAGACCTTATCACGAAATTTCAGTCACCACCATCTGCTCAGATTGTGAAAACATTTTGTTGGCGTCCACCTACATAGAGAGGAATGATCATCACAGTAAAATAAGAGAAATTCGTTTTTCCCGCGCTCTGTTCGAGAGAGGAACGGTAAAGAAGTAACTTGAAGGTAGTTCGATGAAGCTTCTGCCAGGCCCTTAACTGTCAGTTGCTGAGTAATGATGTAGATGTAGACATCATCATTTGGTTGTGCGTGGTTTCTATATGTTTGTAATAGGTTATGTTTATAGCGATCGTAGGTGTAATTGATATGTAGCTGTTGGGTAGGTAGGTGCTTCTTATTTGACTTGTATGTCTTCTATTTTAGATAATTTTTGAGTTATGACATCCTTGTACGCATTGTATTCCCGAGTATGTGTATAAGCAACATTCTTGAGAAACATGAAATTTGTGCACACATAAGAAACCAACCACAACACATGCTGTACGAACAGACGGATCTAAAGAAGCAATACAATTTAAAGAATTTTGTCGAAATACGTAAGTGACTGACCATTCATACAGTATAACACCTGTGTTGACGTACAGGTGTTAAAATTTTTAACCCGGCCTTTGTGGCCGAGCGGTTCTAGGCGCGTAAGTCCGGAACCGCGCTGCTGCTACGGTCGTAGGTTCGTATCCTGCCTTGGGCAGGGATGTGTTTGATGTCCTTATGTTGGTTAAGTAGTTCTAAAGTCTAGGGGACTTATGACCTCAGATGTTAAGTCCCATAGTGCTTGGAGCCATTTAGTTTTTAAAACTTTTAAAACATAAAACTGGTGTTTGTATCACGCACGTGCTGTTCTTACGTAATACGAATAGCCGGGTCTAACAGTTCGCGTGGCAACCGCAATTCCTCATCAGAGCACTAGCAGCTCGCTTCTCTTATTTCCCTGGGTGCCCGCATTAGTTAGATTTTCTTAACCGTCTCAATACCCGGACAGCAGCCACCGCTCACGTCCCGACAACACACTGGACACCTCATAGTTTGTGTTGCCAGCCGCTACCATTACTGTTATGTTGCTGACAAACACACTTAAGCGTGTCGGCTTCCGGTAAGCTTGATTTGCTGCATAATCCTCTTCCTTCCGGTCACTGTCGGCGCCCAACGCCTGTTAGAATTAATTTTATTCAGTGTATTTTTATACATCGCCCACAGCTCGTGGTTGTGCGGTAGCGTTCTCACTTCCCGCGTCCGGGTTCCCGGGTTCGATTCCCGGCGGGGTCAGGGATTTTCTCTGCCTCGTGATGGCTGGGTGTTGTGTGATGTCCTTAGGTTAGTTACGTTTAAGTAGTTCTAAGTTCTAGGGGACTGATGACCATAGATGTTAAGTCCCATAGTGCTCAGAGCCATTTGAACCATTTTTTTATACATTAATTTTATTAGCTTTCATTATTAACTTTACTTATTTTTGTTTTTCAAACACTCCGGGACCAATATTTTCATGGATAACATTTATAACGTGCATTATCCGTTACTTGAAATAGGTCCACTGTCATATATTTTAATCGGACAAGTGATGACAGTTCATCGTGATTTTAACACAAGTCATTGTCGTTTTTGTCAGTTGTTACACTTTATATGGGACTGTCCTTACCTCTTTTTTAGTTATTGCTTAACTTAGTTATTGCACATACCCAAAAATTTTGATTATTCTGCCTTAGCTGCAGTCTTTTGTTCAATGTCTACATTTGTTAATGGTGATATGTGATTTACTGTATAGAAATGTATATAATGTGTTTTATCGAAATTTAGTGAGAGCTCATTTCCAGAGAGCAACTTAATAATTCTCTGAAAGGTGTTATGTAAAATTCCGTCAGCTAATTCTTGTTCGTTGGGGGGGGGGGGGGGGAGGGATTAATAGTACCATCAGCAAAAAGAACTTGCTTTGCATCTTCTTAAATACAGAGTGGCAAATCATTAATACGCACTGACGGAAAAAAGATCCAGCACTATATTGCTTCCCCCTACTTATACCTCACGAGGAGATCACGAATGTAAAATTAGAGAGATTCGAGCGCGCACGGAGGTTTCCCAACAGTCGTTCTTCCCGCGAACCATACGCGACTGGAACAGAAAAGGGAGGTAATGACAGTGGCACGTAAAGTGCCCTCCGCCACACACCGTTGGGTGGCTTGCGGAATATAAATGTAGATGTAGATGTAGAAGACGTTGGTAGGCGTTTTGCTCCATCTGAAAGATGACGGCTATTCAAATTTCGCGCTAGTTGATTAAGAATGGCGCTGGTAGCGCCACTATCAGGATGCGAATCGGTTTTGCTTTAAATACACGCTGTAACGGCCGTGAGCGTTTGTTATCTTTGAGACTGGAGGTAGCGATTTGACGTTAGCCAAAATGCCCTTAAGGCGGCAAAGACACCATTATCAGCATCTCGCTGAGTTTGAACGAGATCGTGTAATAGGACTACGAGAAGGTGGATGTTCCTTCTGCGATACTCAGAAAGATTGAAAGGAAAGCACTGAACATGACTAATAGCTGGCAGCGGTGGTCTCGACATTGTACGGTCGCAAGAAGACGTGGCTCAGGACGGCCACGTGACACTGTCGAGAGGGAAAGACTATCGTGTGCGGCGTGTGCCTCCGGCGTATCGTACTACATCTGCAGCAGTAATCTGAGCAGCAGTTTCCACCACAGTGACATAACAAACAGTTACAAATCGGTTGCTTCAACAACAGCTACGAGACAGACGCGCTGTAGCGCGCGTTCCACTGACCACTAACCACCGCCGTTTGCGACTTCAGTGATGCCAAGTGAGAGCTTATTGGAGGGCGGAGTAGAGGTCTGCTGCGTTTTCTGATGAAAGCCGGTGCTGCCTCGGCGCCAGTGATGGCCGTGCGTTGGTTAGGAGGCCAGGTGAGCGCCTGCAATCAACCTGTCTGCGTGCTAAACACCCTGGACTCTACACCGGGAGCTACAGTCTGGGGTGGGATTTCGTGTGACAGCAGGAGCACTCGCGTGATTATCCCATGCACCTTGACTGCAATTTGTACATCAGGCTGGTGATTCGACGTGAGTTGCTGTCATTCGTGAACAGCATTCCTGGATAATGCTCGCCCACATACCGCTGTTGTAACGCAACGTGTTCTGCAGACGGCCGATGTATTGCTTTGGCCTGCTAGATCACCAGAGTTGTGTGGCACATCATTGGACGACAATTCTTGTGTCATTCACAACCAACAGTAACAGTCCCTGTATTGACTGACGAAGTGCAACACACGTGGAACTCCATCACGCATCCAGCACGTGTACGACATAATGCATATACGTTTGCATACTTGCATTCAACATTCTGGTGGTTACTCTGGTTATTAATGTACTAGCATTTCAAATTTGCAATGGCTTTTCTCATGCTTACATTATCCTGTGAACCTGAACGTTAATCACTTAAATATGTTACCTATACAAACGTATTCCCGAAATTTCATTACTCTACATTAATTATTTCTTGGTGCTGGGATTTTTTTCCATTAATGTATATTAAGAACAATAAGGGACCCACGAATGAACGTTGTGGGACACCATTCTCTTACTTCCCAAGTTTGAGGAATCTGATGATTTTTGCCTATTATGTGAACTGTTTATTTCAACTTCCTGCACTCTTCCCATTAAATATGAATTAAATCATTCGTGAGCTACAAAAGAGTTGGATCGCAGATCTGTACGTGATACTGAAAATACGTTCTGTCGCAAAGGGCCCCACGAATGAGTTACAGATAGCAGTAGTTGTTCTCCAGATCGTGCCATCTGTTCGTACACTACTGGCTGTTAATAGTGCAACACGACGAAAGAAACGAAATGATTTTTTTTTCCTATACTGCGCATGCGGTGTAGCAGGCAGAATACATTAAATCTGTGTATGATTCAAGTGTATAAAGCTTGCCCAACGTGGTACACAGGGCTGCCACTGTAGGTAGCAACAAGCGCCCTAACCCAGCTGAAAATCAAGTTTGATTGTGCTCAGATGACAGATTTGGGTACGTCAATCAGCGCTCCGACTCCATACTAGAGTTTATCAGCCTGGCGAGTGGTTTCGTGCCAGTCTCTCCGTAAACTATAACCAGAAGTTTTCAGTGGGTCAGAGATGTGGAAAACGTGCCAACCAAGGCAACTGTGGAACACCCTCTGTAACGATGTCTTGCGTTATATTGTTGAAATATAACCTGGGTGAGGAAAATACTTTTACTAGTAGTTGGTCGATGGACTGCACTAGGGACACCACACATGAGCAGGCTGCGGACGCCGATGTTTTCGATCATCTGATGGTGTTGGTCTTATGAGCACCATTTGCCATAGAGGGGACTGATAACGGTGGAGTGAACCAACGATAACGCTCGCGTTTCAATAAACAATAGATACAGACACGCAGCTGATGATGTTATTGCTTCATCTTATCTATCAGCTGCTGTCGCACTACCCATTTCAAGATGGATGTATGAAAAATGAAACTGGCCAAGCGCGAGTAGGACTCGCGCACTGAGGGTTGCGAACAAACTTAATTATATATATATTCATCGTGGTAATAGAGAATCTGAACGATTTCTGCCTGTTATCGATATCGATATTGGTAAGATATTGGTCCCGCAAGTTCCACGACCGTATCAAAATCTATACAGTAGTTCCTCAGGGTATCACTGACGCAAAAAGAAGCGAGCATGGTACTTCGGTTTATATATGTAGACAGACAAGATCTAACAAAACGTTTTTGTTTGCTTACTAAAAGATGACTACAACTTGCATTTTATATTGTAACGTATTACTATGTTTACGACGTTGCTCATCGAGCCATATAAGTTATCTCGCATTTCTAGCTGCTTCTCTCACACAAATAATGATAAAAATTCAGGGTCGCCATCAGCCCAGGCCCTTCCTGACCATTTAGAAAAAACGGAACTGGAAAATTATTAGTTTAATTACTTTAATAATTTAATTACAAGTACACAAATTTCTTTAAGCAGCCAGATAAATAGCACTCCATGTCGTGCATGAAGCAACTTGATTAATTCAGGAATGGAAATCAGAGTAAGATCGACACCAAAGAATTTATCTATCACGTAAATTATTTATTGTAACTAAATATTTGGTTGCACATCCTAACTACACATAACTGGTGCCTGACTCGAAATATTTAAGTAAGAATTACGTGAGAATGAAACAGAGCACAACTTAACTACAGCAAGAAGATAACACAGTAGACAGGGGTGGGAGACAATTATACTATCATCTCCTTTGCATTAATACCATAAAAATATATAAGTGAGATTTGCATTACGATTCTACGCATGCACTATTCTGGACAGAGGTTTAACCAATGCACGAGGTTGTGCGATAATTATTTAACATACTAACTGCGTCTGCTGCTTGCAAACGGCCGAACTAGAGCACGTGGTGCATTCTGACTCAAACTGTTGTGCTGCTTTGTAGAAAGCGCACGAAAGAAAAGATATTCTTGCAAAAATTGTAGCTCATTAAACAAGCAAACTGTTAAAACAAAGCCTATTGCGGTGCCGTGGTGGACCAGAAGGGTCATTGATTACCAAACACGTGACACAAAATCGACACACAAAGACAAAAGCAATTTCCACAAAATATAAGATTAAAAATCATACTCGCTTCACAAGCTTCAGGTAAGCTAAAGTTCTTAAGTATTTCACCAGTTAAACATAACGAAGTCCTAACTCAACCTGATTCCTATCACCTGAAACCCCCCTTAAGGTCTACGATCCGTACTCACCAAGCGTTCACCGAAGATTGCCGCTTCCTATTTCGAGATTACCTAGCTCCCCGTGCAGCGGAAGCTACCAGAGGGGTAGCCCTCCGTCACCAACCTCACGCACAAAAACAGCCTTCCACACAGCCCTCGACTAAGATGGGTAAACCTCTCTGTTCAGATATTGGAAACCTAATGCGGTCATCCTGTGATGTCCTTCGAACGAGAAGCAACATCGTCTGCTCCCAGCAGACGATGACCAACTCAGCGTTTCCCACAAAACAAAACCGAAACCCCACATGAACACACATATAATAATCAATAGGCCTTATCCGAGTGCTCAGTCTTTCTGGAAGAGTTCATGAATTGAGCTGAAATCAGGTAGTAAAATGAATAGGTTGTACCGAATTCGACAAGCGTCTTATGAAACGACTTCACAGAGACGTTTCAATATTTTTATGCAGTAATGTTCGGCTGTCATGCTGTAGACCGATGATGAGTGGCAAATCCAAAATATTCAAATGGCAAAAAGATATTTTTGCATGATTTAATTACATTTTAAAAAATTTCATATTTCTTCCTTTATTTGTACTGTGAAACCTTAGTTCTTGCCGAATTTCATGATTCTACGTCAACCGTAAGTACCCGACGGGTTTTAATGAGTGAGTTTGCGAGTTTCAAAATATAAGACGTAAATGGACTTGACTTTTTATTGAAATTACTTATTGCTAGAAGCTTAAAATTAAAATTCAAAATTGATATATCTACCCGTTCCTGAGAACAAGGGTTGCTAACAGTCGGACGGACAGCAGGGCGGACGGACAGATAACAAAGCGATACTATAAGAGTTCCGCTTTCACAGACCGAGGCGCAGAATCCCAAAGATGTTAAGTTTGGTTACAGAAATTTTATAAATAGCTGCGACATTCTGGTTGTAGAGTTCCCGAACGAAGTTTGTTGGCAATCTTTTTCTGGCGCTCTTGTATCTACTAAAAAAACGCCGTCGAGTATCACCTCTCTGGACTGTTTAGGTGTTTTTTTTTCTTTCTTTATTGTTATTTGAAAACCTGTACAACAGGCAGGCTGTCAGCAGCACTCTACGCTGCTCTTCAGCTCTAGAATACACAATGAGAAAAAATCAGTGAGAAGACACGTAAGTTACAGAACGGTGGGCAATAAAACAGTAGACACATAGAGACAAACACGGAGCCATTCACACTCGACGATAATCCATACTGCAAGCTGTTGATACGACGCACAAACACTGAAGATGGCGATGGCACAGGTGAACGAGGGAGTGCGACGGTGAACACTAAACACTAAACACGACGACACACACGAGACACTAATGGCGATGATCTCCGGCGCGCGAAAGGCCACGGAGCGTGTGCGAGTCCGGGGACCTGCCAAGAGAGGAGGAGGGGCGGAGGAAGAGGGAGAGGGGAGAGCAGAGATGCCATGGGCAGAGGAGATAGGGGGAAGGGAGGAAAGGGGAGGGGAAGCCCAGGAGAAGAGAGATGGAGGAAGGGGGATGGGGGGAAAAGGAGAGAGAAGGGAGGGAGGGTGCCTAAAGGAAAGGACACAGGAAGTGGGGGGGGAGAATCAAAGTTGATAGGAGGGGTAGATGGAGGGGAGGAGGACATCATCAGGGAGGGGGAGCTGACGGAAGCCACCTTTGGAGAGGGTAAGGAGGGTGGAGAGATGGAGACCGGGTGGAACGTGGGAATACAGGTGTGGCAGTGGGCAGGGGTGGGAGAGGATGGGTGTGACAAGCGGATGAGGAGGATCGAGTTTGCGGGAGGTGTACAGGATCCGTATCCTTTCAAGGAGAAGGAGGAGGTGGGGGAAGAGGATGAGATCATATAGGACCCGCGTGGTGGAGGGGAGACGGATGCGATAGGCGAGGCAGAGAGCATGGCGTTCAAGGATTTGTAGGGATTTATAAAAGGTAGGGGGGGGGCGGAGATCCAGGCCAGATGGGCGTAACAAAGGATAGGGCGGATGAGGGATTTATAGGTGTGGAGGATGGTGGAGGGGTCCAGACCCCACGTACGGCCAGAAAGGAGCTTGAGGAACTGTTTTAGTTTACTTAACATACATAAATATATATTCCACAACTCACGGTGGAGTGCATATTTTGTACTAATACTACACATTTCCTTGGACCTGCTCGTATAGTGTCAGAATCAGCGCACCGGATGAGCTACCACGGCTGGAGCACTGGCCAACCTTGCGTGTGGTTTTTAGACGGTTTACCTTGTTCGTTTAGGTTAATGCTGGACTGGTCCCCAATTTCCAGCATAGAAAATACGGTACACAAATGCCTAAAATACCATCACACACAGAGCGGAGTTTACTCATTTCACAGACAGGTGGGGCTGACGAGTTTCCTCCTTTAGGAAACTGACGACAACAGTGTCAAATGAAATAAATTTGACCAGTCTTAAGTACCACGGACCCTCTATAGACGAGAATAACGTGTGAAGCGAGGGAGAAATGACGTTCACCTCTGTAAGTGCCATAATATCTCGTGTGTTGTTCTCATGATTCCTATTCCTATAGAAGACATTTGATGTTGGAAACATAATTGTCGTACAGACTTCATAGAATACGTTCTCTAAATGTATCCAAAAGGGTTTCTTTTGAAAATTCCATTTAAGTTCCCTGAGCTGGGTTCCTTGTTGGCTATACGGTCCCGTTGCTGTCACTAGGGCAGTACTTTGTGACAGGTAGCACTAACGTCTTCTACACTTTTTCTTTTACCGAACCATCATACTTCCTCTATTTTATTTAAATTACTGTTTTATCTTCTGAGAGCTTGGATGCAACTCGGAACTATGTCCTCTCCTGTACCACCCTCATCATCTCAGAGTAGCTCTTACATCCAACGTCTTCAATTATATGTTCAGTACATTCCAATCTCTGTCCTCCCTTAGAATGTCAGTCATCTACTGCTGTCTTTACTACCATGAAATTCTAATACGTCCTATCAGATTGTACCTTCGTCCAATTATTGCTTTTCACAAATTCCTATCCCCCTGTTATGCGAGCATCATTCTCATTTACTTTTCAGCATCCCTTCGTATCGACTTGTGTCAAACACTTCGGTTCTTTTGTTTTCCGATTTTGGCAAACTCGGTGATTCACTGTAATACAGACGTACAATCTCAGAATTGTCTTTCTTTTGTCAACGCCAACGTTTGATAATAGTAAACTTATTTTGTTTCTGCGTGTTTACTTCTCAATAAATCCAAGTCTTCCGCTCGCCTTATCTGTTACCCTTATTACTTTTTCGTTCCATTTCGTACCGCTTCATGGCGTTATCTCTAGATAATTAAACAATATGACTCATTCAGGTAGTTTCCCACCGATCTTGTAATGCTCTCACGTTCCTTCTCAGTTCTCTTCAGTGTTATTACAGATTAAAACTGAATGAAAGGGAGGAGGGGCATGATAGCGAATGATGGCATATAGCCGATTCGTTTCTAATAGCACAGAGGGATCTCCCAGGTTTAAAATCATCCATCGGACAGGTGACTATCAATCGTGGGACATGCTCTCACTCTAAGAAACGGTACTGAAGGGTTGCGGATTTCTCCCAGGACAAATTCGCTCTGCCTGACACCATTGGCCTTTCGTTTATCAGACTGGTTCCAATTCTAACAACCCTACTACAACAAAGGTCAAAAATTAATTATGATTGTAGTGTTGCTCACGCTGCTAAATATTGCATTTTCGGGCAACAACAAAGTTATATTATGTGGCAGGTGTCATTAGAGCACAGTTAATAAAGTCATTTCTTGAAATAATGGATAAACTAGGCACTCATCTTTTCGTGTTTCCCACGCTGGTCTCGTTGTGAACTCATGGCTCAATCGTCGAAAATCTAGGTAATGATGATTCCAAGCTCGGATGCAAAGAGGCCTAGGTGTTATTCTGCGATATTCAAAAGTTTTATAGATGTGTTTCATAAATCATTCTCGAAGATTAAACTTTTGCAAGTTAGGACAATGGTGATGTAAAAAAGTAATCAGCACTCCGAATTTAAGTTACACTTCTTTTTTATTAATTTTGTTGCAATATCACGTAACTCGTTCCAAAACGTCACCCCACAATATATAACATACTTGAAAATATCTTCCTCACTGTTAAAGTTCACATTTCATAAACTTACTACAATTTGCGTCTTTTTAACATGACGACTAAAGCTTGACTCTCTAATAACCGCTTACGCGCCCAAAAAGTACGTCACAGATCATAGTGACAAAAGAAAGAATACACATAAGAATAACATCATTGCAATATAAACATATCGATGTATCAAAGTACCTCTACATTAATGAAATCAAATCTGAATGTTGTCACAGAAATATGTTAACTATTTTACAGAAACACAGTAGAATATTGCTGGTATCGAGAGGTTGAGAGTCCGCAGCTCGTGGTCGTGCGGTAGCGTTCTCGCTTCCCACGCCCGGGTTCCCGGGTTCGATTCACGGCGGGGTCAGGGATTTTCTCTGCCTCGTGATGACTGAGTGTTGTGTGATGTCCGTAGGTTAGTTAGGTTTAAGTAGTTCTAAGTTCTAGGGGACTGATGACCATAGATGTTAAGTCCCATAGTGCTCAGAGCCATTTGAACCATTTTTTTGAGAGGTTGAGGTGAGGTGCCGTAATGGTACCTAGCTACTTGTTACTCAACTCTCTTCGAGCTTTTGGGGAACAACATGCGAAAGACTCTTTAATCGATATTCTCAGACTACGAAAGTTTCCAAATGGCAGTATTAGACACAGTTTTTTCCCGTCGACACTCGTTAGAGAACCAAATGAACAAATGTCCCGAAAATGGATGATAAACAAATATTTTGCTGCCTTTGTTAAGTATCTAATTACAGAAACAGTACCAGACGAAATGCGGAAATCGATACGAACTCTCTTCTCTAGTAATTGGTCACAAACAGAGAGTAAGCTGATCGTCTCGCATTGTAATACCTGTAGGAACCACGAAGCTGAGTCAAGAGCAGACGATCGGCTGTCTTTCCCGGGAATACCCTCCCAACACAGCTTGCGCGAACAGTTTGCAGAAACCCCGTCTTCGGTTAGTTTCATCTGAAGCCGAAACGGAAAAGGAAATACCCGACAAATTTCTAAGGGAGCAATGTCTATATAATTTACCAGAACAAGTTGTAGAGTACATCCTTAAATGAAGCACGTTTGCAGAAACTAAAGCGTTGCCTAGTGTTTCTACAGGAAAGGATTAGATCTTGCACAGTGCAGAGGTTCCCAATTTTATGTTGAGAGTGTTTTGTACTCTCTGTGGGAACCAACGAAAAATTTAAAGAACAATCTCAGCTGTGAGTATTTTAACCATCGGAATTTCCGTGTTAAAACTAGATAGCCAGAAAGTAAACAAAATGCATTATAATACAGCAGACAATTTTCTCAATGTGAAGTTTGTACCGCGATACTGGTACCGTCTTATTCCATTTCATAATCATACTCGAGACAATGCTTTGCGACAGCTGATTCGCTTGGTTATTTTAGTTGCGTGTATCGCTGATGTGCCTTACACTTCTCCTCGACTGTTCTAGAAGTCTGTCCACATAGCATATTCCACTTGCGTTGAATGCTGTACACACTCGGCTTTCGGACACCTAGATTGTCTTTAAAATTGCAAAAAAGATTTGTTGTCCGTTGACTGGAGGAGTAGATTAGAGTTTAACGTCCCAACGACAACGGGATCATTAGAGACGGAGCATAAGCTCGGATCAGGGAAGGAAATCGGCCGTACCCTTTCAAAGGAACGATCCCGGCATTTGCTGAAGCGATTTAGGGAAATCCGGAAAACCTGAATCAGGATGGCCGAAAGCGGGTCTGAATCGTCGTCCACCCGAATGCGAGTCGATTGTGCTAACTACTGGGCCACCACACCCGGTTTCTGACTGGAGCGAAGTATATTGCGAACCAATTTTCTGTAGGAGTCAAGATATTAGGAGATTGAGCCACCACAAGGCAGTTGTGTCTAATAAGTGGAGCACAGTAGGGAAAGAACTACTTAGAAACACACTACAGGACACTGTCGGAGAACAAGTCCGTCTTGACCAATTTGTTAATTTGACTCACCCGAAGCATCAAGCTAGGCCGGCAAACATTTGGAACTTAAATTTATCCAAGTCATATGCAAACTTTAGAGAACTGTGACTGAATCGTAAATTTATGAAATAATTTATACTTCTTCAGTCGCTTTTTTATTAATTTTTAATGAGCACGGCGTGTTTGGGCAGCATGCTGCCGATGTCAGTTGCATTCTACACTCCTGGAAATGGAAAAAAGAACACATTGACACCGGTGTGTCAGACCCACCATACTTGCTCCGGACACTGCGAGAGGGCTGTACAAGCAATGATCACACGCACGGCACAGCGGACACACCAGGAACCGCGGTGTTGGCCGTCGAATGCCGCTAGCTGCGCAGCATTTGTGCACCGCCGCCGTCAGTGTCAGCCAGTTTGCCGTGGCATACGGAGCTCCATCGCAGTCTTTAACACTGGTAGCATGCCGCGACAGCGTGGACGTGAACCGTATGTGCAGTTGACGGACTTTGAGCGAGGGCGTATAGTGGGCATGCGGGAGGCCGGGTGGACGTACCGCCGAATTGCTCAACACGTGGGGCGTGAGGTCTCCACAGTACATCGATGTTGTCGCCAATGGTCGGCGGAAGGTGCACGTGCCCGTCGACCTGGGACCGGACCGCAGCGACGCACGGATGCACGCCAAGACCGTAGGATCCTACGCAGTGCCGTAGGGGACCGCACCGCCACTTCCCAGCAAATTAGGGACACTGTTGCTCCTGGGGTATCGGCGAGGACCATTCGCAACCGTCTCCATGAAGCTGGGCTACGGTCCCGCACACCGTTAGGCCGTCTTCCGCTCACGCCCCAACATCGTGCAGCCCGCCTCCAGTGGTGTCGCGACAGGCGTGAATGGAGGGACGAATGGAGACGTGTCGTCTTCAGCGATGAGAGTCGCTTCTGCCTTGGTGCCAATGATGGTCGTATGCGTGTTTGGCGCCGTGCAGGTGAGCGCCACAATCAGGACTGCATACGACCGAGGCACACAGGGCCAACACCCGACATCATGGCGTGGGGAGCGATCTCCTACACTGGCCGTACACCACTGGTGATCGTCGAGGGGACACTGAATAGTGCACGGTACATCCAAACCGTCATCGAACCCATCGTTCTACCATTCCTAGACCGGCAAGGGAACTTGCTGTTCCAACAGGACAATGCACGTTCGCATGTATCCCGTGCCACCCAACGTGCTCTAGAAGGTGTAAGTCAACTACCCTGGCCAGCAAAATCTCCGGATCTGTCCCCCATTGAGCATGTTTGGGACTGGATGAAGCGTCGTTCAAATGGTTCAAATGGCTCTGAGCACTATGGGACTCAACTGCTGAGGTCATTAGTCCCCTAGAACTTAGAACTAGTTAAACCTAACTAACCTAAGGACATCACAAATATCCATGCCCGAGGCAGGATTCGAACCTGCGACCGTAGTGGTCTCGCGGTTCCAGACTGCAGCGCCTTTAACCGCACGGCCACTTCGGCCGGCGATGAAGCGTCGTCTCACGCGGTCTGCACGTCCAGCACGAACGCTGGTCCAACTGAGGCGCCAGGTGGAAATGGCATGGCAAGCCGTTCCACAGGACTACATCCAGCATCTCTACGATCGTCTCCATGGGAGAATAGCAGCCTGCATTGCTGCGAAAGGTGGATATACACTGTACTAGTGCCGACATTGTGCATGCTCTGTTGCCTGTGTCTATGTGCCTGTTGTGCTGTCAGTGTGATCATGTGATGTATCTGACCCCAGGAATGTGTCAATAAAGTTTCCCCTTCCTGGGACAATGAATTCACGGCGTTCTTATTTCAATTTCCAGGAGTGTAGTTACATGTACATAGCGTTACTCTGAAGTGAAGACTTTTACGAATGATGTAAACATCTTGCGTGGAAGTGTTCAGCTGTGATTTGTTTGTCACTGTGTCTGTAAAACAGACAACGGAACAAGATCGACAGATTTATCGGTAAATGAAATTTCCAGAGTGCCCCATGAAAGTGTGATAGGTTAGTTATCGTTTACATTGAACATAAATGATCTAGTAGAAAGCATCGGAAGCTCTTTGAGACTGTTCGCAGATAATGCGGTTGTCTACAAGAAGATAGCAACGCCAGAAGGCAGTATACAGGGTGGTCCATTGGTAGTGATCGAGCCAAATATCTCACGAAATAAGCATCAAACGAAAAAACTACAAAGAACGAAACTCGTCTAGCTTGAAGGGGGAAACCAGATGGCGCTATGGTTGGCCCGCTAGATGGCGCTGCCATACGCCAAACGGATATCAACCACGTTTTTTTTTTAATGGGAACCCCCATTTTTTATTACGTAATCGTGTAGTACGTAAAGAAAGTTAAATGTTTTAGTTGGACCACTTTTTTCGCTTTGTGATAGATGGCGCTCTAATAGTCACAAACGTATAAGTACGTGGTATCACTTAACATTCCGCCAGTGCGGACGGTATTTGCTTTGTGATACATTACCCGTGTTAAAATGGACCGTTTACCAATTGCGGAAAAGTTCGATATCGTGTTGTGATCAAAATGCCCAACAGGCGTGTGTTATGTATGCTGCTCGGTATCCTGGACGACCTCATCCAAGTGTTCGGACCGTTCGCCGTATAGTTAAGTTATTTAAGGAAACAGGAAGTGTTCAGCCACATGTGAAACGTCAACCACGACCTGCAACAAAGGATGATGCCCAAGTAGGTGTTTTAGCTGCTGTCGCAGCTAATCCGCACATCAGTAGCAGACAAATTGCGCAAGAATCGGTAATCTCAAAAACGTCGGTGTTGAAAATGCTACATCAACATCGAACGTCGTGCACAGTTCCGCCACTGGGCACAAGAGAAATTACGGGACGTATGGTGCGGCATTATGGGAGGAAGGATAATTGGCCCCCATTTTGTCGATGGCAATCTACATGGTGCAATGTATGCTGATTTCCTACGTAATGTTCTACCGATGTTACTACAACATGTTTCACTGCATGACAGAATGGGGATGTACTTCCAACATGATGGATGTCCGGCACATAGCTCGCGTGCGGTTGAAGCGGTATTGAATAGCAGCTTTCATGACAGTTGGATTGGTCATCGAAGCACCACACCATGGCCCGCACGTTCACCGGACCTGACGTCTCCGGATTTCTTTCTGTGGGGAAAGTTGAAGGATATTTGCTGTCGTGATCCACCGACAACGCATGACAACATGCGTCAGCGCATTGTCAATGCATGTGCGAACATTACGGGAGGCGAACTACTCGCTGTCGAGAGGAATGTCGTTACACGTATTGCCAAATGTACTGAGGTTGACGGACATCATTTTGAGCATTTATTGCATTAATGTGGTATTTACAGGTAATCACGCTGTAACAGAATGCGTTCTCAGAAATGATAAGTTTACATTGTAACAAACGAAATAAAATGTTCAAACGTACCTACGTTCTGTTTTTAAATTTAAAAAACCTACATGTTGCCAACTGTTCGTATAAAATTGTGGGACATATTTCTGTGACTATTACAGCGCCATCTATCACAAAACGAAAAAAGTGGTCCAACTAAAACATTCATATTTCTTTACGTACTACACGAATATGTAATAAAAATGGAGGCTGCTATTTAAAAAAACGCTGTTGATATCCGTTTGACCTTTGACGCTTATTTCGTGAGATATTTGGCCCGGTCACGATCAATGGACCACCCTATAGATTTGTGGAATGACCATATAAAACAAATAGTAGGGGAAGCAGATGCCAGACTGAGATTCATAAAAAGAATCTTTGGGAAATGTAACTCATCCATGAAGGAAGTGGCTTGTAACGCGCTTGTTCGAACTATTATTGAGTACTGTTCATCAGTTTGGTATCCTCATCATGTAAGATGTACGACTGATAGAAGAGATGTATAAGATCCCACAACGAACTGCGCGCTTTGTCACGGTATCGTTTAATCGGCGCGAGATCATTACCGAGATGCTGAACAAACTCCATTGGCAGACATTACAAGAGAGTGGTTGGACATCTCTGAGAGGTTTGCTATTAAAGGTTAGAGAGATCACTTTGCGGGAAGAGTCGGACGATGTAGTACTTCCTCCCGCATACATCTCGCGGAATGACCACGACGAGAAAATTCGAGAAATTAGAGGCAATACAAAGGTTTACGACATTCATTCTTCCCATACGCCATTCGCGAGTGAAACAGAGGAGGGGGATCAGTTAGTCGTACCATTTGAAAACATCGCCACATTATGCGGCTTGCAGAGTATGATGAACATGTGTACAATTAAATATGCAACAAAAAATGATTGTATTTTGGCTCATAATCTCACTGACATACACACAAATGAATCTAATGACACTTCATATTAATGTACTATATATGTAACTGGAAAGCACGTGAGAATGGAAGTATTCTCCCGAAGTGCGCCTTGCTAATTAATATTAGTAACAAAGTAAGTGAAGTAGTAGAAATTATTTCATAAAACCATTTGGAAGACATCCAGCTACCTTCAGATCAAACATGAAAGTAGTTTCTGATCGGTGCGTCCTCACCGTTTCGCTTACGGCAATGACACTTCAAGAATATGGAAATTTAGAACTGCACAGAGAGGCATGGAAAGCCTACGTTGCAATTCACAGGGAAAGTCGAAAATAAGATATAAGACATCAGTTACCAACGTCAAAAACATCATGGAAAGAACAGCCAGTAGGAAATGACAGTTGACTGGCAATGTTGCCAGAAGAAGTGATGGCCTGTGGGCAAACGTAATACTGGAAATAAGTCCAAGAGACGGAGGCAGACCACGAGAAAGACCGCCAGATCGATAGTGCAAAGACCTGCGGAAGATCACTGGAATCAGCTGGCTGAATATCGTCCAAACTCATTGGTCGTGGCAAAAGATGTTACACACATACTTCAGCCACATCATATAATGATAGAATTGGGTGATGATGATGATGATGATGATGATGATGATGATGATGATGATGATGAAAGCAGACAAGCGGCACACACGACTGATGCAACGAAGCAAATCATCAGACGCCGAGTACTGCAAGACAAGTTTAGACAAGAAATGAAATATGACGAGACCAGTATCGAGTTGCAAACGCAAAACTTCTGGGAGTGTATTTAAATATAAATCGAAAAATCATGACAGTGGTTTCAAAACTTTAAGCAAAACTTGGAATCCTGCTCTCAATTCGTCAATTCGTTAAGATTTCACCGATTTCGTTCATCAGACCTGATAGAACGTGAGTTTCACGGAGTAACAGAGCAGGCTCAAAATAATGATAATACTATAAAACTTTCCGTTGTGTTCACACGCATGCAGAATCAAGAGAATTCGTCTTGGAAGATTTAGAAAACTGAGACACGTTTAAATTAATGTTAGCAAGCACCAAGGCTCTAGATACCCAGCAATAATTTCAGAAAAGGAATATGATGATTTAAATCGCAGACATTAAATCTCCTAGCGTTATACGATACCAATATACACTCCTGGAAATGGAAAAAAGAACACATTGACACCGGTGTGTCAGACCCACCATACTTGCTCCGGACACTGCGAGAGGGCTGTACAAGCAATGATCACACGCACGGCACAGCAGACACACCAGGAACCGCGGTGTTGGCCGTCGAATGGCGCTAGCTGCGCAGCATTTGTGCACCGCCGCCGTCAGTGTCAGCCAGTTTGCCGCGGCATACGGAGCTCCATCGCAGTCTTTAACACTGGTAGCATGCCGCGACAGCGTGGACGTGAATCGTATGTGCAGTTGACGGACTTTGAGCGAGGGCGTATAGTGGGCATGCGGGAGGCCGGGTGGACGTACCGCCGAATTGCTCAACACGTGGGGCGTGAGGTCTCCACAGTACATCGATGTTGTCGCCAGTGGTCGGCGGAAGGTGCACGTGCCCGTCGACCTGGGACCGGACCGCAGCGACGCACGGATGCACGCCAAGACCGTAGGATCCTACGCAGTGCCGTAGGGGACCGCACCGCCACTTCCCAGCAAATTAGGGACACTGTTGCTCCTGGGGTATCGGCGAGGACCATTCGCAACCGTCTCCATGAAGCTGGGCTACGGTCCCGCACACCGTTAGGCCGTCTTCCGCTCACGCCCCAACATCGTGCAGCCCGCCTCCAGTGGTGTCGCGACAGGCGTGAATGGAGGGACGAATGGAGACGTGTCGTCTTCAGCGATGAGAGTCGCTTCTGCCTTGGTGCCAATGATGGTCGTATGCGTGTTTGGCGCCGTGCAGGTGAGCGCCACAATCAGGACTGCATACGACCGAGGCACACAGGGCCAACACCCGGCATCATGGTGTGGGGAGCGATCTCCTACACTGGCCGTACACCACTGGTGATCGTCGAGGGGACACTGAATAGTGCACGGTACATCCAAACCGTCATCAAACCCATCGTTCTACCATTCCTAGACCGGCAAGGGAACTTGCTGTTCCAACAGGACAATGCACGTCCGCATGTATCCCGTGCCACCCAACGTGCTCCAGAAGGTGTAAGTCAACTACCCTGGCCAGCAAGATCTCCGGATCTGTCCCCCATTGAGCATGTTTGGGACTGGATGAAGCGTCGTCTCGCGCGGTCTGCACGTCCAGCACGAACGCTGGTCCAACTGAGGCGCCAGGTGGAAATGGCATGGCAAGCCGTTCCACAGGACTACATCCAGCATCTCTACGATCGTCTCCATGGGAGAATAGCAGCCTGCATTGCTGCGAAAGGTGGATATACACTGTACTAGTGCCGACATTGTGCATGCTCTGTTGCCTGTGTCTATGTGCCTGTTGTGCTGTCAGTGTGATCATGTGATGTATCTGACCCCAGGAATGTGTCAATAAAGTTTCCCCTTCCTGGGACAATAAATTCACGGTGTTCTTATTTCAATTTCCAGGAGTGTGCATCATAAGTAAATTGCTGCTAAATGTGGACTCCTACTCTACATTTGTTCGGCGTTATTTAATAACACAACTTGGAGTCTTGATGTATTATTTCATAATTCGAGATTTTTGAATATATTTAAGTTATAGTGAACCATACCTACAAGAAATTTCGAAACCGAAACTTCACTGTATTTCTAAATCATTAGTTTTTATTGCTGTAACCATGTTTAGCGGTTCTCATGGAGCAGTGATTATATGGATTGCCATATTGTTATGGCAGAGAGGTAATGATGGTGTAAACCAAAACTGTTACTTACAATAAAAAAGAAGACAAAGCGGCTGCGTAGCATGCATTTTAAAAAATACGTCCGAGTTGTTGGCAATCGTTTCGATACTGAAGGAATTAGATTACGAAATGAGCCACAAAAATTGTAGAGGCGTTTTTCCATTTGAGTAACAAGATAACCTGTAGTGACCAAAGTGAAAAAGTGCAAAAGATAAATTTGTTTACATCTCATATAAGTTTAAGTTTTGGGATGTCTACTCTGCCAGAGTCTGTCCGTAGCGCATTTTATTCCTTTTTTTTTTTAAGTAGTCTGCTGACTGGTTTCTTCCAAATCACCATGAATTCCTGACCTGCACCAATTGCTTCATTGCAGAGTAGCATTTGCAACGCACGTTCTCAGTTATTTGCTGGATCTAATCCAGTCTGTGTTTTCCCATATACTTTTTATAGTATACAGCTCCCTCTAGTACCATGAAAGGTTTCCTGATCCCTTAAAAAGTCGTTTCATCCTGTCCGTTCTTCTTCTCAGTTTTTTTCATACATTCCTTTCATCGCTGACTCTGCGGAGAACCTCCTCATTCCTTATCTTATCAGTGCAACTAATGTTGGCGATCGTCCACAAGAAATCTTCTTCTGTAGCACCAGATCTCAAACGCTTCCATTCTCTTTTGTTCCAGTTTCCCCAGTGTCCAATGCTGTGCTCCAAACGTACATTCTCATAAACTTCTTGTTCAAATTAAGGCCTATGTTTCACACCAGTAGACTTTTCTTGTCCAGGAATGCCCTCTTTCCCTGGGCTTGTCTGCTTTTCATGTCGTCCTTGCTTCACCCCTCATGGGTTACTCGTATTTTGCTTCCAAGGCACCATAATTCCTATACTGCGTCTAGTTCACGACCAGAAATATTGATACTAGTCTCTCGCTATTCTCATTCCTGCTGCTTATTATTTTTTCCCTGTTTATTCTCAATTCATATCCTCTATTCATAACACTGCTCATTCCATTCACCGAGGGGGATCGCGCCGTGAGTAGCACACGCGTTCGGCCATCCACATTTAGGTTTCCGCGATTTCCCGAAATCTCTCTAGGCAAATGACGAGATTATTCCCTTCGTTATCCTCGAAACGATAAGAGCTTCTGTTCGGTGTCTAATGACCTCGATGTCGACAGTACGCTAACCCCAATCTTCCTTCATTCCATTCAGCAGATCCTGTGATTCTTCTTCACTTTTACTCAGTCAGCAATGTCATCACAGAATCTTATCATTGGTATCCTTTCACCCTCAATTTTAATCGCAGTCTTGAATCTTTGTTTTATTTCCGTCATTGCTTCTTCGATGTACAAGTATAGATTAAACTGTAGAGGCGAAGCCTCCATATCTGTCTTACACCCTTCTTAATCCGACCACTTCGTTCTTGGTCTTTTACTTTTATTATTCCCTCTTGGCTCTTGTACAAGTGGTATATAACTCGTTTCTCCCTATAGCTTGCTCCTATTCTTCTCAGAAATTCGAACATATTGCACAATTTCTCGTTGTCAAAAGATGTTTCTAGATCGATAAATCCTATGATCGTGTCTTGAGCTTTTTAGTCTTGCTTCCATTATCAACCGCAACATCAGAATTGCCTCTCTGGTGCATTTCCCTTTTCTAAAGCAAAGTGATCGTCATCTAACACATCCTCAATTTTCTTTTTCATTCTTCCATATATTATTCTTGTCAGGAGTTCGAGTGCAAAATATGTTAAGCTGATAGTGCTACTGTTTTCGCACCTATTTCCAATTGCTATCTTCGGAATTTTATGGATGATATTTTCCCCAAGTTCTGCTAATATATCACCAGTCTCATATAGCCTACACTAACTTGTTGCCACTTCTCCCAACGATTTTAGAAATTCCAATATAGTGAGTCTATCCCTTCAGCATTATTTGATATCAAGTCTTTCAGAGCTATTTATTCTGATTTTAATACTGGATGCCCTTTGTAGTCCATATCGATCCCAGTTTCTTCTTCTATCACGTCATCAAAGAGGCCTTCAATGTACTCTTTCCATCCATCCGCTTTATATTTTGCGTTAAACAAAGGAATTACAATGGCACTCTAAATGTTAACGCTATTGCTTTTAGTTTCACCTAAGGTTCTTTTGACTTTCCAGTACACTGAATCAGACCTTCCAACGATAATTTCTCTTATAATTTCTTCACATTTCTCCTGCAGCCACCTCGTCTTGACTGCCTTACATTTCCTAGTTAATTTTTAAGGGATTTATGTTGCTGTATTCCTACCTTTTTCTGGCCTTTTTTGTACTTCCTCCTTTCGTTAATCAGTTGAAGATGTCTTCTGTTACCCAAACTTTCTTCGGAACTACGTTCCTTGCACCTATGTCTGACTGTCCAACATCTGTAACTGCTTTTTCTAGAGACGTTCATTCCTCTTCAACTGAACTCCCTGCTGTGGTATTCCTTATCTCAGTATCCACATCCTTAGAGAACTTCAAACGGGTCTCATTATTCCTCAGTACTTCTTTATCCCATTTCCTGCCACACTACTTCTTGCGCACGACCCTCTTGAACTTCAGTTTGATCTTCATTATTACTTAATTGTGATCTGTGTCTATAAATGTTCCTGGGTACGTCTTACAACCCAATATCTGATTTCGGATTCTCTGTCTGACCATGATGTAATGTAAGTGAAATCTTCCCGTATCACCCAGTCTTTTCCAAGGACATCTCCTCCTCTTGTGATTCTTGACCAGAGTATTCACTGTTATCTTATGAATTTATTGTGGAACTAAATTGGTTTTTCTTCTCTCTCATTTCTAGTGCCAAGCCCATATTCTCCCAGAACCCTTTCTTCTGCTCCTTCTTGTACAACCGTGTTCGAAATACTAGATTTTCGAACTATAGATTTTCTTAGATCGGCAAAGGATTTCGGACCCACTTGCAATGTCTGGAATATACCGTATACGATGCACATGCGGAAAAGTTTATGTCGGAATGACTGGATGATCAGTCAACACCAGGATCAAAGAACATAAGCGACATTGCAGGCTGGGGCAGGTGGAGAAATCGGCCGTGGCAGAGCATGCACTGAGTGAGACCGACCACGTAATAAAATTCGCTGTCACGGAAGTTCTGGCTGTAGAGAAGCACTATCACACGCGCTTCTTCAGAGAAGCTGTAAAAATACAAAAACACGTGAACAGCTCCAACAATAAATAGGAAAGCCTTAAGGCAAACGGATCCTAGCTTCCCGTACTGCAGCGAACGAAACGTCGCAGGTAGCAAGAGGAGAACCGCACCGGAAATGACCGCGGAGAAGCCCTCGGACGTCGGCGCGCCAGGCACATATAGTCTGCGGCCGCGAGCTCGGCTCCAGTTCACCACCGGCAATGGAGGGTGAAGCTTTAACAATGCCAGCCACTCGTGCTGTCGAAACGTCAGTAAAATCATTAGATGAACGTCGACCGAAGAACCCGAGACAGAAGCCAATAGGCAGTTTGTCAACAAGTGGCCACGAAAGCCTTAACAATTTTGTATTAGATTTTCATCTCACTTTACATATGGGATTACCCGATTAATACTCCCACATACTTTCTCTCTCTCATAATGTTCTGTTTGCGACATCGGCACGAATACCTCATTTATCATTGTCGACGTCGATTTGCTGTAGAATTTGACGAGGACAACCCTATCTCTGAACTGTTCACAGTAGCTAACTCTCTACTGTGCTTTGCTAATCATTACGAATCCTACTGCATTTATATCATATTCTGTTGAATAGTAACCTTTATCTTCTTTCCATTTCACTTCACTGACCCGCAGTATATCTAGATTGAGGCTTAGAATTTCAATGCAGTGGTTTCCTTTCCCTTCTGAATTCTCACTCCGTTGATCACAGCTGATTCACCTTTATTTTAGGGGCAGTGCAAGAGTGTGCCCCAAACCTCCATCCGCTCCTCCCTCCTCTTTGACAAGTTAGAGCGAGGGTGACTTCTTATGCAAGCAGTGTTAGCTGATGATGATCTTTTATTGAAAATTTGAGAAGTGGCTGGATTCGAACCCGGGACCCTCCTTTTTCAGTTTTGTTCGTCATTGTTCACATCAGTTGGTCTGGGTAGACCTCACCTGACACCCCTTAATGTTCATCTTTGAATACGTCACTCAGTTTTTTTTTCTTAAATGACAGAGAGCAGCCATCCCTCTGACCGAACACGCTGAGCCATAATGTCGCCAGTCCTAGTCCACCGGTTCACACATTTATACGGAAGTGAAACGTGGCCTGTAAGCAGTAAAGACTATAAGAAAATACAAGCTTTCGAAACGTGGTGCTAAGGAAGAATGCTGAAGGTTACATAGGTAGTTGGGGTAAGTAATAAAGAGATACTGAATTGAACTGACGAGAAAAAGAGTTTCATGGGACAATTTGACTAAAGAAGAGATGGGTAGATAGATTTCATCCTGAGGCCTCAACGAATTTGGTAGTGGAGAGAAGTGTGTGGCCACAAAACGTGAGACAAAGGTTTGACTACTGTAAGCAGACACTCGTAGATGTAAGTCGCAACAGTTACGCGGAGACTGAAGTGGCTTGCACGGGATAGACTATCGTCGAGAGCTGCGTCAAACCACTCCTCGGACTGAATACCAACACATCATCATCAAAAACAACAATTTCTACTACACGTTGTTTGTTTTGAAGTCACGAGGGTAGCTGGAAAATTAAGACTGTGTAACGAACCTAGAATCAAACCCGTATCCATAGCTTTTTTCTTCAGTGCGCAAGCGATTACCCCATATGACTCACCCTACAGGCTGCGTCAAAGCTTTAACTTGTCACGGGGTCCTCCACATTCCTCAACTGTTCGTCATTTCCAAATACTACTACGTAGTTGGTTTCATTCTTGCCTTCATCTACATAGAGTACCATTTCAATAAAAGGCAGCAAAAATGTAACTGGGTACTAAGGTGTCCGTACTTTGAACGTCTGACCAACTCTTCTAGCGGCGCGGGATTAGCCGAGCGGTCTGAGGCGCTGCACTCATGGACTGTGCGGCTGATCCCGGCAGAGGTTTGAGTCCTCCATCGGGCATGGATGTGTGTGTTTGTCCATAGGATAATTTAGGTTAAGTAGTGTGTAAGCTTAGGGACTGATGACCTTAGCAGTTAAGTCCCATAAGATTTCACACACAAATGACGAACAGTATTCATAAATCTGTCAAACGAGTGGTTTGTATCCCACTTCTTTTACGAATGAATTACGTTACTTTCGCATCTTTTCAGTGAATCTCAGACTGGTATCATCTTTTACAATAAGTACCCTGTCTGATCAAAAGCATCCGGACACCCCTATGCGATGCGTAATTTCTCACAAGATGTCACCAGAGGCGGAGCTGTGAGTATAAAAGGAGGCAGCGACTGTTGTTTTGTCAACAGAGAAGCTGTAACAGAGAATGGGTTGGTCGGTGACTTCGAAGGTGGGCTACTCACTGTATGACACCTGAGTAAAAAGTCCCTCAGGAAAACTTCAGCCAGTCTGAGGCTCAAACAGTTCTTCTTACGTTGCAGCTGCAACTGTATAAGTCCATTTTAGAAAGTGAAGAAACCGCACAACGGTTGTTTAATCCACAATTGTTTATGGTATACACGACAGGTTTCGGAACAGTTCCATCATCTGGTGTAAAAGATAAAATCACTTAACCATCTGACGTTATCCTCATCTCATTGTTGTCCTGGAGCCAATGGTTTCGTGTCAATAGGATAAAAAGGACACAAATTCCATAAACACCGTTGCTCCGTGCCGAGCAGCCGACTGTTGGTAATTTGATTGTGAAGAAGAAACGCGAAGGAACGACCAGACACGAATTTTCGAGCATTTCGGAGGATGGTTGTAAAAAATGGCATGAAATCAGCAGAAGGAACCACATCAATTCCAAAGTGCAGCTAGAATTTCAGCTAACACAAAGACTGTGTTTAAGAAGTTAAAAAGAACGGGGTACAATGGTCCCCATTAACCACACAGTCACATTGTAGTCAGTGATGAACGGCAAATGAAATGGTGTAAAGACCGATGCTAATGGACGATAAATGAGTGGAAACGAGTGATTTGGACTGGAGGATCACGCTATACCCTGTAGCAATGTGGTAGTTTGGGTTTGGTGACTGCCTGGAGAACGGTGCCAACAGTGAAATTCAGAGGAGGTGCTGTATCGGTATGTGGACGTGGATGTTTCTCATGGATGGGATGTGGTCCCCATACTGCACTAAGGAAACGCTGAATTCGGAAGGATACGAACTCATTTTACAGCTCTGTGTGCTTCTTACAGTAGAGAAACAGTTCAGAGAGGGTGATTGTTTGTAAAAGGATGACAAGGCACCCTATCATAAAGCATCACCTATTACGCAATGGTATGTGACAACATTCCTGAAGTGTACTGTCCTGCAAAGAGTCACGATCCACCAATGGAACACTTCCGTGATGAGTTAGAAGGTCGACTCCGCTCCAGATCACAGCGTCCAACATCATTACCTTCTCTTGAGGCTCAATGGTTGGTCTTTCCTCCACAGATATTCAGACAGCTTATTCAAATGGTCCCCAGCAGTGTTCAAGCTGTGACGAATCGTGGACACGCTCCACCGTAATGTCCACTATAATGCAGATACAGACAGCGTAGTTTTATGTGCTCAGTCCACGTGAAATCGTTCAGGTAAACCTGTCCCTGCACCTCTTCGGCGTCGATCTTCTTCGGCGTCGATCCCCTTCGGCGTCGATCCTCTTCGGAGTCATTACTCGTCAAAATTAATCATCTTCGGCTTCTAACAGGCGTCGCTGACACTCTTCAGATTCGATACTCAAAGTGTATGTTTTCAGCGTCGATTCTCCAGAGTTGATTATCCAGCTGCGACTCCCTTCAGCGTCGATTGCCTTCAGCGTCGATCCTCATCAGCGTCTCCTTGTATTTAACTACAGTTTGCTGGCTTTGAAACATTCCTATATAGTACAGCATCACCAGTAATCAGCGCCAATTACCTTCCAACGTTATCCACTACGCTACTTAAATACACTACGTGATCAAAAGTATCCGGACACCACCAAAAACATGCGTGTTTCTTATTAGATGCATTGTGCTGCCACCTACTGTCAAATACTCCATATCAGCGACCTCAGTAGCCATTAAACATCGTGAGAGAGCAGAATGGGGCGCTCTGTGGAACTCACGGACTTCGAACCTGGTCATGTGATTGGTTCTCACTTGTGTCAAACGTCTGTACGCGAGATTTCCACACTCCCAAACATCCCTAGGTCCACTGTTTCCGATGAGGTAGTGAAGTGGAGACGTGAAGGGACACGTACAGCGCAAAAGCGTACAGACCGACCTCTTCTGTTGACTGGCAGAGACCACCGAGAGTTGAAAATGGTCGTAATGTGTAACAGGCAGAAATCTATCCAGACCATCACACAAGAATTCCAGACTGCATCAGGATCCACTGCAAGTACTATGACAGTTAGGCGGGAGATGAGAAAACTTGGATTTCAAGGTCGAGTGGCTGCCGATATGCCACACATCAAGTCGGTAAATGCCAAACGACACCTCTCTTGGTGTAAGAAGCGTAAACATTGGACGATTGAACAGTGGAAAAACGTGGTGTTGAGTGACGAATCACGGTACAGTATGTGGCGATCCGATGGCAGGGTGTGGGTATGGCGCATGCCCAGTGAACGTCATCTGCCACCGTGTGTAGTGCCAACAGCAAAATTTGGACGCGATGGTGTTACGGTGTGGTCGTGTTTTTCATGGAGGGGAATTGCACGCCGTGTTATTTTGTGTGGCACTATCATAGCACAGGCCTACATTGATGTTTTAAGCACCTCCTTGTTTCCCACTGTTGAAGAGCAATCCGGGGATGGCGATTGCATCTTTCAACACCATCGAGCACCTGTTCATAATGCACGACATGTAGCGGAGTGGTTACACGACAAAAACTTACCTGTAGTGGGCTGGCCTGCACAGAGTCCTGACCTGAATTCTATAGCACACATTTTGGATGTTTTGGAAGGCCGGCTTCGTGACAGGGCTCACCGACCGACATCGAAACCTCTCCTCAGTGCAGCACTTCGAGAAGAATGGGCTGCCATTTAACAAGAAACCATCCAACAGCTGACTGAACGTATGCCTGCGAGAGTGGAAGCTGTCATCAAGGCTAAGGGTGGGCCAACACCATACTGAATTCCAGCATTACCGATGGAGGGCGCCACGAACTTGTACGTCATTTTCAACTAGATGTCCCGATACTTTTGATCACATAATGTACATCATGGTCAACAGTGGCTCTATGCACAATCCTGTGGTAAGCCCGAAAATACCTTTACGTCTGTCGATTTCAGCCCGTTAAGAACGATGTGTAGAGTCTGGTACGACGTTCCGAATTCAGGCACAAAAATTGCCCGACAATCAATAAACTCATATAAGCTCATATTTTCTTCACTAATCGATACCAAGGATTTGTAATGAATGTCATCCGGAAGTCTAAGAACATGATATCAATCAGGGTGCCGTTTTCTGCTGCTCTCGGGAGTTAATGGTCTAGAAGTATTTAGCTAGATTTTGTAATGTGTCCGGGAACGTTTCAGAAATAACAATATTATGGAATAATAGAGTACCTAACACCCACAAGAGATACTGATCAGTGACAAACGCAAGGAAGCAAGGCAGTCGCTCGCAGGCCACATCCTACACGTGGCGGAAGTGCCACCGCGGTTTTCACGTACACGTCTGCTCGTGCTTCCGCTTCTGGTATTTCTGTCGCTAAAGGATGCGTAAGATTCTCTTCAACGATGAAATATAGAGGAAGGACACTGCACACGTAAGTGACAACGTCGCAGATGATTTCTATGAAATTGTCAGTGATCATCGCAGTTGCAGACTACTATAATCATATTCTTTGTATGTTCAAACATTAGAGGTATTTAGTTTGTTAATTCTATGTTGCACATACCAGTTTAAAGGACTTGTGTTTCTGACAGACGGCAATCCGAGTTTCTCCGGATGAATCCTAAGGAATTCATGCACGAAACATGTTGGAATACTAGAGTAGTAGCAGTGACGCCGTGCTCGGAGTAAGACGTGTTACATCTAACGGCTAGTGTGTGGATCTAAGTACGACGGGAAAGTAATGGTCGGCATATCTGGAAGCATGGCCGGGCAAGTTATTATGGATGAATGGGCATAGTGCTGAAGAAACGAGGACTTAAGTGTGGGCCCAAGTCGCAACAGTAAAAGCCCGCTGCCACATTGTGTCGCCGCCGTGGACTTCCGTCGATCCACCGACAACGAGGGAAGTAAAATCTACGTAATTTTCGTAGGATAAAATTGTAGAAGGCTTGCCAGTGACTGTGCTTTTCTCTGAAGTTGAACAATTAACAACAAGCACTTTATAATCGAAGTGTTGCAGTTACATTCCACCCGACAATAACACCAAGTAGGTTCCTTCCAATCCTTACCTTATTGAACCGAGTGTGTCACGCCATTATCAAGAGAAAATATGTTGGAATACTACTTCTGCCTATTCTTGATGATTGTTTGTCTATGAGGGACCCTTGTCAGGTGAGACTAATAAAGAAGATCAAAAGAAGAGTGGGACATTTTCTTACGGTTTCGTTTGATAAGTCGGCTTCGTTACAGAAGTGCTCGTCAACTCCAGTAATAGACGCGACAGAAGAAGCTTTGTACGTTATGAAGAAATTTACTGGAAAATTACAACGATTTACGTCCCAAGAAGTCAGGCAACGTATTATATCTTCCAACATACACTCCTGGAAATTGAAATAAGAACACCGTGAATTCATTGTCCCAGGAAGGGGAAACTTTGTTGACACATTCCTGGGGTCAGATACATCACATGATCACACTGACAGAACCACAGGCACATAGACACAGGCAACAGAGCATGCACAATGTCGGCACTAGTACAGTGTATATCCACCTTTCGCAGCAATGCAGGCTGCTATTCTCCCATGGAGACGATCGTAGAGATGCTGGATGTAGTCCTGTGGAACGGCTTGCCATGCCATTTCCACCTGGCGCCTCAGTTGGACCAGCGTTCGTGCTGGACGTGAAGACCGCGTGAGACGACGCTTCATCCAGTCCCAAACATGCTCAATGGGGGACAGATCCGGAGATCTTGCTGGCCAGGGTAGTTGACTTACACCTTCTAGAGCACGTTGGGTGGCACGGGATACATGCGGACGTGCATTGTCCTGTTGGAACAGCAAGTTCCCTTGCCGGTCTAGGAATGGTAGAACGATGGGTTCGATGACGGTTTGGATGTACCGTGCACTATTCAGTGTCCCCTCGACGATCACCAGTGGTGTACGGCCATGTAGGAGATCGCTCCCCACACCATGATGCCGGGTGTTGGGCCTGTGTGCCTCGGTCGTATGCAGTCCTGATTGTGGCGCTCACCTGCACGGCGCCAAACACGCATACGACCATCATTGGCACCAAGGCAGAAGCGACTCTCATCGCTGAAGACGACACGTCTCCATTCGTCCCTCCATTCACGCCTGTCGCGACACCACTGGAGGCGGGCTGCACGATGTTGGGGCGTGAGCGGAAGACGGCCTAACGGTGTGCGGGACCGTAGCCCAGCTTCATGGAGACGGTTGCGAATGGTCCTCGCCGATACCCCAGGAGCAACAGTGTCCCTAATTTGCTGGGAAGTGGCGGTGCGGTCCCCTACGGCACTGCGTAGGATCCTACGGTCTTGGCGTGCATCCGTGCGTCGCTGCGGTCCGGTCTCAGGTCGACGGGCACGTGCACCTTCCGCCGACCACTGGCGACAACATCGATGTACTGTGGAGACCTCACGCCCCACGTGTTGAGCAATTCGGCGGTACGTCCACCCGGCCTCCCGCATGCCCACTATACGCCCTCGCTCAAAGTCCGTCAACTGCACATACGGTTCACGTCCACGCTGTCGCGGCATGCTACCAGTGTTAAAGACTGCGATGGAACTCCATATGCCACGGCAAACTGGCTGACAGTGACGGCGGCGGTGCACAAATGCTGCGCAGCTAGCGCCATTCGACGGCCAACACCGCGGTTCCTGGTGTGTCCGCTGTGCCGTGCGTGTGATCATTGCTTGTACAGCCCTCTCGCAGTGTCCGGAGCAAGTATGGTGGGTCTGACACACCGGTGTCAATGTGTTCTTTTTTCCATTTCCAGGAGTGTATGTCTCGCGGAATGGTCACTTCGAAAAATATGGAAAAGGAAAGGGGGCGGAAATGTTGTGTACCATAAGTACACTTTGTATCATGGAGTATGTAGATATCTAGCTCGTATTAGTGGACATTAATGTGGAGTACGTCCACCCTTCCCTGTCCGACGGCTTGAACCCTGCTCGAGACGCTGTGGGAGAATATTAGCCCAGGCTTCCTTAACATGACTAATGAAATGTATGGCTTATAAGGAGCTGCTCGGCCATTGTGTCCACTCTTTCCATCTCCCTAAGCCATCTGGAGCACAGCATTATTTCGCAGTCAATCACCGACAGTGGGAAAACTGATAAAGAAGAGGATTGAAGCCTTTGAGATGTCATGCTACGGAATGTTGAAAATCAGGTAGACTGGTAAGATAAGGAATGAGAGGCGTTCCGCTGAATTGGCGAAGAAAGGAACATATGGAAGACCCTGACAAGTAGAAGGCACAGGATGACAGGAAACGTGCTAAGGTACCAGAGGATAACCTCCATTATACGAGGGTAATCCCGAAAGTAGCGTCTCCTACTTTTTATAAGTACATAGACCTGTTTATTTCTACATCAGTTTACAGCTTGAACACTTAGCTATTTTTCGACATAATCACCATTTCTGTCGATGCATTTTTGTAGACGCTGTGGCAGTTTTTGTATGCCCATGTCTTGCGAGCTAGCCGCTATGCTGTTCAGAAACTTATGAACCTCTGTCTTTCACCTCGTCGTCGGAGCTGAATCGCTTTCCGGCCAAATGTTCTTTTAACCTAGAGAACAGATGATAGACACTGGTCGTCAAGTCAGGACTATAGGGTGGGTCGGTGATTATGTTCCACTGAAACTGTTGCAAGAGAACAACGGTTTTCCGAGCTATGTGTGGACGAGGATTGTCATGGAGAATGTGTACGCCCTTGCACAACATTCCTCTTCTCCAGTTCTGAACCGGCCGTTTGTTTTTTTTTTCAGAGTCTCACAGTACCTGTCAGCGTTAATTGTCGTCCCAGCGATTCAGCTCCGACGAGGAGGTGGAAGAAGAGCTTCATAACTTTTCTAAACAGCATGGCGGCGAGATGGTATGACATGGGCATACAAAAACTGCCACAGCGTCTACAAAAATGCATCGACAAAAATAGTGATTATTTCGAAAAATAGCTAAATGTTCAAGCTGTAAACTGATGTAAACGATTGTAGAAATAAACAGGTCTATTTACTTGCCAAAAAAAATAGGAGACCATACTTTTGGGATTACCCTCGTACTAGAGGGAGCTGTAGAGGAAGAGAAAGGTTGCAAGTGACCCACTGAAAGGAGATGTTGGCGCAGGATAGAACATCGTGGTGGGCAGCATGGTTGGTTCAAATGGCTCTGAGCACTATGGGACTTAACATCTGAGGTCATCAGTCCCATAGAACTTAGAACCACTTAAACCTAACTAACCTAAAGACATCACACACATCCATGCCCGAGGCAGGATTCGAACCTGCGACCGTAGCGGTCGCGCGGTTCCAGACTGAAGCGCCCAGAACCACTCGGTCACAGCGGCCGGCGTGGGAAGCATGAAATCAGATGCAAGATTCATTACTCAAAAAGAAAAAAAGATTCAGTCATGGTGCTAGATTGACCGTTGGTAGCTCTTTGGAACACGTAAGTGTGCAGTGTCGAACAGCTGATTTCCCGGCCTCCGGGGAGTCATTTTAAGCGGATTGTCATGCTGGAGCCGCAAGAGGGCCGACGGCGCTGGCACATGAGTGCTGCCGTGGACGAGCTGGTCGCAAGCATCGACGGCGGGTAGGCGGCAAGAGGAACAGCAGCATCTTCCGGAGGCCAGCGCCGTCGCCCCAGTGGAAGCGGTGGACAAGCCTGCGGCGAGGCGCCAGAGACCGTGTTGGCTCGGCGGCCGAGGTGTCCGGAATGGCAGGCACGGCCTGAAGATAGTGTTATCAGTTGCTGGATGGAGACGAACGAACGGATCTTGATCATTGCCGCAAGTGAGGTCCTTGCGAATCGGACGTGCTGTGGTTCGATACGATATTACAGTGCCTGTATTGTTCCGTATTACGACCAATGTTCTTTCGAATGTGTATGCATGTCCAGAAGGAACATAGCATAGTAATTCGGAATAACACAAGCACTGCAGTATCGTATTTATCCGCCGAAACCGGGGGCGAGCGACGTTCAAGTAAAATGTCTCTCCTGTACGGGAATATACACAATAGATGTAAGACTATAGTATAGGTGTGATGATGATGATGATAATGATGATGTTTGGTTTGTGGGGCGCTCAACTGCGTGGTCATCAGCGCCCGTACAATTATCCAATCTTTGCTCAATCCAATTGCGCCACTTTCCTGGATGATGATGAAATGATGAGGACAACACAAACACCCAGTCATCTCGAGGCAGGTGAAAATTCCTGACCCCGCCGGGAATCGAACCCGGGACCCCGTGCTCGGGAAGCGAGAACGCTACCGCGAGACCACGAGCGGCGGACTATAGTATAGGTAGACACATGGTTGACACCATATGGTGTATGGCCGTGAGTCGAACTCAGATAGACAAATGGTAAGGCGACCGCTCGCGATAAGCGGGAAATCCGCATTTGAGATCCTGGTCCGGCACAAGTTTTCATCGTCGTCATTCCGCTATACAGCTGATGGTTGTCCGTATTCGCGAATGTGAATACATTTCATGTGCTGTGGTTCGGTCACCCGGACGTCACTACGGTCGTTTGCGGGGAGTGACCACTCCGTGGACCCAAGACTGCTGGAGCAATCGGCGTCTCTTCCCGGCCGGACGGACAGCGACCTTGGTCGAGGTGGAGAAAAGGGCTTTCGGATATCAAGTGGAGCGCTACCAGAGAATTTTGCAATTGACGCGTGCGTGCTGGTGGGTTTATGGTTGTTACAGCGCACTTTGTGCTACACGAGGGGTGCATTGGGTGGGTTCCGTAGCCACAAATTCGGTACGGAAGTCCGTACAAGTTATAGTTACAATTGATAACATACAGAGTGCTGGTGTATGCGCGTTTAGCGCGAGCAGTTCAAATTTGCTAACTACATGATGTCAGTATGATAAATTGTATTAAGCCCAAGGTGTTTTTGTTTAACGTACGCTGTGACGGAACTCAGTTGTTGACTCATTCTGCTGAGAATTCATCTTGTTAATTATGTATTATTTTTGTTAATAGGTAAGAATTATTAAGATATATGTGTATCTTATTTCGGTAGAGACTTGTGTGTAGCTTGTGGTGGTAGCTATCTGGTGACCGTCGTAGTAGCAGCGGTAGACCAACAAGTAATAATTTGAAATTAAAAAAAAAACAGCCAAAGTTGCGAAATTCAGTTTATTTTATTTAATTTCGGCTATCAAAACCTATTTTTAAATCATTCAAACTGAAAAAATGGTGTACTCCGTGATAGCACGCAACCCATGTTAATATTGTACATACATGTCTGTAAGTTCTTAAGTTACCATTGTCCTGCCAATGGTCACTGAAAAACGTGACTTAGACGCAAGTATGTACATCATTAGCATGCGTTGCGTGCTATCACGGAAAATCATATTTTTGTATGATTTGAGAAAGGGTGCTGATACCGGAATCGGGTCATCAAATAAATTAAAAAAACTGAATTTCTCAAATTTCGCTCTTTTCTACATCTTACGGTTTAACGCAAGTTGCTTTTCTGCATGGTGTAAATCCACGTAGCAAAGTTGTTTGTCTCTTACACTTTAACCGATTGTGTGGAACCGTGTGTCAGGTACTATACGAGGTATAGAAATACTTGGTTTCGCTGGAAGTGTACGATTCTATTTCTATTCTGTTGATTCCAAGTAACTTAACTGTTAAATTAAGCCCCACGTCTGCACAGCCCCCAGCCCGAATCCCACAACACCTAAATCCTGCGGTACATAACTGAATCATCCATTGATTTCACGCCATCTTTTACAACCATCCTCTGCAACGATCAATGGTCCCTGTCCGCCAGTTCATCAGGTCTACCTGATCGTGGTTTTGCTGTGGTTGTTCCTTCGCATTTCCACTTCAGTCACATTACCAATAATCCAGCTGGGTGGTTTTAGAACAGTTGAAATGTTCCTGATCGATCTGTTACTCAGGTGACATCCAGTGACTAGTCCACGTTCAAAGGCACAGATCTCTCCCAACCGACGCATTTCGTTGTTACTGCTTCTCTACTAGAATTTTAATACTCTCCGCCTCCTTTTGTACTGGCTGTTTAGTCTTTGTAGCATCTAGTGATCAATTCCGCATTACACAGGGGCGTCCAGTTACTTTTCATCAAATAGTGTGTACATGTATAGATTTGTTTGTGGTTGTGGCTACAAGCTGGCCATTTAACAAATGGTTCAAATGGCTCTGAGCACTATGGGACTTAACATCTGAGGCCATCAGTCCCCTATAACTTAGAACTACTTAAACCTAACTAACCTAAGGACATCACACACATCCATGCCCGAGGTAGAATTCGAACCTGCGACCGTAGCGGTCGCGTGGTTCCAGACTGAAGCGCCTAGAACCGCTCGGCCACACCGAGCGGCGGTCATTTAACAATGAAGTTACCCTCAACCTCAGCGTTTGTTAGAACACGCTTTGTTAAGTGTGGTGCTAATAGATTTTTTTCTTCCTCAAAACTTTGAAATGACTTACACACACAACTATAAGTGAACCTCAAGTACGACGTGGTCTCCAAATCACGATGGAAATGGACGTTTTTCACGTTAACATATCATTCCCAGAGGTGAAAGAAGCAATTGTGCCAAAATGTTGTCTTCGTGGCCAGCGGTTCATGTGAGCAGAGATGAACAACGGAGGGAGCCAATTAAAGGCTGTATTGTGGGTGATCAAACACTTTCCATCGAAAACGTTGCAGGAGCGTCTTCATTGCCATGCAGAATGAGGCTGAAAATTGTCTTGAAGAAAGAAATGCATGACATTTACGTTATGTGGGCTGCATAGCTCCAGGCGAGATCTCTCACCTTATCCACGTACTTGAAAGGAGACACTGTTGTTTCAGGCATTTCCACGTGATCACTTTGCGCTGTGAATTGAAAAGAGCGACACGAAGCGATCGACAGGCACACTAAAGACACTGCCCAACACATCTGTGAAAAGTTTCATCGGGTTTCACAGTGGTTTCCAGTTGGCGTCTAATTGGACCTTATGTTTCGAATACACCTCGTAATTTAATAAATTGCAGATAAGTTTGCAAATGCCTTCATAATTTTGAACGAGGAATAAACATTTCCGTGGTGTTTCATTGACAATCACCTTAGAATTTCACAACTTGTTACCGATTTCGATCTCCCATCTTCAAAGCAGAACCTTAGAGATCATATGCCAAAACGTGTTGTGAGTGTGGAAGTAAAGCGCCGCCATTTATTGCCTGACATTGCGTGACTACATGTTTAAGATGTACTAACATGTTGCCTCATAACCTATGTCCCGAAGATGACTAGTTAATTGCTGCGTTTGCCGCTATCAGGTTTCATGCTGAATTGTTTCACCAAAAGACCTGCAACGACACCTGAGTCACCAAGTATGGCGAATTTGTTAGCCTGTTAGTGTACTTAGCGGCAGCACGTTACAATTGCAACTAACCAGCCCGACACGTAACTCAATGGTGACACAGCGAATTCGGTGAAGAGGTTGCTTCATGGCTTAAACAGTACGACGAGCGGCTGAGATTCTAAGATCGGTGATCGCGGACATGCCATTCGCCCGTCCTCTTGTAGGCCAGAGGCTATTTTCTTAGTCATTGTGTGTGTGTGTGTGTGTGTGTGTGTGTGTGTGTATGTGTGTGTAGCGGAGGATAAAGCTACGAAACAGGTATGTCTATGTAACTTTGAAAACTTTCGAGGTCGCTGTCGTTAAAGGTGAAAATCTTGTAGATCACATTTACGGAATATTTTGTCAATATCTGTAAGAACATAGACAAACAGAAAACTAGAATGAATAATATTGTTGGTCCATAATAATACTAACTTCATACAAGCGGCTTTCGGCTTTTTAGACCGTACTCAGACAACTTGAGCCTACACAGATGTCCACACAACATAATTGACAGTTTACAACTGTTAAAAAAGGCTGTTTTCCGAAAGATATTTGACCATGTAAGATTATGTACGTGAACGAATACCACAAGCAAAACGAAATACACAAACTACGAACAAATAAACTCTGAGAGAGGGCTGTCGCTAACCACAAATCACAAAATCCTGAGTTAATCCTTAATGATCAAAAAACAGTTCACTATTCACCCTTGTTAAAGTAACAGAAGTCAGTTAATATTTTTCTCACTGTGAGTTATTATTATCAACTCTTACCCATACTCATGTTATTGACGCCTTCCTCCCCTCCGTCCCCCTTTTCTGCGAGTTCGCCGCATTCTCCTGTCATTTTGTCCACATAACACAGCAATCTGTACCAATACTCATTTGTGTTCTGATTTGGTCTTTACATTCTTATAGTTCAACCTTTAAGTATAATGTAATGTAAGGTTTATTTTTTCGTAGAATCTCTCTGGAGTTTATTATGCTTAAGATTTTCGTATAAACGTTCAGGGTGTCACAGAAATGTTGCAACAAACTTCTATGGGCTGTACAGGGTTTCTTCAGGAACAAATCGAGAATAGGACTCATGTCTGGAACATCCAACGTCGCTACGGAGTGTCAACCTTACGGGAGCCGGTGGCTATCGCTACGCCACCCATTTGGCAGCAAACGAGGCTTTGTACACTGGCCGACCGTAGGCGCAACGTCTCTCAACGTAGTTTTGTTATTCAGTGATCGCAATTGATGCAACAGTCGCCAGCGGAGAAGATGGACAGGCGTTGTCCCTTGTGAATGCGACTCTCTGTTGCCTTGGTGTGTGACTGCTTCGGACATCGTTTTCCATCCACAGTTTATTTTTCTTATGTGTGCTGAAGAACTTGAGAGATTTTAGAAAGATCCAGGACAAAAATAAACTGCAAGTTGGTAAGTGTCCAAAACCATCATCCACTGAGGCAACAGAGTATCTTATTCATAGGACATGAGGGCTTTCTACGCAACAGGTAGCTCAATCTTTTCTACCTGAAAGTGTGGCCATCAGTCATGGTCACCGAACAACAAACAACATTGCGAGATGTTCTGCATACGGCCTGTCAGCGTACAAAGTCACGTTTGCTGCTAAAGGGGTGGCCTAGTGGTAGGCGCTGGCTCCTATAGCTTCAACGCTCTGTAGCGTCATTGGATGATGTTTGCGAACACGGTGCCTATCCTCTATTAGTTTCCCATGACACCCTCTACAACCCCTCGAAGTTTATCGCATCATTTCTGGGACATCCTGTATAGTCATAAAAGGTCACACATCTTTGGAAAAACTATCTTTGTACAGTTACAAACTGTCAGTGATATTTGAACTAACTGTTTGGTCTTAAGAAGTCTATGGATGCCCTAGAAAGGCGAAAGCCAGTTCTCAATGGACTATAAAATAAATGCTATTGTGAGAAGTTGGTACTGCAAAGTTCAGTTTTTAATAAAATCTCCAAGGCTATTTTCATGGCGCACGATGAAGAACAGTCAGTAAGGAATATGCCCCTAAGGTCTTCTTCTCAGTAAAAAAGAGTTGCACAGATTTCAGAATTTCTTAAATGACATTGTGGGAATCTGTAACGTGACATATGGCTGTTGCAAAGTTTTATAGGGGAAACAGGGAGTACAATGAAAGAATGCATTAAAAAGCACTAACAGGCACACATTTAAAACAAAGAGTGAAATCTGTGGAGCTGAACAATAGGAGGGCAGCGGCCAGGTTATGGATTTCAACAATGTAAGAGTCCTTGCCAAAGAGTGTAACATCTGTGGGAGAGTCAGACAAGCGGTTGATATCTCTAAGGACGAAAGCAATTTCGATAGAGGCTGTAGAATTCCAGCTTCCTCGCTTTCCTCTGTGGTGGAAAAAATTTCCAGCCACAAGGAATGCACTCAATTACCAGGAACCAACTTTGCAGCTCATCAATAATAGTTTGGTAAGCATTTCTTCTTTCTTTCTCCGCTAATTATCGTTGCCCATCTGATGTCCCATTGTCATGGGACATCAATAAGTTCGTCCAAACAGGCCTCACAAGGCCCAACAGCACCAGCCGACCGCCGTGTCATCCTTAGCCGATAGCATCTCTGAACGCAGATTTGCAGGGACATGTGGTCAGCACACCGCACTCACGGCCGTCAGTTTTCGTGTCCGGAGCCGTTACTTCTCAATCAAGTAGCTCTTCAACTGGCCTCAGAAGGGCTGAATGCACTACGCTTGCCAACAGCGCTCGGCAGACTCAGACAGTGAACCATTCAAACGCTAGCCAAGCCCGAGAGCGCTTTACTTCGCCCACCTGCCGGTAACCGATGTTACTACCGCGGCAAAGCCGTTGCGTCAACCAATGACAGCCGAAAAAATATTACCCAATAACAGTTTCTACAAAAAAAGTGTGGAAAAACTCCCTTTTAAAACTGAGTACGATATTAGTCTTCACTGTAGTTAGCTTACCATTCGACACCAGAAGATCCCAGCAGAGGTGTCGATATGTGAGAAGAAGTTTGAAGAGTACAATGTCGCGGTCTAATAATCTTGAATAGTGCTGTCCAGCTTTCTTATGTGCGCAGACACATTGAACTCGTGCCTAAGGTGGTGCGGACGTCGCCGCCAGCACAACCGCTATGTTAGTATTACTACTACTACTACTACTACTACTATTAGGAACTTGTAATAGTGTAAAAATACACTCCTGGAAATTGAAATAAGAACACCGTGAATTCATTGTCCCAGGAAGGGGAAACTTTATTGACACATTCCTGGGGTCAGATACATCACATGATCACACTGACAGAACCACAGGCACATAGACACAGGCAACAGAGCATGCACAATGTCGGCACTAGTACAGTGTATATCCACCTTTCGCAGCAATGCAGCCTGCTATTCTCCCATGGAGACGATCGTAGAGATGCTGGATGTAGTCCTGTAGAACGGCTTGCCATGCCATTTCCACCTGGCGCCTCAGTTGGACCAGCGTTCGTGCTGGACGTGCAGACCGCGTGAGACGACGCTTCATCCAGTCCCAAACATGCTCAATGGGGGACAGATCCGGAGATCTTGCTGGCCAGGGTAGTTGACTTACACCTTCTAGAGCACGTTGGGTGGCACGGAATACATGCGGACGTGCATTGTCCTGTTGGAACAGCAAGTTCCCTTGCCGGTCTAGGAATGGTAGAACGATGGGTTCGATGACGGTTTGGATGTACCGTGCACTATTCAGTGTCCCCTCGACGATCACCAGTGGTGTACGGCCAGTGTAGGAGATCGCTCCCCACACCATGATGCCGGGTGTTGGCCCTGTGTGCCTCGGTCGTATGCAGTCCTGATTGTGGCGCTCACCTGCACGGCGCCAAACACGCATACGACCATCATTGGCACCAAGGCAGAAGCGACTCTCATCGCTGAAGACGACACGTCTCCATTCGTCCCCCCATTCACGCCTGTCGCGACACCACTGGAGGCGGGCTGCACGATGTTGGGGCGTGAGCGGAAGACGGCCTAACGATGTGCGGGACCGTAGCCCAGCTTCATGGAGACGGTTGCGAATGGTCCTCGCCGATACCCCAGGAGCAACAGTGTCCCTAATTTGCTGGGAAGTGGCGGTGCGGTCCCCTACGGCACTGCGTAGGATCCTACGGTCTTGGCGTCCATCCGTGCGTCGCTGCGGTCCGGTCCCAGGTCGACGGGCACGTGCACCTTCCGCCGACCACTGGCGACAACATCGATGTACTGTGGAGACCTCACGCCCCACGTGTTGAGCAATTCGGCGGTACGTCCACCCGGCCTCCCGCATGCCCACTATACGCCCTCGCTCAAAGTCCGTCAACTGCACATACGGTTCACGTCCACGCTGTCGCGGCATGCTACCAGTGTTAAAGACTGCGATGGAGCTCCGTATGCCACGGCAAACTGGCTGACACTGACGGCGGCGGTGCACAAATGCTGCGCAGCTAGCGCCATTCGACGGCCAACACCGCGGTTCCTGGTGTGTCCGCTGTGCCGTGCGTGTGATCATTGCTTGTACAGCCCTCTCGCAGTGTCCGGAGCAAGTATGGTGGGTCTGACACACCGGTGTCAATGTGTTCTTTTTTCCATTTCCAGGAGTGTATTTCATAGAATTACAGTTAAAATTGCTTAGATTTACAGATTACATAACTGTGATGTTTGGCACTACACGTCCGCCGTAAGTTCAAAAAAATATTGTACGTAGATGGAGAAAGCTGTTGTTAATGAGTCATCTCCATGTATCTCAGGCTGGATCGGTATTTATTCTCGATGTTGGTGATATGTGAAAATGTGACCTCGCAAAGATACACTATACGATCAAAAGTATCCGGACACCCCTAAAAACAAAGGTTTACGTATTATCTACTGCCAGGTACTCCGCATCAGCGATTTCAGTAGCAGAATGGGGCGCTGCGCGGAACTCACTGACTTCGAACGTTATCAGGTGATTGGGTCTCACTTGTGTCATACGTCTGTACTAGAGATTTCCACACTCCTGAACATCCCTCAGTCCACCGTTTCTGATGTGATAGTGAAGTGGAAACGTGAAGGGACACGTACAGTACAAAAGCGTTCAGGCCGACCTCGTCTGTTGACTGACAGAAAGCGCCGACTGATGAAGAGAGTCGTAATATGTAATAGGCAGACTATCACACAGGAATTCCAAACTGCACCAGGATCCACTGCAAGTACTATGACAGTTAGGCGGGAGGTGAGAAGACTTGGATTTCATGGTCGAGCGGCTGCTCATAAGCCACACATCACACCGGTAAATGCTAAACGACACCTCTCTTGGTGTAAAGAGCGTAAACATCGGGCGACTGAACAGCGGAAAAACGTTGTGTGGAATGACGAATCACGGTACACAATTTGGCTATCCGATGGCAGGGTGTGGGTATGGCGAATGCCCAGTGATCATCTGCCAGCGTGTGTAGTGCCAATAGTAAAATTTTGAGGCGGTGGCGTTATGGTGTGGTTGTGTTTTTCATGGAGGGGGCTTGCACCCCTTGTTGTTCTACGTGGCACTATCACAGCACAGGCCTACATTGAAGTTTTGAGCACCTTCTTGCTTCCCACTGTTGAAGAGCAATTCGGGGATGGCGATTGCATCTTTCAACATGATCGAGCACTTATTCACAATGCACTGCCTGGAGGAGTGGTTACACAACAATAGCATCCCTGTAATGGACTGGCTTGCACAGAGTTCTGACCAGAACCTGTAGAACACATTTGGGATGTTTTGGAACGCCAACTTCGCGCCAGATCTCACCGACCGACATCGATACCTCTCCTCAGTGCAGCACTCAGTGAAGAATGGGCTACTATTTCCCAACAAATATTCCAACACCTGATTGAACGTATGCCTGCGAGAGTGTAAGCTGTCATCAAGGCTAGGGGTTTATCAATACCATATTGAATTCCAGCATTACCGATGGAGGGCGCCACGAACTTTTAAGTCATTTTCAGCCAGTTGTCCGGATACTTTTGATCACATAGTGTATGTCGAGCCGAAACAAGAATAAATTTTCAAAGCAGCACTAACGACAACGGGTTATTTAGTCCTTCCCGTCAGGGTCCAGAAATTGCCTGAAGTAGCAAAACATGATTTCAAAAATATATCTTCCTGAAGATTTTAATTTCCATTTCTACTTCTTCGAGATTAAAATTTCCGAAGATCTCACATACCCGACCTCCAAGTTAAGTACCGTCAATTGAAACTAACGTTTTATTGATCAACATAATTACTAATTCAAGTGTTGAAAACTGGCTAGACCTGTTTCTAAATTCTGTGACTAGGATTTCAAGTTGCTTGGCAAAAGAAAGGTAACTACGTTCGTCGATATTTACCGTTTCCATAACAGAATTGAAAGCTGGGGACAGTGATAGGGAATTACTTTTTAAGTGCAATCCATAGTTAGTCTCCTCTTAAAATCATTTACTATATTAATCATGGCTGAAAAGTTCCCCTTGCAATTGTGGATTTAGCTCATCTGATTTTGACGTGACATGTGTCTAGAAAGCAAAATCTAGGAGTTGCTGTATCTCGTCAAGTTGTTGTCGAGTTGCGCAGAAGATGATTTCAGAAAAACTCTTACCTCATCCAAAAGACTGCAGAATCATTCCATAGTTTTCTTCTTACTAAGCAGCCTTAAGTCTGCGTGAAGAATTATGTCACCATGCTCAAAATGTGATATATTTGATAGATTCCTGATCGGTGACGTGTAGAAGATGATCGGATGTAATTTACTATACGAGTTGAAACTTTCATGACATGGTCACACTTCAAAACCTTTGCAAGTAAAGCATGGTCCTGGACAATAGAAATGATAAAGATTTTTTGGAAATGAATAATTTTCAGCGCAAAGAGCAAAAAATCCATTTCCTTCCCATTCACTGAAGGACCTCGATCTCTTGTATAGTAGAAAGTTGCTACTTTAAGCGATATTGAGGAATGCATAAAACACTACTCTTCCCAAGGACGTCCATGAAGTGTGAGGACTTTTACAGACTTCTGCTTGGCCGTAAAATCATTCTAACAAAAAAACACATCTCTCCCATTTGAGAAATGGTTTAAATGGCTCTGAGCACTATGGGACTTAACTTCTGAGGTCATCAGTCCCCATAACTTAGAACTACTTAAACCTAACTAACATCGAGATAACCGATCGCGGAACCGAAAAGAGATACAATCGCTTAGTAAAAAAAAATGAAATGAGCGTATGGCATTTATTGGCCGGGATATGCCCTTCGGGGTTCGGCTGCCGTATTGCAAGTCTTTTAGTTGACGCCACTTCGGCGACTTACGTGTCAGTGATGATGGAAATGATGATGGACACACAACACCCAGTCCCCTGCCGGGAATCGAACCCAGGCCCACTTGCGTGGTAGGCGGTAACGCTACCGCTGCGCTACGGAGGCGGACATCGCTTAGTAGTGGAAAGGTTTTAGGACCAGATGAGATACCTATAAGACCCTATAAATATTAAGCGAAAGAACATGCCCCCCCTTCTAGCAGTAATTTATCGCAGATCGCTTGAGCAACGAAAGGTACCTAACTACTGGAAAAAAGAGCAGGTCATTCCCATTTTTAAGAAAGGCCATAAGAGAGATACACACAATTATAGACCTATATCGTTGACGTCAGTCTGCTGTAGAATTATGGAACATGTTTAATACTCAAGAATTATGACAGTTTTCGAAAGTGAACATCTCCTCCATGAAAATCAACATGGATTCCGCAAACAGAGATCACGCGAAACTCAGCTCGCTCTGTTCCTCCATAACATCCACAGAGCAGTGGAGAACGGCATTCACGTTGATGCAGTGTTCCTTGATTTCAGTAAAGCATGTGACACCGTCCCGCATTGCCATTTAATGCAAAAAAATACGAACTTACTGAGTATACTTACTGAGTATCGGAACAGTCCTGCGGTTGGATTCAAAACTTTCTTGCAGATAGAACTCAACATGTCGCTCTTAACGGTGCTAAATCGACAGGTGTAAAGCTAATACCCGGAGTACCACAGAGAAGTGTGATAGGACCGTTGATGTTTACAATACATATAAACGATCTAGTAGAAAGCGTCCGATGCTCTTTAAGGCTATTCGCAGATTATGCAGTTGTCTATATCAAAGTACTGGCCGCTGTGGCCGAACGGTTCTAGCCGCTTCAGTCCGGAACCGCGCTGCTGCTACAGTCACAGATTTGAATCCTGCCTCGAGGATGTATGTATGTGATATCCTTAGGTTAGTTAGGTTTAAGTAGTTCTAAGTCTAG